>NC_079970.1:17167330-17899830 GCF_029852145.1 Microplitis mediator
TATTGAATAATAATTTTATTTTTCAAACATCCTCTCAATTTTATAATAAATACTCTCGCTAGATATTTATATCAAAGCGACTTGGTTTTTAAACACGTAAACGTGGTATTTTATTCTTGCTCGGTAACAAGTAAGTCGATACTCTGTACCATATTTGCACACTTTTTAAAAGATGCACATAATATTATATAAACGCCGTAGCGATTTACCACATAAAGAGTCATTCAGTCATAGACATCGACCCGTGGTAATGTTACGTTAAAAGTATACATACTTGCCGTAGCCAGTATCTGTCAGCTCTTACTCGAGCCGCTTCAACTGACTACTCTTTCATACTAGTACGAGCCGGCGTGAAAAAATATCGGGGTATTCAACTAACTAACGGCTGCTTCGGTCACGGTGGATACTACGATGTCTCCCTGCATCTGAATTACATGTTGATACTTGAAAAATATTTTTGCATTTATAACGCTGGCAGTTTATAATTGTTTTTTTTTTTTTTTTTTTTTTTTCAATTAAGTAAATAAATAATTTTTTTGTTTTAATTATTTGACATTTTTAATTAAATAATAAAATAATTCTCAAATACATTCTAATAGCATTAATCAATATGTATTATATTTTACGTTTTATCAATATAAAATTGTTTTTAGTAAATTTACTTGAAGAAAAGAAAAAAATATATATATTTTGATTTTTCTCTTACTTATGATGCTATATACGATAATATTATTAAGAGTTGTTAAACTATAGTAGATCATATTGAATGTTTTTATTTCATACAGATTAATATCCAAAAACAAATTGAAAATTATATAACTTTCTGATAATTAATTTTTAACTTCTATATTAATTTGTTACATATGTTCGATATTTAATTACGCTTTAATCTACATTTTTGACTATTAATCATTAATAAACGTGACTAAAACATAAAAATATAATATTTTTTTAGGCTATTGTTCATTTATTAATTGATTTTTTTTATTTATTGATAATAAGGATATTACTTCGATTTTACTTATGTTAAACCTTTTTTTTTTTAATCGATATAAATTTTGAATACACTTGCATTATAATATATTATGTTTTTATTATATACTTACACCTACTACTTTTTTTTTTTTTTATTTAATACATATTAACTAAAAACATATAAATCCATAAAATGACTTCAAATTATTTTAATTAGTTATTTTTAACAATTACAATCCTAAATTAGTTTAATATTAAAAATAATCGATTTTGAGTGATTAATTCGTATCCATAGAAAAAAACATTTTAGATTCATTACAATAAAATTTTTTGTTTGTGCGCTTTTATTTCTATTGCTTTAATCATTCAAATAATGATTCTTTTTATTTTTATTAAATTTCAAGTTAGATAGAACGACAGTTTTTTTTTTTTTTTTAATAGCGGCTTAAACCAATTTATTTTTTTGCAAAAAAAAAAACATGTATATATTAATTATTTGGATGAGTATATTTATAAAAAAAAAAAATTATTTAATTGATATTCCCACATACGCTAGCTTAAAAATAAATTAAAATATACTTTAAAACTTATTTATTTATTGGTGAGTAAAAAATGATCAAATTTCTTCTTTTTTTTTTATTTATTCATTTTTTTTTTTTTTTTTTTTTTTTTTTGTTAAGTATCATTAAAAGAAAAAGCAACAATAATCTTCATGTAATATTTAATTGAAATCATGACTGTAAACGGAAGGAATTGTATTGCGTTTATTACCATACTCTTATATACTATTGCATTAAGTACCATAAGTATGGCGTATAACACCATACTTGTGGCGTTTTCTATTATACTGTTTAGTACATTAGTAGTATAGTACTCAATGCGATAGTGTATATGAGTATGACGATAAATGCGATATATTTCTTTCCGTGTAATTAATATATACACGGAGATAATTTAATATTAGCGCTAACAATACTTCTTTTGTAGATTCTATTACCTAAAATGATAATTAAATTTGTAACAGTCAAGATGATAAATATAATAATCTAAATATTATAGTCTATACAATATAAGATGATAATTCTTAACATCGAGCGATCGAACAATTTACGATCTAGATGGTTGTACTTACCATCAAAAGTAGTGGAAGATACCTCCCTGATTAAAAGAAACTATTCGAAACGATTTACAATGTTAAATACCCATAAAAAAGGCGATTCAAAAGTATTCCAAGCATTAAAAAAGTACGATCGCTCGATTTTAGGATTCATCATCTTGACTTTTACAGTGTATTATTCAGATATTTAATTTTATGATAGTTAATAATAAAGGTTACAATCGTATGGTAACATGACGAATAGTAAAAATCACTATTCAGGTAGTAAATTTTATTATTCATATCATGATTATAATGATAAGAAATAGTATTCATTACCATTGAAATATGTTAGTCCTTGTGAACAATACTTGCATGATAGTACTTACCATAAGATTCTTTTCGTGTCTAAAAGAAAAATATAAAATAAAAATTAAATGGATGATAATAAATGAAATACTTTTCGTAAGAATTAGGTTATGACTAACTAATTCATTTATTTGGATTAATGAATAAGTAAAATATAATAAAAAATAGTCGAAACATGAAAATGACATCTGCCGGGCTAGAAATTACATGTTTAACAACAGGTAACGGTTGTTTTACGTTAATTCAGTACATCTTAATCAACATAGCTTAGATATTTACGATATATGAATACGAAATATTTTTGATTTTCATAATTTATTTTCAAGTTTACTATTAATAATTATTGATAGAAAATTTTTATAAATATTTATAATAGCTTCCATTGCAATTATTACTATATCAGCTGTGATCTTCAATATCATGTTTGAATTGCTCCTTTATATTTACACATGCAGTATAAGCTGTTGGCTTCATAGTGTTTTCTTCGTAACGGTTAGCTAAATTTCCAACTATAGCTCTTCGGAGTTTCATGTAAAAGTAATTATTCAACGATTTTTAAACGACGATATGCTTCAAATTAATTAAATCCCATCATTCTATGCATGTTTAAAAAAACTTTTCACGCAACTTATTTCATTTGTTTTAACAGAAAATTCACATTCATTTTTTATATTTGATATAAATATCAATTGTCGATCATAATCATCGTGGTTTTTTAACTTATCATTAATCCATTATGAAAATTATTTTAAAGACTAAGGGTGTGCGAATATCATTCGAATCGAATAGTAACATTCGAATCGAATATTCGAATAGTTCGAATTATTCGAACAATTCGAATAGTTCTAATAATTCAAATAATTGTCTTGTGCTCTTAAATTAATCGATTTTGATGGCAAATTAGTCTTGTTCGGGTGTATTCGACTCAATTTGAATATTTTTTTCATAGAACTCATTCCTAAAATAATAAAAATTTTATTGTTAAAAAAAGTGTCATCCGGTCATATCCGGAACGATGTTAATAAATACGACGAATACAAATTCTTCTTCAATTTAATAATTAGTTGATTATTTGGTTTGATTTCAGATTGCTCGAATAACTCGAACTATTCGAATGATTCAAACTATTCGAATAATTCGATTCGATTCGAGACAAATAATTCGTAAATTCGAATATTCGCACTCCCTTAGTAAAGACTTATTTTTTTTTGTTTTTATTCTTATTTTATTATTAAGAATTTAATTAATTTTAAATTGAACCAGAAACAATTTTTGTTTTATAGTCATTGTTATTCATATTAATAAGAGAATAAGGAAAATCTAGTTCCCGCCATATCTATATGATAGCATTGGTTAATGTTATTGAAATTGTTATTATTAGATAGGTCTTGACTTGAATTTGTGCCGTTTCATAGTTTAAACTCTTTTTAATTGAAAAGTATTCAGATAAATAGATTTATCTATATCATTCGAATTGCATTTAAATTACGCGAGAAAAAAGACGATCGTATTTATTTTCTTTAAATAAATTAATATTGTAGTGGTTGGTATCTTAAATTAATATCACTTATACACTACAATGATAACACACTTATATTATAAATAATAACACCACAATTAACAGCAGTAAAAGAAAGCAAGAGCAATAGATAGTTTATTGAGATACAATGTTTGCTGTTTAACTGTCAATATAAGACTGACTGACTTTTGTCGCGTATCTATAAAACAAGAGAAGAAGGCATTTGTTTTCTAGCTATTCAAATATTTAAAAGATCCGTTTCACATTCGTTACAATATTTTACTTATCCTGTCACTAAATGTAACTGAAGGACACTGAATATATAGCTATATTATTTATATCGCGTAACTTATTCCAAAATGATATACTTATATACTTCCTTTTGGTTTTAAAAAGCTTCTCAATGCCAAAAGAGCGTACACACAAAAAAAGAATTCATGGACACAAAAAATCTTTACTCACCTAAAGAAAATTTTTACTGACACCAAGAAATTTTTTGCATTGTGCATTGAAAACAAAAATTTATTTAAAACTAGAAAAAATTACTTGGCACAAAAAATTATTTCTTGCCCCAAGAAAATTTTTGTATTTAGTTGATAATGCATAAAATTTTTTGGTGCAAGTAAAAATTTTTTGCGGCAAGAAGTCCTTTTTTCTGCGTATTTTATAAATTTAGTAGTGATATTTGGGCAGTCACGTGGTGACTGCAAGTCGCTCGTTTTAGATTATTAAAATATTAAATATTCATGTATATAATTAGTTTTTTGTTACTTCTAAAAAGAGCTAACAAATTAAAATAGAAATAATAAATCCTATTGCAGTGAATGACAAATCTCATAAAAAATTCTATTTTGTGGAAATTTAAGATCGATTTGACTTAATTGGAATTTTACTTTTTTGAGTCATTGGTCATAGTATACAATTGTAACAATGGTGCTAGCCTAGACCGATAACCAAAATTTTTTCTTGACTCGGATATTGATCCAAACTATTTTGGTCCTCATATATTATGGCCCTAACTTTGAAACGGGCTCTCGGGTTATACTAGTTCAAATTAATTAGTCCTGTATCCAAAAAAGTCTATATTCTATACAATCCCTGTGACCTATAAATAAACTAGTAATATAAGTTGTATCGATGCATTCTTAGTCTTAGTTAAACTACCGAGAAGTACACGGCAGCGCATTTTACGAAATAAGAAAATTTAGAAATTGAATAAGTTTTTCATTTCATTGGTTTACAAATTATGAATAAATTAACTGGGGTCATGGAGACTGAAGAACGTGATGAAAAAAACACAGACGACCTCGCTAAGGAAGCTTCTAGTGAATCAACAAGGAATAATTTTATTATTACTTTTGTCATAGCTTTATGTAAATTACCAATATCTATTCCGATTATGCATGAAAAAATTTTTCGATTATCGTGACAACGCGATTTGGTATATTTGTTAATTCATTCATTGATGTTTTATTTAAACCATTAATTTTTATTATCGTTGAATAATCTTCATTTATAAGCTACAAACTCATACTGTTTTACTTAATTAGTTAACCCTCCGTCCGTCGCGTGGTTTCGCCACCTTTTGGTCGTTGCGCCGCCACGTATTTAATATTACGGTGTTGCCAAGTACCATAACTATGATTTTAAAAAATTCAAACCACACAAGCTTATACGACTAAATTTTTTTAAAATTTTTTAATTAAATACAAATTTTGTATTAAATAAAAATATTAAAGAAAGAGATGAATTAAATGAGCTGGAAATGAGTCACTGGTGGTAACTGGCAACACTGTGCAGAAAATCCGAACAAATTCAACGCCGGAGTTTACTCGCGTCAGCGGCACATCGCCGCGTTACTCAGGTTTTCTAACAAAAAAAAATTATTTTTTTAATATTTAAAATATCGAAAAAATCATTATCATTCATTCATTCGATACTTAAAAGTACAATAGAAGAACTCAAAAAATTTCAAAAACTAAGAAATTTTTTTTTCTTTTCAAATAATCTTTTAATAAAAATTGATGGTTAAGGCGGAAATCGAAAGAGCTTGTTGGCTATCAACTTTTCTGAAAATTTCAGATTATTTGATCAAGTAGACTCGAAAATATTGGTGAATTACGAAAAAAAATTTTTTTTTTAGTTTTTTACTGATTTCTCAGAAACGACTTGAACGATCGACATCAAAATCTAAACCGGATCATTCGTTCGAGAGTTATCGTGGGGGAAAGAAATGGTAAAAAACGGTTTTTTGCGAATAACTTCGAAACTGAACTAAACAATTCCAAAATCTGATCAGCTTCTGAATTTATTAAAACGCGGCGATTGCTACCTCAACCATCAAAATCGGGTTATTTTTCTAAAAAAAGTATCATGATAAAAAAAAAATGGTGAAAAACGGTTTTTTCTAAATATCTTTGAAACGACTAAACCAATCGATTTCAAATTTCAATCAGCTCTAGAATTCAACAAAACGCGACGATTGCAACATTAAACGTTAGAATCGGTTGATTAGTTCAAAAGACATGGGCGTCTAAATGTTGGCATGGGCGTCTTGATGCGAAGCATTAGAGTGTGCTTTACGATCGGAAAATTCAGTTGGCCTCTTTTTATTTTCTTCGATTACCGGTGATTAGTTATAAATAAATGATATAGTTTGGGCCAACAGATGTTAATAGACTGTTTTTTTATTATTTTATTTCATAAGTCATGATATGACGTTTCGCCAACAGTGAGCCCTGTGGCATCTTCAGGTATCCAGTATAAAGTCATATATGTAATACATGAGCGATAAAAATTTGCTTCTTTAACAAAATCACAATAGTTTGTAATGTCTAATGAATTTTGTCTTCCTAATTTATCAAATCGCTATAGAATGGAGAGAAATATTTGTATTATTCATCAATCAGAGGAAAAAATATTTAATTCTGCGTGAAAACAATATTCTGATACCGATAATCTTTAAGGAAAAATCTAACGATTCTGAAATAAAATCATTTCTGTATTCAAGTTCCATATTCACAATAGTTATTGTATCTTCTGCTGTCTCTTTGTGTTATTCCTAATAGAGCTTAGTGCTTCAGTCGCTCTCTCTAAAAACGAATTAATGAAATTCGATGCGAATCAGTGGATAGTCACTATTTCTTCATCTTGAAGTATACGACTACCCTTGTAGGTTTGTCAGTCTTGGGCCAAGATTCAGCCAATACTCAAGTGACAAGCCTTGGTTTGCCAGTCTTGGGCCAAGATTCAGCCAATGCTCAAGTGACAAGCCTTGGTTTGCCAGTCTTGGGACAAGGTTCAGCCAATACTCAAGTGACAAGCCTTGGTTTGCCAGTCTTGGGACAAGGTTCAGCCAATGCTCAAGTGACAAGCCTTGGTTTGCTAGTCTTGAGCCAATGTTCAGCCAATACTCAAGTGACAAGCCTTGGTTTACCAGTCTAAATAACAAATGGTACCTAAAAACCCCTGGCTTCTGTGAATAGCGTAACAGCCTAGTGGATAAGACGCTTGCCTAGCAGTCATGAAGGACCAGGTTCGAGACCCAGCAAATGCAAAAAAAAAATTAGTTTCATTGATCCACCTGATTTCTCTGTGCACAAATTTATTTCCATATGTTACCACCACGCACATGTCTACTAATATTTTTTTTTTTTTTTTTAATTTATTTTTAATAAGCATAGGTGCTTATTTAGCAACAGTCTTGGCACAATACTGGCTCTCGATATTGGGCCAATACTTAGATGCAATCTTGGCACAATACTGGCATTGGTTATTGGGCCAATACTAAGATGCAGTCTTGGCACAACACTGTCACTCAAGCTTGGCTGGGTGTTATCATTTCGATGCTTAGACAGACTTGGGCCAAGCTTGGATTTCAAGCTTTCCCCAGAGTTAATAAGTCTTGCGCCAAGCCTCGGCCAAGCTTGGGCCTATTGTTTCTTCCTATAAGGGTAATTCAATCAGAGGTACACTTATAGCTGGTTCCCAGTGTATATTCACTAATTTGCAGTGAATTTCACTGATTCATAGAGAGCAAGCAGCGGTTTCTGCGCTCGGCTCATTCCGTATCCTGATTGTAACTCAAGAATCCAGATATTTTCATATCATAAATTCACAACAGTCTTTATTAAACACCTCGGTGCGCAGCGGCCCGCAACTACGAGTTCCACAGCCAGCCTACATATAGCGTCAATCCACAAAGGGCCTACTTATTATTTACTATAACAAGCGGATTGGCGAGATCATAACATTTCAAGGGAGCGAACGAGTCAAGCAGATGAGGAAAATAAACTCAGCACCGTGCACGCATGTCACCCAGAGACCCAGCGTGTATCACCAGGATCATCTCCAGTTGCAGAAAAACTACAACTACTGACTCCAGGCACCACGAACACAAGCTTCAACTTCTAGTTCGCTTCTACAATTTCTACTTTCACCAGCACCGAAGACTCGTCTAAATCGATAATTTAAGATAACGCACCACTCAGGAGTATTCTAGAGGCGTACGTATACAGTAAAAAACGAATCGTCAAAATGTAAAAAAAACGTGTGTTAAAATTCTGAGTGTTGAATTTTTAACACTTTTGTGTGTCAATTTAACACACAATATTTATCTTGTATGAACTGTCGCAATCGATTGATTTTTTAACACACAGAAATGTTATTTTATTCGAAAGTAACACTTTTTATATGTTACTGTCAAATCAACACACAAAATATGTTAAAAATAATGTCGATCATCACAAAAGAATTCTTGGAAAATTTTTATTTTTAACGTATACGTGTGTAACTTTTTTTAACACTCACAACATGTTAAAGTAACATATAAATAAGTGTAAAACGTTCGTTTCACACACGGTGTGTGTTGATTTTGACGAATCCTTTTTTACTGTGTATGTTAGATAGATGAAGAAGTTATCAAAGTGTCATGACTACTGCTTTTTTTTTTTTTTTTTTATTATAGAATCTTCATTCATTTACGTCAGAATAGAATTTTTTATTATAGCATAAAAATATAAAACAAAAATGTTATTGAAATTTATTATACGTATATTTAACGTGATCACTCTCTAAAAATGAATCAGTGAAATTCAATTCAAATTAGTGAATATTAACTTGGAACCAGCTATAAGTATACCACTGGTTGAATTAGTGGTATACTTATAGCTGTAGAAATAGTGACTATCCACTGATTCGCGAGAATTTCACTAATTCATTTTTAGAGAGCAAATAGTTGAAGAAAAAACAATTATAGTTACAAATTTACTTTTGATTCTTATACTAGTTTTATTTCCATAAAAAAAGTACAAAAAAGAGGGAATAAAAACTAATAATAATAATAAAAATTCTATCTGGCAGCGAAAATAAAAGCAGATTTCTCAGTAAAGTAACTTAAAATCCCAGTAAAATAGATAAAAATTATAAAAAAAATTAAAGTTTTCTTTATCAGCTACAGTGTCCTTTTTACAAAAATGAGCTTGGTTTTTATATTTATAACTTATTTAAAAAAGATGACATGCAAATCACGTTTTCCGTTGATATAAAAACTTAAAATTGCTATCGTTTCTCAAATACTCAACCAAGTTAAATAATTTTTAAACTTTATCAAGATTATTGTTAACAACAAGATGTCGATAATCTAGTGTATAATCCAATCCGGACAAATATTGACAACTTTTTGTTCTGTTGACCAAATTATGAGTTCAAAGCTTAAAGAAATAAATTTTGCGCGGGTAAAGTATAAAAGACATTTTCATAAATAAAAATAAAAGTTTGAAAATAATTTAGGAAAATTTAAATAAATAGTTACGACAAAAATTTTGTTAATATAATTTATTGTATATCGAGGTTTCAACATGGAAAAGTACAAATATTGCAATATAGGGCCCGCGAGCTCTCCTCGGGAGGGAGGGAGGGAGGGAGGGATGTTTGCGGTACAATTGCACAAGGAAGTATGATAAACAAGGTTTTTTATTTATTTTTTTTTTTTAATTTATCCTTTATCATAATGTATCACTTTTTTAAAATTATTTTATTTCTTCGTCAAATTAATCTTCCTTTATTATTAAATTATTAATTTTTTTTTAAACAGAGGGACGAGAGACGCACGTGCGAGAGTCGAGAATAATTGATATTATTTAATTACTTAAATGTGAATGGGGGTCGGGGACAGCAGGAAGGAGGTGGTGGAAAAACATTTCAATTTCTCAGAAATTGTTTTTTACCTTTTTTAATATATATGTATATATTTTTGTTACTTAACAATGCTCATGCGGACGTTACGATGCCAATTAAATAGTAAGATAAAAAGTATAATAATAAAGCATCGTCTGTCAAATGCATGAGCATAATTGGACGACATCACGTGAACATGTCACTCAATTATTATTATTATTATTTGTTTTTTAATTTTTTAATAATGGTTGATTTAAGGAAGAGGTTCCCTCCTCTCCATGGCCCCCGCATATATTTAATACTCATTACTTCGCCCTTCGCGCGCTCGTCTTTCGCATCTCTTGATTAATTTTTTTTTTTTTTTTTTTCATCATATTATTCAATTTTTTTTTATTTAAGTTTTTTTTTTTACTTAAATTTTTTTTTATTCTGTATTTTTTTCGTCTCAACTAATTTTACCTCAATAGAGGCGGATTAAAGAATCGACATAAATTAAATACAAATATATATATTTTTATAAATATATATATATGTAGAATTTAAAATTTAATCGGAGATGATTTGGAGCGCGCTAAGGTGACAATATTAAATACCTGTTCCTATTAGTCGCAGCACGTGTTTGTCATTATTTCAGTCGATTTTTAATTAATTAATAAAGAAAAAAATTAATTTTTTTCATTAACTTTTTATCAATACCGACTATTACTATAAATAATAATCAAATGACATACGTGCTGCGTCTTCGAGGATTAAGTACTTTCTCTCTTATTTTTCGTTCTCTCTCTCTCTCGCTCTTTCTTTCGCTCTCTCACTCTCGCTTTTATTTTTAAAAATTTTCTGAGAACGCGTGCAGCTTTTAATTTTAATAATCATTTTTTTTTTTTTTATAATCTGTTGACAGCTTCAATTATTTTTTCCATCATTATATTAGTCGTTCTCTCGTTATTCCAGCGCTCGGAAATTCTCCTCATAATTTAGTTATTTTATTTTTTTTTTTTTAATGCAACACATAATGCGACTAGGTAGTACAGGTTAATAATTAATAATTAATATCGTTAGTTTATATAATAATAACATATGACTAGACAATGCAAGATAATAATTATATTGTAAATATTAATAATCATGGATCGCAATTTATATCAACAATATGATGGCGCGTATTATTTGTTTTCTTTAAATATCATTATTTTTATTTATTTTTTTTTGTTTTATTATTCTGTTGTAAGTGTAACTGTGTGTATGTTTTTAACTGTAAAATATTATACCTAATTGCGCGTGGTAGTTTTTTAAAATTACTATTATCATTATTATTATTTTTCATCCCCCATGTGTAAGACTCTATTATATGTATATATATAAATAATATATATAATATAATTTATTTTCAGTTGTATCATCTTATCAACTTCACTGTGTGCGTTTTATTGTTTAAGTTTTATCTTTGGTTTAATATTTTTTTTAAACCCGCGTGTAGTCTGCCGTTGAGTGCGCGCTAGATTTAAATGTTTTGTGTTAAATGTGTTATTTATTTTAATTATTTAATATGTCCAAATATCCCGTGTTAAAAAATTGCGGCACTACATTTTTTTTTTAAATATATATTTATATTTATATATATGTATATAGGTACTGACAATTTTCGATTTTTTTTTCTTTAAATAATGTATCTATAGTTTTTATATTTATGATTTAATAGTATTATAGATTAGTGGCATTTATTATTATTTGTTTATTAATTATTCGTTATCGAATATCGATAGTCATTGATATTTTGTCGTTTTGTTTTTATTTTTACACTTTTTTTTTTTTAGGTAATTTTAAATTTATTAATCAACATATCGGTATATTCGGAACCGCCTCGACACTGCGGAGGGGTTGTGACCAGGGTGCTCGGGGTGCGGCCCGACTTAAGATATTTTATCTATTTATTATTATAGACTTAGTTATTTTAATCCGGGAAACTAATTAAATAATTCGGGTAATACCGTTTTTTTTTTATTTTCACGTCTGGACTTTATATTTTTTTTACAGTCTAATTCGATTGTTAGGATTTGTTTTATCATTAGTAATTAGTGAGATAAAAAGAGAATATTTAAAATTAATCTCTTGAAAAATTTTTCGATTGAAATTTATGTAATCCTGGAATCGCTGTATTTTATTATAATTATTATTCTTTTTAAGTGGAAGCATGCGATTGGATTTTAAATATTTTCGCGGCAGATTTATTATTTTTCTAAGAGATTAATAAATATTAAGATTGTCAATTCTCTTTTTATCTATTTAAAATCTATCCGAAATAATAAATTTATCAAATTAAAATGAAAAATAAATAAATAAAAAACATTTCGTCCAGCGAAGTATCTTTTACGGCGAGTTATATTTTCTCCCTAAAAATTCTTTCTTGTTATTAATTTTTTACATTCTACTTAACAGTAGTATTTTTTTTTTACCACAGTTCGGTCGTTTTATTATTATATAATATCGTAACCTTACTTATAAACCCGTCATAAAATACATTACTTTGTTATTTTATTTTTTAATATCCATGTAATATTTTTTTCATCTTTTGGACTCGTTATTTTTTTTTTTTTTTTTTTTTTTTTTTAATATTTTATTTAACTTGTCAATTCTCAGTCAAAGCGAATTCTCTTGATATTTTTATTTCGAATCCGCACCCCCTTTTTTATTTTACTACAATTACTATTTAGTAGTAATACTTTATCGTCGATAGCTCGTGGATTAAAGATATTTTTTTTTTAAACGTTCATATTTTCTCACACTCATAAACTCTTGCATTCTCATTTTTAAATTTAAATCACACTCGCTCCTTCTCAAATTTTTTTTATTTTTTATATTTTATTATTCAAAAAGTCTGCATTAAAGGGCATTATTATTATTATTTTTATTTGTAAGTAATCGGTAATGATGTATACGAATGGATAAATTTAAAAAAATGTACATATAAACGTACACTGTATATACATAATTATAGTTATTATTATTATTTTATTTATACTATTTCCTCAGTATTTTATTTAAATATTATTTTTAAAATCTTATTATTTTATTTTCGTTTTATCATTTTAAAATGATTAAATTTATTTCGAAAATGGAATCCATGGGTTTGTTCCCATAAGTATTTATTTATATGGTGGACATTTATTTGCACTTGTTTTTAAATTACTTTTATTTTGTTTATTATTATGATATTTAAATGTGATAAATCACAATATGTATGGAAATGTTTCAAAGGAATGTTCGTTATAAAATATCGGAATGTTTGTATTTGTTTTGTTTTCTTATTTTTTTTTTTTTATTTTATTATTTTTTATTGAAATTATTTAAACTTCCATCAATTAGCAGTCTTTTATTCTTCGTTCGTTCACTCATTTGTAATTTCGCTTATAAATCCACCGAAATAATAATAAACCGATTGTAAAATAAATATCGATTGTCAAAGAAATAATTTATAACTTTATTTCTTTTATTTATTTATCGGAAGCCTTAGAGCGGGTTTCATTTTATTTTATTTATTATTATTATTATAAACAATAAAATTCAACCCCGAAAAACCGTAGTCGCGTCCCCGTCGCGTGTCGAACTATTTAAATATAATTGTTCAATTAAATACTTTTTTTTTTTTTAACACCCATTGACAGACTAACTACCACGTATTTTTATTTTAATTAATAATTATTATTTTTTTTCGTTTAAATATATTATTTTTTTAAATAGATATTCAAGTAATTCGTTAAGTAATTAATAGTTCATTATAATAAGTATGATAATAATTATAATAATTAAAACATGTAAAGAAGATTGTAGATCTAATATTTGTTATTAATAACTCCTTTTCTTCATTATCGTTATCTTTATCTTTATCTTAACTTTTTTTTAATCTCAATCTCTCACTTGTTTTTTTTAAAAAGATTTTTAAAAATTAAGAAATTTCTTATTTTTTAAAAAACAGTATTGTTGATCGTTGTGGCTCGCTTTTGGAGTTCATTCTCGTTTACTCGAGTATTTTTTTATTTCTTTCTTATTTAATCATCAAACTTATTTCCAAATCACTCATACTATCGCACCCACTTACATTCGTTTATTATTTTTATTTAAATCCATTCATTTAATCCCTTATCTTGCATTAAAAAAACATTTTTTTTTCTCTCCTGCACAGAAAAAAATTATTTCTTGGTGCAATAAAATTTTTCTTGTCCCAAAAAAATTTTTGTTATCAATTCATAATGCAAAAAATTACTTGAGACAAGTAAAAATTTTCTTGTGGCGATTAATAATTTTTTGTGTCAAGAAATTATTTTTCTGTGTGTAAATCTTATCGTGACAACTGTATTTTTATTTTTAAGTTTACTGTTTATATGTAAGTATATTTTATTTATCAACTCTGTTTTATTTAATTTAATTTCCTTTTTTTTCCATCATTTATTTAGGCCTACAGTGAGCTAGAGTTGTCAGCCGTAAGTTTTATCTTTATCATTATTTTCATTTCATCGATATTCTTAATTAATAAAAATAATAAATTTATTTATCAAATTATTAATATTATTTTTTTTTATTACTAATAATTTTGAAATAAAATCCTGTCTTATCCCCGCGCATTTAAATATACAATTTTATAGTTTAAGTTTATTAGTACGATTTTTTTTTTTTTTTCTATTATTTTATTTATTTATTTATTATTTTAATAATTAAGTTTATCGACGAAGATTCACGACCCAAGGGGAAAATGAATCTGTCTACAGCACCATTTGAATTCCCCCGAAAAGCCCACAAATAATCTCGTGTAAAAATTAATCACGATTAAGATAAAATCAAATAATTCTATTTTTTTTTTCTTTTCATTTTTTTTAAATCCACTTTTCGACAACACATTTCGTTAAAAAAAAAACCACGCCATTACCCTCCATCAATCCGTCGAAGACCACGCCGAGCTACTAATTTAAATATAATAGTAATAATTGTAATTATAATTAATAATTAATTGTTGTATTGTTGTCTTTTTTATTTCGCGCTCACGACAATGTCAATATAATATCAATTAATAATTACATATTTATATATCCAGGTGTCGGACGATTGTTAATAAACTTTTCGTTTAATTGTGTGTGTAAATACAATAATGTAGTACTAATTAAGTAGTACAATAAATACAATAATTAATGAGATTCTAATGATTAATATAATAATCAATAAATATAATATCATATGGTTTATAAAGACAAAAGCTAAAAAACCCGTGTCTGGTGTTTTTAAAATTTTTTTTTTCATTTTTTTTTTTTTTTTTTTTAAATATAATAATCATAATTAAATTTTTTTTTCTTTCTTAAATCTTTTATCATATGGTAATTTTATTTAGTGTCCCTGTTTGTGTCATGATTATTTATAAGTCGATCCATTTATTTTACACGATTTCAATTTTTTTTTTATAAATGCCACAAATAAACGCGCGCATCTGTACCAAAAATTATCCCAACATTTTAAAATGTATATGGATCAATTGTTTTTTTAATTATTTAAGATTTTTTATTTAATTATTTAGTTTTTATTTTTTTTTTAATGTATAATATCGACATAATAAATATCATCGTAGCGATATAATAACTAACAACGATTATTAAGACATAAATACAATACACATAATAATGTTTTTTTTTTTTATTTTTATTTTTTTGTTATCTAACGTAATAAGATTTAATATTATTAAATATTAATTAATTAATTAATTAAATATATTTAGCGTGGCTTTTTTAAATAATTTTTTTTTAAATAACTCTGCACGTACGTTAACTTTTTTTATTCCTCGTATTTTATTCACCTTTGCGAGTGCGAGTGTATCCATGTGCTCACTGTTTTAGAGTAATTAATAATTAAATAAAAAATCCCCCGAATTTAATAATTTAAAATCGTCTCACTCACGTGCGTATGTTGCATGTGCGTAGGGCCGAGGCTTTCCGGGGGTCTGGGCTCACACTTAAATTTATTAATTATTTTTTTATTTTTTAAAACAATTTTCTCGCTTATAACAAAATACAAAACTCGCAGTCTTTTTCCAGAAAATTGAACCGTTTTGCTCTTTATTTATAAAATTTATATTTTATAATTATTATATTTAAGGAAGATTTACGGATAATTATCTGGAATTATTAGCGAGAAAAATGTTTACATCAGATTTGTGTCCTTCGACATTTTTTATTTCCATCTAATTATTTTATTTATTTTTTTAAACCCTACTTTCTTTAGTTTGTGCGATGCGCCCGTTGGATTTGCCCTCAAGGCAGTTCTTTAATCAACGTAATTTATTTTAATTTTATTTATTTATAATTATTTTTTTTAACTAACAATTGATCTTCACTCATCGGTTATCACATTCGTGCTTGCTCTTTTATTCCCACTTTTAAACTCTACGTGTGCGTTTTTAAATATTTTTAAAACCATCACCCTTGGGCGCGTCGAGTGTACGCGTGTTTTAATATTTTTAAAGTTGTTTTTTTTTTTTAAATCACTAGTTAACATCTTCATCGATGAATTAAAAATGAAAAGTAAAAGTAAAAAAAAGTACAGAGTTAATAATAAATAATATTTTGTTGTAATTTTAAAAATACTGTTGATTGTAGTACTGAAAATAAATATAAATAATATATTGTGATGTTTAATAAAATAGGATTGAGGTAAAAAAGGAGGGGTTGCAACAGAAATACATAAATAAATAAATAAAAATAAAACGACCATTGAACCAAACACAAATCAGTTTAATCCTCAAATAAAACATAATTTTTTGTTGTTGTTGTTATGTTATAATAATTAAATAAATAAATAAATAATCGGTGGTAGTAGTAGCGTTGTAACGGTGATTGTTACGTTGGTGATAGTGAAAAAAAAAAAATGGCAAGCTATTTTTTAAATTTATTTTTCAAATAAATTAATAGTTTTATCAGCTGAATTCATTTCATTGATTTCTTTTTTCACTTGTAAATTATTTGAACGGCTAGTCGTTAGTAGGCGTTGAGTTTTGAATTTTTTTTTGTTTTTTCGATATTTTTTTTTTTTTTTTTTTTTTTTTTCTCCAAGCCAAGTATAATTTTTTTGAGGTGTAGATTTTATGTGAAGGATGTGTAAGTAAAGCAATAAAAATTCTAAGTGTTATTAACTAAATATTACCACAAGAAAGACACAAAAAATAATAATAATAATAGTAATAATAATAATAATAATGATAATAATATAATTGCGATAATAATCTAATTTTTTTTTTAGTAAGTACGTAAGAAAAATTATGACGCTATAAATGGCAATAATTTTTATAATAATAATAATTAATAATAAGTAATAATAATAGTAATAATAGAATAAGAATAACCAGAGTAAGTAGGAGTTATATAAAGAATTCGAGGAAATAATAATAAAGAAAATTACCATTGACATGATTTAAATAAAATGTGTCGTAAAATTAATTAAAAAAAAATTTTAATCTTGTAACTTATGTTAAATAAATTAACATTTTATTTGATTATTTTTCTTTGTTTAAATATTATTATTTGCACATTATTTCTCGTTTCCTCTCTTCAATCACTCTGGTGTCTATTTATTATTAAAAATAAAAAATAAAGTATAAGCGAAAAAAATAGTGACGCGTCGTCAAAGACGTAAAAAAAAATTAAATGATTAGTAATAGTAATAGTAATAATAATAATTGTAATAGTAAATAATTATATTGATAAGGGAGATCAAGCGTCCCCACATGGATGCCGCCACTCACTAAAATAAGTGAGAGATTATTTTATTTATTATCGAGGCGGAATTTATTTAAATATTAAATAAAATAAATAAAAACCGCACACGACGACTAGACACATCGAGGTACATATTAAATAGGACACGATTATATTCTCACCTTATTCTTTTAAAATTACATAAGATTGAGTTTTTAAATAAATCGATTGTTTTTTTTTTAAATTCCCTCAATTTTTTTTTCTACTCAACTTAATACCTATCGACCAAAGTCCGTCAGTTTATTGATTTACGATAAATAAATCCTGTACTAATTATAAACTATTATTTTATAAATTTAAGTCTTGTGACGTTTGTCACGTTGCACGTAGACTAGACGTATCCTTCTCGTTACGGTACGGGTACGATCTATTTTATTTTTTCAATCACCACGATCGAGTCAACTCACGTGAACTTTAAAGCTCATCTTGATTTTTTTTACTACTACCATACTCGTTTTAATTAATTTATTAATTTTTAAATAATTAATCTATATCACTACCAATAAATACGCGTGTGCTTAAAATATATATTCTTGCGCACGTAAAAATATAAATATTATGATCGATACGATCTAAAAAATATATATGAGAGCATAAGATGAAATAAATTTATATTTTAATTTACATCATACATTAAGATCAAAGTAAATAAATGTAATCTACAGAATTCATTTCAACTGTTTATTGATTACACGATTGTACGATTTTCCTTTAATTGTTTTTTTTTTTTTATAATAATAATAATAATATTAATAATAAATGTATAAAATGTATATTAACTATATAATAATAATTATAATAATGTATATATTTATTTATATATTTATATATATATATATTTAAATACGAATTGCCCTAGGCAAAAATGTTTATATAATTAAATTTAAATCTTATTGCAAGCGGCCTCTAAAAATTCAAGTTGACTCAACCGTGATGTCTATTTATCTATTAGTTCCATTTCTCTTAAAACATTCAATTTAAATACCGTCCCGTATTTAATTACCACTCGCAAATAAACATCTAAATGCACTAAGTACTCAACTTAATTTAATTTAATTTTTAAGTTTTTGTTTTATTAATTTTACGAACGGATTGAGAAATGAAATAATTAACATGACTAGTAGAGACAAAAAAATATGCAACAATATTTTTTTTTTTTTTTTTTTTTTTTTTTTTTTAATAGTAATTAATTTAATAGTAAAGACTATTCGCACAGAAAAAAATTAATTATTTAATATTAATCAATAATAATTAATAGTAATTAATTAATAGTTATAATAAATATTTATCAGTAAAATAGTACATACAAAAAATGTCTTGACAACTTTAAAAAATATCTGCAATTTTATTTTTTTTTTTTCATTTTTTAATGCAGATACCGGTGCGCTTTTGTTCGGAATTATTTTTTTTTTACAGCTACGTACCATCGACGGCCAACAATGAGTTTATTTAATAACTAAACGTTATTTATGTGTTGATTTAATAAAGTTTTAAAAGACGTCATTATTTATATATTTTTATAAACTTTAGAATCTCGACCCGTTGGATTTTTAAAATAATTATTTAATTGGATATTGTAGTACAATAATTAAGTACATATCGGCCGCGCGGTTGCCTCGAAAATAATCAGTTAATAATTATCATTTCATTCGTACTAAAAATTTTAAATTCATTTATTTATTATTTATGTGCGAGCCCCGACCCAAAGAAAAAAAAAAAAAAAAAAAAATTTAATCATAAATTCACGGCCTATTTATGGAGTTGATTCTATTATGAAATTTATAATTATCATTTTAATCTATATATTTTATTTACTTTTGCATTATTATAATTTTTTTCGTTATTAAACTTCCCTAAATTATTTCACGTTCGCTTAATTATAATTTACTCATCGCAATTATTATGTTAATTATTATTATTATAAAATAGCGTCTGTGAATAACATCAGACGTCTATTCTATAAATTTACTCGTTTTTTTTTTCTTTTTTTTTTACACATGAAAAAATTATTCAATAGTATTTAAGTTCTAATTTATTGAATTTAAACTTATTTATTTTAAACTCTCATTACGTATTAAATTTTACAAAATCATTTATTATATTTTGAATTATTTTTTCATTTGTGTACTTAAATCTTTTGTTTTATTTATTAATTTAGATTGTTCTTATGATTAAATTGTTTTCTTTTTTTTCTTCATCATTCAATTATCATCACTTTCTCGCTAAAAATTCTTTCTCACTCTTATTATTATTATTAATAATAAATTAATAATAATAATAATATTATTACAATAATAATCTAAAACTTATACATAAACGAGTATGTATAACGTTGGGTATTACGCTTGTGTAAAAGGAAGTACAGTAAATGCTAATGTATTACATCTTTAAATAATTGTAAAATAATATAATATATATATTATTAAGTCGTAGAGTCATTTTATTTATTTATTTATTATTTAATAATGAAGTCTTTTCATTTGTCTGTTATACTTTTAGATTATTATTTATTATCTTTATTTATTCTTTTTTAAAGAATAAATCAAAAGCATACTCTGTACATCCTTAAGCTAGCGTATAATACTAGTATTATATATGTTACAAGAAAGATCACGGCTACAATTTTGCTTTTGTTAACTTGATTACTTAATCAATATCATATTAATTCCTAACGAACCTCCAGCCCCCGCGTTTTATTATTTTCTCTCACTCTGTTTATTATTTATTTATTTATTTATTATTTTTTTTTATTATTATTATTACCAGTAATAGTACATATACATAAATAATAATATGTACAGTATAATACGCAGCTGGCAAATAACCACAGGATCATAAGACGTTTTTTATTTTTTGTTCGTTTATTTTATAAATTAAATTTTTATTATTTTTTCTTCTTATTTAATTTGTTAAATTAACAACTATCTTGTCTTCAATTAAATCTTCAACTATTTATTTCACCGACATTAGTATCATACTAAATCATCCGTTGTCTCGCTTTTGCGGTGCGATTTAAATTATTTTTAAAAATACGCACTGACAAAACAGTATTATCATTTATTATTTAAATATTTAATTTTTTCTCTTTCAATTAACTGGCCCGGTTTCATTTTTTTTATTTATTTATTTTTATTTTTCTCTGGTACTCACAGTCGATGACTCACAGCACGCGTTTCTTAATACTCCTTCTATTCATCATCAAGATATTTTATTCTTCCTATTTTCTTATCTTTAATTTTATTACTTGCTAATTATTTTTTCTTCGTTTATTCTCATTCTTACTATTCTTCATCTCTCACGCATTATTTTAATTCTTTTTTAAAAAAAAAACTCGCTGGATAACAATGCTGTAAGTCTTTTATAGAGCTCTTTAAAAGCTCGTATTATCAACAATAAACGATACTAAAATTACTAAATACATACATATATGTATATTATAATTATATTAAATATCGTTTATTGTATTTAACACCTCAATAAATTTAATTATTATTATTATTAATTAACATACGTTCAGTTAATTATTTTTAAATAAAGAGAAAAAAATAAATAATAATAAATTCATTCACACCTAATACTTGTTTAATTTTCTTAATCCAAATAAACTACACCTTATTATTTGTCCTCAGAAACTGCTGGTGGACTTTTTTACTGGCTTGTGCTGTCCCTAAGGGTTTGCTCTTATTATTGAACAAACCTAGTTTTTTCGGATGATGATACTGTAGCTGAAGATGTTGATGTTGCTGCTGATGTTGTTGTAATTGTAATTGATGTTGATAATAATAATTATTGTTGTTGTTGTTATTATTGTTGTTAATAATATTATTATTATTATTGTTATTATTATTATTATTTTTATTATTATGTAACTGCTGATAAATATGTTGTTGCAGCGGTTGCTGTGTTGTTGAACGGTGTCTTATGACAAGTGGATCAATATAACGATAATTACGTCCTGTTATCTCGTCCCAGTAGGCCTTAACTGCGTCAAATTGTCGACGTAATTTATTATCGGTGATGGCCATTGAGACTAGATGATTGTGATGATTATGCTTAAGTTTATTATTGTTATTATGGTGGTGATGATTATGATGCTGATGATGATTATCATCCGGGTCCTACGCTGTCTTGCTTTTGTTGGTCTTGAAACTTACTTGGAGTACACGTGTACCAAGATTATAACCGTTTAGACTTTGAATGGCGACAACGGCTTCTTCGTAATTCGTCATTGTTACAAAACCAAAGCCTTTGCATTTGTTGGTTTGTAGATCACGAATAACTTTAACTGATTGTACTGCTCCAAATGGTCCAAATAGCTGCCAGAGTACGTTTTCTTCAGTTTCTGGGGCTAGATTGTACACGAAGATGCACCATCCGCTACCGTTTATTGGGTTCCCTGGTAGCATTGAGTTTGTCAAAAGGTCTCCTGCCAGGGGACTGTACCTAGAACATTTTTTTTTTAATTAATAATTATCATTTATTTATAATATTCATAATAGTCTATGATTATTTATTTAATTTTCTTTTTTTTTTTATCAATAAGAAAATGTTTTTAGATAATCGGCGGTGGTTAGAGTAATTAATTATGACGTGTGGTTTTGTAAAATGAAGTGGTTTTGTGATTTCGCATTAAATTTTTTATCACAGAAATTGATTTTAATAGAGAAAAAAAATCCGATTACCAATTCTTATATTTTGAGAAAATAATTTTTGTTGATGATGATTAATCAATAAAATATATATTTTTAACTCCAAGAATTAATTAATATTAATTATTACACACTGAGTACAGAAAAAACATCTAGCAAGAGAAATATTATTGATTAAGCAATTTATTTGATTGATGATTAATAAAATATTTTTTTATCTTAATAAATTATTATTATTATCTATTTTATTAAAAGAATAAGGAACATTTTGTTCCAGCCATATGATAGAATGTTGTTGAATTTGGTAACGTTAGATAGATCTTGACTTGAATTTGTGTCTTTTCATGGTTTGAGCTCTTTTTCATTGCCAAGTATCGAGATAGATCAATTTATCTATATCATTCGAATTACATTTAAATTACGCGGGAAAAAAAGACAATCGTATTCATTTTCTTCAAATAAATTAATATTTTAATTATTCTGTCACTGAGTATGACTGAATATATATATAATTGAGAGAAAATAAGAAAAGTTTAGTCTATGCCATATCTATGTCAAAAAAAAATTTGTCCGTGTTTCGATTTTTTTTCAAGAATCTCATAATTATACAATCATCGAAATCAATAAGTCTGCGAGTTAATGATGAGATTTGTCTCATTAAATTTCAATGATAATAGAAATAAAAAAAAAGATTCTAGAGTTAATTATAAAGTATAGATTTTAATAAACAATAAAATTCAAATCATATTTTATAAATTTGGTAGTAATACTCGGGCAGTCACGTAGTGACTGTAGATTGTTCGATATTATTATTATTATAATTATTAATCATTAAAAAAAAGTTTTAATGGACTTATTTAAACTGAATAGTTTATTTATCTATTTTTTTTTTCAAAGAAGATTTTTACTAAAATTAATTATGTATCCCAAACTTTGAATTAAAAAGTAATTAATCAAAAATTTCTTTTTTACTTTCATTAGCTTTAATTCGATGCGTAATAAATTTCAATTTGAACATTTGCCAATTTTTTGACAAATAAAAAATTTTTTATTTTTTACATTTCGTAGAAAATAATTTACGACGAAATAAAATTACAATTTTTTAAATTCTTAAAGTTTTTATAATCTGTGTAATTTAGAATTGAAAGAAAAAGTTTATAAAATCAAAATCGACGTAGTGAATTGTAATGTTTAATTAATGACAATTGATACGTTATAATTTTTCATCAATTAAAAACCAGTTTTACGGAGCTAAGTATATTTCATGTAATGATTAATTAAATTATTAAAGTACTAAGTTTATATAATAGTTATTGCAGACAAAAATATTTATTTAGCTCGAAGTAAATTTAATTATCGTAATAAATCTTTGTAAGATTTAAAATTTATTGAAGTATCAAAATTATGCGTCTATTAAAGTCTGAGATATACATTTGATTTAATTTATTATTACTATTAGTTATCTGTGCTTTATTCTAAAATCGAATATTCTTTTAATCATCACTGTTATTATTGTTTGAAATAAAATAAGCGAGTAATAAAATTCTAAGACTTACAAAAATAATTAAAAAAGAAAAAATTTTAATTAATTATCTAAGTAATAATCCGATGAGTTGAATTATTCACTTCATTTTACAGTAAATCGATAAATATTTATTGTAATTAAAACCAAAATTTAGTTCTTAATTATTTTCGAGTATAAATTCATTGTATAAATATAAGTGAAACTTTAAAAAAATAATCAATTCAAAAAAATGTATTTCAATTAAAAAAAGTATGTTCAACTATAAGGCTTTATGCTTGTAGTTTACATTCAATAAATATAACATTAGTAAGTGACGAGCAGTTTAAATTATTAATAAAATGAGAACAATTGCAAATAATATGCTCAAGTGTCTCAAGTATATTTATATATTTATTTTATAAGCAAAGTTGGCTGGTATTATTTAATATCTAAATCTAAGTCTGTCTTCTTATAAATCAAAATTCAAAATTTAAATAACACATTTAATAATAGAAAATTTATGAATTTTGTTTAAGACTAAATTATGTAAATAAAATATTTTATTTATTATTATAAATAACAGAAAATTTAATTTTGAATACTTTTTTTAATAGAAATTAATATAAAATTATTTTTTAAAAATATTGGCAAGTATTTAAATCATTCAAATGAATTATCAGTAAAACTTAAATGAATAATGATATATAAAATAATTTAAAAGCCTAAAGAATCCGGAAATCGTGTAGAGTAGTTTAAAGTTTAAACGAACTTGAGTAGAAATGACGATTTAAATTAAACCGAGTGTCTTCTACTGTCTTTCTCACTATTTAATTATTTTTAGCAAGTACATCGTTGTTGAATACCTACTCTGACATTTATTAAAGTTACTTGTGAAATTAAACAGTATGCCAAGAAATATTAATTCATAAAGCCTTATAATTTTCAGCTCGATTAATTTTTTTTAAAGCACTATTTAACATTTATAATAGACCTTTACTTCAATTTATATGCATACAAGTCTTTGTTTAATATTTACTTTTTTAGTCAAGTAAATAAATTTATTAAATTTTTACTCTGTACCCGGGTAAAAATATTATGCAAAAACTACACTGGAAAAAAACCTAAAAGGCTAAATTTTGCCGAAATCATGATGAAGCCATAGAATTTTATTCAAGGAGGCCGAAATTTGGTCTAAATCACGCTGAAGACGTAGAACTTTATTGGAAGAGGTCAAAAATTTGCCGAAAAAATGCCCTTGGAAAAAAATTGTTAAAAAAGTGTTAACTATTCTAAACTTTAAAACGTTTACACTACGAAGAACTTTTTTTGAACGTTTTTTAAACTTTTGAAAATTCAAGAGAAAAATCAATTAATATCCTAATACTATTAAGATATGCTAAAACGAAAAACGTTCAAAAATAGTTCAAAATTAGTTTTTTCTAAACGTATTTTGCACTGGAAAATGTTAATTTGTAGTATTAAATCAATTGTTTTTTCTGTGTATTTTAAGAAGTTTAAAAATCGTTTAAAAAAAGTTCGTCATTGTGTCACGTTTTGAAGTTTAGAATAGTCAACACTTTTTTAACCTTTTTTCAGCAATTTTTTTTTACACGGAACGCCGAATTTTCATTGTTTTAAAGAAGCAGACCGAAAATTGACTGATAAATTGAGTCGGCCTTTTTTAAGCATAGGCATTCTGCCAGCTACATTTCGGAAGAGATAAAATTTTATTATGTATTCGGCTTGAAATTTTTTTACCTGGGTAAGTTTAATGCAAGGGTCAATTGATAAAGTTAAAATAAATACAATCAACCATGCAATTTTTTTTCAAGTATAGAAATACATGACTGAAACTAAATAAAAAGCAATGAAAAAAATAAAATCAAAGGACTTTTACATATCAAGTTATAAGATTTATATTACGGATATATATTTAATTTAAATTGATAATTGAAAAAAAAAGCCCGTTAACATTTAATCATCTGTACATACCTACTTGACATCACAAGCCGCGTTAAAATAAGGCATATCTCGGTGAATTATCAATTATATAATTATTCAATTATTTGATTAAAAAAAAAAAAAAAGAATATTTTACTTATTAAATCTATTATTTCTCTATATATCAAGTTTTTATAATTAATTATTCAATTAATTAAAAAAAAAATAAATAAATAAAAATAATACGCATTACCGAGACTATTATTTGTTGTGTTGTGTATGAACATAAAATTAAGTAAAGCTTGACTAAGTTAAATAAATAAATAAAATATAACAATAATAATAATAATAATAATAATAATAATAATAATAAATAATAATAAAAAATAAGTGCGCATTATTGGGAATAGGATATATATAACTAGAGAGCATACTACTAAGAAACAATTCAGAGGTTTCCAAAGTGAGGAAGCAGAGAAGCCACACAAAATTATTTAAAGTAGGATATATATGTATATATATATTATAAATAAATTAATTAATTAAAAAAAAAAAAAAAAAAAAACTTGTCGAAAGAAAAAGTTAAAAAAAAATATATATAGATATATATATTTAAAGTGTGACAAGGTAAAGAAGCCAATGAAAGTATGAAAATATTAACAAAAAAAAAATACTGACCTCTGTAAGCCTTTGTTAATGGCAAGCATGGCCTTGCCAGTGCTAAAACAAAAAACACAAGAGGACAACATAAGAGAAAATTATATTTTCGAAAGCCGGGCCGAAAAAGGATAAATTATATTTTCAAAAGCATTCTTTTTTCGACTACGGTGATTTCATTTAAAGAAAATAATTTTTTTTTTTTTTTTTTTTCTAAATATAAATTTAAATATTCCTTGCTAGTAGCAGGAAAACAATAAGTATATAAAGCGGAATTAGATTGTGAGAGGAAGGATAAAGGATTTAAAAAAAACAAAATTCGCGCTGTAAATTAAATTAAAATAAAAACATTAAAAAAAAAAAATAAATGAATCGTAAAATAAAATGTGTTAGCAATAATAAAATTTAAAAAAAAATGTAATTTAACGTAAGTTTTAATAGTCTGTTTAAATAAAAAATGCATGTGTACTGTATAACTTAAAATAAAATAAAAAAAAATTTTTTGCTTCAAGTGTGTAAGGATAATCGCTCGTACACAAAAATGTCCTGATAAACTCACGCTGCCTTTAATAGAGACTTTAAAATTAAAAATAAATGTTAAGTTATGAAGCTTTTAACCCAGTAAGCGAACAGGTGGATAAAAAGAGAAAAAAGTTATTCTTTGTTATTAAACGAACAATAAAACTCTTTTATATTATTTTTTTCTGAGCTCATCTATGTGTTGGAATGTAGAGTAGAAGAATAAAGAGCTGAAGCTGGGGATGTAGAAAAAATAATAAATGTAAGCAGCACGGCACTGAGATCGATAAAAGCTCCCGCAAGCTGAGAGTAAAGAGGTCAAAATAAAAAAAAATATATAAGAAAATAGGTAAGTGCTGTAAAGACTGAATATCAAAGAAGTAGAGAGAAATGTCTCTAAATAGACAGCTGAGTTTTATAGATCTTGATGTATATATATATTTGTATTTATAAATATATATATAGATGTGTGTAATAAAGATCCAAGGACATAAAATAATTACTTTTAAAGTCTCACGAAAAAATGTAACTTTAATAAAAAATTAATTTAAATATTTTTAAATTTAATAACTTTGTTTTTCTTGGGCAGAGCGAGTAGAGGCGAGTAGGTACCTGGATAGTGGCGACAGTGGAATGTACCTGAAGCGGCCGGTTGGATGGTGGATAGGGCCGCCAAATCGACGACTTGCTTGTGGCGCCAGGTAAGCTGCTATCGGTGGTATGGCCTTGTTGTTGTTGCTCGGGTTGTTGGCGAACTTGACAGTGATCGGCTCGGTTGACCCTTTTGGTATGGTCCCATTCAGCTCCTGGATCGCACGCTCAGCCTCCACACGTTGGTCGAATCTTATGAAGCCGACACCTTTCGAAAGGCCTGCCAATTTCATCCCGTGCCAAACCAATATGGATTTTTTTTTTCATTAAGATTAAGGCGTTAAGCGAGGGTATTACTACTTTGGTCAGTGGGATTGGATGCCATTGTGAATCATGGAATAAAACTGCTGCCGCTATCATTTTTTCTTTAATTTACCTTATTCACCCTTTGATAGCACATTTTTTTGACTAATTATCATTTTTTTTAATTTATAAATAATTCACTTGATAAATTTTTTTTTTTTAGATTAAAACCAAATTTTTTATAAAGTTTTCAAATCCAGACGAAAATTATAGTATTCAGTATCAAAATTGACTGGATATCATTATATTCATGTTTGAAATTATATAGTGTCATAGTAATATCAGACTATGCTGACCATTTAACAGAAATTTAAATAAATATATTTTTAAAATTACCACTATGGCAAAATTTACAGTGAATACATCATAAATTACTGTAATGTACTCTCTTAAATTTGAAAAAGTGACTGTTCACTACCAAATAGTGATTGTCACGTGATCTTCACCAATTCGTTTTTAGATAATAAATTTCACAATGGCTATAGTAATTATTAAAACATCTTTATTTAAATTTAATTTAAATGGCCAAGACAGTACGGCTTTACTTCACGGAAAAAATTTACCATAAAATTTAAAGTGCTAGTTCAGTAAAATTGGAACCATACTCTAAAACCAAGTGTCTTATTTTAACACACATTAAATGTGTTCCATGGTTAAAGCCAAAAGTAAAACTATATATCTATTGATTGCTTGTGATGTTTCAATGTTATTTGAAAAGTGTGTAAATTTTGACTACAAATTTAGTTTTAGAGTACAACTAGCGCCAATAGAAGTTTTTACAGTGCTCTTTATAAAATACAAAGTCTCAAAGCATACTATAGGTCTAGGGTAGAGGTACCGTTTTTGGCCACTTTAGCACCAGTTTTGGACACTTGAAAATTTTTAATGAAATAATTTGTAAAATACGCAATGACATAACTAATTTTTCAAATGTGTAAAAAGATACTTTTATCACACTGTTACAATGAAAATTTTATTCTGTACTTTTTTATTAATTAAAATAAAGTATTTAATGTCTAAAAATGGAGCACTGACCACAAATGGTACTTCTACTCTATATATTTTATAGGAAGAACTGTAAAAAGTTCCATTGGCACTGGTTATTCCGACTTTATTGAAGTAAAACTATAAATTTTATATAGAAATTTTCTCTGTGTACATTATACATGAAGCGAAAAAAAACTTAAAAATTTCAGGGTGAATAGTAAAAACAATTTCTTCAAACGCAAAAGTGTTAAAATTGCACCGTATTATACAGTATTCAAATTTTTCCGTTCAAAGAGATTGTTTTTTATTGTTCACTCTGTAATTTATCAATTTTTTCCCCGCAGCATTCAAAACAAGAATAATTTTTCGGTGTACACTTTAAGAAAGTAATTAAAAATCATGAATAAAGAATTTAAAAGCTGATAATACATAAGATAAAAGCACCAGTTTTGGACACAGTACTTTTTTTATGATAAATATTAAAAATATTGTAACTATAAGTGTAATTAAAGTAACTTTAAATACAATCGAAACATATGTGACTTTGCGTGCTATATAAAATACTTTATCAAAATTTTTCAGGTATCCAGAGCCGGTAATTCTATCCCATTAATTAAAATTTTCAAATTTTTATTATTAGGATTAACATGAATAAATTTGCTGATAATTAATTATTTATATTTTCTTTAAACAGAAAATAAATTGTGATTCCTCAAACTACAATATTTAAGTAACATAATTGTGGTAAAATTCACTACAGAAAATAGTACCCATTACCACAAAAGTATAAATTCTAGCAACTGTACACTGAACAAAATAATTCGCGAATTAAAGTAAATGCATTTATTTGATCGGAAACTTTTGTCACTCAGTAAAGATTTTTTGAATCAATTTTATATTTATTCAATTCAAATAAACCTTATAAACTAGGTACGATTATTGCGATTAAATTGAATATTTTATTGCTACCACACACTGATAGCTAACATTAATATATTTTATTGTAATTAAAAATCATTATTTTTCAGTGTAATTGACGTTACTACAAGTTAGTGTTGACATTTCTTTACATCAATTTGTAGTAATCTCAACTCTAGCTGTTTTGTAGCAACCACAATTTGTTTTCTTTGTAAATTTCTAAATGTTTCTGTGATAAAATTTGATACTTAAATACTTTAATTTTGTATTATTTAAGAATATTCCGTGTAAAAAAAAAATTGTTCCAAAAAAGTTCGACATGTAGAATTTGTAAATTTGAGACAGATTAGAACTTCAAGTTAAACTTTTTTTGAACTTTTGGATGTTAAGAGTAAAAAATACAGTTGATTTAAAAATGCATTAACTACATTTTTCCTTGTCATTATAGAGATTTCAAAAGAGGCCTTTGATCTTTTCTGAATGAAGGAAAAATGTAGTGAAAATACGTTTTGAGAATTTCGTCTACGTAAAGTTTTATATCAACTGTATTTTTTATCGTGTAAATTTTAAAAGTTCGAAAAAAGTTCATCTTGAAATTCAAACCCGTCTCAAATTTAGAAGATCTGCATTTCGAACTTTATAAAAATTTTTTTGAAACGATTTTGTGTACATGAGATTATTTTGAATACGTTTCAAAAAATTAACGAAAATAAAGAAGCATAAATTTAACAATGTGCAACAAAGGGTTAATTTTTAGACATCGAACCGTAAACTGGAGTTTATTTATTTATTTTTGTTGACTCATTACTTTCAAACCCGGATTAATTACTTCAATAAAATTTACTAAAATTTAATGAGCTGTAATTTGTCTCTAAAACAAATTAAATTTTTTTCGACATTCTAATGAGCACCACTCAAGGGCAAGTGTTTTAAATAATTCATCAAAGTACAAACAATTTTCTGTGTGCTTAAAGTCAACAGACTTTTTTTTATCCTTCAATGGCTATTATCCCTCGGAGGAATAATATACGTGTCAAAAAGTCAACAAACTTTATAATGACGATGACGATGATGATAATAATGATGATGATGTACCTAAGTAACTTTTACGATAACATCAAAGAGCTGACATTTAAATACATTAACATAAGTACATTTATCAACCAAGAAAATTTAACACAAAAAAAATTAACAGTTGACATTTGTCTAGTGATTGTTAAAAATATCCGCTCGTTGTTAAATTTTTTTTTTTACTCTAATCAGTTAATTAGGAGGTCGCAAAATTTTAATTAAAATTGCAGATTTATGTTTTAAATTATGATTTTTAAATTGACAAAATCAATTAAAATAATCGTTATGAAATTTAAAATCAAAAGTCAACAAAATGGAGTCCAGTTTAACAAAATTAGATGCGCGCGCACTGAACACAGTTCCCAATAAAATTTTTTTATTATTTATTTTTACTGCCGTACTAAGTAAAAAAGTGACAATTAGTTTTAACTGCAATATATTTATTTTAAAATAAATTATTTATTGACAAATATTAAAACTGTTTAGCAGTTTAATGAAAAATGCGAAAACCGAATAATGAAAAATAATTTTAGTTTTGCTAATTAGATTTAGTAAATTAAATCTAGTTGACAATAAACTTTTTTATCACCGCAATATTGTCTTATAAATTTTACTACAAAAAATAAATTATAACTTATGTACTTAAAAGATTTTAATTTAAGTCAAATATTTACTAAAATTTCAATTTTTGCAACGTGAAAAATTATGAAAAATTAAATCGTTTTATTTTTCCGTAACCGCGGATTTTTATGAACAAGAAAAAAAAATACATAATTATAATTTTCTGCCATAACTCAGAAAATTCTTTTTTAATCTTTACTAGTTGGCAAATATGTAGAAAGTGGACTTCCTCAAAGATTAAAATATTTTAGTCCACATTAGATCACATGACTAAGCTTGCATCCTCTTGATTAAACAAATGATAAAACCTAATATACATATATTTTTTATCACTGATAAATAATCACATCAGCAGATAAAATTAGGCAGCAGTTTTAATAAATGATAAGGATTATGCATGGTGAGACCCGATGTGATTGATAATGATCATTTTCTTGAAGATATGAATATATTTATTACATTAATAAATATATATATTATTGATGATATCAAAATGATGAGTTATTATTTATGACTTATGATTGATGATAAAAGACGACACGACTTTATAATGAGGGTGTCCGAGCGAGTGGCTCGGTGCGCAATTACATTCGTTCTCTAAAACGAGATTACGAATAATTTTGGGTAAATTTTTTTTTTTTAAATAAATTAAATTTCAAAAAATTATAAATTACTTTTGAAAAAATACAAAAGTATTAAATTTAAAAAATAATATAAATTTAATTCGCGAAGAATTAAATTAAATATATATATGTATATATATCAAAGATAAATTTAAAAAATAAAGTTAAATTAAATATAAAAATGTTAATGAATTAATAATAATTAACACATTCATTAATAATTTGAAATGATATATTAATAACAGGAAAAAAAATGATTTATTTATATTAAAATGAATACGTTAATGATATAATGATAATAATGATTATGATTAAGGATATTTGGAAAGGATATGATATGTGTTAATGTGGATGTCAATTGTAATTTGTATACGTGTGCGTTATTCTTTCAACGCGCATAACACGAAAATTTTACCCCATAACGGAAAATCCTTAATCTTTTTGAATTTTTTTTTTTTTTTCTTACTATTTATCTTTCTGCTCAACTATGTGTGCATCAAGAGATGAAATGAAAAAGATTATTTACGTACCGGGTAAATTGTCTCCACCGCCAGTCACAAACTGTCGTACTAAACAGAAACGAAAAAAATCATATTCTCGTTAAAAAATTATAGCAAATAATAGCGAGAATTTAGCGCCTTTGATTCGTAGCTCGTTCTTTATTTTTTTTTTAAATTAATAAACGAATTAATTAAAAATGATAAGAGATAAATTATAATTCAAATGATAAAATTGTCAATAATAATAATAATTTAAAAATTAGAGCCGCGAATCAGAGGCAAAAAAAAATTTTGATTAAAATAAATTATAAATATAATTTTTAATTAAAATATCGATGCGTCTGCGTGGAATTTTAAAATGTATACTAATTGTAGTAGTTTTTTTCTAAGGATAATTAATTTTTTTTAGTGCAATTATTAGTAATAGTATTAGTATTAGTATTAATAATAAAGCTTTTATAGTTAATTAAAGTTATTGTCAGGAAGTAGGATAAAAAATAATAATAATTATTGTTGTTAATTATTTTATAATCACGAGGACTAAGGTTACCATGAGGTAGTGGTTTTGACACAAAAAATGATCAAATTATTAATATAATTAACATAAAAATATATTAATAACAATAATATTAATAACGACAATAAAGATAAATTAAAAAGAAAATATATAAATCGGTAGATAAAAATTTAATAAAAGTCTTTTGGAAATAATAAATATGAATTATTTTTTTATACATAAAAGAATTTATCGGACGTGACAATCAACGTGGCCAATATTTGAAATTGTTTTTTAAACGAATAAACAAATCGAAAAAGGCGCACCGATCCACCCTTATCTTCATTGGAAATATCTTGAACCTTTTTTTTTTTATTTTTTTATTTTATTTAGTGTAATTATTATTATTAATTTTTTTTATAAAACAATCTGAGTATAATTAATACTGAAATTAATTATAAATATTGTTAAATTTATATAAATAACAAGTGGCCCAAAAGATTGTCCAATAAAATTCATTATTTGAGTTTTATCACATCAATCTCAAAAGGAAACCAACATCTTAATGGGAATCCCTGAAATTGGTTTTCTCTGATCGAGTCTCAGGGATTTATTATTTTAAACGGAACTCAGGTTTATAAGGACAAGTATAGTCTCAGACACCGGAAATTTATGTGTACTATGTTGTCTGAGAGTAACAGATTAGGTAATACATGCAATAGGGTATCGGTTAAGAACGGTTTGAATAATTATTTTTAGAGAATACTCAACGCCATCTTGATGATTTTTTTTTTAAATATTACTTTTACTTAATTTATTATCATTTTTTTTTCTTTTTAGTTTAAAACTTACCAGTGATGTTATCACAAAGAATTCGCGATGTAATTATCCTTCCGTAAGGACTGAATAGATTTTCTAAATCCTGTTGCGCCATATTTTTAGGTAAACCACTGACGTACAAATTTGCACCCTTAATTGCTTCGCTACTCGGTCTTGCATACGATACCTGTGATTAATTATGTAAAAAAGTGTAATTAAAAAAAAAAAATTTTTAAGTAAAAATTATTAAAACTGTTGATAAATTTTTTCAGTATTAATTAATTATTAAATTAATTAAATAATAAATGATAAGTAATTGATTATTTACCTTGATTGTTTTGTTTTGCAGTCGAAGACCATTTAGAGTGTTGATTGCCTTCTCAGCATCCTCTGGCCGATGGTAATTAACGAATCCATAGCCCAAACTTTGTCCTAAAATCATATTTAATTACCAGTCAGTATTTTTTTTATGTTCTTAATATTTTTTTTTCTTTTAACTAACTGGATTGATAAATTTTAAACAGTATGATAGATAAGTGTATGGAAAATAAGGATGCTGAGTTTGTTTGACAGTTTAATTTTTCTATAAATATCTTAAATGATCCCATTTTAATTTAATTTATAATATATATTTATTTTAAAACGTCAATTTGGTGATTTATAATGAACTTAAAAAAATATGTTATCTCAAAATATTTTTAACATTTAATATTTAGATTACAAGAGAATTTTTTGCTAAAGAATTTAAATACACGTGGAAAAAAAAATTATCGTTTGTTTTAAATGCGTAATTTTATTTTTATTCTAATAAACGTTTGCTTATTTTTTGAGATTAAAATGCGGAAAATTTTTCCTTTAATTTTTTATTTTTAAGCAAAAGAATTTTGATTAATAAAATTTCTTTAAAGTTAAGTTATTATAAAGTTTACTTTATTTGACTTTTTTTTTTTTACAGTTAAACTCTTGAATTTAAAATATATTTTATAATGTAAATATTAACTTTTAAATTGCGCAAACTGATAAGTGTAAACACTCGCAGGGTGTAAAATACCCGAGTTCGAAAAGATAAAAGTTACATAATTAAAAAAAAAAAAAAATAATAATTTCTTAATTAAGAATTTATTAAAAATTAAAAAAATTGCAAATTGAATACATGCTAATTTTATCGATTGTAAACACTCGATAAAAAAATTTCGCGTTTACTTAGAACTTAAAAAAATAGTTGAGAAATAATTTAAAAATAAAACCAATTCATTATAAATCACACTACTTACAAACTTTTTTTAAAAAATAACACCAGATCATTGAAACAAAAAGTACAAAAAAAACAATCAATTAATTTTTGTAATTTTTTTTTTAAATTAATAGACCTTGAATTAATTAGATGACAATTTTTTTTTGTGAAATAGATGAACTTGACGGATTGACGTGCTGACAATCTGACTTGGCAAACTATTTTAGCGTTTGTTCGCGCTCTTGTTCGCTAATTGCACGAACACAATTAACAACAAAAAAAAAATATATTTTATACAACAAAAAAATTCATTCTACACTATAAACATTATATATTCAAGTCCTACCTTATTTAAATTAATTAGATACATTAATTGATAAAAATAAAAATATCAATTAATAAATCAATTAATTATTTTTTTTTAATTCCTAAAAATAAGTTTATGTAATTAAGTATCAATAACAAAACATTATTAAATAACAAGCTGGTTAACCTGAAAAATACATGCATACATAATGCCTCACATAAACTTTGGCAACATATATAACTATTATATAGACCGGTAGTGTGTGTAGAATATTATAAAGCGAGGAAGCTTTAATCCAAGCAGCGCCCCCGCTTATTCTAGACAAAAATAGAGCCGCGGCTTTAACAAGTAAAATATAATCATATATACATATACATTCATGTACATGTACATACATATATTTTATGTATACGCTCACGCAAACTTTTAAGCTTCGCTCACTCACTTATTTTACCCTTTCTCTCATTCTTCTCTTGTTAAATATATTCATGAATATATATGTATTTAAATATATATATTCTTAAATATTTTCCAAGCGAAAATTCGTCAGAAGGTGTAGACTGATAATTTAACGTTCTAGCGCACTTACGTTTATTACGATTAATTATTTAGCATAAGCTAGTATTTATTTATATATTTTTTGTTCGACTCTTAACACAATCAAGTGATAAAGTTGTCGATTATTATACTGTTGATATTTTTAATCATTAATATAAAATAAAAATATAATGTACAATGAATTAACGATTTGAACGAAAACAAAACTTACGATTGAAATTAAAAAAAAAAAAAAAAAAATTAATAAAATACATAAATAAAAAATTTTGTTATTTGTAAATAATAAAAAAATAATAATAACGTAAATAAATTTATAATTTAATTAATAAAATTATATAATGGAGGCATCAAAATATATAAGATTCGACTGATGTATTATTAATTTTTTTTTTTTTTTATTTATTATAATTTTACTATTGTCTTTTTTTTTTTTTTATGTAAATTATTAAAGAGAAAAAAAAATTTTGATTTTTCCCATGATAAAAAATGTTTATCCTTACCAAAAGAAAATTGTCCCGGGGATAACATATCTCCGGCAAGCGATAAAGCCGCAGTGGAGTCTATAATGTATGAGAAAAAAAGAAAACAGAGACATAAAAATTTAACAATTCATAAAAGCTTTTATATAAAAACGCTATAAGAATTTTTTTATTTTCAAAGAGATAAAAAGATGATTGATAATAAAAAAAAATTTTAAAAAAAGTAAAATAAAATAAAAAGTATTAATTAATTTAAAAAATTGAAGCAAGAAAAGCGACGCGTCGAAAAATGAAAAAATTGATATATCCTAAACAATTCCTCGATTTAATATTTAAAATTATTGCACTTATTATTATTTATTGTTTCGTTTTATTACAAATATGTTTTTATCCTGGCGTTATTTTTAATATCAACCAGAAATATACTTGAGATAGTTTTTAAAAGGTCTCATTGTATTTATAAATCGACGATCGATTACAATGTAGCGTGTTAAAAAGGTGAAGGTCATTATTTAAGTAAAAATATCTGGCATTAAAAAAAAATATAAATTTATAAAACAATAACTAATAATTAAAAAAAAATTCAAATAATAACTGTGTAGTTTAAAAGTAAAAGTGGGTAAGCAAAAGATCGAGGCAATACTTTAAAGCACATTATTATATATATGTATATATAAATATGTAGATTTATATATATTTATATATATATAATAATAATAAATGCTTGTAGATATTTCAGTGATTTAAAAAATAAGTGAGGTAACGACAAATAGTGAATTTACAAACGTTGTTTTTTTAAATATACAACACAAGATGATGATAAACTTCTGGTGTCAATACAGACAAAAACAAAAACAAAAAAAAACAAATTCTCACATTTTTTTATTTCTCATTTAATCTCGTTGCAATGTCACGTAAAAAGTAAAAATTTCTACATTATTCGTTGAAAACTGACGAGCACGTCAAGCCTTTATGTTAATTACATATATATTTATATATATATTGTCAATACACTCTACTAAATTTTATGTCTCGTTCTTTTCGCTTACAAGAACCCAAAAATAAAAATGAATATCTATTCTAATAATAAAAATAAAATAATAAATATGTCAACAAATTAATAAATAAAACGATGAATGAATTCTGGAGTTTAATATTTTAGTAAAAAAAAAATTAAGTAAATAGGCAAAGGATGAAATGTGAAAAGGAGTTTGTTTGAAAAATAAATAAATCCATAAATAAATATTCAGTATAAAATAAAAAAAAAAAAAAAGTTTAATAAAATAATAGTGTGGAAATAAAAATAAACTCACCGGTTACTTTATCTCGGATAAGTTTGCAACTCTCGACCTCTCCAATGCTAGAGAATAAAGATCGAATCTCTTCCTGTGTCATGGTCTGTGGCAGGTAGTTGACAATAAGATTTGTCTTTGATTCCTCTTGGGAGGATTGACCGAGGTTTGAACCCCCATTCTGTTGCACAACCGTATCCATACCGTTTGCCATCATTGCACTCGTTTTAATACACGCCGTCTATAACTACGTATGAAATCTGTAATCAAATAATTTTAAATAAAATAAGTAAGTAAATAACATTCATTGAATTAATTAACTTATCAATCAACAATACTTGTTAATAATAAAGTAAGAATTTTTTTAATAGATATCATTATAAATATGACGTTATTCTCAGTACGTTCGATAATTGTGTACAAAGAATTGTTTTCTAATAATAATTCAATATCTATTCTTTAGTACAAATACTATATCCAAGTCTATAGACGTCTATAAGTTATAAATAATTAATAAATTCAAGTATTTTATTATTAAATAATAAATTAATCGTTGTAAATTTTAGAATCAATATTTTAAAAATAATAGTTGACATTGTGAGTGTGAATGTCAGACATCAGTCAAATTACAAATTATAAATAAATGGAGTAAATAATTTAAAAAATGCACTTATTAATTTCAAAATTTTTTAAATGAGCATTTTTTTTAAATTTAATTTTATTAATTATTTACTTTATTCATTTATAATTTTAAATTTGTCTGATGTCTGCTACATTCACACTCATTTCACATTGATTGCATGTAATACATCAGATTTAGCAGGTATTTATATATATATATATATTGATACATCTATATATTATCTTCAGAAAGACTTAATAGAATTATTAAATATTTGCAAATGTTCTTGTTTATCCCCTCATAGACTTTATATATATGTATATGAGCTGTATGTTAAACCAGAATGGACATACAAGCAATAATGGAACGTCATAAAGCCATAGCAAGAGATGAAAGAACCAATCGGATGATCACCCTACTCATTGTCGTCGATACAAACATGTCTGGGTTAGAAAATTGCACAAGCTACATGTACATATAAATATATACAGAGTAGTACGTAGTGTGTACTACTACTAGTACTGCTGCTGTTGCCGATGCCAGCAACCCTATGCGATCGAAATTACTGGGGATTGCGCTGCTGACGATACAACACCAAACCACCCTTAACAATCCAACTCCCGACCCCCTTAACTCCCTTGTCTGACCGTCTAAAAGGGTGGGTCAGTGACTGCCAACACCCAAATGCATTTCAATATATCATACATAAATTTTCTACTCAAAAAAAGTTGTCGCATCCACGAAAATTCTTTTTTTTTTTTAGTTTATTAGAATTTTATATTTTTTTAAAAATATTGTTAGTCATAAGAATAATTTGTTATAAATTTAAATATGTAAATATTAAAGCAATAAATTTACTAGAATGCGAAATATTTAAATTTTTGAAGTAAAAGATAAAAAAAAAAAAAGAAATTTGAATTTTTAATAAAAATTGAGAATCACTGAGGGTACATGGTTAAATTTAAAGGGGCGACGAACCCCTAGTCACTGGCCAAGCCGTTTAAAAGGCTCCCATGGTAGCGAATTATTCAACCCCCCGTAACAGCGGAACTACCTCGAGAACTGCATATGCATGCGATGCGTGCCGACTATGAATATACATATATACATATATATTATACATAGTAAGAGTTAGTGGAGTAAGTTGTCTACAGACACAGACAGAAAATAAAGAGAGAGAAGGAGAGAGAGATAACTATAGAGAGACGAGGGCCGCGGGAAAAATATAAAAGGGGGAAGTCTGGCTGCAGTAGGGTGGTTGAATCGTGTCTCGGTGCCTACACCAAGGGAACCCGAATAAGCTCTGTCCCTATTTTCAATACATATACATATTATACAATATATATAACTTACATACACACCTATACATCTGCCACATTTATCAGCCGGCACGAGACATCGTTTCTAATACCTCCCTCATATACAAAACCCACTACTCACTTCCCTTACTCACGTAATTTTAAACTTTCTTTCTTTCTCTCTCTGCTCTTTTGCTCGGTCACTCATTTTTCATATTGTTACCTTTACCTACGACCACTCTCTGAGTATGAGGACATGTTACCAGTATCAGCTGTCGAGCTACAAACACCTTGAGCACCCTCGTGCTCAAGATCAACCGCTCAGATATTGAGTTTACTTTTTTCGGGACATTTAAATTAATGATCTATATAGATTTACCTTTTACGCTTCACTAAATCGATTATCCGTTTAAATATTATACAATACAATATAACATTATCTCACAAAAGAATCGAATTTTAATCTCAAATAATATTTTGGAGTAACAATAATCGATTTATTTATTTATTTACATTATTACTTTTTTTTTTCTAAAAAAAGAGTCAACGATCGCGTGTACGAGTCGCGTAAAACTTAGATATAGAATGGCCTCAAGTAAATGGAGTAACTTTAAAACGGCTATATATCGCAGCTTCACATCTTTGCAAAACACAAGTACATATATACTACATATATAAATATACAGCAGTAGTTAAAGTGAGAAAGACTGGAAAGAGATCAAGTATAAGAAAAGAAGGGAACGAGAACTGGGTGTTATCGATCCACGCTTACACTCAACGTGCGGCATTTTGGGACTCGGCAATCCTATTGTTATCCTTCAATAAAAGAAGAGAAGCCCGTGATATCATTCACCCCCGCAAGGAAGCCACTCTACTCTTTTATTCCCTTTCATTTTAAATTTTAATTCTTCTCATTTTTTGTTTTTTTTTTTCCCTTACTTCAATTCTTCATTCCACAAATAAAAGTTATTCCAGCTTTACCTCTCATTCAATGTCATGATAGACATTGTTGCCATTCTATTTCTAAAACAAAAAACCCATAGATGTAATTTAAAAAAAAATAATTTGATACCGTACTGACCTTCGGTGTCTCTAGGAAAAATCTAAGAATGTGTTAAATATATATTATCTTTAAACGTTAGCCAGGTGGTCATGGCGACGAATAATGAAAATCGCGTGGCCACAGACGATCAATACATCGCGCGCCCTCGCTTCCTTCTCTCTCGTTTCTCTCGCCGACTCGTGCACCAACTCACTACATACAACATACATTGTGTATGTAATGTATATATTATATATATGTGTGTATAAAGTACATGAGTGTAGCTCGCAAATAATTTCCAAGGGAAACCCCTCTTAGCTCATACGCCCCTTTCCTCCACAATATACGACAGGAGCCACGCACGCTCTCATGTCGCGCACGTATGACGTCCGCGCCGGTTCACCAACACAAATTAAATATCTTCATATGTACACACATGTACCATCTATCCATCCATCCATTTATATATGTATGTATATATATGTACATATATATGAATATAAAGTGGCCATTGCGTAGACCCACACGTGAAATACTTGCGCAGCATACTTCCGATAATATATTATGTTTTTTTTTATTTAATATATTGTTTTATTTATACACGAGTAATCAAACTCTAGAACACGTGTTTTATAAATACGATTAAAGCATAGATGAGTTTTTAAAATAATTATTTAAATCTTACCTTAATAATCACAGCTTACTCCGAAATAATAATAAATTCACTTATTAGTATTATTATAAAATTGTTTATTGTTTATAAAACTATTTAAATAAATAACTAGTAAATATTATTGTTATATTAATTTTTAAAAAAATATTATTATTATTATTATGATTTATTTAAACAGAAATGCGAGATTGAGTCGACCCCCACCGCGCTAGACGCGTCACGCTCTCACCGCCGCCCGAAACTAAACCAAAAAATCAATAAAAGTCAACTACAATACTTGCGATTATAAATTAACATTTAGGCAAACTTGCACTTGATGTCACAATTTATAAAAATATATCAATCGATACAATACAAATACAATAATTTAAATATAAAAAAAAAAGAAACACTTGAGATTTGAATTTTTTAGCTGAGATCAATATAATTCCTCGTAATATTTAAATTTAATAAAAGCATTTATGTCTTTGGAATTTATATTAAAAATATTAAATAACCAAAAAAGTATATATATATTTATGACAAAAACCCGTGTCATCCGGCTCTGTAATCCATGCCGTCAATTTTTAAATAATTATTATTTTTAAATAAACTTGCACGTACACTTTTATTATTTATTTATAATAGTTGTATATTTATTTATTATTTTGATAGAAAGCCTCACGTAAAACACACGCGTGACAGGCGAATTAAAATAAAGACGGTAACTAGACTAAGGAAACAAAGAAATAACGTTACGGGCGGAGGCTGCCTAGAGACTGAACGAAATTCAACGTTACGAGCATACGAGACACCGGGCACTTGGTATAACGCCGACGACCCTCCGCTCAACTCGTGTCTCCTTCCCCCGCACTGCTACTACTTCAAACCCGAGTCAATACTCGGTAAGCTTCGGCTTTTACTTATATATATATATACATATACATTTACATCTATATCTATATAAATGTATATGTTCCCGCGTGTATATCCCGGGTATACCCCCTAGTCATACCGGCGATACTTTTGGCCAGATTCCCCCTATAATCTCTTCGCGTCTCGTCTCGCGAAAACTACTCGCGAAACTACAATCCTTAAGTTATAATTCTTTTTACTTTTTATAAAATTTATTTACCCGCGAGATTTTTAAGTTATATTTCATACGGATAATTTATATTTTTACCATACTCCATTTTTGTCGGTATATTTCGTATAAATCAGGAAGTAAATCACTGGTATATTTATATATATACAGAATCTACACATGATGAAACTTTAAATACCCGGGTTATGCGTACGCGTTTACACGCTCCTGGTTCCTGACACGGCAACTCGGAAATTTCGCGACGACGCTATGCTACAACACACAACTCGGTGTCCGCGTCGTGATCGATTTTATTTTGTGATTTAATTTTTTTAGACAAATTTTATTCACTAGAAAATTTTTTTTTAAAAAAGTATGTGATGTATTTTTTTTATCATTTAGGGGGAGTGATAAAAAAATAATCCTTTGAAGGTCACGGCGATTAAATGTCAAGTGTAATTTAATATTAAATAAAGATATTGATCAGTAAATATTTTTATTATACAAACTAGTAAATTATTAAGACTTATCTTTGAAAGTAAATGTAAATAAAAGTACCGGGATCAGAGTACCGGCTACCGGATGATTGAGATATTTATTATTAAAGAAATTGTTGGACTTTAATTACCGTAAATTGGAGTAATTAAATTTATTAAAAAATAGATAAAATCATATATGTAAATTTTTTTTTTCTATGTGTATATGTATATGCTTAAAAATTTATTCTTGTAAAACTTAACATAGATTGTAAAATTATATGGTCTGAAGATGCTGGTGCGTGGAACCAGCGAAATATCACCAATAAATAATTTTTCCATCGAATAAGATCGGATGTGCCTTTAATTATTCTCAAATTATAAGTACCGATGAAAACAAATATAAATGTTTCAACAAACATTTATATTTTGAAACTATAAACAAATAAAAAATTTATTATTTCTATTAAGTATCCTTGAAAGTATTGAAATTGTGTCTTAAACAGTTCACTGGCCTTAACTTCCTGTGTCGCACCTATGTACAAATAATCTTCCCATACATTTAGCTCGAGTATCAAATTCCCTTTTATTTTACCCATTACTTATATATGTATACTGATACTTGTTCTCCGTTATTGAAACAAGAATACTTATGTTCCCATTCTTTATTCTATCGCTTCTTTCTTTTAATTTCCTTTACAAAAATCCGCTTTTTTTTTCTCTGCATACATTGCGTACGTAAAATATTTATATATATTTTTTTTAAGGAAATAACCCTGACCTTTTTTACTTCACCGACCGCAAGATAAAGAATGGAAAGAAGTCAAAATAATGTAACAAATAAATAAATAAATAATGACGTTTTTTTTCTTTTTTCTACAGATAATAATGATGACAACGAAAAATTATGCGAGTCTGACGAAACAAACTGAGTAAGACTTGGCCACTGAGCCAATATCACAACAAGCTGTACCTACTAGTAACGCGCCAATATCATTTCCAAGAATCACACTCTTGTACGCGTATATATATATAAGCATATGCGTAAGTACGAGGTACTGTCTTAGAAATGCCGTCGACAAAAAAGAAAAATATAAACTAAAAAATATAAGACTTGAGTAAATAAGAAACAAAAATGTTTACGCGTACGCACTTTCGCGGAATTCCGCGTTTCTTAAATAATTTTTCAAAAATTTTATAAATAGATTCTAATATATAGAATAAATTTTTTTGTTATGTATGTAAAAACTAGAATGTGTTATGTGCAAAAGTTATCCCAAGTTATATTATAAATATAAATCGTACTTCTGGTATAAACACTATAAATATACGCGAGTTCGTGCGGTTGCATGTGAAAGATGGTTTAGGTTTTGACTGTTTTAGTTTCTCTACTCAATATATATATGCATATGTAACAGTAGATTTAAATAAAAATGTAAAGATAAATAATTATATTATTTAGTTAAAAAAAAGTTTATAATTAAATTGCTAATGGATTTAAAGAGATTTAGTTTGTTTATAAAGCTTGTTATCGGATTTGTTGAGACTTGTGACCAAATGGTCATGTCGAGCATTATTAGCTGTTGTATGTGAGCTCTTAGTAAAATAGACGTACTATACATTGAAATAAAATTTATAAGACCTTATGGAAATAGAGAGGATATATATGTAAGCTTGTTATGGATCCCTGAGGATAATATGAATGATTCTTCAGTCGACAGTAGCAGACGATGCCAACGGGGCTTGACAAATGAGCAACCCTCCGAGCAAGCAACACAGCTGGCAATTTTAGTGCTTTTTATGTGTATATGTGTATGCCAAGCTCTTTACTTTTATTACTTTACTCGAATTCGTATAGATCTCACCCGCCAATACAATAAAATGTCCAGACGATTTTTATTTTACAATGTCTTGTATTGAATTCCCATTTTTAGATGTACACATGTAAGCCTACTGGTTCTATTGATATATATTCGGCATATATATATATTTAGTAATTGTTTGGTAAAATTGGGCTTGAAAAAGACGTCTGTATTTTATGGGCTATTGCACACTTTAGATGTTGGTCAATTTATTATACGGTCAATTTCGTAAATACTTTAGGTCGTTAAATAAAAAATATATATGGAGGAATAGCTCTAAGTTACTGTAATTTTAGTAGCATATTCTTTTTCAAGTTAAACTTTTAATTGTAATTTAAAATTTAACACTTTTTATTGATGATTGAATAATTAATCTGTACTTTTTGTATAGGAAAAAGAATAAATAAAAAATAAGACAATAGTATGAAAGTAAATAATAATAAGTTGACAGAAAAATTATTTTCGACGATTTGTGAAAAGATAAAAACGTCAATTCAATCAACTTTAATAGACGTCAGTCGGTGTAATAACAGACTAAATTGGAGCAAGAGTAAAAAAAAATTTTTTATAGAAATGGCAGTTGATCGATCCGGCAATTTTCCGACGATTATCTTTTTCTTTTTATCTTGATATATATATTTATAATCATCACGATTTTTTTTTTACCGTCAACTTTCTTGTTACTAGCAAATATTATCATTTGCACAAACTTTAATTATAACTATTATCCAATTAATAATTTCAAAGTCTGTATTTGAGTAGACGATATTATTGATTAATAGACGAGTTTATTGATCTTTAGTATATATTCTTGATAAATCGATTAAAAGTTATTTTAGGTATTGTATAAGACATCCTGACGATAAAATATAATTGAATTTTTAGTGTCGGTTTTTTTTTTCTTCTTGTAAATTAATGATAATATCGGAATACGTGATGGCAATATCGGCTTGAGGGTTTAAAAATGTGGTTAGATCGTTGGGTGGCATCTGCGAGAAAATTTTTAACGTTTTTAGTTTTTTTTCTTTCCACCTTTGCCTCTATACCTCTACCTCTACCTCTTGTAATATTAAAGCATGTCAAGGTAAGGTAAGGACTAATATTAGAGACACCAAATGGCTAGGAAGAGAAAAGAAAAGAAAAGAATGAACGAAAAATGAAAAGTCTCCCCTTGTATTATATTATATATTATACAGTTTGCCGTCATATGCTGCTACGTAACGCCCACTGTATCATGCAATGCTGCCAGTTGGCACATATATTTATATTTATGTATACACATATATATACAATACCGATTTTTAACGTTTTTGATCGCCTTGACTATCTATATTATGTTATTGACCTCGTACTTCGTGTCAGGCCTTTTTTTTTACTGTCAATGTGGGAAAAATAATTCAAAAATACTGCTAAGGATTATTTGAAGAGATTCTAATACAAATTTTATCGCCAGGTGTATTTTTTCAGGGAAATATTTTTTTTCAATGACAGAAAAAATTTTTCGCTATGATAAAAAAATTTTATTTTTAAAAGTATGAGAAGACTTAAAGTTTGAATTTTTTTTAGTAAAAATGTATGACGAGATAGGTTTAAATGGTTTTTAGAAGGTGGAGTCTATATGCAATATGAGTTATAACTTTAGCAGTAGTAAAAATAAGTTGTTATTTTTTACAGCGACCATAAAATTTAGATTTTTATCTTTGGGTCGATAAGAAAGGCTGAACCTTTCTACTCTATGTAATTGAATCGGTTTGTGCAGAAAAAAGTTGTTAAAAATAATGAAACGGCATGCATGTAACTCTTTTTTATTAGTATAATTGACAGGGCAAAATGGCGAGCTATTAGTTTATAAAAATTTTTTTTCAAAAAGTTTTAGCTTTTATTTTATCCTTTTCCTTTACTTAGTGACTAGATGAAAAACAATTAATAATAGAAATAATTAATTATAATCCTAGAGATCTGAAGTAGTAGAAAAAAATACACGTTTCAATTAATATTTGAATATCGATCATATTTAGATTATGCAAAGTAAGTCGTTATTTTAATCTCTAATTAAAATTTGACCTTTGCAGTACGGTGTTCCATTATATTTTGTTTTAATTAATTTAGCTTAATTAATGTATTTGTTTATGGTTAAAATACTATTAATATTAAAGTACAATTAAGATATATCTCAATGTCGTAACTAATAAAAATTAAACTTGACTGAGATAATAGAAATCGTTTATACACTTGGCTTGAGTTAAAAATAGATCTATGGAAGATTTAAACTGACAACTTTGATTTAATTTATTATTTATTAATAACATTTTTGAATTGGACATCGTTTTTCAAAACATCGACTGCTATGTACACAGAAAAAAAGGATTTCTTGGCAACAAAAATTTTTATTTTCCCCAAGAATTTTTTGCATTATAAATTGAAAATGAATATTTTCTTGGTTCGATTAAAAATTTCCTTGGGACAAGAAGGAATTTTTTATCGACCCAAGAAAATTTTTGTTTTCAATTCATAATGCAAAATATTTTTTGCACCAAGAAATCATGTTTTTTTCTGTACTAAAGAACTGATTTCTAAAAATTTTTAGGATACATTCAGTTGAATTTTCATTGAAACTATCGTTATTTAAAGAAAAAAACTTACGAATTATTATTTTTTAATACTTTCAATAAGACTGCAGATCTTTTTTAAATTTCGTTTTTCGGGTAAATTAAAAATTTGATCGTCACGGTTTATTTAAAGTGAAAAGTAAAATAAACTGTTTTCATGTCAGCTGTAATGAATTATTTGGTAGCTATCCTATTTTACTCCAAAATAGAATTTTTCTTAATTTCAGTATCTATAACTTTCTCTCAGTAATAAATATTGATAATTTTTCATTTACTCTTCAAAAAATAATTCAAAAAATTTTGAATGTTTTTGTTTTCTTAAATTAGTTGAAGTTTAGTGACAGCTACATTTCAAACCTTTCACAATTATGGATGGATCAACTTTTATTAACGAAATGAATTTTAATACTAATTTATTTATTGCATATCAAGTACACTGAGAGGAAAATAACTATTAGAAATATTTTATTCGCCTCTTAAAATAAATTATACTATTTAAAATTTTCAAACCAATAGATTTTTAGTGTAAACGTTTGAAGATTTTAATCGAAATGATTTTCTTAATCAAAGAAACCTCTCGGCTCGAAATGTGCTGATTACTTTTTGGAGTATTGTAAAGTTTCGATTTTTTCCGGTCAAGAAAATTATTCTTGAATTTTATGAAATTAATAATGGAATAATTTTTATTGTTTATTAAAAGTTAATTTTTTTTCAGTGTATGAATTTATTTATGTATATCCAGCGACAAGAAAAAATATAAAAAAATTAGTTTATCATGTCTAAATAATCTGGTATTAATAAACATAAAAAAGACATTGTATGAAATTTTTTTTTTTTTTTTTCAGTTAAATAAATAACTATATAAATAGCAAAACTATTACGATAACACATTGTTTGTCAATAATTTATGACAAGGCAAAAAAAAAATGTATATAAAACATGAATCGCCGTTATTCTTGTCACCGTGGACAGTCCAAGCGAATAATAAATATATATATTTATAAATATATAATAATAATAAAAAGAAAAAGGTAGTGAGAGTGAGTGCGAGAGCTAGTGGAAGCAGTGTCCGAGGGGCTCCATTGATTGGTCGATGTGGCACGGCTGTAGCCGACGTTGCACAGCTCTAACCCGGGGGTATATGAACCCCAGTTACCTCGGAAACTCTCAACTCTCACTATCTCACTCGATAGTGGTCTTCCTCTCTCACTCTCTCTATCTTTATTCAATCCACCCAGCGCCCACCCTATCCTACCGCTTGTCTACCCCTCTCTTGGCAAAACTCACCCTACTCGCAGGTTCACCCTATAGTATAAACGCACGCGCGACACATGGACCTAAAAGCGATCAATACTCAACGAGCGAGTCTGCCGTTGCCGCCACCACCGCCACCGCCGCGACTGCTCCCCAACAAAATATTTACTATCTCTCTTCAACCCTTAATAAAAAAAGTATAAAAATAAAGAAAGAAAAAAAAATTCACCCCTTATTCTTAATCTCTATTTCTCTCGCTCGCTCTTGTTGTTTTCTCCCTAAAACAATGCAATCTCATACACAATAAAACGTATATTGTATTCAAGGTACGTACACGATAAATCGTTACGCTTCATGCTTCCAATTTTTATATTAATTTATGTGTGCACATTTTTTTGTTTTTTTTTCACCCATATTTTAAAAGATTATACAAATGTTTTCTCCTTGCTCATCATCATCACCACTACTATTACACTGTAAAAAATATTTTGGACCCGATGTAGTGTAAATGACTCGATGTAAAAATTTCGGTGTGAAAATTACACCAAATTCGGTGTTAAATTTAGGCGGTGTGAATTAAAAATTTGTACACTGATAAGCGTGTAATTTATGAAAATTTTGCATTAAGAAAATTAATGGTAAGAATATTGAAATGTTCAAAATACTATTTAATACCTAAATAATATTAATATAGTTATTGATTAAGTAGTTAAAGATGTTCAATGATCATTTGTTGCTCGTTAATCATATTATAACGAGTAACACAGAATAATGTAAAAAAGTAGATTACACTGTGTTAAAATTACACGGATGGAAAATTAACACCGAGAGAATTTTACACCGTTATTTCACACTGCACGGCCGTGTAAAGTTCTCCGGGTCCATTTTTACTCCGTTATTTTTTACAGTGTATTATTATAATTATTATTATTACTATTATTATTATTATTATTGAAGTATTTAAAATATTATTAAATTCTATGTTAATAATAAATTTGAATACGATGCTTGTAATACTTAATAAATGATAAAAAAGCAAAGCGGGCTTATGCGAGTAACTACTTACGTTAGTATTTTGGATTCCTTTCATTTTTTTTTGACTGCCCTTGATCTCGCACCCCTCGTGGCCATACCCATCGTCCCTTGAGACAATGCTTGGGGAATAAGGGAATGGAAAATTTGGGGTTGCCGACCCCGATGCGTCGCGAAAATTTTTTTTCTCCACATCATCTTCTGCTTTATTTTTTCAATCATATTCCTTTTACTTTTTTATATATATTTATAATAATATATACTCACAATCAGTATTATTATTATTATAATTTTTTCAAATTTTTATTTTCCTTTCTCTCTTTGGTAATATCGACTTTTGGTCTTGTTTTTCAGTTTAGTTTGTCGTTGAAAATTATTTTTTCATGTCGCCATCAACTAGGCAATTAAATTTATTTCTTCACTTATTTATTACTCGTTATTATTATTTAAATAATAACAATAATAATAAATTTTTTAATTATCAATTAAAATATAATATTTTATTTATTTCTTGAGGATTTAGTGTTTTGTCGTCGATGTCGAGATGGAAGCTTAAAAGCTTCTTCGTCGACGTCGGAGTCGGCGTCGTCGCGGTGCGCTACAGGCCGAAGCCACACCCAAGTTAAAGACATCAACTAATGATTTTAAAGATATACTCCAATACTATAATCTTTTTTATTATCCAAGAATTTTTTACTCTACTTTCCAATAAAATTATAAATAATTTACTTTTAGTCATTTAATTATTTACTGGCCATTTAAAAATTAATTTTACTTATTAAATATTAATTAAGTAACCAGGTGGTTTTTTGGTATTTAAAATTAACGGTTCGTTAAGTTCTACAAACATTATAATTAATGATTTGTATCAACTTCCGTTTGTTATAGTATTATAATAAATTAACCAACGAATTTATATTTATTCAGCTTTTAAATTTTAAAATAACATTTTTTTTTCAGTTTAAATTTTGCTGTCGGCGAGCGCACCCGCGTGGATTCAAATGATTGGGATTTAAAAAAAAAATATAAAAAATAAATAAATAGGATAGAAGCTTATGAAGAATCCCAAATTATTTACGGGATTTCAATAATAATCGTAATCATAATCATAATCATAATAATAATTAATAATAATAATAATAATAAATAAACAAACTAAACTTATAAAATATAGTAATTTATAATTATAATAATAATCATAATAATAAATAAATAAATAATTAATAATAATAAAATTTAACAGGCAGTACAGAACATAAATTATAAAGTAAAGAAACAAATGAACATACCGGTTAACGATGAAAATCAGTGGTTGGAGGATGCTGACTAGCGCAGAACAAAACGTAGTGATGGGTTATTTTAATTATTTATATAATTCTTTAATTTTTAATTGATATATAAAATTATTTCATTAAAGTTATAAAATAAATTGCAAGACTTGTTTTAATAAATCATTGAAAAATATAATATATATATTTTATTTCGGTAAATTTTTGTACGAATGTACGAAATGTCACCACTATAATGAGATCTCCAAATAAATCTTCCAGATGTCGTTTATTTATATTTTTAATTACTTTATACTTATAAATTTTTAATAAATTTTGTATCGTTATCTAGAGCACCGTTATCTCGAACAAAAGTTTATTTGTATTTATTTAAAATACGATTATCAATTTAATAAACTTTCACGATAAATTTTTTTTTTTATATATTTCTCAAAGGGAATTTTATAATTAATTACGAACGATTATGAGAGTATAGATCCGCGAGCTTAATGATTATCGATGTTAAATAATTGGTTAATAAATATATATAGACATAGAAATTAACAGAATAAATATAAATTGAATAATTTAAAAATGATAATTTTTTTTTTTGTTATTAAAAGAGTAATTAATGAATTTTTTTTATAAATGAAGGATGATCGTAAAGGGAATTTAGGGAAGTGGGATAACTCGCGATTAAAGACGAGACTTAAATTATTAACGAATAATGTAACTCGTTATGTTAACTTTCTTTGTTATCTTGTACACGATTGTAGTGTGACAATACAAGTATGTTAAGTATTGAATAATGTGTGATGTAGCTGTTGTTTGTTGTTGTTGTTGTTAAAGTCTCAGCTGTCTTTAAAGGAAGGGTTCAACGTACGAGAACGAACGAATGAATGAATTAACCAATTAATGAATATAAGTAATAAGGTATAATAATAATAATATTGCGGGTAACGGTGTCTACAACGCAATGCCTTATGTGGTGCGGTAACTAAACTGACGGGTGGAGTACATTCGAACCCAGCGGCTGCACCTAGAGCGACCTAACGCGCCGGTTCGAAGAGTGGGCTTCAACCCTCCTTGGAGTATCCACTACGTGAGGGGTTACAAACCACCGGAAAGAACGGCCAGAGACCTAGTCTCTATAGTCTACCTCTACTCTAACTCAATGTGTTCAAATATATATACATATATATTATATGTGTGAGTGTATGTATCGAGGAAGACCAAAAAGAAAGAGAAAGAGAATTGAAATGAAGATTTAGATCTGCGCAAGCGTGACTTGCATGTAGGGGGTGTTAAAACTAGGGGTATGATATATAGGGATGTATTGGTGAGGAAATACAGGAAGAGAGTCAAGCACTTGGTGATGTGAGCTAAAGACGCAGGCGCGGGTTATTTCGTCGACGAGTATATGATATAAAAAAATGTTATAGAGTGCAGCCACCTCGATGGGGATATCCATGAGGGGTAGAAGGGGTTTCGTGTGAAAATTCGCGGGATTTCGATGTGTGATTCTTGAATTCCAACGTCATGTTTAGATTCTAAATGTACTTTTTTTTTCTGGATTTTTTTTTTTTTTTTTTTTAGGGAGAGGTAAAAAAAATGTTGGGGGATATAATAGATATGGAAAGTTTTTTTTTCAGGTTGATTGGCTATCATTCCCAGAAGGTTGTATTTAATTGTGGGGAAGTTTTTGGGTGCGGTTTGGGATAAGGACAATTGACAATAATTTCGAGGGATAGTTTTTTTTTTTTTTTTTTTTTTTTGGTAAAAGACTGGGGGATAATAAATTATGATAATGAGAGTTTTGGACTTTATTTTAATCTTTATGAGGACTTAATTTTTTTGAGAGAATGAAATGAAAGCTGAAATTTGATAAAATTGAGAAAAAATAGTTTATTAACTAATTTTAGTTGATGAGCTTTTTTTAAAATAATACTTTGGAATGAAAGAATTGTTAAGAACTGTATATTTTAAATTTTAATAATTCATGAGAACTTTAATTTAAAACTTTTTTTTGAAAGGTAAAGAAAATTTTGATGTAAATTTATTGAATAGTAAAACTGAATCCGTTGAAATTCGGTCAAACTTCAAATACAAGTTGAATGTATTCAGTAAAAGTGCATTAATTATTCAGGAAGATTGATTAATGAAACTGAGACTAATCAGAGTCCTAGTGAATTAAAACAAAAAGAAAAAAAATTAATTTATCGACAAATTGTAATCCAGTAGAGAAATAAATTTTGTGGTCATTTGTTCAGAGAATAAATAAATTAATCTATGACTTTATTAAAAGCACGTCAAAATAGCGCGGTGTCTATGTTTTTAATGAAAATTATTTGGGATTAAGGATTTTAGTTTTCATTATAAAAGTTATAAACTATCGTAAATTACGGAATTTGACAATAAGGAATTAAAATATTTGATGTGACCAATAATTTTTATAATAATTATCACAAGTAAAAAGAATTCAAGAAAAATTATTAATAAATAATTCGAGAAGAAAGAAATTTGATAATTAATACGGATACTATTTGATTTTGAGCATCAATTAGTGATGTAAGGTAAAAAAATGACTAGTCAATTGACAGTTGCCACATGGACAAATTGACCAAAAATTATTTGACGGCCATTTTACATCGTGTTAGTTGAATAAATACCTTTGATTGCTAAATTTTTTGTTTATTACACTGTAAAAAATTGGGGTGAATTCGAAGATACATACGAATTTTATTTCAATCCAAATTATTCACTCCGTCACTCAGAGTTCAGGAGTTTCAAAAATATCACTCTGCATGCAGAGTGAATAGGGAGTTTTTGATTTAGCGAAACACGATTTCCGATTGATGCTGAGTTTGCTCTCTAAAAATGAATTAGTGAAATTCACTGCTAATTAGTGGATATGCACTGGAAACCAGCTGTAAGTACTGGTTGAATTAGTGGTATACTTATAGCTGGATAAATAGTGATTATCCTCTAATTCGCAGAGAATTTAACATTCATTTTTAGAGAGTTATTTCAATTCGCATTCACTCTTATCCCGAATTATTTAATGTTTAAATGAACTCCCCTCTGGAGAGAATTTCAAATTCGTTTTCTCCGAATATTTTTTACACTATGTATATTCTTTTGATGTTTAGAATAATCGTTTTTTGGTAACAAATTTTTAAGAAGGCAACTGCTCAGGAAAAACTAATTTAGATCTGAAGATATCCAATTAGATGGACGTAGATTAAATTTTTTCAAATTTTAGACCTACACTAAGCTCAGTAGATCTAGTTCCATCTGCATAGATTGGTGTAGATCTAAAATTTTGGTGAAATTCATTTGGTATAAAGGCTCAAAATTTTTGATTCTCAAACTTTGATAATTTACATTACTTTAGCTTTCACCTGCAAGGATATCTACAAATATTTGATCTAAATTGTTTTTTTTTCAGGTATAATAAAATATGTTTTTGTTTTCTTCAATAAATATGAATATTTAACTATTACTTTTTTTAGTATTTTAATTCAAATAGGTGTTCATGTCATAATTTGAAAAAGTTTTTGCAAATGTTGTTGATTGGCCAAATGTTCGCGACTTGACGGTAGTAAAAAACTGACGGTAATTTCTTATACTAATTCATATCTGATGACTTATTTTCGTATATTTTGTAAGGCAGAAAAAAATACAATAAAAAAATAGGGACTAATAAAAAAACTTTTTACTTCGATTACAAATAATTACTAATTAATTTAAATAATTAATAATTTCAACTATAACTAATTAAATTTTAATATAAACCAGTAAATTTGTTTGTTATAAAAAAAATTATTTAATCATATTATCTATACCTAAAATGATTGAAAATTTTTAAAATCCAATTATCTTTTTATGAAAAATTTTTCTCCATTTTTTAATGAGATTGGTAATAAAGGAAGGTAATTAATCTTTTTCAAAAGCACGTAATTTTTTTATCCCCTCTTCTAACGAGGATATGTAAGCTGATGCTCGTGTATTATATAAAAAAATGTAAATATAAATTATTTAAAAATTCTCTTGTTACTTTTGCATTTATGATACTCGAGTATTTCCAAAAATGAGTTAAAAAAAATATATACATATATATTTATATACATATTATCTTTTATTACAACATAAGAGTATTATGTGAAAGAAAAATAAATATTAATTCTAACGAATGATGATATATCTCGATAAACCAACCCCTAGATAATAAAAGAATTATTATGCAGGTAGAATATAAAAGAAAAATCGATTTAACGATAATAATTTGTTTGGAGAATACAACAGCATACGTGTAAGTCGTAAAATGTCATTTGCGTTTTAGATGCAACCACGATAACGTCAAGCGTTCGAGACAACAACCCAAGAAAAAGTAATGAGCAAAAAAAAATGAAGAAAATAAAATAAAAGTTTTTTTTATCTTTAGCAAGCAAACTGTTGGAGCTAGAAAAAGACAAGGGGTGCAGTGACGTATACACACGAGCAGGGGATGGACATTTTTTTTTTTTTTTTTTTTTTCGTCAATCTCCAAGGGTGTTTATCCTGTCTATCTTTTATCTCTGTCTCGCAGTATGCTTTAACTTCCCTTTCGAGGGAGACTGGACTGGGTAAGGTCAGGTTCTCTCTGCAAGCCACGTACGGATAATCGCTTTCTAACATTATCTCTATCCCCGACCTTTTACCCTTTTACTACAACACTATAGTGCAACTGATAAATGATCGTCTTTTATATAACAGCTGCCTGCATGAGCATGCGGGAATAATGCTTTTAAAAAATTTACTAAAAGGCCCATATCTCATTGTTAAAATCTATATGATGTAAATCACTGATTAATTTTTTAAATGTCAAATTTTATATAACCAGTAATTATATTACAAGTCCATTAAATATTTAATTTACTATTACACCAGCCAATTTAATTATTCTTTAATAATCAAATTACTAACTTTTTTTTTATAGTAAAAAATTTTTAAAAGCGTGATTGAGGAAAAATGAAGATAATAAAGAGAATACTGTGAAGGTATTAGTTCCAGTTAGCTGAATCACTTTCGTTTAATTCGCTTCATAATTATTAAAATTGATGAAAAAAAAAAATTATTTTATCAGTTATCAGAAAAGTAAATATAAAATGTGAGTTGATAAAATCCAAATGTGTTCGTATTCACTTTATAAATTTTTTTTCTGATTAAATATTTATATTTTTCTTTTACTTGTAATAGTCACATTATAAAAAATTAGTGCAGTAAACGCGGGTGATTTTTTTTTATTTAATATCCTTGGAGTAAAGTTTACTCGGAAAAGTTTTATTTTATATTATTTATAAAAAATACCTGCGGATTAAATACGAGTAGTAAAAAGTAGTAATGATTAGATAAATAATTCATTTATAATTTTGCAGAAAATTTTTTTTTAGTAGAAATAAATTTATTCCAAATTAAAAACTTCGTAATTAGAGTGGATGCAAATTAAATTAAAATTTAGTCGTGTAAAAAAAATTGAAAAAGCGTTGACTATTCTAAACGTTAAAACATGACACAACGACGAACTTTTTTAAAACTATTTTTAAACTTTTGAAAATTTTAATTAATGCAATAAAAAAATAATCGCTGACTTAATAATCAATTTACTGAAATTTTTTGACTCTTCTGTAAATTTTTTTTGTTCAAAATAAGTTCCGAAAATTCTGATTTAGAACTATTTTTGAGAGTTTTCCTAGTTTTTTTGTGATTTTTTTAATAATATTAAGTCAACCATTGTTTTTTTTTTTCGTATTTTAAAAAGTTTGTTGTTGTGGTACATATTTACGTCGAATGCTCCATCTTCTCATTATACAATTTGAATTAGAATTTTAGTTTAAATGGTAACATTCTGTTTATAATCAACAACTTATGGTTTTTTATAAATAATTCTTTCAAAAAGAAAACTGCATCACCCGGTTCTCAAAAATTTTCATTAAAAATACAGTTTCAATTAATTATTATATTACATAGAAATTTCAGTAGTATGTTTTACAGTTTTAGATGTATTTTTAACTAAATTTTGAGTAAAATTCGAAATTATTATTTGAAACTATAATTCTTACAGAATGTTTTCAAATGTTTCCAATTTTCCATTTAAAGACCCATGCTAATATACACGGAAATAAATATGTTGCGTTTATTACCATACTCAGATAGACAATCGCATTGAGTACCATAAGTATGGTGCCACACGCCATACTTATGGTACTCAATACGATAGTGCATAAGAGTATGGTAATAAATGCCGTATATTTTTTTTTGTGTATGAAACTGTAATTTTTCTTTGTATTCTTTTTCCATGCAGTTAAATTATTGGAAGTGCATTGTAAAAAATACTATATGATTCTATCAATCATAAGCTTTCATTTGATACCCAACATATGTAATTTTAGTAAAAAAAAATTTTTATTTGAAATAAATTTTAATCCAAAATAAAATAAATTGCCATAATTATCGTTTAAATATGTCATAAGATATTTTAGTTTTATTATAAGCGAATCAAACATATGAGTGATTTCATAAAGCATTCCATTATTGACAAACTAAAAAAGAACTTATAGTAAAATTGAATATAATATTGATAGAAAAAAAAAATTATTACGACTCCTAAAGTTCAAAAGTAGCGAAAGTTTTATTGCCGATAAAACTAATAATCAAGATAATATATTAAATTATATGAGGAATAAAATTATGTACGCAAGTATTTTGGCAGGTTTCCATAAGTTTCTGTTAACTGGTAGTTGACCGTAAGCTGACGACACAAAGATAAGACGTGATAGCTATTATTAAAACCCGAATTCGTATACTCGGTGAATCCTCTTGCATTTTACGACAATTAGTTAAACGTCTTGATAGTGGAAGATAAAAGAGGTCTCGAGATACTTTATTGTTTCTTAACTTGGAAAACAAAAACAAAAAACAAAATAACATGAAATGATTAAATTTTGATGACTCTACGTCGAGTTATCAAATAACATATTTTTTTCTTTTTGATACATCAAGTAATAAGTTAATAAACGTATTTTCATTAATAATACTCAATCGATGAGTCACAATTAACGGATCGAACAATGAAATTGGAAGTAAAAATATAATAAATGAAATGATAACGATAATGGTTTTGATAAATCGACGGAATGGATGTTCAATTTGTACTTATGGCGAACATATTAATTTTAGGTACACAAATATTTGTGTAAGACTTATCGCTTAATGAGATCCTTGGATCGAGATAGTGTAATGATCAATTTAACTAGGCGTTTGAAATCTTTTAAATGGATTGTAACGACGTCGGGTTTCCTTAAACCAGTTGAATAATCTGATAAGTGTAATGAAGGTAATTAAAGGAAGTTGGATGGAGATTCGCACTGTAAATTTATTACAGCTAAATGGCGTAGGGAGAGACTCGCTAAGATTTTTACTGTGTGAAATTATTAACTACTGATTTGAATGTTTCTTGAAAATTATTTTTAAAAAAGAAACTTATTTTAGGAGAAATTTAGGATAGAAAAAAATATTTTAATTGAATGTTCGAGTATTATATTGATATTATATAAAGTACTTTATACAATAAAATTAAAAAAAAAAAATAAGTGTCTGGAAGTATTCTTCGGAAACTCGGATGAAAATTGTTTTTTGATAATGAACTCGATGGTAATTCGGATGAGCTCATCTGCATCGTTATTCATAGCTTTTACTAAGTGCTGCTGGTATTACGAAATGAATGAAAAAATAGATAATCGGATTCTATGGGAGTGTTAATAATTATATTTGCTCATTACGCTTACTTTCGCACATAGGCGGAGTACATATAACGAATGTGCATATAGATATTTTATCATTATTTTTATCGTAGACAAATTTCAGCCGGGTGTACTCTCTAAACATGAATAACTGAAGTAACTGAATATTCACTAATTCTAAGTGCCAACCGAACCACTTTCTGAAATTAGTGGTTCGATTTGCACTTGAAATGAGTGAATATTCACTTATTTTCACTAATTCATGTTTAGAGAGTAAGTATCCTTATACATTATACAATATTAGCTATGAATAATTATATTGAGTTTAGAACAGCCTGTTATACTAGATTTTTTGAAAGAACTACAGATTTATAATAATTAAAATATGCGAGATGTATTTTATGTATATGTTTCGATCTCTTTTTATATATTTTTCTTATACCTTTCTTATTAAGTCAATGAACATTAATAGTAATTGTTACTTTAAAATTTACGTTATAAGTGTTATTTAGTATTATTAAAATTATTATTAATATTATACTGTACTATAATTTAATTTAATGTATATTTTATGTATTATGGCCCTTAGGGAGCTGAGCTTCAGGGTCAAATAAAAATTTATTAAATAAATAAATAAATATTACATTATACGATTTTTAATTAAGAACGGATAGATCAAAGAAAATTCGGTGACCAAAAAAAAATTTCTGAGACAGTTGAACCTGTAAACACCCCAACCTTCTCGCTGTTTACGAGCTCAAAAAGTTCAAATACGTTATTATTTGTAAGTTTTGGAGCTCTTCGAAATTGAAAAACGGTTGGATAAAAAAGTCAATTTTTGTCCGACAATATCTTTGGAACTAATCGACCGATTTTCACGTGCTTTGCGGCAAACGAAAGGATATTTTGAGATTTAGTTTGGATTAAATTTTGAGTTAAATTTAGTCAAACAATTTACGAGTTATAATTAATTGATGTAACGAATCCCACCTCCGTTTTACCGGAGGCCGTTTACTCGCCTATTTCGGGCATACACGCGTTGCGTAACATCCCCATTTTCTACCATAATATAATAATAGCGAAATATGAGCATAATTTATATTCGCTTACCCTGGGATCAATGATTAGATCAAAGATCCTCTTGCGTGTGGGTAACTTACCAGCAAACCACCACGAATCCTATCTCTCTTGGGTCAAGCACTACTACCATCTCAGGAAATAAAGAGACTCTGGTCGAAGTGGGCTTGGAATGACCCCCCGTGATACCAATTCTCTGTATTGGTCGACATGTTGCATAGATTAATGGTGAGACGCAACTATACCTCAATACTCTAAGAAGGGTTTCATCTACTTATAATCAGAAAGATTTCACACATGCCATTATACACTTGCCCTCATCCATCACTAAGTGATCTCTAATCTACGAGCTTTTTCGGGCGCCATGATTTTTTAAGACAAATCACAGATGAGTTAGGCCCACTCGAGAATTGACGAGTTATGCAACATAAACCTGAAATAAAAAATAGTATATTACAGACCAAGGGAGAAAAGTAGAACATTCCAATAGGCGTGTTTGCCACCCTCACCGGATCAGGTAGGTAATATATACGTAGGTTGAAATGCCCTACTTTCCTCTCTTGGTATGTAATATACTAAATTCTGCCCATCAACTGAAGACATTCGCACTTTATGCATTCGCTAATATTTGTTCGTTGCATTAGGCTGAAATATGTTTGTTTCGGCTGACTGTACAAACGTTGAAATTCAAAGTTTCGATGTTGCAGCATACACACACACACTCACACACACGCACCCACACTGTACACACATGCACACATTCCTAAAGTAAAATATTTTAACACCGGAAAATTTTATTTAACACCGATGAAGAATATTTACACCGGCGGCGGCGTTATTTTCACACTGCTTTCGGTGTTGAAATTGAACACCGCCAATTTTAACACCTACACCGCTTAGACTTACCCCGGTGATTTTTTACAGTGTACTATTTCACCGGGGCGAACTTGAAACGGTCCAAAAATACAGAAATTTTTCTTTAAATAAGTAAAAATTATGATCGCTTAATCCTGTTTATTGCAATATAATAATTTTATCTTAGTGTTCTTTACTACACGTTTGTCTTCAAACTTTTGACAATCGTTGATACATTAGGCAAATTATTTAATAATGGTTTCATTAATCACCATTTTAATGTTAATTAAAGTAACGTATCACAGTCCAATCGAGCTACCTATTGGTAGTTGGAGAAACTATCTATGCGTAGTGAAATAAGGTGACTACATTGTCAGAGTAGTTGTGTTAACTATTAAAAGTAGTTACAGGAACTATTGGATGATAAGCAAACTAAAATAGTCACTGGTACATTCTTTCTTTGTAGGGGTGAACTAAAGAAGTATTGTTATTATTATTGCTGAAGTATAAGTTCTGAGAAATAATATTAAATAGTTACCATAACAATACAAAAAATTTTAGCAATGCTTAATCGACACTACTACTTTCAAATAGTTTTGGGCACGATATTATAGTACAAAAAACTATAAATATTAATTAAGATTACTATTTTTTCATACTCATCCCTTTCTAGTTACCACAACCATGCACTTTTAACTCAGTGTGGTATTATAAAATACCCTATTGTTCACCAGATTTGCACCTGAAAATTGTATTTATTATCTCTATTAAGGGAAAGAATGGCGCATGCGCCAAGTTTTTTCATTGGTTCGTAGAAATTTAAACTTTCGATGGAGGTATGGTAAAAAAATAATTAATGCATTAATTTGCTTTATGAAACATTACGATACTCATTTTATTACTAAAAGTAATTTTAAAGCAATTACCTTCACATCATTTAATTCAATTACGTTTTTAACTGCCTTTTTATCGATGACATTATTAAAAATTCAATTTCAATTCAACTCTTTGAATAAATAACAATATGCTTTTAATTTAAAAAATATTTTAAACGAAATATAAATGGAATAAATTATTGGATATCATCATTTTCAAAAGTAATAAAACCATTATAAAATATAGTCATTTTAATGATTTGTGAATAAAATATTAATAATAAATCGGATGTCTTGTATCCATATATACGCAAAATTTTTAAATATTAAAATAACCTAAAAAAATATTTTCATACGAAATAAATCTATACAGCAATCTCAAGAATAATTTTATTGCATGACACTCGATTTTTTTCGGGTACCTCACTCACTTTCAATCATCTCTATAGAGTTTATAACCTTTTTAAAGTATATTAAAATAGGTTGAAACTTATCCCATCATATATAGAGAATTTCTTAAGGAATAATCATACTACAACATGAATATGATTCCTTTATATGTTATTTTTAAAATAAATAATTTGGTTCTGATGGGGAGCACTGATGTCAATTAATCAACTGATTTTTTGTGATCACGATAACTCTCGAATAAAACGGCTTAAGGATCTAACTTTCTTTTATTAACTTTAGTTAAGCGACTGCCGGAACCCTTTTATAAATCACTATCCAACTCTTTTTGGTTTCATTGTAATTAATAAACACTTAAAGACTTGCAATTCACGAAAAATTAAGCTACCATTTTTATTTTTACTATTGTTATAATTTTTTTTTCCTTTTTTCTCTCCATAAACTACTGGCAGCAGCACTAGCGTAACAATAGGATTAGAAAAAAGAGCGACATCTAAAATAAAAAGGCGGGATATTTAAAAAAAAAAATTAAACTGAAAATCAGAAATACAAAAATCAAATTAATAATTAAATTAATTTCCATTTACTGTACAAGTGCAACAAAGATAATACTGTTTGTGGACTTGAGTGTAACAGAGAGAAAAGTACGAACCCCTGTTAAAAAAAAAATTAATATTATAAAATAAAAGTAATGATTAAAATTAAAATGAGCGATTGAGGTGTGCATTTTTGACTTTTCCAACATATTCGTTACACGAATATCTATATTATACCGAAAAATTACTATAGAAAACATCTCGATACAACTAAATTCGAATGATAAATTTTTATTATTGACATTAGATAAATAAATGAAAGTAATTATATTAAATAGGAAAGTGGGGATTCCTCAGCCACACCCAGAGCGAATGACTCCGAAAATATTTTATTGAATAAAACATTTCAGGGGTTTAATGATTAAGATTGAATTATACATCATCATATATATGAAATTTTTTATGTAAATTATATTATAAAAAATAATTTTCTAAGATTACTGAACGTAAAATAACACACATTGACGTCTACAAAAAATTAAAAATAGCAGATCCAACTATTTTTTCTTTGCGAAAATTCAAAAAAAATTGAGTAATCCTGTACTTAAAAAATTTCTAAATGATCAAGTTGCCTCTGGTTGCTGAGATATTTTCTTTTCATTTTATATAATTAATGTATTAATTAATATAGTATAAAAAATGAGTGATTATCATATCGGAATTGAGGGCTTTGTCAAGATGTTCACCGTATCGATTTTCATTACAATAGCTAGAGTTATTATCATATAAATTAGGGGAAGGTAAAGTAGAATAATACACTATTTTTTAAGTAAAAAAATTTTTTTTTTGATAAAAAGTACACAGACAAGGTTTAATGCTCGGGCATTGGCCGATTTAAAATTTTTAGTACCACAAGTTAAATTTTTTTTCAGTGTTTATTTTGCTATTATCTGGAAAAAATTAATTCCGAGGCAAATTGGGCCACTAATGAAAAAAAAAATGAATACCTACCAAAAATATGATGTCTTATTTTGCTCTACCACCCCCTATATATATCATGTACAAATAACTGTGTGTTTTTTATATCAATAATTTCTGCGTAAAAAAGCACCGCACCCAAATAATTTACACTGTGAAAAATCGAGAGTGAATTCGAACCGAATATGAATTTTATTTGAAGCCGTAAGTCGGAGTTCCAGAGTTTAAAACAAGAAATCAATCTGCATACGGAGTAAATTGGGATTTTTTTTAAGCGCAGTGAATCCGGAGTAAAAATATGGAATTTTTTTCAATTTGCATCTCCACCGATCCGGAGTTTCAATGTTAAGATGAACTCCCCTCCGGATCAAATTTCACTCCAAGAGGATGAAATAAATAATAATAGATGATTCGCATTCACTCCGGATTTAATCCATGTTCACCCCACAAATTTTGTACAGTGTATAATTTCAATTATTTAATTTAATCTGTATAAAGTAAAAATATCAATAGGCATAATTATTTTTTAAATAGTATCACGTTTAAATTTTAAGTGAAAAAAAAGTAATAAAATAATTTAAAAGTGGTAACATGGTTAGTATCAAATTTCGTAAGGTTACGATTTATTTAGCTACGCTACTGTCATGACAAGTATAAATGGGTGGAGTCGCTAGAAAGGGTGTAAAGAGAGACAAAAAGAAAAGAGGAAAGTCTTAGCTAGCAAGCAAGCAAGCAAGAGAAGTATCAGTCGATTTTGATTATCGATCGTCGCGTGCTTTTAGTCAGTCATTCCAACGAATTTCCCACTTTACTACATATTAACCATATATATGTATATGAATATATACATGTAGAATAGACGTACATACATACATACATATCTATATACCTAAATCTGAAACTATCACTATCTAACTGAGTTTTAGAGCCCATAAGCATAACAACCCTAGCATCACAATCACGAACTTCCCAACCATCATCATCCCTCCCTCTATTTCTTCGCTCGGTTCACAAAGTGAGTAGAGAGTCGAGTCAAGTAGAGAACATCCGCCTTCCATCGCACAAACACGCCCTCGCTTTATACAACTCTACAGCGCATGCGATTTGTACGTCTCTCACTACACATTTCATCATCAGAAATAAAAAAAAATATATAAACAATTAATATAAAATAAAACTAGTGATTAAAGTAAATAATTAAATATCACATTTCTATTTTTATTTTTTCTTTAGTCTCTTTATTAAGTCATAATTTTTATTACACTTGACATTTAGAAACAAAAATAGATAAATGATAAAAAAAGTAAATAACAAGACTCATTTCCACCCCTCTAACGTTTAAAACCCTCTTCAAACATTTTTAACTCTCTCCTTGAAAAAGAAAAAATAAAAAACAAAAGTACGTACTTGTACTCTCGACATCCGAAAATATCCGGATTGAGGGAGTTTAATGCACGATAAAATTCACTGGATTAGAAATAATTAAACGTATATAAAGAGTTGATACAAAAGACAAAGGATTTTAAAATAAAATTATTTTTTTTTATTAAAAAAAAAATTCAAACGAACTTTCTTGTATTTGCGTTTTTATATTTAATTTTTTTTATGATTTTTTATTCTTCTTAAAGAGTAATAATAATAATAATCACAAAAAAGATGCAAGAGCTTATTATAGAATGTTCGAGAAACCTGTATCGAGGGATAAAAAAAAAACAGCAATAAGAGTAGAGCGTAGAAAATCAATGAGTCGAGAAAGATTCGCTGAAAGTAGAAAAAACCAGATCTAGGCAGACGTATAACATTCACTTTTATTTATCAATACACGTCATTAAATATATCATATTATTTCAGAATATTTTTTTATCTACTTACTTATTTTTTTATCTACTCTTGTTATAAAATAAATATATAAATAATTGAATTAAATAAAACATTACTTATTATTTAACTTTTTTTTTTAAATAATAATTAAAAATATTATTTTATTTTAAAAATTTTTTGACTGAGTCCAGTCACAAATATATTCCATATATCGATTCAACAAACCCAGGGTAACGCTCAGGGGGTTGTTAGCTAAAGAGACCGGCCAAAGTGTCGCCAAGTTGAACGTTCTTTTTCTGGTACGTCGTCAGTTGTGTTGTGCATAAGTCTATTTACGTTTATTAAATATGTCAGATGCAGATTCTGGTACGTTATTATTTATTTTTTCAATCAACTTTTTTTTTGTTTACCTGTTTTTCATCATTTTCGTATTTATGATTATTATTTATCGTTATCATTATAGTTATTGTTTAAGTTATTATAGTAAATGTAATAGATTGAAGATAGATGATAACGGAATGGCAAAAGCAGCAAATTGCAAGCGTGAAAGTCATTTTCAACTTGTTTGAGTTGACGTGCGTTGTTATTGTCATACATGACTAAAAGCTATTGCGAGAGAGAATATATATTTATATTTATATAGATATATGTGAGTCCCGTAAGGCGTTGAAATGTTCTCGCGCATGATTATAACACGAGACGTGTTATATGTATTATAATATGCATATATATACTTAGCGGAATGGGTATTCGCGCAGTCACGAAATATTTTTTTTTTTATTATTATTTTTTACTAAAATTGTTGTGTATATTTATGTAAATATATTAAGTGTGTGGAGTAGATAATGCGACATGTGTGCTTTTGATTTATCACATATTTCATAATCTAGAGATATTTTATAAATTAATATGTAGATTTATTACTTAAGTTTTTTTTGCTGTCAAATTGATAAATATTAAACTCAAAGAGAAAAAATATATGTTTTAATATATCACGAAAGATTTTAAAATGTATTAAATTAATAGTTTAAAAGATTACTATAATTTATTAAAGTTATTAAGGAGACGGGGAGGGGGCAAATGGGCCATCTGAGAAAAAATTTGAACAATGAGTTTTTTTCACAAGTTCTCCTTTTTTTTGACTCCACATACAAGTATACGGTATTAATATGACCCAAGTGTTTAAAAAAAAACATAACATGGGGATAAATGAGCAGCTCTAAAAAAATTATTAAAGTTTATACTTTCAAACCGATAGTATTTTTTAAATCTACTCAACTAATGAAGGTATATTATAACTTAATTTGTTTAATATTATATACCATGAGATCCTTTGCTCTGTAAAAAACCGAAAGTAAATACGGATTTCATTTCAAATTCAAATTCACTCCGTCACGTGCAATTCTGGAGTTAGAAAAAAAAATCACTCCTCATACGGTTTTTGTTTTTTAGCGGAGTGATTTCGGAGTGATGTGGGTTTTATTTCAATCCATATTCACTCCGACCCGGAGATTCAATATAAAAATAAACGCCCTTTCGGAGTTAATTTCACTCCTACACTGTAAAAAATCCGGAGTGAATCCGGAGTGAAATAAAATCCGAATTCACTCCGGATTCACTCCACCACTCGGAGTTCCGGAGTTTAAAAAAAATCACTCCGCATGCGGAGTGAATTGGGAGTTTTTTTTAGCGGAGTGATCTCGGAGTGACGCGGATTTTATTTCACTCCCAATTCACTCCGGTCCGGAGTTTTAATACTTAAATAAATTTATATGGATTTATATGAAACTGCTAAACAATGTGTGTGTGTTTGCGTGCATGTATGTGTTTGGGTGTGTGCAGGTGTTTGTGTGCAAATGTGTGTATGTGTGAAAATTTGTGCGTGTGTGAAAATTTGTGAGTGTGTGCAAATGTGTGCGTGTGTGCAAATGTGTGCGTGTCTGCAAATGTGTTCGTGTGTACAAATGTGTACGTGTGTTCGAATGTGTGCGTACGTGTGCCTAAATATGTATGTGTGTATGTGTGTGCATATCAGCTGATCAATAATGTAATACGCGAATTTTTACTTCGATTTTATTATGTGGAGTTATATTTTATTAATAATATTTCCAGAACTCTTTTCCGGAGTGAATTTCACTCCGGAGGGATTAAATTAATAAAAAATTATCTACTCCGCGAAAACTCCCCTGCGGAGTGAATTTCACTCCGAGGGGAGTGAATAATTAAAAATTCATTCACTCCGCGAATTTTTTACAGTGTAATAGAGGATTAAATAAATTAAAAGTCATCTGCTCCGCATTTACTCCGAAAGAAATTCGACTCCACCGCAATTTTTTTACAATATACAAAGGGTTAAATTTTTATTGAAAAGAGCTGGGATTTAAAATAAAAATTCACAGTAATATTTTTTTATATTTGAAGTTTATGTCAGAGAGTTAAAACAATAAAAATAAAAAAATAGTAGTGTCTGAAAATGACGCACCCTAAATTTTATTGTAGTACCTCTTTACCTTTAGTTGATGCCAAAATACTAGCGTATTGGTCGATAAATTCGAATCATACTCTTTTGTTCTGGCACTGTGCGACCTCTACATATAATTATTGATTTATTCTTTGAATTAAATATTAATATTAAAAAAAAAAACTAATGCATCGTTTGTAACTCAAAAATAATTCAATTTTTGTTAAATTTAATAGTAATCAGTTTTAATGATTTTTTATTTCATTTTAACTTTTTAAAGTTTATTATTCATTTTGTACTGAATAATAAAGAGAAAATTTTTCGCTGCATTTTAGGAATTATTTTATTTATGATTCAATAGATAATTCGATAATTAATCTCGAAATTTGTCAAAATCGAATAATATTTTCTGGAAAAAAAAATTTTATTTTGTTGGTACATTACGGGTACAAAATATTTTTTTTTAATTTGAGCTAAAGAATGTAATTAACGAAAAATTTAATTACAGGGCATTCTATAAATAGATCAAATTATCTTTATAATTTTCTAAATTAAATCAATTTAAGTTCGTGATCGTTTTCGTTACAAAATAACGTACACGCGAGATTTTAAACGTGATCAGCTTCAATTTACGTTAAAGTTTTTTTTTTTTTTTTTTTTTTTATATCTGTGAAGATTGATCAGCTATCGAAAATGAAGTTAAACTGAGATTTGATCAAGCCCTTTAGTATTTTAAAACCTGAAGCTCGAGGTATAAATAATAAGTTGCTTACTGTTATTATTTTAGATTAAATATAATTTAATAGTTAGATGGTAGATAGTAATAGCACATGCTTTTTTTTCTTTTTACTATCAATATCATAATAAACTTGACGTGCATCTAAATTAATTATAATAAATGTCTCATAAGCGTGGTAGATTATAGATAACGCTTTGTTTAAACCTTTGAACAAAAACAAACAATTGATTTTATTAATAAAATATCAGTTCAAGTATTAATGTAATAAAATGTATGTCAAATCTGTAAGTGGACAATAATTAACATTTTTTAAGTTTAAAATAGGAATTTTTTACGCTTAAATAATTGTTATCATTTTTTCACACACCGTAAAAAAACCGGTGTGCGTCCACGCTATTGCAGTGTTAAGATTATCGGTGTTAATTTGTTTAAAAGTAGATTTCATAGAAATCATGGCAAAATTGTAGGGATTGAATTCTTTCTAAAAATGAACTACTAAAATTCACTGCGAATCAGTGGATTGTCACTATTTCTACAGCTATAAGTATACCACTAATTCAACCAGTGGTATACTTATAGCTGGTCCCTAGTTAATATTCACTGATTCGAAGTGAATTTCACTAATTCGTTTATAGAAAGCTTGAAGTGAATTTTACTCCGACGGAAGTTTCGAAGAATATTGATTATAAAATAAATTGCTAGTACATAATAAGGCTAGTTTTTTTATATTTTGACATTTATATCGAGTACGGAAATAATAACGAGCTTCCTTTACATATATTAACGAGAAATAATTTAAAAAAAACAACTGATACTGAAAACTTTCACACTTATGATGTTTGAGGTATAAATTTTTCATTCACCATACCTGCACTGAATGTTTAAATTCTTGCCCTATTTAAAGGAAAGAAAGCCGTTCTTTTCTTTTATGAAAAAAACAGATGCTAAAAATTAGCGCGTGCGCTATTCTTTTTACAAACATGTCAGAGTCGAAATTTAGAGCCTATATAGGCGCTTCTAACCCTAAATAGATCCGATTTAGAGCCCTGTAGTCCTGTAGCTCCAACTTTGAAACCAGAGGTCTTAACATTCACTGAGAGGTCCGATTTAGAGCCTTCAAATCCGAAATAGATCCGGCTTTTTAGAAGGCAGAAGCAAAAATTTAAACTTTTAGGTTTAGATCTGGTGACAAATCGTATAGACAACACGGAAGAAGGTATTAGGACGTCCCAATCAGCGTATTTGCTTCCCTCGCCTTCGGCTCAGGTAGGCAATTACACATACGGGTTCGAATGTCTTACTCTTCTCTCTTGGTATGTAATATACGAATGGTTAATTATTACTACTTGATTGAATTATTCATTAATAAAATAGTTATGTTTCTCATAAAGGGTTAGTTCTATTAAATATTAATTTATTTAAGTATCAAAACTCCGAACCGGAGTGAATGCGGATTAAAATAAAATCCACATCACTCTGAAATTACTCTGCTTAAAAAAATATTCCCTATTCACTCTGCATACGGAGTGATTTTCTTTTAAACTCCAGAACTCCGAGTGACGAAGTGAATCCGGATTGAAATCAAATCTGTATTCACTCTGGATTCACACCCGATTCATTATAGTATAAATTTTAATAAATCATGAGTATTGTAAAATGATTATTAGGAAAGGATGAACTCAAAATGAATAGTAAAGCATATGAAATCGAGAAGAAAATGTTAAATGTTGGTAATGAGACACACATTCTCTTGCTGGTCAAAGTAAAAAATATATTAATTTGATAAGGTGAGAGACTCTGTACTCGATCAGGGAACTTGTCCTCGATTACTCATGTATTTGTTTATATATATTTTCTATATTTTACTAAGCATTGATATACAAATACATGTAATAATCGAGTTCTAGTTCCCTGATTGAATATTAGGTCTTTTACTTTACTAAAATCAATATAATTTGATTCTAATTCCGTATTGGTTATTTGGGGTATTTGTTGCATTTGAAACATTTTTATTACTGGCTTACAGAAGTTATTTTTATCGTTTACTCTCAATAAAAAAACTATTCACAAACAATATCAGAATAATATTTTTAATTTTTACACAATAGCGTGAAATTTGACTAGAATCAGATTTGGCGCAAAGAACAATATACTTGCAATTGGTACCTATTGTTAAATTTTCATTTATAGATTTAACTCTTTTATTGTGATGGAGGATTGAATCCCGGTCGGGTTTATATTCACGAGCACAGCGATTCATCTAGTTACACTAGTAACAAATGTTCCGATTAATTTTTCTACTTTTTTTTTTTTTTTTTTTTTAACTCTCGCATTCTTTTTAAATTGAGGTATGGTAAGCTTTTAAAATTTATTGACAATAAAAAAAAAAATTTATTGACTTGTAATGAAACCAGTGAATAAATGTGACTATTATTTGTATTAAAAAAATCCAATCGATTTCTATATGTGTTCGGTAGTTCGGCCGTTTAATGACAACTGTAATTATTGAATATGGAAATAAAATTGTCCAATAGTTGCTCCCCAAACTCATGCCCTAGTTAGTGAAATATTAATCAAACTCTAGTTTAAATAAGTTATCAATTATTTGAAAAATTTTTATTTGATATTTTTTTTTTTTATTTTAATTAATTCAAGGCGTTTAGGAAATTTAAATTTAGTAATAATTATTTCGTGATCCACTAAAAATACAGATATAGAAAAAATTTTAAATAATTTAATATATTTTAAGAATTAAAAACCAATTTAAATTAATGGAAGATAATTTTATTAGTATTTAAATACTCTACATCTAAAATTAGGAATTTTTTATAAAAGGGTTAAATTATTCTGTTTCAAATAATTATAACTGACGTTATATCTCGACCGTGAATGATTTTTCACACTCGCTGTTGTAATTAATAATCATTTTCATAGAACATAAAATGATTATTAATAGAATAAATATAAATAAAATGATGATTAATAAGTTGAATAGAGACCACCCATGTAAAAAAAAAATTTGTTTCAAACAACGCTCATGACGTGAATTTCCAAAACTAAGACAATTGTGAACTTTAAGTTGAACATTTTTGGAATTTTGAAAACAATATAAAGTGAACAATTTTAAACTGATGCAGGTTTTTCCTGCGCGTTGATTTTTTTATTTTTTGAGCAAAAATAATTTGATTTGACAATTCTTCAGATTTGAAGAACAAAAAAAAAATGAAGAATTATGGACATTTACGACTCTTACCAAAATTATTGAGGTATGAGACAAATCAAAAATGATTTGCAAATATTTTTGAACATTTTTTTTACTTTTATTATAACTTTTTGATAAGGTCAGTTTTTTTTTTCAAATCATGACTTGTTCAAAAATAGTCCAAAAAAATTAATGACTAGAATTCATTATGAGCGTATTATAAATTCACAAAATCGTCAATTTAAATCATTTTTGGTTGAAAATTTTCAAAAAAAAAAAATAGAAACTGTCAAGAAAAGTCCACACAAGTTGAAAATTTTTCACACTTCTAATTATTTTAAAGATCCAAAAATGTTCAACTCAAAGTTCAGAATTTTTGAAGCAAGTCAGTCATCAAGCCCAAAATAATAAGTCAACAATTTTTGGTTAAATTGTTTTTTCTAGTTGACAGATGTGTTTATTTAATCATCAATTTTTCAAAGAAACTTGATTATTCTGAAAGTATATTCACGTAAATATAATCTTTATGAATAATGTTGCAAGATTTCTTGCGATTAATTTTTTTTTTTTTTTTTTTTTCAAAATAACTCTTTTTCCGGTTTCTTCTTAATCAAAACAAACAAATAAATATTTAGAAAAAAACAGAAAAAATAATTACTCAAAATTTTAAAAAGGCCGATTTACCCCATCTATTTGTATGAACAATAAGTGAAAATTTTTTAAGCTAAACTAGTTTGTTTTCTCAATATAAGGTTCTATTTTGCTTTAGTTTCTCCCAATAATGTAAATATTTTAAGCAAATATAAGTTGATTAAATATTAATAAATTCATATTTGTTAAGAATATGCATGAATTTTATGGAAATATATATTCTCAAAATTAAAAAAAAAAAAAATTTATTTGTATAAAATAAATTTATCTCTCAGAGTATTATTCAAATATCTGTAACAATGTTATAAAAACAATAAAGTTGTTAAATTATAAAATCTGGCAAAGAGTAGATTTAAAATAGTCATACATTTTTTAACACCACTGCTGTTAGATTGAGTTGACACAAAATAAAATTAACATTTATTTGATTAAAAAAGTTTAAAATAAATAAAATACGATTATGCTTTAGATTTTTTCAATCAAAATATTTTTTAGTTGAATAAATATTAGCGTAAATTTCAACACAGTCATCGGTATTATTTAAACACTAAAAAGTTTATTGCCGCATACTGATTGGACCTACCCCATTTTAAAGTCTTTGATACAATGTTAATTAAAACTTTATTTTTATTTTTTTATTACTTTTATTATCAGTTATACTCGTTAAAAACAAGAAAAAGTTACTCATGCGTATTACAGTATGCAGTATTTATTTTTTTTTTGTTAATCCATACACAGTTACACTGGAGTAAAATTTTTATCTTTTATTTTTATTTGTACTTTTATTCTCTATTGCCTTTGTGCTGTCTTGTTAATTATAATTGAGTAAATATACTCCCTATACTATTTATAAATAAATATAAATGTATACATTTATGTTTATATCCCTTTTTAGATATAAATATATACATTTTATTTGTTATGTATGTATAGATAGAGGTAAATTTTAGACTCATAAAAAAACTTTTTCCCCAATTCTACGAGTTTCTATTTATTGCTTTCAAGAAACTCAACAGCCTCGCCCACATCGATTCTATTAACGAGGTACAACTTGTACAAAGGTAAAATGAGTTTAAAAAAATTTGTTCAAATAAAAAAAAAAAAAAAAAAGAAGCTGAAAAAAAATCACTTGATTCAAATAAATAATTTTAACGAATTCGACTAAAAAAGTTAAAGATAATTTTTTTTTATATTTAAACTTGAGTTCGTTATTTTTATTAATTAGTCTGCACAATTATTGAGGAATCCGGGGCCAAACTATTACAAAATTTTGGGGAAAAAGAAATTTTTTTGTTCAGAAATATTTATTTACGATATTTCAGACTGCACGGGGTAAGTTGGTCACCTTTAGCGTTGTAGTTAAAATTTTGATAACAAATTTATTCAAGTTAATCTCAAATAAAAAAAAAGTAAGGGTAAAATAGATCATTAAAAAAAAAAAAAAAAAAAAAAAAATCTAAGGTCGAAATTTTAAAATAGCCGTATCACTTGGGGTACTCGAATTGCTCCAATCCCTTTAAGACACAGTATATATAAATTTTTGAACAGACAAAAGACTTTTAAACTTCCCGCTGAGAAAACCAAAACTTTTTTTAAAAGAAAAGAGAAGTTATTCGTTTCGGTCCGATTTTCAAAAACCCAGTTTTGAACAGATCTCGATGATTTGAGATCTTAGGAAGCTATTTTGACTAATTTCAAGATGATGTTCAAGTATGTATGTGTGTACGTAAGTACGTCTGTATATGAATATTTTATAACTAATAAATAGATTAATCGATTCGAATCTTTTATGCGGCATTCGAAGCGGCTTCTCTACTCCTAAAGTCTACGAGAAATTAAGCTTGATTGGTGACTTATGCTTCTAGTTATTCCAGAAATAAAATTTTTGAAAAAATGTTTTTTTTGGGTGACTTTTATCATACTCTGTATTGATTCTAAAATCTAACCAACTCTAAAACTCTCAAATTTGCATCGAACGCCACTTTAGCCAACAAAAACGAATCCGTTGTTTGAAAGATAAATTTAACGAAAAAGTTTCAGAAAGGTGTTTTTTCGAAAAACATCACACGGAGGGAAATGTCAAGTAAATATGCCTATGCAGCATAATAATAATTAAATTACTCTATAGTTTGTATAAGCGGCCCCATAGGTGCGACGTGACACAAACTATTGAATAATGTAATTATTACTATGCTGCATAGACATATTTACTTGACATTTCTCTCCGTGCAGAATTATTTTGTCCTGAGCTACTTGAGCTCAAAAAAAGCGGGAAGTGTTGAGGCTGGTCCGCAAGGTAAATCGTTCCCAGATTTTTTTTTTCATAACAGCATCTCACTTTGCCTAAGATTCTTCTATCGAGAATTTCATAATTAAATTTAAAAATTGTTAAGTCAGAAGGCTAACGGCTCTTTTGATATTAAAACTTGATGAATAGATTAAAAAAATTTAATTTAAATCTTTTCAAAGAAATATTGCAATATTATTTTTCGATAAAAATACTTAAGTGCCGGAAATGACTTAGGGCATATATAGATCTCTTATCGAGTAGAGTGTTATTTTTATTGTAAAAAATAAAAGAAAATATATTTTTTTAAAAAACATTATATTGGACGTGAAATATCCACGCGAAAGTATCATAGACATTATTCGCGGCTTCTCCAAGTAGCACGAAAAATAAGTGACTGAAGATTGTTTGAGTAACGCGATCGGTTAAAGCCAAGCTTGCATGGCATCACGAAATGCCTTTCAATTGCCTTAAGCATAAAGAGAATAGCTATTCTATCAACGAGGTTATTAGGTCTTGCTCTTTATTTGGTCTAACTAAATTTAATTTATATTTCACTTATTTAATAATCATAATCTCTTGTTTTATCAACAGGTTTGAGAATAAAAATTGCTTTTTAAATTTTTTTTTATCAATAATTGTAGTTATTCAAAAGTTATCAGTAGATTATTTAGCTACTGCCGTTAGTTGTTTTAATTTATTGTTTTTAAAGTTTTCATAATTTAGTAGATAAATTGGATGAAGGGTATTTATAGTAGGTATTTTAATGTTGATTTTCCTTAACAGACATGAGAAATATACATGTTATCAGGTTGGTAGAAAGGTGTCAAATACAAACACGAACTGTGAGCGACGTAGTAGAGATTGACCGAAACGCGATCCTCTGCTCGCTATGCAATGCTTGCAAGTGTTGTGTACGTCGGTGCACTTACGTGCGATGGGTTTACAAAGGTCGACTTCTAGCTTTAGCTATCAGTCTTGTTCCGTGTTTTCCTCGAGGTGGAACATTTTAGTGCGATATTATTTATTATTTATATATTGTTGCATTTAATAATGCATGAAGGACGTGATGCGCTGGAACATACGAGTCTTTATCAACGAGCTGGTATTCATTTTTTTTTTTAATTATAATAATGCCAATTAGTTGTAATTAATGTAATAAATTTAGAGTGAAATTTAAAAAATTTTAATGTAGAAATGAGATAAAGTTGATTTTTTTTAACTAGAGTAAAATAAAAAAAATAATAATAGTATTATACTCTGAATATGTTAATTAATTGACTTTAGTATTTTGTACTCTAAAACAAATTTTTCAATAAAAATTTAAATATTAAATCCTGCACTGGATTAAGTACACACCGAATATGTTGTCAATAAAATTACATATTTATATTTTTTAATAATTGAGGTATCAGATTAATTGCAAAAATCAAAATGCATGTAATTAATTAGAAAATGAATACGTGGTAGGGTAAAAGCCTTTCAAATATGATGTTATAAAAAGGTCACAGAGAAATTTTTACTGTTTTTTTATATTATACGGTGGTATTGTAACAGTTATTGGTTTTTTTATTGGTGTCGACTAAACTTGAAATAGACCGATGAGTCTCCAAAAATTGTTATGCTGTACTACAAATATTGCTATGTTCTTAAAATTAAAAATAATCTTAATAAAAATGATTCTTGCACATAGTAATTATTTAAGTGTAAAATAATAATGTTTTGGAGAATCATCGACCTGTTTCAACTTTGCTTGGCAGCCCAATAAAAATTGGTATATTTTTTATCCTCATTTGTCTTTATATACAATACTTGTATGACAATTTCATGTTCTATTTATCAGAATTTTAATAGATTAATTGCCATTTTCTACTGTCTCAGGGTAGCACGAAAAATGAGCTTCAGAAATAAACGAATTTTTATTATGCTGTCGACGAAACTTGAAACAGGGAGTTGAGCCACCAAAAAATTGTTATGCTATACTACAAAAATATTATACACTTGAAACTTATTGATAAATTGTAATGAATATCATTTGTCTAAATTAGGAATTATAGTAGAAAATAAAAACTTTCTAGAAACTAACAATAATAATAGTGCAGTATAATAATTTTTTCACGACCCAACTTCCTGTTCCAAGTTTCGTCGACAGCATAATATAAATTCGTATATTTTTTGTCTCCATATTTCTCCGTGTAAGAATCATAAAGGCATACAGAAGAAAAAAGTATTTCTTGGCGTAAAAAATTTCTTGCATTATAAATTGAAAACAAAAATTTTCTTATGACGAGAAATAATTTCTTGGCAGAGAAATTATTTCTTGGCACAAGCTGAAATTTTCTTGGGGTGAGTACTAATTTCTCGCATTAAGAAATCGTTTTTGTCTGTGTATAAAAAAAAACTTCAAAATTTGTAGTCTATAAATTTTATATTTCAAAACACAAAAAAGTACATCGATTAGTAGAAAATTTTAATAAGCCCTTCTGCCTCTTTAACAGTATTTTTTGCTAAGATACACTCTTGTGGCGGCCGTAACACGATATTATAAATTATAAATTTTTTAGGTGTTTAAATAATCTTGAGTATAAATAAATACTTATTTGTACATGATGTTGAAGAAAGTCATGTAAATAATAATTTAAAATAAAAAGTCAAAATCAGCCTTTTAATAATCGAGTCTTTAACCTTTAGTATTAATTTTTGTGGAGTGAAAATTACTAACTAATAATGTACTTGAAGATCGGAACGTTTTTCGCTGAACGAAAATAAGAAAAAAGAAATGAAAAGGAAAAAATCTACTGGATCTAGATTTCGTAAACGTTTCGCACATTACCCGAAAATTACAAGCCACCCCCAACTACCCCTTAAGTCGCCATTAGACGCAAATTTCATGAATTATTTTCATTTTCGTTGTGTGAAAATGTTCCGATCTTCAGGTACATAACTAATAAAGTTTATTTTTAAAGCTCACAATAATTTATCAAATTAAATTTATCATTTAATTAAAAAATTATTTTTCTTCTAACTAAATAATTGTGGTTTTAAAAAAAATTTAAAAGCCAATGATATATAATATATATATATTAATATTTTTAATTTCAATATCAAACTAATTTTGCTGAGGAATTTTTCTTCTTGACTGAATTTTTATAAAAGCTATAGAGAATTTGGGGTGAAGCCAAACTCCCTTTTACCGTGACAAAACTCTCTACAGATTCTGTCGTGCATTGGTAAAGCAATTATTCTTCAGCGCGTTTAATCCACTTTTGCATGCGGTCCTCTTCATTCGGTCTTCTCTTCCATTCAAATGAATTAGTATTTGGTATAATATATATAGTCATATATATTTAAATGTATAGTCTATACCAACAGCCGTACAATCGCACAACCAATGCCGATTCCTATTGTCCCTTTTCAGTATTTACTTTGATGAAACGAATTGGATTTAAAAAAATTCTTCTCACGCAACTGACGTTTAATCGAACACCCCTCAACTCTCATTATTTCGTGAATTCAACTTACCAATGAGTATCTATTCATTCCAAACAATTTTTAATAATCAATATTCAGATATTCTCATCATTAAAATTTTTTTTTCCAACTCATTAGATTGCCGCTATTTTTTTAAATTAACTATACATCGAAACTCGACCTTTTTATTTTATTTAAAAAAAAAAAAATTAATAAAAATAAAGTATTTTTGTCAATTTAATTTGTAAAATATCATTTTTCATGACGTAAAAAATGATGTAATATAAAAAAAGTGAAATATAATATTTTATTTAATCAAAGAGAATAAAAATATAAAAAATTTTTTTAACAGACAGTGATGATAGTGATGCAGAAGGAGGACTTGGAAATGTCAGCCGACTGATTATACGTCCGCCAGGACACAGTGGTAAAGCAAAAAAAGGTCATTTGTGCTTTGATGCAGCCTTTGAAACTGGAAACTTGGGGAGAGTGGACCTAGTTTCTGAATATGAGTATGACCTGTTCATTAGACCGGATACATGTAGCCCACGTTTACGTCTGTGGTTTAATTTTACCGTTGACAATGTTCGTGCCGACCAACGTGTTATATTTAATATTGTTAACATATCAAAAAGTCGTAATTTATTTCGTGATGGTATGACACCGTTGGTTAAAAGTACCAGTAAGCCAAGATGGCAAAGAATACCACGACGACAAGTTTATTATTACAAATCACCGCAGCATCAAAATCATCATGTACTGACATTCGCATTTAATTTTGATCGTGAAGACGATGTTTATCAATTTTCACTATCATATCCTTACTCTTACTCGCGTTATCTCGGTCATCTTGATAATCTCTGTACAAAATGTTCAGCAGTTAAACGTGAAACATTGGCGTCATCAATTCAAAAACGTAAAGTTGAAATGATAACAATTGGAACAAATGCTGAAGAACGTCAACGAAGAGTTGTTGCTGTGTTAAGTCGCGTACATCCTGGCGAATCTCCATCATCGTTTGTCTGTCAAGGTTTAATGGATTTTTTAGTAAGCGCACATCCTATCGCTCAAGTTTTACGCGATTATGTTGTTTTTAAAATAATACCCATGCTCAATCCTGATGGAGTTTTTTTAGGAAACTACAGGTAATAAAAATTTTTTTTTTCCTGACTACGTTTATTCGCTATCTACTTATCTAGTTTTTATGTAAAATTGGAAAAGTTGGATTGAATTTGAAAAAAAAAAAAAGTTATTATGTCAGAGAGTGCGATCTATGATAAGAATAATGTGAAACTCCGTTGTTTACATTAGATCAACACTGATGGGAGTTGATTTAAATCGAGCTTGGAATAGAATTTCAGAATGGATTCATCCTACTTTATCAGCGACACGTACACTCTTAGAGTCGTTAGATAAAAATTCTAATGCACCACTTGATTGCGTTATAGATTTACATGCTCATACTAATGCCAATGGATTATTTGTTTATGGAAATACTTATGATGATGTCTATAGGTAAGATTATATGACATTTTACTTTGTCTATTAATGTTCTTTATTAATTTTAAATATTTCTGATACTTCAATTTCATATCAAAATTTACTTAAAAATGAAAATAATTTAGTTAATAAATTACGAAATAAAAAGTTCTATGACTATTATTTATGTATCACTGTTAAAAATTTATCTTATTTTTGAGGATGTCATTGAAATTAAATGAAATTTATTAAATATCGATTTTCCATATAATTTAAAAAATGAAAGCATAGTCTTTAATAAAAATACAATTTCTAATTAAAAATTCCGATTGACTCCGAATGAATTCGATTGAAATCCGATAGACTTTCAATCGGAATTCATTGGTTTCAATCGGAGTTTTTAATCAGGGATGTATCTATCTAAAAATATATGTTCTATGTGATTTATAAAGATTTTGAGTTTGGTTTCAATTAAAAAAATTTTGAAAATCAGTAATAAATTTTTTTAAAAACCTTAATTAGTTTTTGATAATTTTAAGTTTATTAAAATGTTGCTATGAAATTTAAAGTATATAAAAACTAATTATACATTAAAAAAAAAAAATATTCAATTGGAACTATGGTTTTTCAAATAAACTATTACCTTTAAAATTAATTGACTAGTGGATATACTAGCAGACATATCTACTAGTGTACTAGTATACAAATGCCCCAAGAAAATTTTCGTTTTCAATTTATAATGCTCAAATTTCTTAGAGCAAGTAAACATTTTCTTGAGGTGAGTAAAAATTTTTTTCTACCACGAAATCCTGTTTTTCTGTGTATAAGTAATGTAAAAAGCAAGTATACAAATAAGTAAATTTATGATAAAATTTATGTTATATATTTTCGACTGATTTGAATTTGTTGATAATTTCAAGTAATTTGCTTTACATGTCAAGAAAAATTTTTAACCGTAAGATATTGAGTTACATGTTGTAGAATTAGAACATTTTTTTCAAACGTTAATTAGTTATTGATACACGCAGAGAAAATTTTAGTAAAAATTACCCAAAAAGTTTGATACTGTGAGGACATGTAGTAAATATCTAAATTTTTCACATGCACGTTGTAAAATATACTATTCGATAGCATGTAATTGAAGTGCAATTTCTACTAACAACACAGTAAAAATTTAGTTACTGGCTAGATGTCCTGACAGTACCAAACTTTAAGGGTAATTTTTACTCAAAAATTCTCTGCGTGTTCTTGTAAATTTGTTAAGACTTTAATATCAAATTCTATAAAAATACAATAAAATAAATGATGATTTACTACAAACTTTTTACTAAATTTTTAGTGGATTCAAGAAAATTTTTTAATTCAATGCCATAAAATTGTAGTTCATGTATTTTTAATGTTTGTGTACTTGCAACTAAAATGTATGAACACAAAATTATCAAGTATAATAACATCAATAACCCAATATTTTTGCATATATTACCATAGTTGTTACTAACTATATAAATTTAATTGAATGGTTTCCAAAATTAGAACATAAATTGTAGGATGTTTTGTTTTTGCTCATCAGTTATGAAAGTAAACATTTAATTTATCAATGTTGAATTTCACATAAAATTTTCCATACAACCACGATGAAACGACATATATTTCCGATAAATATATTATATTTGATCGTTGTGATTTATACTATACAGAATATAATTTGCTAAATTTAATTGGTATTTATTAATATCATGAATTACTCGTCACTAAATCTATCAAATTATTGTTATCAAGTTATTTAAAAATGAATTTACATTTATATTAATTTTAATATACTAAAATAATTTCAATAAATTTGCTTACATTAACAAGTAAAAAATGTTAACGAAAATTTCTAAAAAAAATTGGATCAAAATTAAAATATAAGATAAATTTAAACTGTTTGTTTATAATTTGAAATAAAAGTATGTCTAAACTAGTGCTGCCAGCCTTTCAGGTACGAAAGACATATCGTTCTTCCAAAGCTCTTGGCTCAACATACAGAAGACTACAATCCAGACAATACAATGTACAATCAGGATCCCCATAAATCTGGTACAGCACGTCGCTTTCTATGCTCAATTCTCAGTGAACACGTAAATTGTTATACAATTCAAGTTTCTATGTACGGTTATTATCGTAAAGGTTCGCCGGAGTTACTTCCTTATACCGAAGAAAGCTGTATCCTTTTTTCGAAAATAAAATGTAAAAGCCTTATTCATATTCTATAGCTCATGATATAACAGAGCTTACATAAGTGTGTGCATATATATTTGCAATAAATTCAAATTTAAAAAAAAGTATAACTGATTTTATTGAAAAAATCTTTCCTTAACCAGAGTATCGTTTGGAAAATTTTGGATTTAGATTACAGGGTAGGACGTAACCTAGCCCGTGTCCTCATGGAGTATTACAAGCTGACAGGATTAATACCCTCGGGACTACCCGACCAGCCGTCGAACAAACGGGGACGTCAGTCCAGACAGAGGTATCGGCAACCCCGGGATCCACGACCCCGGACAGCTCGAACGCCTGCGCCTTTGCATCTTGCAAGCATTCACGAGTAAGTATATATTTATATAACCATCATATCATATATTATCCCCTAGAAACTTTACCTACCTCATACTATACTACAATAAACCATATCATACGATTACCCACTCATATATATTTCAATTCTTCCACTCTTCAGTCCCTTAATACTTTCAACGAATCTTCAATACGACATCCAGATTAAATATTATCATCCTGATACTCCGGGGTTCTATTTAAATCCCTCGCTGAATTTCATATCCGATATTTAATATATTTTATTTACAATAAAAATGCAAGACTTGTATCATTGAATAGGTATTTCACGGAAGATTTGCCAGAATTACCGACGGGTTCTCGGTACCGATCAATGAGCGGGACTAGGATGAATGTTGGGCCAGGTACTGCAAGTGCTATTGGCACGACAAGTGGTAAGAACCAAAGCTACAGGTATCGCAGCCCAGGGGCTGGACCGGTCGACGCCACCAAGTCTAACGTCCTTATGATGACGCAAGGACATGTAGAACCACGTTTAGCTATTATCGACTTTAATCAGCTGACAAGAGGCGGTTTGGACCGTGCAACGGGAAAAAATCGCGCTAAAATACCAAGAAAATCTCCAGACCGTTTGTCTAAATTTAGACGATAATTCTCCTTCTCATTCTCTTACCGATACATTTTACTCCAATATAAATATAAACTGAATTATAAAAATTTATGTTATCGCTCTTTGCGTCGTACAATTTAAATGACATACTGTTGATTAAAATGATCAATTTAATTTAATTTATATGTAATTTTAAAAATGCCACGCCTTAAAAAGAGCCGGGATAATAATTCACATGATAAAATACACGCTCGGCCCCACCCCTTTAAACTTCCGCTGCACTAGTTGATGTACTTTCTTTGTGTCATTTTATTATTATTTATAATTTTTTAATTCACTTATTGCTTATTTTAATGTCAATTACACTATTCAAGACCTACTACAACATTAATTAATTAAATAATTAATTTAAATCATAAAAAAAAAAAACAACTAAAATTTTAACTTACCGGCTCTGCCAATAATGTTAAGTAAAAAATTGTTAGTTCAATGATATATATCAACTTAAACAATAAATCATTTTTATTCAACTAAAGTGATAATAATTTATAAAAAAAAAAAAAAAGAAACATGTAAACAAATAACTAAATGAATAAATCTATAGTCATAATGAGTCATGATAAAAATCATACCTGTACGAAACCGTAGAAGTTGCTGATGGCACGTGCAGTAGTAATCGTGTAAATAAAATAATTTACACCTGTTCGAACTTTCTCGCGCGGTCAGACACCCTCGCGGGTATATATATATATATATATATGTATATATAAAAAGGGTTAAAACCAGCTAATCTCTTTTGCTATTATTATTATTCGTATTATTTTTAGATCTATATGTAAGTATTTACACTCTACAATGTATACTCTATAAGCGCATACTACGTTATACTACGACAAGTACACATATACATATACAGAAATATGTATTAACGTATATAATAATACAATGATGGCACAAAAACGTGTGACCGGTTTAATAAAACGCGATAAAACGCACACGTCGTTTTGTTGATGTTACTATTAATTATTAATGAATAATATTATTAATAATGTTGATGATAATACATACATATGTTATAATAAATATACATATATCTATTGTTATACCGGTGATTATATAATAATAATCAACACGAATTATTAATAGAACGAATTCGTAATGTAATCAAAAATGAACTAAAAACGTAAATAAATGAAACTAGCGAAAGAAGGGAGCAGACAAGCGGCCAGTAGCTTCTATCCCTGGACTCGACGAAACTGGGCTCGATGCTGCTACTTCTCGATCATGACCAAAAGGGGTGGTTTTCATCCGCCCTTCTCTCTTTCTCTCTTGCTCAACATCAACGGTGTGTTAAAGCTCCTGCTTTACTCTAGATGGGGGAACTAGATTGTGTTTTTTTTTGTGTGCGGTGAACACTGTGGCTCCCTCTGCGATCCGGGAGATGCATAAGCGATCCTACTACAACCTACAACCACCCTCTACTCACTCAGTTACTCGCTTACTCGCTCACTCACTCTTTGGACACCCTCGATAGTCCTGGGACGTGTTGGGGTTGGCCGAGAGCAGGGCGGTGGTCGTTGAACTGCTGTATATATAGTTTATATATCTGCGTGGATCTTGGTGCGCGAATTCTGAATTCAAGGCTATCTCAGTCTATCTCAATGAAAAGCTTTATCTGACTATCTTTCTCTGTTATCCTTTCACGTATATCCTCTCGCAATTTATCTGTCTGTCTTGCTCTTGCCGCTATCGTGTGCTAGAGTGTTTCATCCCCTTGTTGAATTCGCTACTCATACATTCATACACACATATTCATACATATATATATACTATTCTGTAGCCCATATACCCTGTACTATTGCATTTTCGCAAGCAACCCCCTTGTCTTTCACTTCCCCTTGTCTACGTGTTTTTGCACGAATCACGTCGCTTAGCAGCGGGAGTGGCTGCTGCGACGACGAGAAGCAGTGTAGAAACGGTACAAACGGTAGAGACGACGACGACTATGACTACGAGGACTATAACGATCAAGTCTATTCCCCTTTAACATCCAAAATGTAAACCCTTGTTTGTCTGTTTCGATTATTTTAACGAATGAACGAATGAACGGATGGACGGACGAATGCATGAACGAACGAGCTCTATTGAGTTTGTAATAATAAACTTATGGTATTTCATTTTTTTTTTAATTTATGTATATGCTTCTTCTGTACTTACGAAAGTTACGATTGGAACTGAAGAACAACTTTAATTAATTGAAGTTTCATTGAAATTTACTGCTTCATTTTTAGGATCTAATGAAAACGATGTTGAGTTTCGATTTCAGAAGATCTTTTTAGTATCAAGTTGCAATCGATTAGATAAAGAGAAATTCAAAACAATTGATACAATATTAATCATGGGAACGATATCTATACCCATTATAGAAACCATTCCGATATTTATATTGTAGATATTATTTCTTTATATAAAATATGGGTGTTGTTCCCATCCGAAAAGTAAAAAATTCTCTTTTATTGTGGGAATCATTCGTATATTAATATTGAACCATATTCCTATACAAATATAGAAAAGGATTTCATGATAAATAGGATTTATTCCCATGTTTACATAGGAAACATTACTATGTTTGAATATGATTAATTCCTGTTTAAGTAGAGGAATCATTCTGATAAAGTATAAAAAGAATTTCAATAACTCAAAAGCTACATAGTATTAGACTTATTCCCATAATAATGAGCACTTTTTCTCGAAATTGTGTGAGTGAATAATCCTGAGCAACCAATCCTATGACCGTGAAGAGATGCTTGTTCCTATTGTCCCAGATAAGAGCCGTTCCCATAACTTTCTATATACATGTGGTTATACAAGTGACAATTTTGAAGTACTATTAAATAATTATAGTCTGGTACAATTCAAAGAGAGCAAGTAATTAATAACGTTGTAAGAAAAAGTGAACACCAAAACCTGTCTAGACGTTTTGTCAGTTTATAGAGACCTAACTGCCAATAAATTTCATCATATTTGATATAAAAAGTTGTATATCACATATTTGATAGTTTAAAAGTTGCCAGGGCTGACGATCGAAATAATCTTGACTCATATTGATTATTTGATAACTATTGGCAACTGAATTTTGGCCCAAGCTATTCAACTCAGCTAGAACCAAATCTTGGCAACTGATTGTTGGCCTAAGCATTTGGTTCTATTGTACAATCAAGCAATAGCAAAGCATGCAGTCATAATTGTGTGAAAAATGTATTTGTTTCAATTTCAGAGAATACTTTCATAGCTGTAAAACTAATGATGAATTACTATTTGATGTCGAATTTAAAGTTTAGACAACCTGCAAAATGAATTATATTCCTAAACGTCAAAAACTATCTCAATATTAGAACGAAAAAGGTAGGTGCATAGAAAATTAAGTACGTGATTCACATAATGAGGAGTGTTGAATATAAAGTTATAAAATAATATCAAAGCTACAGAGATGAATAGCGAAAATGAACCTCAAATATCCCATTGCTAAAAAATTTTCACTCTTACGGTTAGGATCAATAGTATCACGTCTACAGTTTATACGAAACACTAGAAAGGTATTCAAAAATTTAATAATACAAAAATATCATAATTTCCTGACTAGAATTTTTTCCTGATTTGCCTACAGTAGCATAAGGACCTTGTCAGGTTAATATAAGGTTTGCTTTATTAGGGCAAACCTGACGAGTTCCTTATCAGGATCTCATCAGGATTTCCTTATTAAAAAAATCGGTCTGTCAGTTGACCCTGCGGGCCAGCCCCAAAACTTCCCGCTGTTTTCGAGCTCGTTGAGCTCGAAAACATTATTGTGAATATATTTTCGAGCTCTTCGAGCTCGCAATTACTTTTGTATGCCATTGTTTTGTAAAAAACCATTTTTTAGCATTTCTTTCTTCCACGATATCTCGCGAACGAATTAACCGATTTTGATGGTTGAGGTGGCAATCGACGCGTTTTATCAAGTTCTAAAGCTGGTCGAATTTTGAAATTGATTTATTCAGCCGTTTTTGAGAAATTTCAAAAAAACCAAGGAAAAAATTTTTTTTGAATTCTTTCGTCAACGGTTTCTTTTGAACGAATGAACCGATTTTGATGGTTGAGGTGGCATTCGACGCGGCTTATAGAGTTTTAGAGCTGATTAGATTTTGGAATAAATCCATCGAGCAAATTAAAAGTTATCCAAATAAAACATTTTCGAAAAAATTTTATTTTTGAAATATCTCTGAACGCACCCTACCGATTAAGTTCAAATTTCTACGGCCTCAACACATTAACAAGCCGCGTCGAATGACACCTCAACGATCAAAATCGGTTCATCCGTTCAAGAGTTATGAATATTTACATACATACATACGTACGTACGTACGTACGTACGTACGTACACACATACATACACTCGGACATCATCGTGAAATTAGTCAGGATAGCTTCCTAGGACCTCGAAACGTCGACATCTGATGGAAATTCGATTTTCGTAAATCGGACCGAAACCAATAACTTCCCGAATTTTTGAAAATTTACAATTTTCTTAGCGGGAAGTTAAAAAAAAGTCATTTGATATTAGGTAACCTGACGTATTTCTTATCAGGACCACATTTGGATTTCCTTATTGAAAAAAATTTGATTTGTCATCAGGTGAACCTGACGTGTTCCTTATCAGGACTACATGAGGATATCCTTATTAATAAAAAAGTTATCCAATCCTGTTAAATATTTTATTTACAGGCTAAAAATTAAACAAAGTACAAAACAATATTATATAAAAATTACGTCAATCATTGCAGCACGGATTTTTTACTTGTACATCAGTTCTTTGATATCATAATGAATATAATATTTACACTTACAAGATCACATATGTATGTCACCGCGGTGCATAGCATCAAGGACTTTGAATCGGAAGGATGCAGGTTCAAGCCCAGCAGTCACCGGGATTTTTCCATCCGTAAAAAATATGTTTACTTCCTCTAATTAATGCTCTTTTATTACAATAGATAACATTCTGAATCGAATTATAATTTTCTTATTTTTTTTTGCAATTTAATATTTTTTTTACAATAATTACTAATAAGGACCCTGATAAGGATTTGATGAGGATATCCTGGTAAAGACCTCATGGGTCTTAAGCGTTACATCCATATGTTTCTCGTCAGAATATCCTGATCTGGACCTTATTTGAAATAAGGTTAACCTGATAAGGACCCTATAAGGTCTTTGTGAAAAACTCTATTCGGGATTTTCCAATTTCAAGAACTCTTTGTCGGTTTAATTTGAGTCGGTTTTTCTAAATATGAGAAAAAATATAAATAAATAAGATTTCTGATCCGAAAGTCACACGATTTTATAACACACAAAGCAGATATCAAAAATGAGAATAATGGAGTTTGGTGTAAAATAATATTTCTTATAAACTTGTTCTTAAATTTGGGAAGAAATGGATCTATGTTTAATTAATTCAAGGTGCATTATTATTCTATGCATAGAGAAGACCGGAGTACGACGGTCCACTCCTCGAAATTTAGTAAAAAGCCAGAGCTGAAGGTTCGGAAATGAATAAAAATTTTGTTGTATACAAAAAAAAAAAAAAAATTAGCTACTAAATAGAACCCTCCAACTCAATCACAGATCTTGTGCTCACTTAAATAAAATTTTCCATTTATATAAATTAGTTATTTAAAGCATCGAAAATTTTTTTTTAACTTTGAAATTTTATAACTAGTTAATGGTTCAATAAATTGAAAAGACCATAACATATTTTTGTAGAGAATCAAATGCTCTGCAAACAAGATCTTTTATAATTTTTTTATACATCTAACCGTTCAAAAGTTATTTAAGCTTAAATTCAAATTTCTGGTAAATTTCTCGTTTTTTTTTTTTAAATTTCCAGCAAAACTATCAGTCTTATCGCAAAATGTCATAGGACCTACCTTGTAGATGATTTTTTTTTGCAATCAAATTATGTTATTTAGTAATTTCTTAATCTTACAGTTCAAAATTTACAGGTTTTACAAATTAATCATTTGGAGGCAAAACTGAAATTTTCTTGGCGTGGTAGACCAAATCTATATCAAGTTATATTTTTGACCCGAGTAGGCGCTAAATTTCGTACATTTCGTATAGGGTAGAAATAAAATATTTTTTCTTCATGTAATTATCACATTTTTAATATATACGGTTTTATTAATCAATAGTTTGTTAGAATTTATGATGTTTTACTATTAATAAAAATTAATTGAAGCTATGAATTTTCTTAAAGAGTTCACGACTGCATGGAAAAAAATAACTAGGTGGTACAACATGAACAAGTCTAGATGGGTCACCATGAAAAAATCATGTTGCCCCAACATGATATTCGAGTTGCAGGTAACATGAAAAAATCATGTTGCACCAACATGATTTTTCATGGTGACCCACCTAGTTATTTTTTTCCATGTGGTATTTTATTACCCTATGTGTTACAAAAACATTAATATATTATGTAACTCAGCGTTATCTATGGTCAATATGGGATTATTTATGTGAATGAATCTCTTCCTCATACATTGGAACGGTTTTTATAATGTATAGGATGTATCTCTAATATACAAAAAGTAAAAACCTTGTTATTATGGAAATTATTACTACAATTTTGAAAAAAGATCTTCATAGTATTACAGAAACGATCCCAATAACGTTTGAGAAATTTATCCCAAAATGCGGATCAATTTCTCACAAAATTATACACATGAATCCTATAATTTCCTTTTCCTGAGTAAAATATGTCAGTTAGGGAGGTATTTCTTTTTACCAAACGTATAATCGATCTTTTTTAGCAATTATTAGGGGAGGGAGGGGCAAAAGGGGGTACTTAAGGAAATACCAAGTTTTCGAGGACTCAAATACGCTAAATCTTTGTTTTTTTAATGACATTCAAAGTAAATAGACGAAATTTTCAGTTACCGTTGAAAAAAAAAATTTTTCATTTCTGCGGGCAAAGTGGGGTACCCCCTAAAAAAGGTAAAACAAAAAATCTTCTGGATTTTAAACGAATTTGATTAAGTTGAATTTTTTTTTAAGTAATTTACATGAAGAAAAATTATATTTTACATGTTTATTGGATACAAAAGAAGAAAAAAAATTTTTAATAGTTTTTATCATAAAAAAAAAACGTCATTAATATTTTTCAACTGACAATTGATTTTTGAAAAATTTTATCAAAAAAAATTCAAAGTAACGCTTAATTATATTTACAGAAGTGATTTTGGAATGTTTAAAAACCATTTAAAATATAAAATTTTTTTTTGTCAAATTTTGGGGGTACCCCGTTTTGCCTACCCTACCCCCTTTTGCCCCCCTTCCCCTATTCTGTAATTTTACAAAAATAAGTGCGTGAAAGAATGTTTCGTAAAATTGAAAACTTTCAAATGTTATATATATTTAAAGCCAAATACTTCTTGTTTCATTCTGTGGTTTAGTGACATCTTTGAACGCGTTTTTCGGGAAACTACCTTTTTCCAATAACCAATAGACCAATTGTAATGACTATGGACTCATTTTATTCACAAACATACCTGCTAGAGGTCTAACTAGAATTTTTGCGGTTAACCAAAAACATCGGTTGTTTAAAAGTTAAAGTTAAAAGATGGGGACACAGAATAATTTCTTTTTGGATTAACGCCATTTTTTTTTTCCACGAAAAAAAATATCCCAATCCAAGCTGTAGCCAGTGTCCTGAACATTAACAAACTTGGTTTTATCATGTTAGAACATTGTATGGTCAACGTTCTAATCTGCGCCGAGGTCGGAGAAGAAGTATACCAACCCCCATGGAAATGGTATATATTTTGAATATATTTTGGGATGTATAACAGAATTACAAAAAATAATAGAATAATATATAAGGAATATATAACTACATAATTGAGATATATATTTGATGTATTTTAGTTATAAGAATAATATATTTATTTTATTATGCTTTTTGCCGTTTTAGATATATTCCAAATATATATAGAATAGATGTAATATTTATCAAAAATAATCAAGCGAGGAACATATATGAGAAATAGTCAGAATTCAACAATAATATTGTAGTAACTGGTATCTTAAATTAATATGACTTATACACTACAATAATAACACACTTATATTAGAAATAACAACACCACAATTAACAGCAGCAAAAGAAAGGCAATCAAAGATATAGTTTATTAAATACAGATGTTTTCTGTTATGTTGTCAATATATGGCCGACTGACTCTAGTCACGCATCTAAAAACAAGATAAGAAGGCATTTATTTTCTAGCTATATATTCGAATATTTTAAAAGATCAGTTTCACATTCGTTACAATTTATTATAATGAAAATATATTCTAGAAGTATAGAAAATATAACTTGAAAAAACAAAATATTTAGCTGTACAGTAAGGAGTAAATTCAGTTCCTCTAGTAGGATCTGGAATCAGACTAAGCTCAATTAGTCAGTTTGACTCCAGATCCTACTGGAGGGATTTAGAAAGACCCGTAAAGTGTTGGATATGTTCTAGACTAGGTCTGAGAAACTCAAGTGTATTTTTTTTTTATTAAAAATAATTATTTTTACAATTTACTACCTTGCAACAAGTCATCTGACACTTGGAGCATCAGGGACCAGGTTGGATAAGAGTTAAAATTTTTATTCACCTTCGAAATACATAATTTAAAGACACGCCAGGCTGACTAATTGTACTTAGTCGGACTCCAGATCCTACGAGAGGAACTGAATTTTTTGCTAAATGTACAGCTAAGTATATTTTGTTTTTTTAAGTTATATTCTTGATATATCTAGAATATATTTTTATTAACATCACTATAATTTGCAATTTTTGTTATTAAAATTCAATGAAAATGTTTTAAAATATCAATAAAGATATTATAAAATGATCAATTTGTTAAATCATTGCATCTACACGAAAAGAAATTTTCTTTAAATTCACTGTAATCGTGGGACGAATGGCACGACCTAATCATTTGTCGGTAAGTAAGATAATTTTTAACTTTTTTTCAACAAATTTTACCGTAGTCTACTGTAAATTTTATTCGGTTTTCGGTAAATTTTATGAAGTCTACCACAAAATAAATAAATTATTTCGTAATTTTTATTTCAAAAATGGTAATAAATAAAAGCGCCGCATTATGTCCCACGATTACAGTGAATTTAACGGAAATTTTTCAAGAAAATTTTTTTCCATGTACCAAACAATAATCTTAAAACTCAAAAAATTTTCCGGCGGAAAAAAACGCTTGATCTTCTTAATCGTATCAGGTATCAGTTTTTTAGGTATATATAATTATTATTTTTTTTCATCAATAAAAAAAATTCATTAAGGACAATGAAGTTGTCGTTTATTTGCACATTAAACTTATCAAGATACCGAAATGTTATAGTTCATTTCATCAATCGATATACCTATGATGAAAATATAAATAAGACAGCAGATGTTCATTATAAAAAAAAAAAAAAAAAAAAAAAAAAAACTTGTGATAATATTACGGGGTGCGAACAAGAGAAGATAGAGTTGTATGTAAAATAGTTAAATCTCTAGTGAATATATCTTGAATACATTCTTAGAATACATAAGTACTATTGACGTTCTAAAATTCTAAAAGTTTCGAATCCTTGAGGATAACCTATATAGGTTAACTGAATTGAAATTCAGAAATACAATATGAGGAAATCTAAAGAAATTTTTCTTTAAAAATTGACTCAATGGATTTGGCTCGAGATTTTGTCTTAAATACAGTCGGAAGCTTCGCCACTGAATATTCGAAGCGATTCAGTATCATGAGATACGTAAAAAGTTTTTTTTTTTTTTTTTTTTTCAGATTTAGTTAGTATATAATATATAACTTGGCTCAATTGGTAGCATAGTTAGAGAAAAATTTCACCAAGAAATAATTTATTCATGAGGAATAATAGGCAATCATTAATTTCTCTGCCACCATGAAACGTGTAAATGCTATGGAGAAATATATTCAATTTTTAGTAGCTTACAAGCTGACTTCTTTTTCAAAAAAATAAAAGTAGGACTGTATTAGAATCTTTTGGATCTTATTTATTAAAAATATGAAGACAGCTAATCGATACGGAAAAGCTCAATCGTGTACACAACTTTTTTTTTGTATTATCGAGTGGATACGCATGAGATAAACTGAATTGAACTGCTACTGGTATCTATTTTATCACGTGATGTATACAACCCGCTCTAATATTGAACTGTTGGTAGATTTCATTGAGAATACAGATTGTCAACATATCCCCTGATAGCTAAGTTGGTAGCAACGTGATAAAAAGCTACTACTGCAACTTGTCGCTAAGTTGAACGCAAATTTGTATTTGCGTCAAAAGCAATAGTTGGCGAGAAAAAAGTTGGAAAGTTGCGGGAAACTTTCTTTTCAACTTGCCTTCACCTTGCGACCGAAAATTGTCACCAACTTTCCCAGACACTGTAGTCAACAGTTTCAAGAACTTGTAGCCAACAGTTACAAAGTGTGAAGTTGTCGACAAAGTTGCCGTCAAGTTGATCACAACTAATTAATACCAACTTTTTGACCGGAAAGTCTGGCTATCAGGATCGATTAGAGGAATACCATCAGTAGGGTGGGCTTGGACTAGAGTACGGTTGGATTTATACCAGAAACCAAAATTAAAAATAGAACTATTATCAGTAATGAAAAATAATAAAGAAGTATCAAAACAGAGTAACAGATGGCCTAGTGTGGTATATCATAAAAAAATATCATGTTGATCTGATTTGAAATTTAATTTGATTTGTATTTGAATTTGAATTCGACTCAGTTGGCCGGATATGGGTTTGTCCGAGGTCTAATAATATATTAGGGTGTCCCAAAAAAAAACAAAAATTTTTTTTTTAACGTCTTATGGGCTCAAAAGTTACTTTATATTATAAAAAAATCCTCACCAAATTTTAGCCGGATATCTTTAAAATTGAGCTATCGCAAAGGGGGGTCCCCTTTCCCATTTAAAATACACTGGAAAATTGTTCATTTTGGTTTTTTGTGATTAAGAGTATGAAAAAAATTTTTTTTTAATTCCGCCTAATATAATTTTGTAGGAAATTAAATTCTCTACAAAAAAGTGCTGATGCATTCTATAATGCAGGAGCTGCCAGAGTTGAAGAACGGGCCCTCCTCGGCCCAGCACTGAGGAACCTAGCTTTGGCTCACCTCTATTGGCCCATGCTTGGTTCAAGATTGGGTACTCAGTCCTGGCCATCCAATGGCAAGCCAGACTTGGTCCAAGACTGGGTGACCTATCCTTGGCTATTACAATGATTATCCGGGCTTGGGCCAGGACTAGGTAACCCAGCCTTGGCCATTCAATGGCAATCCATGCTTGGGCCAGGACTGGGTAACCTAGCCTTAGCCGTTACAATGATTACCCAGGCTTGGGCCAAGACTGGGTAACCGAGCCTTGGCCGTTACAATGATTATCCGGGCTTGGGCCAAGACTGGGTGTCCCTGCCTTGGCCGTCCAATGGCAACCCAGACTTGGGCCAACGTAGGATTACCCAAGTTTGGCTATACCTATGGTTTATAGAAGTAGATCATACAAATGTATCAGTTCAACATTGGTAGGTTCGTCCAGTAGCTACCGTTCGGGCCTAGCTATCAGAAGGACGGCGGTTCGCGCCCAGAGCCCAGCAGAATTTTCACCGAGTTTTTTTCACATCATTTACCTCCCTTCGATAATTTAAACGTTAATGATCATAAACTTTACGAGGTTAATAATAATAAAATTTTTTTAAATTTAATTTATTCGTTTCCTCGAAGCCTGGGCCAAGTCTGGCAACGAAGCCTGGGCCAGAACTGGCAACCAAGCATGGGCCAGGTCTGGTAATAAATAAAAAAATTATAAAACTAAAATTTTAACACGAGCATTTTAAATGTTAAAATAACAAATTTAAATGGTAAATGAAACATAAAAAGTACAGAGTTCAAATCTGAACTTGCATATATATGCATTTCTAGAATCATAATGATACCAAAATATTTAAATCAAATTTTAAACCAAGTACAACAGATTTGAACATGTAGGTAAAAATATTATTTTTGAGGATTGTTAAAATAGAATATATTGTAAGCAGTGACAATCCTCATAGCCCAGGCTCGTAGTTTCAGGTATACTTGGGACTTATACCTCTGTCGTCAGAGTGACGTCAATCGCACCCCCATAGACCAGCTGGAATAGTAGGGCTAGAAGACAACGAAGATATACTCAGTTACGGCTCGACCCCCACTACTCTCATCAGGTAGAGTCACATCTTATACACTCGCAGACTTATACCTAAGTTAGATTATTGTTAGTATGTGGAAGATTCTAGAGTAAGTGGTCATAATTTTAAAATAAAGTTAAAAATTAGCGTAGGCTATTAGCCACCTAATAATAATGATTTAATCGGGTTCAAATTAGTGTAGGCTGGTAGCCACCTAATAATAATAAGTTAAAATGAGGTTCAAATTAGTGTAGGCTAGTAGCCACTTAATAATAATAATCATTCTAAATAAAATTAAAATTAGTGTAGGCTGTTAGCCACCTAATAATAATGTTTTAACCGGGTTCGAATTAGTGTAGGCTGGTAGCCACGTAATAATAATAAGTTAAAATCAGGTTCAAATTAGTGTAGGCTGGTAGCCACTTAATACGTGTGAAATAAAATAAAAAAAAAATCATTTAAGTTGAAAAAATGCGGTAGTTAATGTACGAGTTGAATCTAAAGAAAAAAACAAAACAACATCGAGAATGCAACAAAGCTCATGCAAGACACAAGTAAGTCAATCTCTCTCTATATATATATCCCGGGTGAAAATATTTTAAAAGTAATTTTTATTCTCGGCCGAAAATTGACCGAAAAAAGGCCTAGGTAGTGAACACGAGGCCGAAACTCGCTAGGCCGAAATTTGGCCAAAACTCGTTAGGCCTAAAAATGGCCGACAATAAAGCTTAAAAATATCTGACGCCAGACACGAGGATTTATACTATTATTATTATAATTAATATTATTATTATTATTATTATTATATTTGATTGGATAGAATACACTGTAAAAAGAACGGTGTTAAAAATGGACTCGTTTTAACTCCGCCTGGTGTTAAAATGAAATTACACCGGTGTAGGAGGAGTAATACACCGGTGTTAAAAATACTGGTGTTAAAGCGGGGTAACCGGTGTAAAAGCGGGGTCACCGGTGTAAAAACGGAGTAATACCGGTGTAAAAGCGGGATAACAGGTGTAAAAGCGGAGTAAATTGCGTCCGCTTGAAGTATTAACTTTAAAGATTATAAAACACAAAAAATGTCAGTTCTTTATAGTATTAATAAAAAATATCATTTATCAACAGGTATAGTGATCGAGTAAGTAAAAATATTCACAAAATAAAATATTTTAACACCGGTAAAGAATATCTACACCGGCGGCGGCGTTATTTTTACACCGGTCTAGAATATTTACACCGGTGGCGGCGTTATTTTCACACCGCTTTCGGGGGTAAATTTAACACCGAAAATTTTAACACCTACACCGCTTGGACTTATCCCGGTGATTTTTTACAGTGTAGAAATAATTGAATTTATCAAATAGTGATTTAATTGTCCGGTAAAAGTGAATTATATATGGCCATATATTCAAATTTCCAATATATACAAAGCCATGTATAGAAATTTCGGTTATTGTTTAGATGTGTGGCTCCACACATTTTTCAAAGTTCCAAGTGCTTACACCTTAAAGATCTATAAATAAATTTTTTCCACGTGTTCAGCTACTCGGCGGATTAAATTTTCTGTATGTATTTATGTCTCTAACACTAGATATCTATCCGGGCCTTGTAACTAAAGTATACAAAATTGATAAAAATGACATGAAATCATGCAAATTTTCCAAAATAAATTTATAATAAATTTCTAATGTACAAATAATTAATTTTATTAATACCGTAAGATGGGCGGTGGCGATAGAAAGGTCTAACTAAGAGTTACAAATAGTTAAACTCTTGTAATAGTGAAAAATTTGGCATATTTCTGTTATTTCAATATTTTAACAGTGTACAACAGCTCACCGAACATTTTGTTGCAAGTAGTTTGGACGGTATCCGCCTCCCTTGCTTAGTATAGTATCTGGCTGAAGCCTACAACACAGTTTTACGCCGGCTCGTATTAGTAAGAGATGTAGTCTAAGGCAAGAGTGCGTTAACATAGCCTTACTGATGAGTCCGTTAACGTACTTAGGACGAAACTACAGAAATTATGGCAATTAGACATATAATTTAAATTTAAGTGTTTGACTTAAGAGTCAATACACAGAATGAAATGAAAAATATGTCAAATAGTGCAGTGTAGTACGGAACTGAAAAAAAAAAAAACTTTGAACTTTACAGCTAAATCAAGCATAATTTATACCTGTGGTATACACTTATAATTTATGAAGGCTTAAATAACACCTAAATAAGTGATTATATCTTAAATCCGCCAACAAATGCCAGAGAATGAAATAGGTCTCTTGGCTATTTGCTTGATTTTGGATTTTTGCTTAACAAAAACAGGTGGAGCCATGGATCGACACAATTACCAATTTTCGGATAAGTGTTTTAATAATAATAAGACAAATAATATTAATCATCATCAAACTGAATTTCTGTTTGAAAGTATACAAACATTTTATTTTAAATGTCTGATAATAATTTTAATGTTGAGAAATTGTATTGTTATGCAGAAAATATTTTTCGATGAAAAAACTTTTTTTTATGACGGTCATTCCACCAAATAAAATTTTTTTTGGAGTGTGATTATGTTCAAATTTTGTGGAGTGATTTTTTACATCAGAATAAATATTTCCTAAATAGCTGAGCTCGTAACATTAAGTACTATCGTAGTAATGATTTTTTTAATTCTGACGATTTTTTTTTTTTAACTTTTTCATTGATTTTTTTCTATAGTAAAAACATTTCCTAAAAAAGTATGAGCATTGCATTTTTTTTGTGAACCATTCTCAGCTTTTCGATAAAAATATTCATTTTTCATTATAAGTAATGGAAGACCCTCAAAACTTTAATTAAAGTGAAAAAAGTAATTTTTCGGGTCTTGCGATAATTTTTACTTCAAATTCGATAATTTTTTTTTAAAACTTAGAATTTTTTACAAAAAATATGTCATTTTGGCACTGGGGTCATTTTTTGTTTGGACATGAACAAATTATAAAATAATAATAATTAATTTTATGATTTTATTTAAACGGTAAAATATTTTCATAGAAATTTTCCTAGTTTCAACATTTGAATTTATTGGCAAAAAAACTCGCAACATACTCCATTGTACGTCTAGAGAGTACTGCTGTTTTACTGTGAGTTATACTATTTAAAGACCCGGTGTTTACTGATACGTATACAGATTAATTTATAAAAATAAAATTGTACGATCAAATGAAAAATAACCCTACCGCCAAAATGACATGTTTTTTGTTAAAAATCCCAAATTTCCAGAAAAAAATATCGAATTCGAAGCAAAAAAAAATCCAATGCTCATATTTTTACAGGAAATGTTTTTATTATAGAAAAAAATTAATGAAAAAGTTAAAAAAAAAAATCGTCAAAATTAAAAAAATCATTACTACGAAAGTACTTAATTAATATTAAAAGCTCAACTTTGCAGGGAATCTTTATTCTGATGTAGAGAATCACTCTACAAAATTTGAACAAAATCCGCGGGAGTCACACTCAAAAAAAATTTTATTTGGTGGAATGATACATATAAAATTCATCCTAGTAATACATTTTTATTGCCCGCGAAGCTGGCGGAATCTGCTAGTAACTTTATAAATTTGTCGGATGTCTGTTACATTCACACTCGTTATTTTTTAGACAAATTAAATGTAAAAATATTAATTAAAACGAATACATAATTTTTATGCATAAACCTTTCTATCACAAACCCGTCGAAATACGTACACTATTTTAAAGTAATCTATTTGAGATATACTTGCTATAAATTGACATTTCTAGTCGTCATTACGGCTGAGCTGTCGACGTACTTTGTTAGGGTGTGAAGTAACAAAGAGACTTTCCAAAAACACTTTCGTGTAAAATCTGTTGATAATGGTTTCTCTGTTAAAGGCGAATTAATCAACGATAAATATGTATCGTTAATTAGTATATAAATTATAATTTTAATTTAACATTTCATGATCCTGAAGTAAGCAGACAATTAAAATCTTTTGAATTTCTTTTTCAACAAATCAATTACAAAAAAAAGAAAGAACTAAAAAATGCACATGTAGAAAATCAAAAAATCTATAGGTGCAATTTTTTTGAATATTTATTTTTTTATAATTTATCGGTTTGAAGAAAATCCAAAATTTATTACACTTCGGCTAACTTCAGAGTCATTATTCTTTTACGTAATTAAGATATAAATTTATTGAGTAAATAAAATTAAAATTCCAGCGGTTCCGACAACTCTAATTAACTTTGCCGTAAAATGTGGACATCGAGTCAAAGAGACAACTGTAATCGAGCATTCTAATTTTCATTGGACTCTCAAGTCACTATAATTGAATAATTAAATTGTATTAATATCTTAAGTAAATTATATGCTGATAACGAGTCAATGACTGCAAGTGTAAGGACGAAAAATTTATTTAGATGTCCAATAACAGAAACATCTGCAGTACCGATTTGATATGGATCCAAGGGAATATACGCGGGAGTACTTGTAATTTGTACGGAGATACTTCTGTAACCAAAGAGACTTTCCAAAAACACTTTCGTGTAAAATCTGTTGATAATGGTTTCTCTGTTGAAGGTGAATTAATTAACGATAAGTATGTATCGTTATAATTAGTATCTAAATTATAATTTTTATTTAACATTTTATGATCCTGAATTAAACAGACATGAGGAAATTAATAGATATATAAATATATTAATCAAAATTTTGATTTTAGCCTGTCCTACCAAACTTATTAGATTATTGAGAAATTACAAAAAAAATACGATATAGCACACATGGTATTTCTGGAAACTAACAATTTTCTGTGGACTTTTGAACTAGAAAGTTCAGTTAATATTAAAATCTTAAATCTAACGCAAATATTTGTAAAATAGTAGATGAATTTTCCAACCTAAAGTTTCTTACACGCAGAGAAATTTAAAGTAAAATACAAAATTTTAAGAAAATTTTGTAAGTATTTTTTTTTTAAATATTTTTCAAACTTTAAGTTCTTACTATTGTATCTTATTCTCGATACTGAAATATTAATTTTTTTTTAGTATCGTCCTGTACGGGCCGATACCATTCAAAGGACTGTCCATTGGATTGATTACTTTCAATGCGCATTCGACTGGGTGATAAAAGGTTGATCATATGTATCTTCGAAGGAACAACTTCCGCGCCCATGAATACCCTAATGATGGATTCCGGAACTACCAAATATTTATTTGTGCAGCAACTGCATGTTCCCATATCAGATCAGACACTTTATTAACTTTCCGCTTGTTTGTATGAGATGCATGAGATTTACTAAGTACAGTGTCAGGGGTCAGGTAATCATCATGATAATTAATAATTATTTATAAGATATAATGAGTGATTTTATAAATTTTTTTATTTTATTTAAAATTTGTGTAGAGGATTAAAGATACATTTTGGTATGTCCATTTGTCATCAAATCATAAAGCATTTCATTACGGATATTGTGATAAAAAGTGCATTTAAGACCTGCCAATGAAACTAGCTATCATTGATATCCGTGGACTCCTTATTGGTAGAGACTGTTCACATATGAAAGACAACTCACCAGCTGGCATTTTCGCTGGTTTTAGATTCTGTTGAGATATCGAATTTGGATTTTGTTGCAATAGTTGAAAAAATTTTTCATTATTGAACTAATGGTATCAATGCTTTGTTCGGAATGTTATTATTTTTATTTAGTTATTTATTGTAATTATTTATCATTTTCTATTTGTAATTATGTTATTTGTTTAGGTAATAAAGTGACAAGTAAAGAGACAGATAACGATTTGGAAAATTTAAAATATATGATTATTATTATTATTATTAAAACAACAAATATTAATTGCAAAACTTAGAATTGAATGAAAAAAAAAGTTAAATTTTATTGTTCATCTTCATCGTCAATAGCATCTCCAGCATCTTTAATTTTTTGAAAAGATTGATCTTCATAAAATCTAAACATATAGAAAAAAGGTCAATCCTGCGTCAGTCTTTCTCTGATGGTCATGTATTTCATTTTCTGAAAAAAATAAAACAAGACGTTAATTTCTCTAATTATTCTTTCATTATTTGAATTCGAATTAAATTTTACTTTTTTACCTCATAGTCTTTCAGCAGTTTCAAGAAACGTTCGAAACATTTCTTAATTATTTTTTTACGTCGGACAAGTAATTGCTCCGATGCAACTAATCTATAAAAAAAATCCAATGGTTAATAATTATTTTAATATCAATTACACTGAGGAAAATAATTTGCGATTTCAAGTTGATCATTTACTTAATAGAAATTACTTTGAATCTAGAAAATATTTGTTTAATCAAATGCATATTTATTTAATTTAAGAAAAGTTCTATAAGCAAGAGTGATAATTTACTTGACTGAAGGAAATTTTTTATTGCCACTGAAATAATAACATATTTACTTGAGTCAAGTAATATTTACTTATAGCTTAGAATTATTTTTCTCGATAATATTTTTGCGCTTCTCTGATTAAGAAGATTATTTTTAATGATTTAAAATAATTTGAAATAATTTAAAACAATTTGAATCGATTAATATATAGATATACACTTAGCAAAGGTTTAATCATTTTTCTTAATCAGGGATTAGAACCGCAGATTAGTAGTGTCAGAACGTGTATAAGTACTTACTTCCACATACTCTTATTGAAATCGCTCAACGTGTCGTAATTAAAATCAAAATCATATTTCATTAATCTCAATCGAATAATGAGTTCATCTTCAGCAAAAGTCCCTACACGGAGAAAAATGAAAGTGAAAATTCCATGAAATTTTATGTGAAAATCCATAAATTTTTATTATGCTAGCCGACTAAACTTGAAACCGTATGATATTCCAATATTTTATGTTATACGTGTTGCTACTAATTGTATTAAAGCATATAATATAATTTCGATTCGGCTGACAAAAATTTCTTTCTTGAACATAAGACATTTCGTATTGAGCATAATAAAAATTATAAAGTATTTTATTGTTATAATAACTGACACGACAAAAATTGTGTCGCTAGGATGCAATATTCACCGTCTTATGATAACAAAATGTACCACTAGCATAATAAAAATTGTTTTAATTATTTTTTTTATAATAATTATAATATAATACAATAATATAATAATATAAACAAAAATACATAATAATAATATAATATAAAGTTATAATAATTATAAAATCGAAAAATCTATAGGTGCAATTTTTTTGAATATTTATTTTTTTATAATTTATCGGCTTGAAGAAAATCCAAAAATTATTAGACTTCGGCTAACTTCAGAGTCATTATACTTTTACGTAATTAAGATATAAATTTATTGAGTAAACAAAATTAAAATTCCAGCGGTTCCGACAACTATATTTAACTTTGCCGCAAAATGTGGATATCAAGTCAAAGACACAACTGTAATCGAGCATTATAATTTTTTTTGGACTCTCAATTCACTATAATTGAATAATTAAATTAAGTGTTAATTTCTTAAGTAAATTATATGACGACAACGAGTCAATGACTGCAAGTTTAAGAACGAAAAATTTATTTTATAAATATTAAAATTCAATGTTATTTAAATTTTTAAATTTACTGTATACTTAAAATTGCAATAAATGATAATTTTATAATTAATTTATTTTATTTTACTATACTAATTAAACCCTTACATTAATTATAACATTACTAGCAAATGATGCATAATACATACACGGTAAGAAAATTCCACTAAAATTTACGATATAAATTTACGATGTATTTTAAATGGGAAATCTTTGAATTTAAATGGCAAGTACTTAGCATTGGAATTAACCCTTCAGCACCCGCGTTAGAACACCGTAAAACATTACCCGCGTGATGAGAAAAAGTCTCACGCTTCGGCGCATCGTAAATTTTAAGTCAAATAAAACAAAAATATTATGCACTTTCCCGATTATGACGTAATTATAATTTATTTGAATATTTCGCTTGTTTTTATTTTTAAATTTTCTATAATGTACTTGTTTTTTAATTTTTAATTTTGTAAGTAATGACAGACTTAACGGCTGAAAAAAAACGGCGGTGATTGCCGAAAAGATTCGGAACTGCCCGAACTGAGCCAAACCGTCTTAATTTTTATGCCTTACTTTACTCGCGTGATGAGAAAAAGTCTCATTGCTTTTTAAAATAAATCTTTTAAAAATATTTTTTATGTTCGAAATAATTTTTAAATTTCAAAATCATAAGAAGCATAAAATTTCATTAAGATAAAAAAAATTTCACTAGGTCATTCCATTTGAAATTACTTTGAAAAAAATATTTGAAGGCAAGTGTGAGAAAAAAAATCATAGCGCGGGTGCTGAAGGGTTAAGAGCTCATATTTGGTGAGAATTTTTTTTTTCGATGTAGATTGAGATTTTGCTTGAGCACTTAAAAAAAAAATAACTTTTGCGGAAATGAATTACCCTATTATAGATATATTTATGAATTAAAAAAAATATTATGCAATTATATCAAGAAAAATATTAATTTTTCGCATTCTTTTTTGTTGAAAAGAAAAAATACCAAAAAATATTAATTTAAAAAATATTTAAATTTACTCACTTTTGCCGCCATTTTCACAATTATCTGCCTCAAAAACTCGTCTTCAATTTATAAATCAATTAATTAGAAATATTCACTATAAACATCAAATAACTTCAATTTATAAATCACTGAACTATAACAATCACTTGTGGCTAATAATTACGATAAAACTGACACATTTAAATAATTTAATCTGTACTTGAAATTTTAACACAAACACAGCGCGATATTATACGAGAGCTTAACCGGCACTGACTTTTATAAATTTTAAAGTTTATTTTCATTGACTCACGTACTTTAATATTCCAGAACTTGCTTGCATTGACAAATAATAATTTGAATGTAACATTACGTTTAATTAAATGACACAATTAATAAATGAATATTATTTTGACGAGCTTCAGATGAGAATGCGGGAGTCCGGCTGGCTCTAGAAACTTCTGGCTGGTGCGCATTGGGATTTACTCCTCTGTGCTGCGCAAGTTTGCGCCACTCGTCACTACTATTGCGCAGCTTGGTAGTTCAAATTTTATTTTACCGCCATTGCCGTAACTGACATACTCTCGAACTTAATATCAAATTAATTATTTAACTACTTTTTTGCTGATGCCAATTAAAACATTTATTTCAAAATATTTATAAACACCGGAGAGTAGTTCGATGACAAAAATTAAATCGATACTTTGAAGATGAACAGCAAGAAGCATTAAAATAATTCGTGTTACCTTTTGTATGGTTCAGTTCGTGGCGTTCGTTGTGATTCGTGATGTTTATTAATAATCAGTGTAAATTGATTTTATAGGTTATTGTTTCAATACCAAACAGTTTGAAAATAATTAGTGATTAATTTTGTCCAGTTTGTATTTTTTTTTATTAAAAAATTAGTGTAAAAATAAGTTTTGAAATGAAATATCTCTGAAAGAATTGAGAAGTTATCGAGACAAACTAGTATCCGAAGTCCAATTTTTCCTAAGTCCCGTAGCAAGAAATTTTCTTCAAGTCCCGTATAAAAAAGTTGCGGTATTCCGCAGGTGATCCGCTGATTATCATGTGGAAGTCATATTTTGACACAAATATGAATTCCGGATGAATTCCTAATGAATACACAAAGATAGTATAGAAATATAGTTCAAGTGATAGATTGTATAAAAAATTCTATTGCAAAAAATTTTTTTTTTCTTGCGGGGAAATTGGGAGTTTTTTTTTAGCGGAGTGATCTCGGAGTGAAGTGGATTTTATTTCACTCCCAATTCACTCCTGTCCGGAGTTTTAACATTTCAATGAATTTATATTAAACTGTTAAACACTTCGCGAATTTTTTTTAGTGTATTGACCTAAAAGAGCTTTAATTAATAAATTTTTCAAATTCATTTTAGTTTAGAAAAAAATAATTGTTTCTGTAGAAAATTATTTTACAGGTGGTTCATTATGCCCCAGATATTGCAAATCAGCTTAAAATATCAGAGATAACATAATTTGACCGAAAATGAAAGAAAAAAAAAATTTACTAAATTTTTGAAGGGGGCCTTCATGCCCCAGGTTCCCCGATTACTTCGTTACTGCTAATTTAAAAAAAAAATATCTCTCATTTTACGTGTCAACTTATAATATAATCATTACAATCTATTCCTAACTTTCTTTCCATATTATCATTTGATACTCATCCAGAAATCATCTGAAATTCATATTTGTGTCAAAATATGACTTCCACATGATATTCAGCTGATCACCTGCGAATTACCGGTGGAATCCCGCAACTTTTTTACACGGGGTCCTTATATCGAAAATTATAAAGGGAAAATTTCAAAAAATCGACAAAAATTCGTATATACCATTCGATTCAGAATTTCGCGAGATGAATTTCTGTCGTATCAAAAAAAAATATATATTTTTTTAAAATTGTTGATAAATTTAAAAAATTTTCAAAACGGGTTTTTTTATGAAAAAAAAATTTTTTTCAACTGTCATTACCTGTAATTGTTTGGGTAATAGTTTAAACAAAATTATCCATTAGGTCATTTTATTGATTTTTCATTTTTTCTGTTTTTTATTTAACAAAAAGTGATCTTTACTTTTTTTAAATTTAAAATTCGAAAAAAATTTTTTGGAAGTTACCAAATTTTTTTATGGTTGATATATGATTTAAGTATATCTTTGATTATGCGCCTTTTTAGCTTTAGGAATTCGAAAATTATGTGAGTAAAAGCTAAAAGGGCGTATAAATTTTTTTCTAAAAAATTTATTACAAAGCTTAACCGAAGTCTAATAATGAAAAAAAAAGAAAATGCTGTATTCGAAAAGGTGTATTCTAACTAATCCGTTCTTTGAATATCAAAATTAAAAATATGCTTAGAAAAATCACAAAGTACGCGTAATAGTATTAATATTTTTTGTTATGGAATTGATTATTACAATTTATAAAATTATTTTCAAATTGTTATATTAAATTGAAAAAAAAAAAAAAAAATTTCAAAAATATGTAATTGGTTTATTTAGGTACGACTCCCATACCCTCATTCTCCATATCTGTATTTTTTTTTTCAAATTATTCTGATTTATGACCGATCCCTAATCCAAAATAATAATTAAAAAAAAAATCAGTAAATTTTTACTTTTTATAATCGTTACGAAAATTTATATTTAATTAAAAATTTGATATTTTTTTTTTTAATTATTTCATTTTTAATAAATCTTGAGAAATAAAGTGTAAGAGACTGTTTTTTTTATCTAACTTGTGAAACTATTTGTCAGTATTTTGTATTAAAAGTTGAATTTTTTTTTATGCGCCTTTTTAGCATAATTCCCTATTAACCTGTAGCAATGCGCCCTTTTACCTTTTGGCACGCGATATGCAGTTTTAGTTTTACAGAAATAACTTTTTGTTTTTTTATTTAAAATTCGCGCTTTTTTTAAAAATTAATTTCAAATGTTGTTTTACGGTTTACTGTTATATGACTCATTAAAATGTTTAAATTTATTATAATTTTTTGTAATTTCTGAGTTCCAGAGTTCAAATACATATTTAATACTTCATTTTATCAGTGTAATAAATTATTTAATTGAGTGAAAATATTTAAAAAAACAATGATTTTATAACTTTTTTTCTGTTTGGTTGAGAAACCCCATAAGTCAATCAACTTTAAATAATTTTTTTAAGTAGTTTCAGTTAAAAAATTAAATTTTTCTTGTTGGAATCTTTTTCAGAAACGGTAACATTATTGTATTCAATTATTTATTTATTATTTTAATGTCAAGTTTCTCCAAAAAAATGTTTTTTGTGTTTCCTGAAAAATATTATTTTCTTGACTTATGGGGTTTCTCAAATAAACGATTCAAATAGAGAATTGAAAATTGCAATCATGAAGTACTTGATGTTGATATTAAGCGCAAATTTTAACAGACGATTTTTTTCCCTGCTAAAACTTTTGGAAGTGTGTCCTTGAAAAATAAAAAAAAATAGACCATTTTTTTGAATCAGTCCAGTATCTACACCTACAGTATCAGGTATAAAACTATGTTTAATTATAATGTATTTACCAGAATGCAATTGAACGTTATAAAATTCTAAACACAATTAATAACAAATTAATATATTAATTAGTAAATAAATAAATAAATAGTTATTTAATAGAATGAAATTTTACTACCAGCGCTTGTAGTCTGAAATTCAACATGTGCAGCAGCTGCGCACGCATTCATTTCCACATGTTTTGCCGTAACTCTTAACCTTTTTTGATTTCTCATCACTTCGAACTAAAGTGATATATAATTAAAAAATATATATTGTTTAATGTAACATGTTTAAATCAAGTTTCGGAAAAATAATGAGTGGATGGTAGGTATGTAAATTATTATCAAAATGCACAAGTAACAATAATTAAATAATTATTTTTTTAAATCAATTAAATTTTCTAACCTCTATTGAATTTATAAAATAATTTATTTATTAAATATAATTTTTTACATTACGAATAAATACCACATATTATTTTGTTAATTATATATAATTTTCAGGATTATTTTAACTGTTGTTGGAGTTTCATCATTTGTGGCTTCCAAAAGATCAATAACAACTCGTAGACAAGAGGCGATGGTAGAGAGGAAAAAAGCACGACTAGCTGCGACTCAAATTGAAAATAATTAAATCCATAAATATTATTATTTGATTATTAATACCAATTACTAATTTACTGATTAATTAATTTATTAAGAGTTAAGATAACAAATATTTAAAATGGCTGGACTACCACAGTTAGACGAAGCTAAATTAAAATTAGTTCAGGATCTGGAGATTGAAATGATGTCTGATATGTACAATAGAATGACTGGAGCTTGTCATAAAAAATGTATATTACCAAAATATTCCGAACCTGACTTGGGTAAAGGCGAGTCTGTTTGTTTAGATCGTTGTGTAGCTAAATATTTAGATATTCATGAGAAAATTGGTAAAAAATTGACACAAATTTCTATGAACGAACAACAAAAAGCTGAAAATTCTCCAGCTCCATCTTAAAGTAACTTGATCTAATGTAATTACTAATATTTTATGCATTTTATTTTGTTAGAAAGATGTAAAGAATTACTGCTTATGTAATTTATCTCACGATATTTTTCTTTATTTAAATAGATAAATTAACATTTTTAAAAGCTCTTTAGGCTTTTGATATGGATGTTTAGTTATTTAAATAATTTAAATGTAGATACGTTATCGTATTTAGTTTATTTTGAAAATAAAATGTTTAAAAACTAAATTTTTATTCATTTTAATTTATTATATTAATTTAAATATTTTTTATTCATAAATTAGTTTATAAAATATGAAAATATTGAAAGTGATAAATATTAATTAACTAATTAATCGAAACTTAATTTCTTATTTAATATCACTAATTCTTTCAAATTTTTTATCTGCACTATGATAGGAGGATTTTTTAGTATTTAAGAAATCATTTCTCATACATCATTTTTTTTTTTTGTATTTAACAAATATTTCTTTCTGTTTAAGAGATGATTTCTTACTATTTAAGAAATGATTTCTTAATATTTAAGGGAGAAGAAACGGGCCAGGTTGATGATACTGAAGTTAGCGGAAGTCTAATAATTTTTGGATTTTTTTGTTCAAAACAATAAATTATAAAAAAAATTAATATTTGAAAAAATGCCCTTATGGTTTTTTTTTATTTTCTACATGTGCATATTTTAAGTTTTTTTTTCTTGTAAACAATTTGTTAAAAAAAATTTTTTTAATTTTTAATTGTCTGCTAGCTTCAGAGTTATGTCAAGTTGTGGGGATATATACAGAGGACGAATATTTACACTATTTACAATGGTAGTTCTGTATATGCAGTAGTTTACTTATTGTTGTGTTTATCCAGTCTTTCTTTCTCTTTTTAAGCTTTCCAAGATGTCTTGAATCATCAGAGAGCCCACAGTATTTTTTTTGATTTGTTCGATGAAAAAATCTCTCATCGAGAGAGCAGTTGAATATGCGAATTGATCTTTGTGTTTGGCGAAGTCATCCCATTTCATTGCTACTTTTTTGTTGGACGGGTTGTCGTTTCCAATGGTACAGAATCGATGTATTATCTAGGTCTTGTATTAGTCCTTTTATATCAGCAATAATAAAGGCTTGATGCGGTAGATATCCTTCATAATTAGCTTTATCAAACTTTGGAACATCAGAGTTGCCTAGGGATTTAATCAAGACGTTGCTACTGCTTGGAAGCTTGGCAAAATAGTCACGAGTAAGCCGTATTAGAAATAAGCTGATCCTTGGAGTAGCTGCTGCATCATATAGGTCTAGACAAGAGATATATTTGAGACAATTACTTTTAGCTGAGTGGTACATACCTGTGCATGCCCGCAGACATTTTCTCTCAAATAAGCGGAGTTTTTCAATGACTGATGCACTCGTGTTCCACCACATGGTTGCAGCATAGGTGATGATGGGACGAACTAGCAAGAGATAGCTTATTGTTTTTGCTTTTCGGCTTGTCTTTTCGTTGTAGAATAATCTGCCAAGAGATCTCAACGTTTTTGTTGCTTTTTCAAGTTGTATATTGATGTGTTGATATTACGCACCAGGTAATGGATATTAAAACCAAGATATTTGAATCTTTCTCTGTGGGGTATCGTTACTTCCTCACTGGACGAAGAGTCTGCGATTTTTATACTGAAGTTTTTGCATGGGTTTAAGTTAGATTTGGTACAGTTCTTAGCTGGACTGGCGAATTCAGGTTTTTTTTTTTTTTTTTTTTTTTTTTTTTTTTTTTTTTATATAAAATTTATTTGAATTAAAAAAGTACAAAGTTTTAGCAGTACAATATGTGGTTCAAACTAATTTTAAAAAATCAATACATTATCGTTTATTGAACTATTGGACTACTAGTGTAGTAACTCATAGCTTATATTTATTTGAAACTTAGCTGTTTCTATTGCAGTTCTTTATGATGTTAGTCCCTGGGTGGACAACCGTATGGCTCGTCAGAGTAATCATAAGTGGAAAAAAAAAAAATTTTCTCGTAGAAAAACCACTTGATCAATAAATATACTGGCGAATTCAGCATGATATGGCCGTTGACAAAGTATTGAGAGCATAATTCGGGATTTGATTACTTTCGGTTATAATTAAACTACATTAAATTATGATAGACACCGGCTTTATGCCACTTCAAGGATTCGCGATAATATTTCTTGTGTATACACCATAGTTTTTACTTGAAATTAGAAAAGAATTCTTTTCAACTCATTAGATTATTCCCCGCCGTTTTATATGTTGATGAATTGGATTTATTAATATATCGACTGATTAAAAACTGCGTATTCGAAAAAAAATTATTTTTTAATTTATACAGAAAAACTAAATTATGCGTTCAACAAATAGAAAAAATAAAAATAAAAGAAATGTCAACAGCACGTGGTGTTCCCAAGCGGTCACCCATCCAAGTACTAACCACGCTCAATGCTGCTTAACTTTGGTGATCAGACGAGAACCAGTGCTTTCAGCATGATATGGCAGTTGACAATTATTGGTTTTAGTAATTTACTATTTAATATGACATTTACATGAATAACTATTACCTTAAATACTCAATAATTTGATTCATTATTTAAATTATTAAAATTTGAAAATTACCACGAAACATGATAATTTTCAACTACACTTTTATGGAAGTTTGAATTATTTCTTTTCATTCTTTATTGCCCAATATACATTTCATGTTTTTTTTTTTTTTTACAAAATTCAATACAAAATACGTTACAGAAAATGATACTGAAGTTAGCAGACGTCTAGTAATTTTTGAATTTTTTTTCAGACGATAAACGATAGAAAAAAAAATATTTAAAAAAATTGCACCTGTAGTTTTAAAAATTTTTTCCATGTGCATAATTTCATTTTATTTTTTTGCAATTGATTTTTTGAAAAACAAAAATTTTCAAATGTCTGCTAACTTCAGGATCATTACAGAAAATAGTGTAATATATATTTTAAGAATATGAAGGTACCATACAAATATAATTATGCAATTTTTAAGAATCTCTATGATAAAGTATCAGTTAAATTATAAAATAATTTTTTAAAAAACTCTCACAGAGTCTAATCATCTATTAAAATTTATAATAAATGGATTCATCTAATCATTAGATAAATATAATTTTATTTTTCAGTCTTGAAACTAATGGATTAGAAATTTAAAAATCTCTTTGGCTATTAAATAGTTTTCAATGGTACTTCCATATCTTTAAAATATGATTAAAATCTATCGTTTTTTAAATATTTATTGATGAAGATACTTTTAAAAAGTATTTAAAGATAAATTAAAGTGATAAAAAAATAATTGACATGAAAAAATTTCAATTTATTGCCTGTACTATTCTTACATGCGAGAGCATGACTTCGTACATGTGTTCATACGCGTCGTAGGTGGATACCGGCCATGACTATGGAGAACACAGGCCATAAATCGACTGTCGTAATCAAATTATCTATAATAAATGCCTGTTCAATATTAAAAACCATCAAATACGCGTGAAATAATAGAATATCGGAAAAAACTAGTCAGATATAATCATACTCTAGATGTTTAGGAATGATCAACGATTAGATTTGATGTGAGTTCATGATCACATAAGAGCATTCATTTGCAAACATATTAATTAATTATTTCTTTAATAAAAATATTTAACATTAATTAAAAACTTATGAGAAACTAAATTTTTTTTATCATTTTTGAATGACATTTAAAAAAAAACTATGATTTTAATTTTTTTAGCAGCCTTTCAATTACTCTTAAAGCTAGTATAGAAATTTTAAACATATTTAACTACGCTATCTCCATTTAATTTATTATGGCCATTCTCAGTCACTACCCCCCCCCCCCCCAACTTTGTCAAATATTCAATGACTTTCAATTGTAATGACCGTATTAAAATTTAGATAATTAATTAAAAGAAAGTTAAAGGATTAATTGAAATAAGGGCAACGCAGTTACATTTTCGCTAAGACATAGATTTAAAAAAAAATTATTTACAGTTGATTTCAATTGGGAGTTGAACGAAATTTGATTCATAAATTTTGTTCAACTCCTAATTGATAACAACTGTAAGTATTTTTTTAAAATCTATATCTTGGTGAAATTGTGACTGGTTGTCTTTTTTAAAATTAATGTTTTAATTTTTTTGAAATTAATTAATAAAATTTGAATACTGTTGACGGTTCAAGACCATTGAATACTTTTAAAAAGTGAGAGGCACTGTCTGAGAATGCCTTTTAAAAAAATGAAATGGGTAATTAAAAATAAAGCATTAATATTATAATTTAACAAAAAAATTATATTTTATTCAATTACTAAATTGATAAATTAATAAATGCAATAAATTGCATCTTGAATACAGTTAGAATGAAGTTTTACAATGAAATTGTTTATAATTAAACAAGTTATGAAAAAAAAATTATATTCATAATTTAATTAAATGAATAATTAAAAAGTAAAAGAAAAACAATAAATGAATTAGATTAATTATTTTTATAGTTTAAGAACATTTAATAACAATAACATTTAGTCAAATAATTCATATCGACTTATTACTTTCATTATTAGAAAATAAATTAAGTATATTTATTTGTCTTTACTTAATTAAATTCTCTTTTATCAAATTTACACTAGGCAGGTTCTGTCTCACAATTATTTTCTTTTTTTTTTTTTTTTTACTATTATCAACAGCATGATAATGATAATAATAATGATAACTATTATTATTATCTAAGATACACAAAAAAAAATTTACGTCAACGTCTTTACATGATCGGTATTGACGTGTATTGTTAATGCGAAACGTAGTAATAAATCAATTAAGTCAATTTGACGAAATTAATTATTATTTACACATATTTTTTAAATCAATTAACGCAAGAAAAAAAAACCAATAATTATTTAAACACGGCACTGAAATTTGATTATAAAATTATATTGTTATTTTATTATTATTCATGTTGTTGAATTTTCTATGGATTAACCAGCAGTTTTTTCTTTAGTCGAATGAGGTACGGCAAGAATAATAGTATGCTGACCACCACCAGCAACTCTCACAACATTTTTTCCTTCTAATTGTTTACTTTTTATCAATACTGGTGTATCAACATCTTCTTCTTCACCAGTACCTAATTGTCCACTTGTTCCCATTCCCCAGGAATACAATTCTCCTATAAAAATAAAAACAATTATTTATTAACAATAATTTTAATTATTAAATAATAAATAAAATTGATAAGCTTGGGAACAAAATATTTTTGAAAATCGTTTTCATCAGATCTCGACGTTTCGAGTGGTTAGAAAGCTATTTTGAACACTTTTAGATGGGCGCCCGTGTGTGTGTGTGTGTGTGTGTGTGTGTGTGTGTGTGTGTGTGTGTGTGTGTGTGTGTGTGTGTGTGTGTAAACTTTTTCGTCCTATGATATTTTTTAAACGAATCAACCGATTCGAGCGTTCTCGGCGACAATGGAACGAGTTTACCAAAACTCAGGACTCATTAAATTTTTAAAGTCGATCAGTGGAGTAGTTTGCGAGTTATACAAAAAATGAAACTTTTTTTTTTAGGTTTTTTTCGTATGACTCATTAACTACTTGCCCAATTTGCTTCAAAATTCAATCAGTTCTAAGCCTTGGCGAGCTCTTTTGATTGCCGCCAAGAGCACTCGAATTGATTAATTCCTTCCAAAGATATCGTCGGGAAAAAATGATTTATTTCAGTGAATTGTATGTTCTTTCGGTCTAACAGTTTTTTGAACTCGATGAACTCAAAAATTTACAAGTAATCACGTTTTTGAGCTCTCTGAACTCGCAAACAGTGGTGAAGTCTTGGGGTTGTCCCGCAACCTCATGATTTAAAAACTAATTTCTGACCTACATCGTAACATTAAAAAATCTTTCAAGAATTAAGTGCGTTTTGGTGCACATTCAGTAAAAAACTATTTGAATTTCTGATTTATATAGTAAAAAAAAATATCAATGAAAAATGGAAATGTTTCGTGTATAAATTTAAAATTAATAATCAACAGAATGAATGAAATTTTATTCTGACTTTCCAGATTAACTGAAAAATTCCTAGATTGTTTTCTTTTTTTATAAAAAAATCTATCGGTAAAACTTATAAAGTAATAAATGAAATAATATCAAAACATTAATTACCAGCATCAGTAACAGCAAAAGATTGGGCACTACCAGCAGCAACGTCAATTACTTTCTTTTTTTCTAAACTTTCAACTTGTGTTAATTCCATAGCATCGCTACAATTGGGACCAAGACCAAGTCTTCCATACTCTTTACGTCCCAAAACATAAACACACCCAAGACTGTCCAGTGCTATGGTATGATGTTGTCCACTGCTGATATGTTTCCATTGCTTACCGCTAAAAGTCTTTGATAATTTTGGTTGAAAATATGGTATGTTATCTTTAAGACCTAAAAAAAAATAATTATTATTACTAACTCGATAATTAAATAATCATTTAGCAAAAAAATATTTGATTACGTACCTATTTGATAATAATTATTTAATCCAAAGGCCCAAATTTCCTGTTTCTTACGATCTCTCGCTAAAGTACAGTATTGACCTGCCCAGATTTCATCGAACACCAAGTTGCTTGATACTTTGAAAGCAACTAGTCCAGGTGTCAATTGATGTACTAAAGCATTCCGACTGTGCCGATCTACTGATCTTGGGGGAATACGTCCAAGTTGCCCTTGTTCAGCACAGCCGCAAGTATATACACGTCCGCGCTCTGTTAGCATCACTAAATGATCAGCACCAGATGATATTTTTACTATTTTTATTGTTGGTAATACTTCTATTGGTAGACTTTCTTTGCCTCGAGGTGTTAAACCCATACCTCCATGTGAATCCTAATAATTAAACATTTAATTAGTATTTATATAAATTAAATTCTTAGGAAAACGTTTCTTTAATGAAAAATTATTATTAGAGTTTAATTAAAATATTTTTAAAAATTATGTAACGTAAAAGCCCCTATAACCGCTCACTTTTCATTCGAGTGAGATTAAATCACTCAATATAAATGACTAAATGAAATTAAAAACCATATTTTTTTTTATAGATATTTTTTTAGTTTTGAGTATTAGAATAAAATTTAAGTTTGAATAATAATGTTGATAATTAATTATTATTAATTGTTTGAATAAGGTCCTTGAGTGTACCCATAGTCGCTCACTAAAAGTTGTCATGTACCATTACTCGATCAACACATGGCCCTATAGTCACTCAAAGACATTATCAATCAAACTATGATAAGTTTATTGATTTGAAAAATAATTTATAAATTATATTACTTTATTCTTTCATAATATAAAATTTCATGAATTTTAAAAAAATATTTAATAAGATATAGTTATTAGGGTGATCCATAAAATAACAAATTTTTTTTTTCTCTCGGAAACAGGTTCAAAAGTTTCATTTAGATAAAAAAAGACGCCTGTGAAAATTATAGCTCTTAATATTAACATTAAGAGGTTCCTCATCGCACTTTTCTATTTTCCATGAGAATAACATAGAAAAATTTTTTTTTACGTCTTCTGATTTTTATAAGTAGGTAAAGATTTCTATTTATTTTTATTTCAATGTCATGCTCATAAAAAAAATAGTCTTCTGATCGATTTTAAGAGCTTGACATTAAAATAAAAATAACTAGAAAAGAATGCGAAATTCGAAAAAACTTTATTGGAAATAACTTCTAGGGAATAAAATTGTCTACAAAAAAGGTCCCATGATATTTTGTAATAGGTCTGATAGTTTCGCCGGAAAAGTAAAAAGATCTCAAAATTTAATATGAATTTGACTTCAACCTCAAATAACTTTTGAACAAATAGATTTATCAACAAATGATAGGAAACTTTTTTTGTAGAGCATTCAATTGCCTACAAAAATATGCCTGCCAATTATTCATATGACGCATCGTTAGCTACTTATAAAAATCAGAAGACGTAAAAAAAATTTTTTCCATGTTATTCTTATGGAAAATAGAAAAGTGCGATGAGGAACCTCTTAATGTTAATATTAAGAGCTATAATTTTCACAGGCGTCTTTTTTTATTGAAATCAAACTTTTGAACCTGTTTCCGAGAAAAAAAAAAATTTGTTATTTTTTGGATCACTCTAAGTTATAACAATTTTTCAAAAATTCGATGTAACCTAAATTTAATCTGACGAATGAACGTTTAAGTAAAAAATTCCCGGCTGAGTGCGATTTTGAAAACAGTCACTTAATTTAAATTTATGATCTATAATCAAATGATTTGATATATTATATTTTAATATATTTAGTTTCGCAAATAATTTTTTTTGGTTGAAATTTTTCTTTATAAAAATAATAAAAAACGCATTAAACATTTAAAGTAAGCGACTAGTGGTACTGAGCAGGTATAAGGGCTTTTACCTTAAATATCAATAATTAGGAGGTAATAAAATAAAATTACCCTAAAAGATCCCCAAGCAAATACTCGTCCATCATCTAATAAGGCAGCACTGTGTGAATCACCAGCAGTTACTTGGATAACTTTGCCATCCAATTCAACAAATCCAGGTTTTGTTTCAGAGCCTTCTACTGCAGTATCGCGTCCTAATGCACCCTCATCATTACACCCAAATGTCAATACTTTGCCCGATTTAGTCAAACAGACATTGTGCATACCACCTGCGGCTATTGATATTATATCATTGTGCCCAGGTATGACAGCTGGTCGTGTTTTCTCCATAACATCTTCCCCAAGACCCAATTGTCCTACATCACCTTGACCAACTGTGAGTGGAACACCTGGTGTTGTAATACTTCGTAGATCAGGTTCTACAATTCGTTCTGTTATAAAAATAATAAATTTATTTAAATAATTATCAATAAATAAAATCATTTTTAATTACAGATCAAATTTATAAATAAGTAAATTTGAAAAAAATAAAGTTTACTTATTTCTTAAAAACTAAAAGTAAATAACAAAACTTAACCTAACTTGCTACAAAACTTAATAATTGTTATAGAGAATAATTATAAATATAATTTATATAATTAAGTACAAAGTAAAAAAAAATTACCTTTCTTTTTCATCTGTTTTGTTTCATGAACTTCTTCCTCTTTAACGGGAGTTGCTGCACGTTTTGTTCCTCTTCTTGGCGGCACTAAATTTTTAATTATAGGTTAGTATACAACATATGAATTTAAATAACTTATAAATATATAAAAAGTATATTTATAGATTTAGTGAAACACTTGTATTGATCCAATTATTATTTGTTGATTACTTACTTGTTTATTTGTTTATTGTTAATTAAAATATATATGATATAATGTCTAATGGTGGTTGGCGCCAAAAAGTCCACGAGTTTTTGATAATAAACGGTTAAAATTGCGTGGATATTGAGTCTGCTTGTGTCGACCGTTGGAATGGAGCAAAAAAAATTGTTGGAAGGGGACGGAACACTAGCGCTGTTACTTACTCATATTCCCGCAGTTTTTAAACTCACGCGTCTGCTTCGCGCGCTTTTCAAATTATTTTTATGTGACTTGTGAATTCTACTTATAGGGTAAAGTTTCACATTTCTAGCCCCCTTATATATATTTAATTAATAAAATGACTTTTCGACAAAGAATTGAACATATTTTTTATAACTAGTAGAATTTATTAGTAAATTAATTATTTAAAATTCGTTAAATTTTATTTAAATAAAAAATTAAATAGAGTTAATTATTGATATTTTATTGCAAACTTAATTGTTATTTTATGTTCTTTAAAACTATAAAAATAATTATGAATAAAAAAAAGAGTTTGATTATTAATTCAATTATATTTTTTCGTCATCGATAAAAATAAATAGTCTCCCTCGCAGATTTGAATCACGGTGGAAACACGGTGGGTTTGTTTCATTTTCCCACTGTGATTACGCGGTGTATCCACCGTAATTCCACGGTGGCTTCACCACTGCGTATACACGGTGTTTCCACTGTGATTACGCAGTGGATACACCGTGGAACCACGGTGGTGAAATTGCACAAAGCCACCGTGGAATCACGGTGGGTAAACCGCGTAATTACAGTGGATACACTGTGTATACACGGTGGTAAAATGGAACAAACCCACCGTGTAACCACGTTGGATCCACGGTGTTTACACTTCTACGGTGTTTCCACCGTGATTCAAATCTGCGAGGGCTGATTCTTATAAACAGTAATTTTTTATAACAACTTAGAAGTCAGTATTCGGCCACCCTATTTTTAATATAAATTAGGCAAATATCATTAAATTGTTAACTCCTAAAATTACTATGAAACGAGCTCATAAGATTACAAAAAAAAAAATGGACTTTTATTGTTATTTTTAATTAGTAATAGGTTATGGAAAAAACAAGAAACCTTAACCTACACGGAAAGAATTTTTTGATAAAAATTACTCTGTAATTTCGAGTAATTCTGGGCCGTTGCAAAAAATTGGTATTTTTTGTTTTAAATTTAATATTTTTTGTTTAAGTATTAACGTTGCTAGACTATGTTTTACTCTACTACTGAGTAATTTTTTAAAAGTATTATATTTAATCGATTATTGTGAATATCTCATCTTAATCTATCAATTTTTACTCCATGCGATTAATTTTTACTCCCTAATATACCATTCTTTTAAGCCCATTAACTGTTTGATGAAAAACTGCTTATAACTCGAATAAATTTTCTTATCTATGGGAGTAATTTTTACTCTAAACTGCAGGGTAATATTTCAGTAGTCTCCGTTAATCTTCGGTTAATATCGGCTTCAATTAAATGTCTTTTATTTTGCTCGCGACAACTTATACATGTTACGCACACAAACGTAGGCTTGGAAAAAAAGACGATCTCTGTAACTCTCTATAACTTAATATTTATTTTAAAATTAAAAAAAAATTTGTATCTTTCCTTTTTCAACACAATAAGAGTAATTTTTTTTTATTCTTTTTCAAAATATTTATTTTAAGTCAAATTCTAAGGCAATTAGATGGTTATTAGATTTTATTATGGAAATTTCAGCCTATCAATTGTAATTTTTATTGTAATTCAATATAAATTTTATAAATCGAATCATCAACTTTTTATCATAACCTACGAGTTAAAATTAAATGAGAGAGAATTTATTTAGACAGCCGCTAGGTGTAATTTTTACTCGCAATTGTGAGCAAAAATTAATCTGATTGATTTTTACTCACTGAAAGAGTAAAATTTCGTAATTCGAAAGTAAAAAGTCGTAATGGTCCAAGATCACTCGATTTAGAGTAATTTTTAGAATAAATAACATGGCAATATTCATACGGAAATTCTTTCCGTGTACCTAATAAGAAATTACCAGAAATCACATCCGACGCATTACTATTTTTTTTTAATTATAAAATAAATTTTTACAATAATCAAAGTATGTTTAATCTAAACTAGATTAATTTTACTTTTTTTTTAAAACGTAGTGTCTAAAGATACAGAAAAAAACATGTGTTCAGAAAAGCCTACCGTGTGGCACGTTATTGTGCCGCTTATCCCTTATTCTATCCCACCTTTTTCTGTACACTTATCCACGTTTTAAAAAACTATTTACGTATGAATATGTACTTATGATGGAAATATATCGATTTTTCGACTAAGTGGCCGATAAAGGAGGCCTGTCCGATAGAGGGGTCACTGACCTTAATAGAAATAAGTGGACAGTATTTAAAAAAAATAAAAAAACGTATAATTGCTTGTACAGAGTTTGAAATGATTTTCATCGATAAAAGTCTTAGGAGTTTTCATCTGAATCTTGTTGCAACAACGTGCGAGGTTCTCAGTTTTGTGGTTACATTGTTACTTCGCAACAACTCTAGGAATATCTCAATTTCTGTGAAAAGTCCTAACTTCTATCAACTATCGAGCGATTCTGCGGCTGTGTAATGCGCGAGAGTAAATATTTCGTGGTTAACACGTGGTAACTTTGGAACCACTCTGTAAAACTCTCATTTTTTTTTTTTTTGTCAAATTATATTTTTTCTTGATCTACGAACGATTCTGACCAAACTTTTTATTAAAATAATTCACCATCGTTTTGAATGATTTTTGTCAAAAAAGATTCAAGAATCTTGATCTGAAATTTTACAACGTGCGAAAGTCAATACTTTATGGTCTCTTATGAGTACTAAGTAACTTTTCTGTAAGTCGTTCAACTTTTTTATTCACTCTCATTTTATTTTATTTTTCTAGTGATTTATAGTTTTGGTTAAACAAAAAAGTTTTGTTAGATTAGAGTAATTAAGTATAGGTTACACAAAGTTTCGTCAGATTAGCCTCAAACAAAGCTGCTGGTGTATTCTCTAGATAATTGCCAACGAGATATAAGTGGTCAGAAGTTAAAAAACTTTGGAATGAAACAATTAATTTAGAGAATCACTTCAATAACTATGTTTTGAATCTCTACATGGAGAAAATATTATGGTAAGCTTTTCCTAGTAGATTTATGAAATATCAACTCAAAATGTTATGGTAATAATTAATTGGAATTATGGGATATACGCCCATAATTTCTGGAAAAGGTTCTATAACTATGATAATAGCTCCTATATCGTATGGTTATGATTACCATACTCATGGGAATAGTTTTCATATAGTCACATATATGAATAAATTTACATCCCCATTTGAACGGTTTCTAGGTGCGTATGCATATGGGAATAAACTTTGTATATCGTGGTAACTGTTCCCATAATGTACATGCACTGTAAAAAATCCGGATTGAAATTAAATCCGAATTCGCTCCGAAATCACTCCGCCACTCGGAGTTCCGGAGTGTAAAAAAAAATCACTCCGCATGCGGAGTGAATTGGGAGTTTTTTTTAGCGAAGTGATCTCGGAGTGATGCGGATTTTATTTCACTCCCAATTCACTCCGATCTGGAGTTTTAACATTTAAATTAATTTATATTAAACTGTTAAACAGCGTGTGTGTGCGCGAGTCGAGTGCGTGCGTGCGGGTGTCTGTGTGTGCGGGTGTCTGTGTGTGCGTACGTGAGTGCGCGTGCGAGTGTGCAAATGTGTGCGTGTGTGTGCGTTTGTCCGAATGTGTTCGTGTGTGTTTTCGGGTGTGTGCGTGTGTGTGTTCGGGTGTGTGTGCGCGTATCGGTTGATCAGTACTGTAATACGCGAATTTTTATTTCGATTTTACTTAGTGGAGTTATATTTTATTAATAATATTTTTAAAACTCCCCTCCGGAGTGAATTTTACTCCGAGGGGAGTGAATAATTAAAAATTCATTCACTCCGGATTTAATCCGCATTTACTCCGCGAATTTTTTACAGTGTGAAATATTTCCATTATGGTAATTATTCCTATACTATGATAATGCTTCTCATACTACTATGGTGAACTTTACCGTACATTATGGTCATGACTCCTGTAATATGAAGAATTTCTGAATTTTATGGCAATCCTTCCCATAATATTACGGTGTCTATTGCCATAACATTATGTTAACCACTGACATTGTATAGGAATGAAACCCACATGAATAGGAATGGTTACCATAATTTGTATATGTGCCATTATTATAATTGATATTTAAAAAAAATCTGTTACCATACGATATTGTCACCATTCCCATCATATGTTATAATTATTACCGTAAATTTCTCTCTGTGTTAGTGAACAAATCGTGAAAAATTATTTTTCTGAAAGATTTTTCTACATTCTAGAACTTTAATTTAATAATAAAAATTCTCATTCATCGATAATTCACTCGTCTAGTTTTTTCTCTTTTTAAACTAGGAAGAAAATATACTTCTGATCATTTAACAGTAGTTACAAATTTTATTAAAAACGAAAAAAAAAAAAAAAAAAAAAAGAAAGAAATTAACAAAGTCTTATACATAGAAGTAATTGTAGAAAATTTATTCGATATTTCTTAAAAATTTTACATTTATTTAAAGTTAGAATCAAATTCAAAAGAATGTTAAACCCGATAATTTTCATCAGGTGATTTATCAAATTTTATTAAACATTTGCTTTGAATAATTTGTATTATTTTTTTAGGAAATACACAAATAAATTTCATAAATAGCATATTTACTATGGCATAAAATATAGGGAAAGGTAAATAGAATAATAAAAATAAAATCTGTAGTAAATTTTGATTGAATGCCACTTTTATTATATTTATTTTCCTAAGCGTATTGATATAAAATAGATAACAAAATTTTCAATGATTGATACTCGGCTTGAATGTTGTATATTGCGGCAGTTTTTCCTTCTTGTTATGTGGCTTCAACGTGGCTAGGCGTTCTGGCTTGAGAAACAGCTGCTCCGCCTGCACATTTATCGTCAACTACTATCTTAGAGTCATCATCATTTATTTTTTTTTTCTACTATCTTACATATATTTTCATCATTTTCTTTTTATTTTATTTCAATACTTTATTTCAATTTTATATTACACTATTTCTTAAAATTTTAACAGGCTACTACACATTCTACTAATATTAAGGTAGTAGGGTTATTACTAGTGATTATTAAATTTAAAAAATAAATTCAAATTAAACAAACCAATTTTTAAAATTCTCATTTTAATATACAAAATTGTGAAATTTTGCAGTTCTATTTAATTTGGGTGAAAACATTTTTTTTTTATCTACATATTTACGAATTGATGAAAAATAATCAGTGCATGGAGAAAAAAATTTCGTAAAAATTACAGTGCGGGTAGCAAACCGGAAATATTTAGAAAACCGAGTAATTTATGTAAATAGCATAAGTGAAAATTATTAAATTCTGGTAACTGTTACTTCTGATGGCAATTTTTTATGATTTAGTAATTTTTATTTATGCTATGAAAAAAAATCGTTGTATTTTCTAACTGTCCCTAGTTTGCTTGAATTTATCGCTTCGGAAACGGCATGTATTTAAAAAGATTCACGGAAAAAAGAAAACAGGAATTAATTGACTTATATCGAGTATTTATTACATTTTCAAATGGTAACGCAGCGTTTCACAAACGAAACTGTACAAAAAATTACAATTTTGAATGTGAAGTATTGCAGTCTCACAATTGATTAAAGTTACTATCTTACACTGAAATTTTTTGTACATCTCCTTAAAGTATTAGTCGAAACAGTTTTTTGTTAACCATTGTTGACTTTCTTGTATTTTAAGAATTTCAAAAATATTTCATAAAAAGATAATCATTGTTTCACATTTTAAAATTCAACACAATTAACACTTTTCAAACGTTATTTGAAGAAATTTTTACAGTGGTCCACCAATCATAAATTTTATTTTCTCATGGTTTAAATTTTAAAATAAAATTCGGTTTCAAAATTAATATATGAATACTAATTTGAAGCCTAAAATACTACAAACTTCTAAAATTTTAGTTTTTTTTTCGCCTAGAGTAATTTTTACTTTATTTTTTTTTTTCCATACTTATACATTTTTATATTTATCAATAGAAATTCATTAAAGAAAAAAAAAAAACTGTAGTAAGGTAAGAGACTTAGTACTCAATCAGGGAACTAGTACCCAATCACTCATGTATTTGTATACCTATACTTACTAAATTTGAGTAAATATAGATATACAAATACATGGAGTGATCGAGTATACTAGTTCCCTGATTGAGTACTAAATCTTTTACCTTAGTACTAAAAAAGAATGCCAATACATTAAAAGATTTTCAAAAATTAATCTTGGTTTGTTTAACATTTATTTTCTAAAGGATTAAACTAAATTTAGCGAAGGGTAATGCACATTCAGGAGTAATTATTCAAATCAAATAATAATATTTAAAAACGTATGTGATGTGGTAGGAATTCAAAATTATTGATAAAATTGAGGAGTTCGGCTCAAGGATCTTTTTTTTTTAGGACTTTATATAAAAGGTCAAAGAATTATAAACAATCATAATTTCACTTAAGTACTTCAATCTTATTTTTAAAACCCACCCATATTTTTTTATTTCATTCAATGTGTGCATATATTTCATTTTAAATTAATACATAGAATTTTTTTTTTTTTTTTTTTATGAACACAATAATGGCTTGAAGCCTGTCAAGTGATCTATACTCATTCAATAACTTATTTATATATTTATTAAATGTGCCAAACATATATGGTCGTTAAATTTATTAATGTAAAATGAAATCTTAATAAATTAATAATTATATAATTATTTATTTAAGATTTTTAAATTTGTATAAGTTGTACTTATAAGAGCTTAAAAAAAATTTAGCACCGTTATAGTACAGATTACAAATCTCTTCAAGTTACTGTAATTTTAGATAATTTACAAAAAAATAAATAAATTTTTTTTTTTTTTTTTCGCCAACTCATTGAGTAATTGCTCAAAATACAAAGCTTGAAAATGTTCCCGCAAATATATTATTTAAACTTATTATTTATCACTCTTCACGATTAATTTATATTTATATTTATATTTATATATTTATATTTATAATATAAGTAATTTAATATTTAATTATTTTTTTATTTTTATTTTTTTTTAATTTGATTATTTATTACATTGTAATAATTAGTCATTAAGGAATCACACTTATTCGGTGAGCGTCACAGGCAGGCTTGAGCGTTCATCCCTTTAAATAACAATACAATTATATAGCTTCTGAGTTTGGCATTCTTATTGTATTTCGGGGCTACCCATTCAAGACACGTTCATCTAGGTCCTGTAACGAGGTCGCGAAACATTCCGGATTGAATTAGAATCGTTCAGTCTTTCGGTCTTGAGCCCAGTTCCACGCTGTAACCAAAAAATACCTACTTCCAGGTATCGCGCCAAAAAATTTTCATTTTCACATTTTAATCCCCTCCCTACTTTTTGTCACATTTTAATAAAACCCATAGTCATCAATTTACTTTTCACAAGATCTTTAAAGAAATAAAAAATTGCACACCTCAAACGCTCATGTGATAATAAAAATTTAAAAAATTACCACAACGATTATTCAATGTAAAATTATAATAATTTTGCAATTAATTGACTTGTCACATTTTACGGTGTCACGCTTAAATACCCGGGTCAAAAATAAAACTTGATTCAGGCTCGCTTCGCCTTATTTTCTTTTGAAGTTATCGATTTGCCGACGATTTTTTGATAAGATCTCGACTTTTTCGACTTAAATTTAATTTTTTTCAACTTTTTGAGCTTTTTTCATTTCAGTTTCAACTTATTCGTCTTTACTTTGAGCACGATAGTCATTCACATTACTTTTGACTTGCTAAACCAAGTCGGAAAAAAGTCATTTATTCGCCTTACTTTCGCCTTAATATATCAAAATTATTTCACCTTAGTTCTGACTTTTTCGACTTATAATTTAAGTCAAATAAGTCTACATCAAGTCAGTATCGACTTGATTTAGACTTTTTCGCCTTACATTTTAAGTCGAATAAGTCTAAACCGTCAATTTCGACTTGATCTTGACTTTTTTGTCTTAAAATTTAAGTAGAATAAGTCTAAACCAAGTCAATTTCGACTTGATTTCAACTTTTTTGTCTTAAATCGTGACTAAGTAAGCCAGTTAAGTCTAAACCAAGGCGAAAACTTAATATATTTCATACCTCCGTAAAAAAAGTCGAGTTTGTCTTGTGAAAAACGGCTCCACATTGCGACTTGGTAAACCAAGTCTAAATCAAGTTTTATTTTCGACCCGGGTATCTATTGACAAAATATGTACCACAAAAAATCCGCGTGACAATATCCGTGGACAAAATATCTGTAGATAAAATATCCATATTTACTAGATAAATTTTTTAAAAATAGTCATATTTTAATGTAATTTTGGAATTAAAATTTTCCGATGTCGATAAAAAATTACTGTGCCACAACTGATTTTTAACTTTAAAAATCCATGAAATATTGATTTTCAAGAATATATTTGGGTTTCTGTCATGGAAAATGATAAAAAAAGAGAAATTTTAAGCATGTAAAATTCGATCCACTCATTCTCTTCACACATAACATTTTGTTTGGTTACTTTGTCTGTAGACATTTTGTGTTGTTTATATTTTGTCTATGGATATTTTATTCGTAGATATTTTATTACGGAACCCATTTTACAGTCAGTCGCTCTTCAATTTCATTCTTTTTTCATTTTATTTGCTTCATTTTTTCATAATTATTTTGCATGTACAAAATATAAAATTAATTATTGATAGACTTAAATATCTTATTTGAAATCTGTATGTCTGTCATGTCTGATTAACTTTAAAAAAATTGACCGTTTTCATTTTATTAAAAATTGCCATATTTTATTTAAATACTACGACGTCAAAACCGTCACTCATCTTCTGTAGGAAATAGAGTTAAAAAAAAATGAATGGTGAGAAATTAAGTCTCGATTTTTATACAATATACAGACGGCTTGATCTTTATATGTTTATTATGAAAGAACGAAAAGGATTAGAATAGTGATGTTCAATGAGACTCGGTTCTATAAAATTTTGGGTTTAATAAAAAAAAAATTGAGTCGATTTCTCGCGTCTTTCTTTAGTGATCTTGCTAACGTACAGACGTTTATACAAAAAAATGTGATATCGGCGTACGAATAAGTAACTTTTTGTTGTGACCGTTGCAATTAATTGACTTAAAATACCACCAGACTTATTCCTTAGTCTTGAGGTTGTGATACGATTTAAATTTATGGTATAATACATAAACACGATTTAATTGTCAGCGACAAGGTCAGAAATCACTAATCGCTTAGATGCGACTGTAGAGCATCCGAAGCACGTTAACGCTTGAGATGTGCACAAAAATATTATTTATTGAAGTTAAGTTGGCGTAGGGTAGGTCCAGGTATGGAGAAGGATTATCTTGCTAGCATGCTTGGAAATCTACTTAAATCGGTGCATAAATTGATTCTAATTGGATTTTTAAAAACAATTTTAGCCTCTTTCTTTAAATAAAATTTAAATTATTTATTAACTTCATTATTATTAATAAATCGATATTAATTAAATTTAATTGTTTTAAGAAGAAAGAGACTAATTTAAGTGATGCCGAAGCGCTAACAAGACAATTAACAAAAAATAACTACATCTATATAGGGCAGGGGTAAAAAAAATTAAATCATGAATTCTCCACCGTGGACGTAAATCCTCTACTACCAACTTTATTATTTAAATCTGACCTGAATTGTGTACTGAGGTCCATGAAGTTGTTGGCTGTGGAGATGATGCCTCTGATAATGTGGCTCGTGTAATGGCTCATGTCGATTTAGTTGATAACAGTCTTGTTGATATTGTTGAGTTGGTACTGGTTTCAGTACATGATTCTGACGTTTCTCTGATGTAAATTGTTCTCTCGCTCGTTCCATTGGTTCTACACTCAGTCTTGGATCTTCTATCATTGCATTTGACGCTTTTGTACTGCAATATATTGCATACAGAGAGATTGGTACATTAATTGTAGTTGATGGCTCAATTTAAAACGAATTGGTAACTTTAGATTTAAATTTAATTATGTTTAGTTATGAAATTAATACTAAACAGAGAGAAATTTACAGTAACAATTATAATATATTATGGAAATGGTTACCATATAGTAACAGGTTTTTTTGAAATATCGATTATAGAAATGGCAACCATGCAAATTATGGTAGCCATTCCTATCTACATGTCTTTCATTCCTATATGATATCGGAATAGTTCCTATAAAAGTATGATAGTAATTTCTATGTTATTATGGTAATCTTTCTCATACTACTATGGTGACTGTAACCATATACTACACGGAGAAAAAAATATAGTAAATTTTACTAAAAAATATGAGAATAATTACCAAATTTGGATAGTAATCTTGAAACGCTTATGATTTATATGAAAAATTCATAAACAGATAAGCATATTTTACAAGTCGTTTAGTAATTTCTCATATACTGGTTATGGAAAATCTCCTATATTGCATATTAATTTTTACTTATATTTAGTAAATTTTACTATTCCTGTTTAGTAAATTTTACTATCCTATTTAGTAAATTTTACTATATTAGAATGGAAAAAAATAAAATAAAATTTTTATTAGCTTTTAACTTTTTATTATTATTGCTTTCATTTTGATTATTATTGTTATTTATGTCATCTGTATTGGTGTTGGTGTCAATTTTTGTTTTTTAAAAAATCACTTGTTTCATCCGAGATTCGATCCCTAATCTCCCGCGCACGAGTCCTTTCCTATGTCTGACAGCCCGGTGTCTCCTTTGAACAAATGTTTCAGAACTTGTAATACATATTTGTATATGCTATCCCTACCAACTTTTAATTTTATCTATACATAGTAGAATTTACTATACAGATAGTAAAAAATATAAACGTGTTAGCAAAAAATACATTACGAATAGTAATTTTTAATATTTTGTTTAGTAACAAATCCTATATTGTATTAGAAAATTTACTTTCTTGAATTTGTATTTATTAATAATACTTATAGTAAAATTTACTATACAAATAGTAAAAAAATATAATCGTCTTAGCAAAAATTACATTAAGCATAGTAATTTTTAATATCTTGTTATGTAATTATTACTAAATAGTAAATTTTACTAAACGTTTAGTAATAATTACATACAGAATGTATTTTTTCATATCTGTTAGTAAATTTAACTATAGTATTGTAATTTTTACTATACTTTTTTCTCCGTGTACGGTAAGTGTAATCACATATTATAGTAATGATTCCCATAATTTATGGGAAAAGTTACCGTAATTTTATGAACCATAAATTTAAGAAATTCCTGTGTAAAAAAAAGTCGAAAAAGTTCGACATGTCCAAATTTGAAACATTATCGAAATTTCGTAATATCTTAATGTTAATACAAATACAACTATGAAAAAAAATAGAAAAAAAATCTATAGAAAATCAAGATTTGTCATTCTCCAAGAAAATCTATAAAAAATCAGGACTTGTCACATTCCAAGAAAGTGTATAAAACATCAATTGGTTACCATATACAATCATAGTAATCGTGACTACGATATTGTGATAACTGATAATCATTACCATATGTTATATAACATATTATAGTAATGATTAGTATGAAAACATCATAGTGATCATTACCATAATTCAATTACCAAACGATATACAAATTATTACCATAACTATAGGAATTGTTTCCATCGTTATGGTAAGTTTTTCCAGAAATTATGGGCGTAGGGGAGCCTGGGGCACGAAGGCCCCCTTAAGCCGGTTATTTCTTTTTGTGGCTGTTAACTATCAAATTCGTTCATTTTCCGTCTATTTCGAAAGTCTATTTTCCGTCAGTCGAAATTTTGCAAAAAATCGAAAAAAAAAATTTTTTCTGGGGCACGAAGGCTCCCACCCCCAAAAATTATAAAAAAATTTTTTTTTTTATTTCCCGACAGTTATGACCTCTATAATGTTTTTATCATATTTTAGGCCAATATGTGATATGTGGGGTAAAATGGACCACTTGAAAAAAAAATTGTAACGAAAAAATTAATTTGACGGAAAATAAAAAAAAAAAAATTTTTTCGTTATAATTTTTTTTTCGAGTGGTCCATTTTGCTCCACATATCACATATTGACCTAAAATATAATAAACCATTATAGAGGTCATGATGGAAAATAAAAAAAAAATTTTTTACCTAATTTTTAATCTGGGCCTTCGTGCCCCAGATTCCCCTATATCCCATAAGTTCAAGTCATTATTATCATAACGTTGTGGGTTAATTCTTCATAAGCGTACTGGGAACAGTTACTATAATTTTCTCTCCATGCAGCTTAATATGTCGTTAATTATCATTTTTGAGAATAAAATCTATTCAACATTAATTATTTGTAGTTAAGTAGCTTTACTAATTCAATGTATAGTTGCTACGCAAGCAATTCAAGAAATTAATTGAATTATTAATTTTCTTTGTACTAATCGCCTTAGTGAGAAACGTTAAAACTATATTATGCAAATTATAAAATAATTATAAAAGCTCAGAAATTTATTTCCAAGTTATTCTTGAGATCTAAATATAAGTCCAAATTAATAATATATTTGAAATGTACAATAAATTTACTTAAAAACTTATTATACAGCGTCGATTATTTTTTGTTTTATTTCTGTGTCAATTTTTATTACTTTATTTAATAGTAAAGTAAAAATTACGAGTTTCACTAAAGATTATCATAACTTGATAAAAACAAAAAAAAAATTTGTACAGAGCTCACGAATCTTTTTTTATGAAGCTTAAACTTTAAGCTTTTAAATTCATTTAACTGATTTAAGCTACAATTTTAGCCAAGAGTAGTAGTCCGATGATAAAATGAAAGATTCAACGATATTATTAAATTTTTGAAGCACTTCATAAAGACTTCAAACGTAAAAAATTAATTTTTTTTCGACACGATTATCGTAATTAAAGCCCAACCTTTGAAATTCAAATAATTTTTTTAAGGGATGAAAAATTATTTAATTATAACTTTTCATATTAGATGTAATTAAAACAATTTACAATTTCGTTTTAAGTGAAGCTATTTCGTACCGATGTATTTATTAAACTCGTTAAATAATTTTGTACGTATTGCTTTGACAATAAAGTTTACAGAGTTTTGTCAAATATTAAGACTTATAGGATCGGTAAATTTGATAACAACGTAGAAATACGATTCACTCATTAGATGTCGGGCCATAGAGATAATTTTAGCTACCGAATTATAAAATTACATAGAATGCCGTAAGATGGACGGTAAAGGGGATAAAGGTTTGAACATCCAGCAAGGGAAATTGCCTATCCTGGTAAGGGTTTGTACAATCTTTCATGTGGCTTAGGGTGACCCAAAAAAAAACGACCTGTTTTTGTTTTGAAGACTCACATGAAAATTTGTTCGTTTCACATGTCTTAAGAACCTTTTCCAAAAATCAGCTCGATTAATAATTTTTAAGGAGTCGCTCAAGAAATTCGGGAATTCCAAAAATGATTGGAATACTGATTTTTTTTTTTTTCGTGGCAAAATTATTTTCTATCTGCAAAATCAATTCTATGCTGTAAATTTAAGCTCAAAATATAGATTATTAAACTTCGCTCAAGAATTTTGAATATCAACTAGGGCAGGGCGAGGCTAGTTGATCATAGGGGCAAGTTGTGCAATCGAAATATCTCGAAAACTAAACAACTTACAGCAAAAGTTTAAATGGTGAAAAAAAAAAGAGTTACGGGAGGAGAACACATTGCATGATTATCAATTGCCATCCGGTGCTCAGACTTATTAACAGAAAGCTTTGTTTTTTTTTTTGCGTCAAAAAAAAAAAAAACAGGTCTTCAGAATTTTTCTCCTATACTCGTATAAAAATACTTTTTCGTGATCACGTAAGTATTCAAAGATAATTTAATTATTGCTCTTTCGATTATATATGGTTTTTTATTTTTAACTCTTATCATTTTTTAATAATTGAACTTTTACTTTGTTGCCTCATTTGGGGCTAGTTGAGCATGGCGCGCTCAATGCATTAAATGCGTGCCGAGCGTCGATCTAACCTATATGTTTGCATACATGCAATTGTGATAGTGACAAAAATGATTTAATAATTTGGGATTATTAATCATCTAGCAATATTTTTGGTCTCATAATTCGTCATTATTTTAATTTGACATTTATTTACTTAATAATTATTGTTAAATATATAATTTTAACTACAAAAATTGTAATAATAATCCAAAGATTGGGAACTTTTAATTTTGTTTGATTTTATTTTAAATATCAAAGTTATAATAATAATATAAGTATGCAACAATCATAATAAAGAAATATTTGCTTGTTAATTACAATTTTATGTTGTATTCATATGATTTTATACGCAGCCATTCCGTTTATTTTAGCCATTGCACAACTAGCCCCGTACTATGCTCAACTAGCTCCACTAGTGGGGCACGTTGAGCAATTTGGAGCGCTCGCTCATTTCTGGGAATAACTTGTAAATTTACACTCGGATCGTTTTTGTGTCGCTAGATCATTTGAAAAAGACTTAATTACGAACCTAACAGCACATGAATCGATTAAATCCGATGCATCGTCTTAAAGTTATGGAAGATCAAACCAAAAAGTGATCAACTAGCCCCGCCCTGCCCTACTATGAAATCATGTAACTATTGCTTTGAATAAATTTTTGCATTTTTTTATGACTCATTTATTATTATTTTACTAAAATATAACTTCTGCATAATCGAAAATATACTGGACAGTCTTAAATAATAAAATTGAGTAAAATTTGAATAACCAAAAAAATCTAAAAATTGAGTTAAAAAATAAAAAAGTATCCGAGTAACTAATTTTTTAGATGTCTCGAGTTCTATTTTTATACATTATGATATAAATTGATGGTGGAAAACTTGAGATGCTTCAATATTAATATTCAAGGGTCGCTCGAAAACGCCCAAAAGGCAGCATTCGGAAACATTCCAAATTCTTGAGCGACGTTTAATTATTTAAATTTTTGACTAAAATTTTCAAAATATTCATTATATTTTACAGATATAAACTATTGCTGCTACAATCCGCGAATCCTTAAATTATAAGCCGATTGCAAATCATACATTGTTTGGTCCAACCTGCCTGTGGCAGTGCCATCTCTCTCGCTGACATTATTTCCATTGCACTTTTTCATGACGTTTTACTTTTTCTGTGTTAGGTCTCCATCCTAACCGCGCGTAAAGAAACTTTGCTTCAAAAATTTTAGATGACGGCTTGATAAAATAAGAAAAAATAGACTAAATAATTTTTCATTTTTAAATTGACAATTGAATTCTCTCGGTATCAATCGGCTTTGCTCTGAGCAGCTAAGAACATGTCATTTATGAATAATTCTAAAATTTATAAATAATTCGAAAGCTTACTAATAATTGGAAAACTGAGGAATAATTTGAATTTTGATTCAGTAGTAATATTCGATTCTACTCGATTCGAATACTTTTCGCGCATCCTTAATATTTTTCTATAAAAATAATACAACTCTCATTTCAAATAAAATTTTTCATTGCGCTGAAATTCGATTAGATAAATGTCCTAATTATAATAATTGAAACTTTTGTGGTATTTGATTTTTATCATCTCTGAGGCGAAGGCATTAAACTTAAGAAAAAAAAAAAGAAAAAAAAAAGGTACATCCGTTTACGTTCTGGTAACTATATACACTCTAATAGCTTGCCTTTAAGTAATGTAATTAAAATTTTTTTTCTTTTGTTATTTTTTGTATTATATTTTAATATTATTGTTTTTTATTTTTATTTTGTTGGTTTATTTAACTGAGTTTATTTAAACAAAAACTAATCTTTTATATATATTATTTTATATCTCTTATATTTATATTTGAACTATTTATATAAACTTATAATAAAATTTGATCCTAAGTTTAAGAGTATGTTTAAAAGAAAAACATATAAAATAAATACTAAGAATGATGAATGCATGGGTGATATTGTTTATTCTTTAGGTATATGTAAGTGGACCTATGCGGCCAAATAAATGGTGTTAGTCTCTAAGATGTTGGTTGAAGTTAGTTAGTCTGAAAGCATACGTTTTATGAGTAAGATATTCTTTCCGATTGCGATTAAATAAAGTAAAAATAATTATTGAAAAAACTGAGTGAATAAACTATTTCCAATATATTTTTTGGAAGACAAATTATAGTGGAGTTATCTTACAATTTTTTTTTATATATGCTAATACTTGATGCAATATTATCATATTGTAATCCTTATGTATTTTACTGTGACCCTTAGGGTGTGTCATTTTAAGGCTATATTTTTTTTTTACTGCTATACCAGAAAATCTGGTAGTATATAGAAAATAAAAAATTTTGCTGCTGGGCTAAAGGGTTTAAGTCCAATAGCGGCTTAGCTCATCAAAAAATTCGATTTCCCATTTAAATAACACGGGAAATTTTTTTTTTTAACTTTAAGTGTTTTTAACTCGTGAACAAATTAATAGATCGAATTGACTAATACATATTTTTGTTGGAAATTGAACGCTCTACAAAAAAGGTCTCTTATCATTTTTTGATCAATCTATCTGTTCTAAAGTTATGAGAGCTCGAAGTCAAGTTATAGTAAATTTCGAGATCTTTTTACTTTTCCGGTAAAACTATAAGACGTATCACAAAATATCATAAAATCTTTTTCGTAGACAATTTTATTTCCTACGAATTATTTGGAGTAAAATTTTTTCAAATTCCGCATTGTTTTCTAGTTATTTTCATTTTAATTTCAAGCTCTTAAAAAAGCAGTGTTCTGATCGATTTCAAGAGCTTGACATTGAAATGAAAATAACTAGAAAACAATGCGGAATTTGAAAAAACTTTACTGATAATAATTTGTAGAGATTAAAATTGTCAACAAAAAAGACCCTATAACATTTTGTGATAAGTCTGATAGTTTTGCTGGAAAAGTAAAAAGATCTCAAAATTCACTATAACTTGACTTCGAGCTCTAATAACCTTCGAACAGATGGATTGATCAAAAAATGATAAGAGACCTTTTTTGTAGAACGTTCAATATTTAACAAAAATATGAATTAGTAAATTCGATCTATTGATTTGTTCACGAGTTAAAAATACTCAAAGTTAAAAAAAAAAAATTCCCGTGTTATTTAAATGGGAAATCGAATTTTTTGATAAGCTAAGCCGCTATTGAACTTGAACCCTTTAGTCCAGCGGCATAATTTTTTATTTTCTATATACTACCAGATTTTCTGGTATAGCAGTAAAAACAAAAATATAGCCTTAAAATGACACACCCTAGTGACCCTGTTATGACTATTTTAAATATATCGTTCGTGTTTGTTAAAAAACAATTTCATTACTCGGTGTGAAAATTTACCAACCAAGATCCGTACTTTTTTATCAAATTAACACAAGAAATAAGAAATAACAGAAATTATGGGGCTATAAATTGTACAACAAAAAATGTATTGAGAAAAAACTGTGAAGTTTAAAACAAAATAGTAAACTGTCAGCAAATTAGTTTAATTATAATTGTTACCTAAAAGTTTACTTTCGATTTAAATTATTTAATTGTAATACGAAAGAGAAAATATAATAACGTAGAACAATTTGTAAATGGGCGATGGTATGTAGTTGGTTGAAAGCATCTAATGGAATAGAATTGTCACACTTAAAGTTTCGTCTGGAAAATGTATTCATGAATAAATATAAATCTTACCAGTGAACTTGCTGAAGCGTCGGGCCAGTGTTTCTGGAGACGCAACATCTATCTGAACGAAGGAAACAAATGAAACCCATTATCAAAACCGAGAGAACGGTGAATCCCGCTACTGCGCCAATAACGAGCGGTATCTGTTGGCAATGAAAATTTAATTATAGAACAAATAAATTGTCTCCGATCATTTGAATAAATTTATCATAAATATATTTAATTATTTTTTATTGTTTTCAATTATATTGATTTAAATTACCTGGCCTGGTTCGTCTACTCGTAACATTAATGTCCGTCTATCACTTCCACGATCGTTTTCAACGATTACATAATAAAGTCTTTGATCCTCTTTAACAGTACTAGTTAATTCTAAAGTTGCAATAAAACAATCTTCTGATGGCAGTGGTTCTAAATCTAATGCTCTGTACCTAGACTCCAATACTTCACCTGTTGATCATTTTTTTTAAAGCAAAAATTTAATTTTTTAATTCACTTAGAAATTAATTACCAATTTTTTTATATCTTCTCAAATTTATTCATGCATAAAAGACTAGGCAGAATTTGTTTATAAAATTTTAAAATAGCTGATATTTAAAAATGGCGTATGAATGATTTAAATAAAAAAAAATTCCTAACCTCACAACTAATGCAATTACTTTTTTTAAATGAAATTTCAAAACTAAAAACAGTTTAATTAATTTATAATAAACATTGAAAGTTCATTTCAACAGTTTTTAAAAAAATATACATGAAAATTATGAAACAATAATATTTGATGTAATGTAATTGCAAAAATCGCAAGTGATACAACAAATACTACCTAACCTTAATTCTACTAAACCCAAATAATAATTATAATAATAAATAATAAAATAATAGTACAGATGAAATGATATTAAATAATAAAATAAAAAATAAATAAATGAAATAAAAAGGCAAACCAAATAGATTACGAAGACATCTCTAAACTGGAAAATCGATGGATCTAACCGGCATGGAGTCTTGTGCTTCCCCATTCCCAGGCGACCAGCCGCGGCTTTGGATTAGAACACAATCTGATTTCCAATCTGGCAGGACTTCCTTCAGTTGTTGACACGATGTATTTCTCAGTACTTAGTGGCTTCACTACCTGTAATATCAAATAAATTATTAACGGTCACTAATGGTGGATTATTCATCATCATAATCATCTTATAGCCGACTTAATATTTAATTGGCATAGTTCATAAATCAAATTTAATCTGATCACTGAGTTAATTATTGGTTTAACTTATAATTACTAGTCTATTGATTAATAATAGAATAATTTTAAAAATAAATTCTTACCCTTGGAGCTCCAACAACTTCCAAAGACACTGGAATACTTTTCACTTCACGAACTTTACCATTTATCGTATTGGATGCCAGACATATATATTGACCCTGTTGCTGATAAGTAACATTTGTTAGGATTAAACGTTGACCTTTCCCACATTCAGCTGGAGGCCTTCCATCAGTAAACACTTGTTCCCATCTTAAATAAATAAAAAAAAAAAACATTTTATTCAATTTCAGTGGCATTAACATTTCACTTGTTAAAAATGGTTCAAGTTTTTCAGATCACTTGACCTGAATTTAAAGTATAAATTCAATAATTAATAGTCGACTGAAAACAATCCCGCATAAAAAAGCGCCATATGTTTAAAAATATATATTAATATATTAAAATTTAGTAGAGATAATTTATCAAGTTTCGAAATAAAATTTCATTTTTTAAATAAATATTTTACACTTCAAGTATAAGCTAGAATCCTTTTGATAAATGTTATGTGATATTATACATTTATTATAAAACTATGCTATTTAATATGTTTAAAAAAATATATCATTATTTATATCAGAAGCTTTGTAGATAATAATATTACAGTTCATAAATTGCAAAAAAATATATACTTGAATATATACCGCCATATTTGATAATTTTGCCGTAATAGAATATATCACATATTCATTATATATTTTTCGAAACATTGCTAACAATATATAGCATTTTTATATGAAACGGATTAAAGAACTAACGATATTTGATGTTCGTTAAAAAAAATGGACTGAATTTTTTCGGTTACGAAACTAGATTATTAACAGAGAACAAAAGAGTTCACCTATAGTCAGCGGGTGGCATAGCATCAGCGTTACATTCAAATGAAGCACCAGAATAAAGTAAAGCCGTTGATAATCGATCTGGTCCAACGGAGTCAATTTTCGGTGGATCTAAAAAATTTATTTTCAAAATACAATTTAATTAGTGAATCATAATTGTAAATATATGAACAATATAACATCATTTTAAATATAAATGGAGTAATCACAATTAACGGAGATTTGAACGGAAACTGGGCTACTTTCACCCTCGGTATTGGATGCCGAACAGACATAGGTCGCAGCATGATTTCTATGAACCGGTGAATACATCAAAGCTTCACCAATACCAACAACTTCCATATCTGCGCCTTTTATGCGTTTCCATAGAATTGATGCTGTTGGATTTGCATTTGCTAGGCATCGTATTTCTAATTTATCTCGGCCTTCTTCTAATGGCCCTACTGGTACTCCAACCAAACGAGTTTCTGGTGCATCTAAAAGAATTTTAACGCTTAATTAATTGATAGTAATTAACTATATGTTTTAAGAGGGGTAATTTCTTTTTTCTTTATTACTATCGAGTAGACGGGCAGTACTATAGTTGTTGCACTTACGGAGTAAATGAAAACTTTGCCCATATTTTTCCTTAAGCAAATAAAAATTTTAATTGAAAGAAAGTAGATTCCCAGATTATAGAATAATACATCAAAATAAACTTCTTTCCTTGTGTTTAGATTTTTTGTTTAAGCAAAAAATTTGGACTATACAACTGAAGGTCCGGTTTAATAACAGATTGAGTAGTTAAACGAATGTATGCTTTAGAGATATGTAAATAATTTGAATTTAAAAATAATTCGAGATATTTCTTATAAGTATATAGGTATTCTAATTGTTCTTCAGTTTTTGAAGCATTCGTAAACTTTTTAATTTTTTTGAAAAGTCTGAAGTACTAATAAGTTATTATAAAAATTTTTGAATAATTTTTCACAAAGTAGATAAAAATGTTACGTTCTCAGTATGAAACAAATACTCTAATTCAAATTAAATTAGCGAAAACTTACGAATATTTTAAAAACTGAAGAATAATTCAAAAGTTTACGAATACTTAGAACTTTTCAAATTAATCGAAAATTCGAATTTCGAATCCGATAGTTATATTCAATTGTATCTAATTCAAACACTATTTACACACTAAAAATTTTTTAGAGTGGACGCGGATTAAATTCGGAGTGATTGCGAAGCGGATGATTTTTTATTTATTCTATCTCCTTAGAGTGAAATTCACTCCAAAGGGGAGTTTATTTTAACACAAAAAACTTCGGATCGGAGTGAATGCGGATTGAAATAAAATCTAGATGACTCCGATGAAAAAATTCCTCATTTATTCCGTATGCGGAGTGTTTTTTTTTAAGCTCCAGAACTTCGAGTGAACTCGAATTGAACTGAAATCCTTATTCACTACAATTTTACTCCCGATTTTTTACAGTGCACATCCCTCATATGCATAAAATATGTATAAATAAATATAGTAAATAATTAAAAAATTAAAATAATAAAAACTTCAGAACTAAAGCAATTCGAAATTGTAAGGGATTGAAAAACGTAAATGAAATATATGAAGCGCAAGCCTCGAAAGTAAGTTAGTCACATGATACTCCAATTAAATTTTTTGTCGTTTGTGCACAGTTATGAGAGTGTGCGGTATGTGCGCGGCAGGGGTTAGGGGGAATAAAAAAAACCGAGCGGATAGCTTGCGCAGCTGTCCATTTCACGTAACAATGATTTCAAAATACGCGCGAACGAATACCTGCTGACCCATTCCCAATTTTAGCTTTCCATTCTCTATTACCCGCGCCTATACATCGTGTCATATACAAAACTGTTACGTATGCGTGAATCCATGCGTTTATGTATATTTGTGAATATGAGGGACATTTATAGTTGTATTAAAAGAGTAAAGGATAGACTAAAAGTATATTATGAATATAGAAAAAAAAGGACAAGGGAATTGGGAGTGCTAACATGACCTGCTTTTTGTCGTATTTTTTTGACAATTGAAACGTGTGAAATACGTCAGCAAGAATGAAATTTAACTACCGCTATAGACAGCTCTGATTTTTTATATTTGATTCGTTCAAGAACTGCGAAAAAATTATTCAGCAATTTTTTATAGGTCATATATTTAAATTGATGTCACTTCAAATCGTAAAAAACTAAAAAATACTTTCTTTATTTTTTATTTTAAAATAATTGATGTTTGAGAAACAAGTAGGGCAGGGCGGGGCTAGTTGATCACTTTTTGGTTTAATCTTCCATAACTTTAAGACGATGCATCGGATTTAATCGATTCATGTGCTGTTAGGTTCGTAATTAAGTCTTCTTCAAATGATCTAGCGACACAAAAACGATCCGAGTGTAAATTTACAAGTTATTCCCAGAAATGAGCGAGCGCTCCAAATTGCTCAACGTACCCCACTAGTGGGGCTAGTTGAGCATAGTACAGGGCTAGTTGTGCAATGGCTAAAATAAACGGAATGACTGTATAAAATCATATGAATGCAACATAAAATTGTAATTAACAAGCAAATATTTCTTTATTATGATTGTTGCATACTTATATTATTATTATAACTTTGATATTTAAAATAAAATCAAACAAAATTAAAAGTTCCCAATCTTTGGATTATTATTACATTTTTTGTATTTAAAATTATATATTTAACAATAATTATTAAGTAAATAAATGTCAAATTAAAATAATGACGAATTATGAGACCAAAAATATTGCCAGATGATTAATAATCCCAAATTATTAAATCATTTTTGTCACTATCACAATTGCATGTATGCAAACATATAGGTTAGATCGACGCTCGGCACGCATTTAATGCATTGAGCGCGCCATGCTCAACTAGCCCCAAATGAGGCAACAAAGTAAAAGTTCAATTATTAAAAAATAATAAGAGTTAAAAATAAAAAACCATATATAATCGAAAGAGCAATAATTCAATTATCTTTGAATACTTACGTGATCACGAAAAAGTATTTTTATACGAGTATAGGAGAAAAATTCTGAAGACCTGTTTTTTTTTTTTGACGCAAAAAAAAAAAACAAAGCTTTCTGTTAATTAGTCTGAGCACTGGATGGCAATTGATAATCATGCAATGTGTTCTTCTCCCGTAACCCTTTCTTTTCACCATTTAAACTTTTGTTGTAAGTTGTTTAGTTTTCGAGATATTTCAATTGCACAACTTGCCCCTATGATGAACTAGCCCCACCCTGCCCTACTATTTTTTAAATTTCAATATGTAACTATGATTAATTATAAAGTTTTAATGATCGATATTATTTTTCATTAATCAATGATAATAATCAAATAAATAATATGAGTTGATAAATATATTTATTTTATTTGTGGAAAATGTACAAGGGAAAAGTTTGGAATTGAAATTTCGAATCTCCGGTATCTCTCGGGTTATCGGAATTAATTCAGTGAATCGTTTATTCAGTGGCTTTTTCAGTGAATCAACCTCGAGCAAGCGCGAATCCCGGTCAGTGGTCACGTAGCAAACCTTGGTTAGGATCGATGGCGATTAGAGTGAAGTGTATATCCTATACATGATCACAAGGTGGGCTTGAAATACGACGTTAGTATATATGATAGGACTGGACACATAAAGTTCAAGTGGAAGTGGGATGGAGAAAAAAAACGGAAGCAATAAGAAAAAGAATAAAAGTAAACCGAGAAAGAATATAAATATTATTCGGTCAGAGTGCTTTTTGTGTAAAGTGTTTTTCGAGTAGGGTAAACTTTTGTTTTTATTGACGATTTATTGAAATAATAAAAATAAATATTTCATCGTAAGTATAAATAACATTCACGCTTTTACAAAATGATAAATATAAGAGGCTTCCTACGAAAAAAATACCGATAAGGTGAATTTTTTGATTCATTATTACTGTTTTTTAGCTGCTAAATAATAAGATATGAAATTAATCCAGTCGTTAAAAAAAAGGTTTTTCATGTAAGACGAAATGGACTAATAAATAAAACAAATTCTGTAGTATATTAGGGTGAACTCTTAATAAAAAAACGTTAGTATATATCACTAAGTATATTTATTAACCAGATAGTCATGATACGCGCGTGTCAACTTAGAGGAAGAGAAACTGCGATGCCACTTACAACAATACGTAGCACCCGAAACCACACATACACATACATTAATAATAGCGGCATCTAACGATAATACAAATTCAAAGAAAATTTTTATAACTTTTGTACGGAAAAAAAAAATTGTTGTCTACTTATCTGAGAAGTTTTATATTAATTAATTAGAATCATATTTGTGATGAAGAACACTTGGTGATAAACTTTTAGTGGCCCAAAATGCCGCATCATATCAAATCTTATCCTCTTACTTAAACAGGTTTCAATAAAAATTCAAGTACTCCCCCCCCCCTCCCCTCTTTTCCTTATAGTTGTTTTAATAAAAATTATTATAGTTATTTTTTTAACTTCCCGCTAAGAAAATTGAAAATTTTCAAAAAAAAGGGAAGTTATTGGTTTCGGTCCGATTTTTGAAAATCGAATTTCTAACTGATGTTAACGTTTCGGCGTTCTAGGAAGCTATTCTGACTAATTTCAAGATGATGTCCGAGTGTATGAATGTGTGTGTGTGTACGTACGTCCGAATGTAAATATCTGTAACTTTTGAACGGGTGAACCAATTTTGATCGCCAAGGTGGCACTTGACGCGGCTTGTTAATTTCTACAAGCTGTGAAAAATTGAGCTTTATCAGTAGGGTAAGTTCGGAGATTTTCCAAAAATGTCTTTTTTGGATCACTTTTAATGTGCTTTTTTTAAAATTTAAATATACTATATTTAAACAAATATAGTGTAGTTATTTAACTTATAAAAATTATTGTAGTTATTTTTTTTAATTCTATTCAATGATATTTTTTATCACTTTTTTCCCGGTCACGGTCTAAAAATTAAAAAGATTTCAAGTACTCGATATTTTTGTCTAGTATATATGAGAGCTGACAATTTATTGTTATTCCTCTTAAAATGTCCTGTAATAAATTATTAATAGAGTAAATTAATTTTAAAAAATAGCACTTTAAAGTTTAAACAAGTAGCTCATTAGTGAATATGAAAATATGTCAAATTTAAAATAACATTTTGAGGAACATATTCACGAGGTAAACTAAAACCACCGACTTTCTACTATATAAACATTTGTATACAAATACATAAAGTTCTTTGAATTAAATTAAAACAAAAAATATTCAGTGTACGCGTACGATCAAAGAGAGTAAGAAATACAAATACGGTCGAATAAATAAAAAATGAAATTTCATATAAAATACTTACATGTAACATCGAATCGTACTTCAACATTCGAAGTTTTAGTAGGATATGCTGGATGATTGGCCTCGCATCGAATCAGATGACCGTATCTCGAACGATCAGCCTCAATATCGCAAACACTTCGGGTGGACCACGTTCGTGGATTATCAATCTCTGTGGCATTTACCTGTGGCCTTGTGGTTCGCAACTCCGTGTCTCTCAGATACCTATGGGTTAATTTTCAGATTTGCATTGCCAATGTTTACTAAATAAAAATTTCTAATTGAACCCACAAATGTAAAATGCAACTCTTCTTGGTTTTTTCTCACCTCTATACTCAAATAATACTACTAGTGCTCTTCAGCTCTCTCTTTCGTTATTTCTCTCTTTCTCAACTGAATTCTCTGATCCGTAACCCACTTACCTTTTCCCTCTTTACTATATCCGTTCTACTATATCTACCGCCCAGAAAACCTCAAGTAATTTTCATGATTTTCGAGTATTCTGCAGTATCTCAGACTTGAAATTATTTTACTACTATTTGTACATTACTATCCATTAGTTAAAAAATAAAAAAAAGAACTGTAAGATTTCTTCTTGAATATTTTTTTTGCTCAAGTTCTTTCGGGATTGATTGAACACAGTATTTTCAGTGCGATTTAAATAAATCAAAATGAAATAAATTTTTTTTTAATTAAAATAAAAGCAACAAATAGTTTTTCTTTGAAATAAAATATTTTAAGTATATTTTTTATTTGATTCATTGATAGTAAAATGAGTAGAGGAGAGATTTTTATAGTAGATAGAGATCGAGTGAGATTTCCGTAACAAACAAATGCGATTTTTATACGAAAACGTCAAGAGTCGATTTTGCAGGATGGACGAGTTCGATTGTAGAATCTCTTTTATTTCTTTGTAAAAGAATTTATGTGTGGATGGTGTGGATGTTACAGTAGTGTACAGTAGAGCATAGTACAGTGCTCTATGTTTCTATATAGTGAGTTGAGCTGTTTTTGCATTCACATTGCGAGCTCACTGTATCGTGGACTGAGTGAAACTACGAGGGTTGATGTTAAACTTTTTTATTTTTTTTATTCTGTCGCCTGGAATTCGAATTTAAAAGCGCGACTGTGCATAGCACAACTGCTGTTATATATAACTATACACTGTATACTATTCAAATATATATAAATAGTATATAGTATATAGTCTATAATGTATAGTGTATAGTTATATAGTATGTTGAAATAGTCTGCCAAAAATATTCAGTATTCTGTGGACATCTAGACGAAAAATGCACCGAATTAACGTAACAACTGTGTGAAGTTGAAAAGAAAAATTGCTTTTGACAATACACTGGTACAGCATAAAAATAATAAATGAGAATGAAAAATTTAGCACTATTTAATTACAATCATAATTTCATAAACTTTGTTTTTTTTTTTTTTTAATTTAAAATAGTACTTCATCAAGAGAACAAAAAAACAATATTTATTATTGCTAAACGCGTTTGTTTGATTTTATTTTAATTAGCAAGATAAACAAATTTTCTATTCATGAAAACTATGAGCCGTGATTAAAATTCGTCATGCGCATGATTTTTCCAAGATACACACATTTATTCCCGTAGGCTTCCCTCAACTATGCACTCGCAGGCTTTATTATACAAGATGCAGAACAGATCATGATTATTCATGAAGCGTAAAAGGAAAAAGCCCACGTGCCGCGGACAATATCCATAAGGTATTCAACATCGTACAGATTCTTCTTGGAGCAAAAATACAAGAATTTAATTAAGACAAAATAGTAAAAAAAAAAAAAAAACTAAATCTTTCATTCTCATTTTCATTTTTATTCATTTAAACTCCATTTAATGGACATTTGAGACCACAAAAAACCAATTAATATAAATGGTAGCGTATAAAATTAAAATAAATATAATAAGACACATGGGTAAATAGATAATTGTATTCTCGGGTAACTGATCGAATCATTAACAAAATAAATAGTAAGACATCTACGAGTAACAATTACGAACCATTTAATTAGAGGCGGAGGATTCCCATAGCGAGCAGTGCAAGTGAGCGTAGCAATCTCACCTGCTCGAGCTGTCACGTTGCCACCCGGTAGAATTACAGCACCAGCATACTCTATCTGTGGACGCTGAGGGCTGACTAGAATGAGACAATTAGCGAAGATTAATTCGTAATCCTGTCGTTCATCCTGTGGCCGCCATCACGTCGCCGGCGATCAACTTCAGGACGCTACCAATACGCGGCGCTATAACAACTATACTATAGCTATTACACTAGTCTACTAAACTATACTACAGGTACTTACTATCACTATCACTAGTGCATTGTATAGTGCAGTCGGATTATATGGATAGGGGTCAAATGACGGAATGGGGATTGATGATAAAAGTGGAATGGTACATGCAAGGCAAGAGACTAGAGCTAGAGTATAGTTGATCCATTTGATCGCGTAACCAACCTACTATCTTGTTCATTCATCGTCGACATGCACTTACACACATACATACATCCACTATCTTCTCTTATTCTCTTATCCTCATCCTTCCTTTCACTCTCTCTATCTCTCTATCTCACTAGTGTCAAGATGAGAGAGATGAGAATATGTATAACATTGTGTGCCGCAATACATAATGAATAATTAATGATTTATTGACAACATCAAGGACGGGGTACTCGCGAACGAGATCCTGGCGATCGATCAATGTCGAGGTAGGTTTACGACCCGGAAAATCCGGGCGCATAACTGATGAGATCGTCAATTTTTTTTTTAACACTATTTTTTAGAAAAAAAAATTTTTTTTTCAGATCAATGAATAATTTTAATGGGCTTCAGAATATTTAGTTTTTATTGTTGGATATAGAATTCCGGTATTGTTATTTATTTTTTTATAAATCATTGATAAAGTCAAATATATATTTTTTTATTTATCACTATTGTATATTTTTTTCGTTAACGATTTAAAAAATATTTTTAAAATAAATATATTTTAAAATATTTAAAATAATAAACACATAATTAAAACACTGTAGTTTATTTTAAAAACTATGTCAATTAAAACTGAAACAAGCGGATTACGAATCAACACATTCACAACTTAGATCTATTAAAAAAGTTTAACTCAACTACTTTTTCGGGATTATTAATTTTCTGGATTATAAATAATACCTCTGACTACAAGTCTAGCTGGTTCTGACGCCAGTGCATCTTGGGTAGTAAAATCACTGGCCGTAACTTGGCACTGCCATAATCCATCATCAAACTCAAGGGTTGCAGATCTTACCCAAAGTGAACAGTCACCTAAATCCGGTGAAGCAACCCACTCGTATTTTTTTAAGTGCATTCCAATTGGCTAAAAAATTTAACAATATTTCCAAAATTAAATACAAATTACGGATCAAATGTATATACATATAATTAATATTAATTTAAATAAACAATAAATTTTAATTAAAAACAACAGAATATTTTCATCACAATAATTTTGTGAGCAAAATCGAATGTTATTTACTAAAGTAAACAAGATGGCGAAATTATGATACGTCAAAAAGATTGATGCAAACATTTCAGATCGTATTGCTGTTGAATGGATAAAACAAACTGCACGACAGTATAATGTACTCCAACAAGATTGAATCACGTTTGAAACGTTCATGGAAAAACGTCATTGAACCGATGGATTCATCTAGCTTACAAACGTATTCGTAAATAAAAAAAAAAAGTACAAACACAAACATAAAAAAAAAGACGTCCATCTGTGACGCGATAGTTGTGTGAGTTGAAAAGCAGTACATTCAAATCGAATAAGGATTTACGTGCTTCTACACGGCTCAAGGGGTTATGGTATTGAAGTATTAACATTCCATACCAAGCGTTTCTTTAACAATACGAATAGTCACATTTCGTATCGAATTTCTGCGTTCCAACAACCGACCAAGTAAAGCAATGAATCTTTTTCATTTACTTTATTTTGTTTCATTATATATATGTATATGCATACGTAAAATACTAGCATAGCTTGGAGGGTGGTACATACACAGAAAGCTTAGCGAATAAATGATTGAACTTCAATCCCGCAAATGGGTACGCGACTTTTTTTTTTTCATTTTTTTTTTCAAGATTTTTAGAGCGAAAATTCATTCAATTCTCAAGCGAAGTTGCTACGTTGAGTATCGAAATGAGGCCACCTAATTCTCGTTAAAAATTTTTTGTGGCTTTAGTATATAATTTATCTAGAAAAAAGCATAAAGTAGAATTTTAATGACAAAAATTTTTCACTTAATTAAATTAGCTAGTAATGAAATTATGTTTATTAGCAGTACTTAAAAAAAATTTTTTTTTAAAGCATATTAATGACACAATAAGATTATTTTGACGTAAAAAAAAAAAAATTGAAAATATATGATTTTTAATACGACTGCTCACTTAGCCTCGCAAAAAAAATTTTTTCTATAAAAATAAATTATATTTAAACAAGAAAAAAAGCATTATTTAAGAAGTATAAATTTCTTTTTAAATGCTCATTTTCCTATGCAGGAGCTGCCAGAGTTGAACGACGGGCCCCTACTTGGCCCAGCACTGGGGAACCTAGCTTTGGCACACCTATATTGGCCCATGCTTGGCTCAAGATAGGGTACTCAGTCCTGGCCGTTACAATGATTACCCGGGCTTGGGCCAATACTGGGTAACCTAGCCTTGGCCGTTACAATGATTACCCGGGCTTGAGCCAAGACTGTGTTCCCCTGTCTTGGCCATCCAATGGCACGCCAGACTTGGGCCAAGACTGGGTAACCTAGCCTTGGCCGTTACAATGATTATCCGGGCTTGGGCCAAGGTAGGATTACCCAAGTTTGGCTATACCTATGGTTTATATAAATAGATCATATGAATGTATCAGTTTAACATTAGTAAGTTCATTCAGTAGCTACCGTTCAGACCCAAGAATCGAAGGACGGCAGTTCGCGCCCAGAGCCCAGCAGAATTTTCACCGAGTTTTTTTCACATCATTTACCTCCCTTAGATAATTTAAACGTTAATGGTCACGAATTCTACGAGGTTAATAATAATAAAATTTTTTTTTAATAAAATTTATTCGTTTCCTCAATGTATGGGCCAGGTCTGGCAACCAGGCTTGGCCCGAGATTATCATTCCAGGCTTCTACCAAGGCTGGGCCAAGACTGGCTCACAAGCCTTGCCCAAAGTTCTACAAAGTTGGACCAAGTCTGGGCCAAGCCTGGGCCGTGGTACTTTCCTCTCTGGGTTGCTCTACTCGACTGTAAAAGTCCATTTTTTTGTGTACCTTAAATTATTATAAATTTCATAAATATTTATTTTATTTTTTCCATTAATTTAATGCTACCCTAAAAGTTAAACTAATTTTTTTTACTATGTTGTAGTCCAATTACTCACATTTAATTATTAACCATTAATCAGTTTCACTAAATTAATGATAATAATTACCGTACTAACATATTTATTATTCGTTGACCTGTTTTTAAACGCGTATAATGAAAATTTACAAAATTAATCTCCATAAATAATTAAATTATTTCTCACAACGTATTTTATTAGCAAGCATGTATATAATTAAAAATAATTTACAATATTTAAAAACTTCTTAAAAAAAAAGTTTTATAAAACAAAAAGAAGAATCCCATAAATTTAAAAAAATTGCTAATTAAATATCCGAAACAATTTCCAAGTATATTTAATAGAAATACCAGATACCAGTAACATAATTGTACAGCAGCAAGTACAGGTCTGACCACAGGGGAATTTATCTACTGGGATATTTGGGAAGTTTCTCTCTATCATTTCTACCCTACACTATACTCTAACAACTGATTATTATACTCTCATACTGGTAGTGCATTATTACTGCCAGTTATTCTGACACGTCACGACACGTCTGATTGTTATGTAGCTCTACTACATTCACTACCATACCAGGGTGCTCTATAACACATAGAAATAGTTACAGTACAGCGCGTCTGAATGTTACTAAGGCAATACCAACCTACTGCGACGCGTTGGTTAACCCGGAATACGCCTGACTGAAAATTTAACTATCACTGCAGCGTTACTGCCATCAAGAGTTTCAAAACTATGTAGTATATTCAGGTTTTAATTCAATTTAGTAAATCCAAAATCCCATTTGTATTATACATTATTAATATATCACTTTTATACGTAAATTAATTTACAGTAGTATCCAACAAAATAATTAAAAAAAAATTTTAATTAACACAGCAAAGTTATAAATAATAATTTTATAAAATTTAATTACGTTTAGCTCTTTTTTTTCTTTCAGTCTCATAAAAAAATAATAAGTCAATCTTATTGCTCCGATACATTTTTCACTCACTTCTATATCTCATAAAATTCTTCAACCCATCACTCAAGTCTCAAGATTTCGCTCCTTAAGTTTACAAAAAGATAAAAAATAAAAAATGTTATAATAAAGTGTCATAAAAAAAAAAGAATATAATAATAATAAAATAAAATAAAAGAATATCTCGTGTAGGAAAAAGTCTCGACGACGTTTGAGGGTACAAGAGCCCACGTCATTCATTTAAGGGATTAAAATCAAGGCACGCTCGGGGCACGAGTCTCTCATGGTACACTTACTTAAGTGAAGGAGTACAGTAAGGATTGTCACGTGAAAACGAATGATAAAGAAAGAGAATAAATAAAAAAAAGAATGAAGAATAAAAATCCCCTCTTTAGCTTTCTTCTCACTCACTCGAGGAAGAATTTTCTCAGTATACTAGAGTGGGATCATGTAGTAGTAGTATATAGTGGCAAAGAAAGGAGTTGCATAGACCCCCACTTCAGTGTATTCTCCGTAGAGGCCGCGAGCAGCAATCAGCGTAATGTACCCGCCGCAGACATACCGCCCGACCCTCTCGGGAACTCTGGTAACCCCTTCGCGTTCTCTGCATACTACCACCACCCTAATTCACTCCCGCCAAATATACTTGTGCAGTTGCCTATGCATGTATACAACTGCTCGCGTTACAAACGGCCAAAGTAAAGCTATATAGTATTTTATGTATACATTCGACAATTCAAAATCTCTGTTCGGTATCACACTAGATTTTCTCTCACTTTCTATCTCTATCTATATCTATTTCTATCACTCTTTTTTATATCTTCTGGTCCTTTTTTTAACTCAAGTAAGCTACGACGGCGCCACAGATGCATCGCAGTAGCAATCACATTGAGAGCTACGAAATAGATCACGCATCTGGTAGCTAAAAGGGGATTCGAGATCGATTGGCCGATGCAAAATGAAATGAACCTAGTGGATTGAATTTTGTATGAATCGATTTTCATGCTTTCAAGCATACTAAGTTTTTTATTTTTTCGGTAAAAAACATCCGATTTTTTATTTTATTTTTTTTTTATTTTAATTAGCGTTGCAACTATAAAACGGCTAATGAATATAATTCCTAAACTGAGTTTGTATATAAAATACACTGTAAAAAATCACCGGGGTAAGTCCAAGCGGTGTAGGTGTTAAAATCATCGGTGTTAAATTTACCCTCAAAAGCGGTGTGAAAATAACGCCGCCACCGGTGTAAATATTCTAGACCGGTGTTAAAATAACGACACCGTCGGTGTAGATATTCTTTACCGGTGTTAAAATATTTAACTTTGTGAATATTTCTACTTACTCGATCACTATACTTGTTAATAAATTTTATTCTTTATTAATTTTCTGACGAACTGACATTTTTTGTGTTTTATAATCTTTAAAGTTAATACTCCAAGCGGACGCAATTTACCCCGCTTTTACACCAATTACCCCACTTTTACACCGGTTTTACTCCGCTTCTACACCGGTTACCCCGGTTTAACACCGGTATTTTTAACACAGGAGGATTACTCCTCCTACACCGGTGTAATTTCATTTTTACACCGGGCGGAGTTAAAACGAGTCAGTTTTTAACACCGCTCTTTTTACAGTGTAGATGTAAATAATTAATGACCAATTAGTCTATACATTGAAAGATTTATTACTGGAAGATAATGTTTTAAATTTTTTGGTTGTGGTGTATTCGATTGTATTATTCAGCTTTGATCATGATATAATGAAAGTTATTTGAACAAAGAAAAACAAAAAGTGTATATTTTATTTATGAAGAAAACTCGTTTATTTTGTTATCGTGATAAAATATTTTCACTCAATTTGTAAAAAATATTTAAACGTGTACTTCAACTTTTATTTTATTTATTTTAAATATAAGTAATGAAGAATTTTTAATGTATTTTACAATAAATATTGCATACTTTCTGCTTGACTAATTAATTTCACATTTAATTTTAAATATTATTTTACAAATATTGCGAGTACTTTTTGAGTAATTTAATTAATTAACTTATTTGATTGAATAATTCCATCATATTTTTAATAAAATATAAAAGCTCTAGTGTAATTTGAGATAATTTTATTGCTATATTAATAAAAAAAAAATTTATTTATATATAAATATTTTTGATGAATTAAAAATAATCATAGAGGATGTGGGTGTGAAAGCTCCGTATTGATTGATTCCCGGGCGAAATATACCTAAAAAAATATCATACACGTGAAATAGTATTTTGCACCTTCTTCCAGCAATTTAGCGAAAATATTTTGTCTAGGGATCTATCAATATTTAATTAAGATATATTTTGTATATTTATTTATATCTAATCCGGGGATGAAGAGTCGGTGTTCTGATATGGAGACCGGCTAACAAAAGATGTTATTAATTAATTTAAAAATTATTCTAACAATAGACTTGTTTTTGTAATTTAGTTGATAACTTTAATAGTAAGAATTTTCTATTCGGAGAAAAAATGGAAATGAAAAATGTACAAATTTTTCTTGTGCTTTCGACCAAACTACAAACAAGAAATTGAGTTACCAAAAATGATTATGCTGTACTATAATTATTATGTGAGCCCCTAAAAATTTTTTGTTCTTTACTATAATTCCTATTTTAGAAAATTAATTTTCATTAAAATTTATCAATAAGTTTCAAGAGGTTTCAAGAGTTACACATTTTATTTATCAACAAAAGGCTAAAATAATATTTTATCGCGAATCAGCTTGCAGGAATTACAAAGAAAAAAATTAACTTAATTTGATTGTGATATTTATTAATCGTTATCTTAATAAATAATTACCAACTAATTATTTTTTCAACATTAAAGTATTCACGGAAAAAAAATTTTTGCGACCCTAAGATAACTTACGGTAACAAAATTCTGCCTTAATATATACGGATAACGAAGCATTCGTTGGAATTAAAATGTTTTTGTAATGCTAGCAAATTCTTCGTTGGGCCAAGCAATGGCTTGTAACTGTAACAAAACTGTTGTGTTCCAATAAAAAAACTGATTAGTCAAAGTAACAGAACGAGTTACGACACAAATTCATTTGTTACTATAACAAATTGATTTGTTACCGTGAGCTAATCATGTTTGTCATTATAACAAAATCTTTCGTTATTCCGTCTTTTGTTATCCAGACGAAATTCGTTTTTTCCGTGTTAGTTACGATTTTTGTTGATAAATAAAAATTGTCATGGCTCGAAAACACAAAAATACGTGAAAACTTGACTTTTTAAATTTTTTCAAATTTCGGCGAGGAATTAACTCTTTGCTAAAAAAACAAATTATTAAAGTTGAAACGATAAAAATGATGAATAAAAAATGAAAATATGATTTATTATTAGTGTGAGCAACGAGATGATAATGATTGTGCAAGATTTATTGCAAAGTTATGACAGAGTAAAGAGCATAGAAAATAAAATGATGAAGAGAGATATTCAAAATTGAATCAAAAGCCGCGAGGTTCTCTGGCAGCGACGCATTCTGAATCAGAGACAACGATGTTGTTTATCCCAGATGAGGTTTCCTCTTGCGTGTTTTCCACCTCTGAGCCAGCTAGTATTCGCTCTAAAGAGTGAGTGAAAGCACGTGAATGAGATAGGAAATACGTAAATCGCGGGAGATGAAAGAGAAACCGAGTAAAAGAGAGAGAGAGAGAGATGGAAGAGATTTACCGTGGTTGGTTAACTAAGGAGTCGATGGGGATGATGCCTCCAGGGTAAACAAGCGCCAGGTGGAATGATCCTCTGGTTATTTACATCTTTCATAAATATTCACTATAACTGGAAATGTAGTACAAAATAAGTTGGATAGAGGCAGTAATGGTGAGAAATAGAAAAAAAAAAAACATAAACATGTTTCAATCAATATTACGTACGATTTATTATTAATATTATTATTGTTATTTACTACATTATAAAGCAGTTTATAATAATCACGAAAAGTTTTTTTTAATCATCCGTCAACTTTTTTAATTATTTGTAAATTTTCTTCGAGCTTGGGGAAAAACTTTTTCACTTTTCTCTCCATCTTCTTCTCCTTCTTCTTATTATTATTTTTTCGCTATCTACTGTACCCACCCCATTACACTTTTCTACCTGAAATTCCCTCCAATCCAGGCGCGTCATTAAAATAGATTACTTGTGCATATTAAAATGAAAATTAATGCACTCGTATATATTACGGTAAACCGACGAAAAAAAAAAATAATTTTTTTTGTTTGTGAAATAAATAATAATCAAGATATTTTATTTGCTGCCAGAGATTTAATTTTAAAAGTTTTAAAAATGGAAATTTAATCGGTCTTATCTAAGCTCCAATTTTATTTGGAAAGAAAAAAAATTTTAATTAAATAAAAAATAATGTACATTGAAAATCCATTAAACTTAATTTTTAAACATTGTAAGTGTAAGAAATGTTAAGTTTTAAAGTCTTAATTTAACTTTATATTAATTAAATCGAGATTCAAAGTCTTGGGTCGGTAAAGTCTAAGTTTTCGCTTTGTCGATTTTCATTTTATATTTAAGTGTAAAAATAGTTTAATTATTTTGACGCGTGAAATTGGTTATATTTGACAACAATAGCGGCAAGCCAACTTAAAAAGTCAAGCATTTTATGAATTTATTAATTTTCATAAAATGGTACACACAAAAAAAAAATTCTCGACTGAAGGTAAATATTCTTGATTCAAGAAAATTTTTTTGGAGACCTAAATTTTCTCAGATAAAGTAGAAATCTTCTCCAACCAAGACGAATTCTCTTGGCTCAAGAAAATCTTGACTTGGTTCCCGAAAACGTTTGTCTTCAAAAATATTTTCTTGACTCAAGATATCTGTTTTTTCTGTGTATACAGAGAGGACTTGATGGTTCGAAATTACATAAATGATCGCAGTACGGGTGGGAATAAAATCATATAATCCAAATAATTAACTTTTTATGTATATCAATTCTCAAGCGGGTAACAATAAATTTTATCGGTCATATAAATTAAAAAATAACTTGATGCAACTAAAATTTTACTATATAATTGAAAGATTTTACACCGCATGTACGAATTTCGGGTTATAAACTGTCAAATTTTATGCTTGCATATTCTACTTTAACCCATAAAATGTAAATTGCTACGATGAAATTATCTTGGCATGCCTACATCACTCGAAAAAGTTCAGTTTAATCAATTAATATTTTTTATTTAACACATGCACGGTTTTCGCGTTTTATCGTGTCAATAAAACCGAACCCTCAGCCGTCCATCCGATCAATGTGATATAATGACTCATTATGTCAATTTTTTTCGATTTTCATAATATGCGTGGCATTTGTGGTTCTCTAAAGCCATTATTACAATTGCAGCTCGACGTTGCAATGCCAAATGTTTTTGACACGAGATTTACGTACACAATGTTAAAAATGTTCGGAAATTTCAATCGCTTTAATATCCAATTGTACTCAAAAAATGAAATTCTTTCACCATAATTCGAATTAATAAACATTATTTGTAAAATTAAAAAAATTTTTTTTTAATTTCCGGTCGTATCGAATTTTTCAAACTAAATCATGAAATCTAAAAGTGAATTTGAATTTGAATATAAGTTATAAGTTAAGAAAATGCATGATGATATGTTTGTTAAGTATTCTTAAAAAGTAACTTGTCATCGGGAGTAATCGTAAATTTTCGGCTTGTAATGTAAATATGTAGTTATGATGTGAGATTATTAGACCAGTTTTTTTGTTGAAAGCACTGTGGTACTATAAAAAGTTGTAATTTTTTTTGTACAAGTACTCTTCGGTCATTTGACCGAGTGACAAGTACCTTTTTCGATAGTATTAAAGTATATCCTATATTACATTAAAATATATCCGATATTGTATTGTGTACACGGAGAAAAACATATTGTGATTGGAACGATCTTATGGATAGTGATATGATAGTGATGTGCGTATCGTAAAAAGACCCGAATCAAAAAGCTAATTCTAGCTCAAAAGCCTCAATTTCTTTGATGTTTTATTTACCGCCCAGAAAGTAACTCTACTTTAGTACTCAAAATCCTCAATGAGAATTATGAGGTCTAAATGTGAAAAATTTATCGATTTTAAATTATAACTAAGACCTCAAAATCATCAACGAATGAAAAGTTATACTTCAGACTTTGAAAAATTTTAAATAGAAAAGGGAGGGGAGAGAATACATCGAATGAGACTTTTGAGGTTCAAATGTGGACAAAATTATTTCTGTATGTTTTGAGTATTTTGAGGCTCTAATCCAGATTGTGTTATTCCAGTTTAGTCGTCAAAGTGGTAAAATTGGTCATAAGTACTACTCTGAGGACTAAACTAGGATAACTTTCTATTCTGTTGTCAATCTTTGAATTCTAAATTGATCCTCAAAAACCCCATTGAGAACTTTGAGACTTAAATCCGAATTTGTTTTTTGACTCGGGGAGCGATCTCTAGAGCTATTATCGCGATCCATTTTAGTCCCATTCACGATCCATATTGCTGCCAGCACTACGTGGGTCAAGAAAATAACTTGATTTTGGTGTAATTTTAAAAAATGAAAAACATATTTTACGATATGAAAACACGCTTGGTTTTGACGTGCTTTCGACTAAGTTGTCTTACTTACTTTCGATTTACGCCAACTAAGTCAAATTGAAGTTAAAAAAAGTAAGTGTAGCCAAAATCAAGTTAATAAAGTCAAATTCAAGTCAACAAAATTATAAGAAATGATTTAATGTCTACAGTTTCGGGTTCCGATTAATATGTGGCTACACGGAACTTTAGTTTTTGAAGTTTTTTTTTTTCAAATACTAGATTACTTTCATTATTAGCTTAAAATAAAGATAACAGGTTTTGAAATATCATTCTACGATATTTAAATTTTACTTTCAATTCTGCCAAAAATAACGCTCATTTAAAAGATCAGATTTATTTTGTTAATGTTTTTCGTGGATTTGAAATAAAATTTAATCTTTTATTTTTTCGGTATAATAATTCTGATGGTTATTTTGCAATGAGATTTCATTCTAGACTAATTTAAATTTCAAGTAATAGGAATTAAATCGGTATTATTCATATTTTGGATGTTATTGTGTTTACGTACCTACGTACATATGAAATACAATAGTTAGATTCTTTACTGTATTTACGTTAAAGCAAAACAAAACAACGATTTTCAATAGGGATTTATCCTATTTAAAAGTGAATGATTTAATAATCCGATGAAAAAAAATGATCAATTTTGTTGTTCTATTTCCCTGACCTACATGAAAAATGTATGAAAAAATAACAAATACTGAAATTGAAAATTCTATTCAACTATTTAGTTTTAAAATCATCGTGACGTAAATGAGCGACTTAAAATTTTTCTATTACGTCTACAAAATAAATGAGAGTTTTAAAACAACTTTTTGCTAAGATAAATAGAATATTTGAAAAAATTCTGCTTTTCGGATGTGGTTAGATTTCAAGAAAATTCTGCTAGTTGGTAATTTGATAATTCAAACGCTCATTAGTAAATAAAATTGAATCAAAAATTAATTGCTCTCTAAAAATGAATTAGTGAATTTACACTGCGAATCAGTGAAGAGTCACTATTTTTCAAGCTATAAGTATACTACTAATTCAACCAGTGGTATAATTATAACTGATTCCCAGTGTATATTCACTAGTTCGCAGTGAATTTCACTAATTCATTTTTAGAAAGTGGCTTCATTTCTTAAACAAACTTACGATAATTTTTCAGATTTCAAGTATAGATAATAAATAAAATAACCATAAGCATTAAAAATTATGTACATTCCAAGCTCGTTATAAGCAATCGTCAGGAGTTGTCGAGTAAAAATTCTTGAAAAAATCTGAGACTTAGGCTTTCCCTTCATCTTCGTTCTCTACGCGCGTTCTACATGTATGGGTTACGTATGTAAATCGTTACAAGTCACTTGTTACAAGCAACGATTGAAATTGCGTCAAAAAGTTTAATAATGAGGGATAAATTCTGTACAAATCAAAGTTAATGACATACAAATATTATTTAATTTAAATACTATGTATTTACAAAAATTTATTATTTTTAAAAATTTGTTTTAAATGAAATATGAGTGATGCTTATAACGACCGTCAAGACATAAAATTTGAGCGACCGAAAGAGTGAGGGAGCTTTAAAGTCGTAAAGAAAAGCACGATTGGAGAAGTTGCTTATAACGAGCTTGGACTGAGTATGTAAAAAAAAAGTTTTAATAGTAGTTTATCTATCGAGTGCGATTGTGTTTAAGACGCGAAGTGTGAAGATTAGTGCCAGAGCCAAAGACGAGGGTACCAACACACGAGCGTCTTAGACTCGATTGTACTAGATAAATACATTAGTTTTTGTGACAGATATTTGAAATATACAACATTTAGTGCCTATAAATGGCAGGATATAATATTTATTTATTCATTTGGTAAGATTGTTTTGAGTATTTGTTGAAAATGAGAGCGAATTCGGTAAGTGTATTAATTAATATGATGATAAATTTTGTCACAAAATGGCTCGTTGGGTTACTTCGATATTTTTTGGACGTTTGCTATCGCACATGTAACCAAAAAATATTTCTTGATCCGTTGATGACATCACAATTAGAACGATTAGGTATTTTTTTTACCAGCTGTATCTTATCTAATATTTTCAGCTGCCGGCTAAATGTCGTACATTTCAAGTGTCTGTCACAAAAAATATTTTGTAAATTCAATAATGAGAAGAATTTTTGAATTTAATTGGGTGACAATAAATTTATCAAGATAATTGTAGTATAATTTTGTTCATTTTAAAATTATACTACACTATGATTGTATTAACGAGCAAAAATTATTATCGCCATGAATTTAGTATAATTTACAAATCGTACTTTTATTAATGAACGACAATACAATACAATAGCTAAAATAATAGTCCACTATACTTTGATTATGCAATCGAAAAACCACATGAGCCATTATCATAAATAGTACATTTATCCATACATATGAACAAATCGTAGTAGTGTAGATAAAATTTAAATAGGCATTCAGTTCTGCATACTTGTGCATCCTCACCATGTGAATAAATGTGTTATATAATATATATCTGAACCATACATTGCAAATGAGAAATGTAGGCAACGAGTCCCATGTGTTAGTCGGTCCACTTGGCAAATCCTGAATACCGCCGCCGAAAGCGCTGAGTCGACGCATCATCATCCTCATCTACCAGAGCCAGTTGGTGGTTTTAGTTGTACGATGATGGTTGGAGAACGTCAGGGGAGGATAAAAGCCAGGGACCAGGAGGTAGGAGGGATGCTGGTGGTAACAGCTCAAGTCGAGTTGTATATTTCGTGCAAATATTTGGCTCATCCAGCAAACGGCATAATCGTCGAGTTTATCAACAGCCGTGTGGTTGACGAGACTCCCCTACTTCTACTAGAGTTATGGCTATGTACTTGGTCAGCCGAAAATTTTGTTACGACTGTAGAGTATTTTATATTGCTCTTGTTTATGTAAAACTTCAACCGTGTTTTTTTTTTTTTATACTAATATTATGACAACTATAAAGAAAATAATATATATATAGAAGAAGATGGGTGCGAAAGAAAGGCGACACCACTAAGTAAATAATGGGTTTTCGAGAATTCACATTCGCTAAATCTTCCTTGGAAAAAAGTTTAGATCTGCCTGGATCACATTAGATCAAATCTGATCGAATTTGATCAGATTTGATCAAATTTCATCTATGAATAGATATGAACAGATCTGACTTGATCTGTTCAGATTAAAGTAGATCTAGGCTGACATAGACTTCTGCTTAAAAATCAGTCTGGCAAGATCTGAACGGATCTAATTTGATCTGGGCGGATATAGACAAAATGCATATCTAAACTTTTTTTTCCCGGGCTCTTTTTCTAACTTCTATTTGAAGTAATTAAACCAAATTTCCAGTTTCCATAGGAAAAAAATTTTTCCCCAGGCGGGCAAAATGAACCACTCCCACAAAAAGAAAAAAATTTTTTTTTTTATTCAAAATGATGACTATAATAAAAATGTTAATATTCAACCTAAGCGAAAAAAGAGATTTACAATACTGTTAGTAAATGAAGATGACGAAAAAACAAAGTTAATGAAGACACATATGACTTATGTAAAATTTAAATATAGCGAAAAAAACACTGTATGTATTGTTTGTGACCAACTACCAATACATTGAGTCCACTGAAAATCCCCGAGTCGAAATTTAAAACGTATCTCAAGCGTCTCAGGCGTTTAAAACGTAAATTAAGAGTCTCAGGCGTTGAAAGCGCGTTTGAGACGTCTCAGGCGTTAAGAGCGTGTTTAAAACTTTTCAATAATTTCTTAATTCCGATTAAAATTAAAAAGGTCATGTACTGGGTATTAGGTAAAGTTTTTTTTTTTCATTTTCCGTCAAGTTATGACCTCTATGATGTTTTTATGATATTTCGGGCCAATATGTGATATATGGGGCATAATGGACCACTCGAAAAAAAATTAGGAAAACGTCTGACCCTAAAGGCCATCCCTGCAACTTCCTGCTTATTCCATACTTAAGCGCTCAAAATTGCACTTATTACGTTTTTGAGCTGAAACGTTATAATCACGCTTACAACGTCTAAGACGCTTGACATACGCTTTAAACGCCTAAGACGCTCATATACGCTTCAAACGCCTAAGACGCCTGTGATACGCTTTAAATTTCGACAGGTCCCTAAAAAAAAATTTTAGGACACTAAATTGTACAGAAATGATGATGAGAGTCGTGTAGAGGATAGTTAAAAATAATTTTGAAAACAACCCGATCCTGTTGTGCCTGCTTTTTCCCTTACATACGCATATGAAATTGCACAAAGGCCATAAAGAGAATTAATAAATAAAAAAGTAACTTCGTGTGAGTTCGACTGTACTTCTTTGTTAAACTAATTTCTAAAAGGATGTACGTAAAGCTTTATAATTTTATTAAAGTCTGCATCATATCCACTTAAGAACCATTCAGACCATAATGTAATCTCTTTGTTTTATATTTAAAACCAAATGTAAGTAATATTTATATATCTATATTTATATACATATTATTCTCCCAATGTAGTAGTGGATACTGGTTACACTACTCTACCAAGTAGAGTAAATTTACCCGGCATTCAAGCTACTGTACACGTATTGAAAAATAAAAAACACGTCACAAAAGCTTAGTAGCAAAAAGAGGAAAGAGAACAAAAAAAAAGTTGAAAGAAATAAAATAATAAAAGTTAAAGTAACTAAAATTACGTCACGAACTGAAGTACATGTTAAGTCAAAAGAAATTTTTAAAAAAATCTCTACCATATTTTTATATATTTTATTTCAACACTTGCATACGTGTATTGTGAACTTAATAGACACAGTCACACAGAACCCACTTGACAGAGCGTATAGTTTTTTTCAAATGCATATATAAGTATTTAAGTTACAAATAATGAACGCGTTTATTTGTTTCGCGAATATAAGTACTGTGCAGAATATACGTAACAGAGTTCTAAGAGTAATGATACAGGGTTTCTTTATACTTTTTGGAAAAAGTATTAAGTGTTAAGAATTTTTTTTTTTTTATTTACGCGTAAAAGTCTAAAAAGTTAAATGTCCTCATTTTTACTTTAAGATTTCTTTACATCTTTTATTTTTATACACTCGGTTACCTTTTCTCTTTACCTCCCTTGGGATTTAACTTTACATATATTTTATTTTCTCGACATGAAACTTTGACTTCTTAAATGCTAACGTTTTATAACACGTCTACAAACCATAAACCGTTTATGTATACTATGGTCTCGAAAATTGTTTAATTAAAAAAGTACAAAATAATAGAATATATAGAAATGAATGAAGATAATAAATTTTATTTATTTTTTGTGTAAAAAAATAATAGAATTAGATTAAACAAAAAAAAAAAACATGATTAAGACTAAATAGAGATAACGATCGCGAGGGTGCAAAAGAAATTCTCCAGAAAACAGAAGGCGATAGTAGCGGTTCTATAAAGACGAAGTGAAATTGCAGGAGAAAAAGAAAAAGAATGAGTGAGTGAACTTTAATCTACAAACGGGTGCTTTACCCTCGAATTGGTCTTTTAAAAGCTCAGCTGATTAAAATTAATGTGCAACAACGACGCTTGGAATTTATTATTCACTTTACGTGCAGAGTAATAGTGATAGTGAAATGTATATAAAGTAATGAGAGAAAGAGATGATTAATTGACTTTTATTTTAATTACTGATTGATTTGGTTAGAGCTTTTGCAAGGTTTCGAAACTCGTGAAAGATAATATGATTACATATAATTGCTTGTAAATTGATTGATAACATCAATCAATTTATATTTCATTATTTTTTATTATTTAGTTTTATGAAACCCGACGAAATTGAATACTAAAAATAATTTTTACAAATTAAATTAATTATTTATTGGTTTGTTTAACAAACTTTTGATCTTGTTACACTTCTATTATAAATCAGTTGAGCTTTTGGTTACGAAGATGATCAAGTATGCCACTATATCAACTGCAAGATCGGAAGTTTTGCCTAAAGTTGCATAAATTCAAAAGCGTGATATATAGGTGATGATAGTTAGTAGTAGAATTCAGTTAGACTAGACCATCAATAGAAAATCCTATCTCTGATATAGATATATCTTTCGGAAGGAAACATAAATATACTTATACATGTATATTTATAGAATGGTGTTACTTAGTGTGTAGTTTAGTTGGCAGAACATAAAGTTAGATGTTAACTTGTGTGTATAGTTGTTAATTGATGCATTTTGATGTGCGTTAGTTATAATAACAAACAGTTTCGAAATACGCGTACAATCACGATCTATTCAAACATCGTACTACAAGATTAGTGAACTAGTCGTTATAGTTGGACACTTATGATGTTGTGAATGAATTTCAATTATTTTACTGAATAGATTGATTGACAATTAATTTTCACATTATCAATATTAACGACTTTGCGAAAGTAATTATATTTTTATTATTGGAGATAATTAGTATTTTATTATAATTTATAATAAATCGCGTTAAAAGTGAACAAAATAAGCTCGCATATCTCAAAACCAATCATTTGGTTTTTGAAATATTGTAAGAACAACATCGAAAACATCGTATCGAAAAAATCGCGCTCTTAGTTGTAATGAGACTACATATGAAGTAATAAGTACTCGGTTGCAGAGATATATAACTGAAAATTTTTATAGTTTATAAAAAATGTTTCCACAAATTTATTTTTTAAAGGTTACAAAATATTAATCCTCTTGCAGATTTGAATCACGGTGGAAACACGGTGGGTTTGTTCCATTTTACCACTGTGATTACGCGGTGTATTCACCGTGATTCAAATCTGCGAGGGTCACTATAAAATAAAATAAATTCTTTGATCATCAACAGAGATACCCTTTTGATGAATAGGGAAGGAGGGGGCAAAGTGGGCCCCTGGGGGCAAAGTAGGCCCCTTAAAATTTTCAAAACTTCAAAAAATATGGGGGAAAAGTGGGCCCCTTAGAAATTTTCTATACGTCAATAAATTCGGACGGATAATAAGCTTATCGAAATTTCTTATGCAATGAGGGCTAAAATAGATCACCAAAACTGTTCATTAAAAATAATTTATTGAGAAAGTTAAAGATAATATAATGACGTTCTAAAGTTATGTCGCAGCAGACTATTAAAATGATTTTTCATATTATTAAAATACAATCGTTTTATAGTTATTTGCAATTATCACACGTGTAAAGAATAAAAAATATTAAATCCGAAATTTTTTAGAGGGCCCACTTTGCCCCTAATTTTCAATTTTTCAATTTTAATAGACACAAAGTAGTGAAGTGAAAATAAGTATCTGAAAGGGTCAAAAAAGAAGTAAACGCGTAAAAAAAATTAATGATAATATAATTATTTTTCTTAAGGGGCTCACTTTGCCCCCCTATCCCCTACTATAACGTTTACAATATATATGAATTCGAATTAATCCAAGCTCATTAAAAGATTACACTACTTTTCACCAGCTATTTATCATAGTTGCGCATGCAAAAGTAATTTCCAATACTGCAAGAAGCAAATATATTATCTAGTCACATAAATTCTTCGTAAGTTGGTAAAATACTTAAGAATACTAATAATATGCAATAATACATTGAAACTTTGCCAGCAGAACTAATGTTTAAATTAAGATTCAGTGATGTATTTAGACTGAAACTGGAATTGAACTTAAGCACAGATCGATCGAGCACACTGAAAGGTACACAAGAGTGAAGACAAAGCACTCTTTTTATCTTGATGCTCTTCTCACTTTGCAACCCATCTCACAGCTTGAAATAATTTTTTTTATTGTGTACTATTATAGAGAATTTTTTTAGTCCTGAATAAAATTCAGTATATTTAGATTAAAAATTTATGTCAATAAAATTAAATTGCACTGAGAATTATTACCATAAATTAATTAGTTTTTAGTATGTATTGATTATACCTTTGAAATCTAATTAATTATCAATATATATATTTAAAATGAATAATTTAAATTATACGAGCAACCAGTAGAAAGCAAAATCACATGTACACGGAAAAAAATTCTTGTGATTGGGATCATCTAATGGATTGTGGTGCGCGTTTCGTAAAGGGAGCGATTTGTATAGCTCTAGTAACAATCTAGATAGCTACCGTCACAATCAAATCTAGTCCCATTCACGATATGACCGTTGCTACCATTGTACGTATCGCTAACCTAACTAACCTCCAAATAGTTAAACGAGTATCGCGATAGTCAGGAAATAGTATCGTGCTCGTCCCAAGAATTTTCTTTCGGTGTAGGTGCCGTATACTATGCAGAGATAAAATTATAGGAACAGTTTCAACGCATTTATCAAAATGCATCCCCAGCTAAAATAGCAATAGTTCCTGTCGACATATAGGAATGGCTCTTATAAATTATAGGAAATGTTACTATAATTACACGAAATAATTAATAAATCGGTCTATCGGTTGACCCTGCAAGCTAGCCCCAAAACTTACCGCTGTTTTCAAGCTTCTTGAGCTCGAAAAAATTGTTGTGAATACATTTTCAAGCTCTTCGAGCTCGAAAATACTTTTTTATGCCATTCTTTAAAAAAAAAACCGTTTTTTACCATTTTTTCTCCAACGATATCTCTCAAATGAATTGACCGATTGAGACGGTTGGAGGTGGCAATCGACGTGTTTTATTGCGTTCTGAAGCTGATCAGATTTTGAAATTGATTTATCTAGTCGTTTTTGAGAAATTTCAAAAATACTAAACAAAAATTTGATTTGTAATTCTTTCGACAACGGTTTCTCTTGAACGAATGAACCGATTTTGATAGTCGAGGTGGCATTCGACGCGGATTATAAAGTTTTAGAGCTGATTAGATTTTGGAATCAATCCATCGAGCACATTACAAGTTATAAAAAAAAAAACATTTTTGAAAAAATTTTATTTTTGGAATATCTCCGAACGAGCCCTACCGATCGAGCTCAAATTTTCACAGTTTATAGATATTGACAAGCCGCGCCGAATGTCACCTTGTCGATCAAAATCGGTTCATTCGTTCAAAAGGTACAGATATTTACATACATACATACATACATACATATACTCGAACATCATCTTTAAATTAGTCAGAATAGCATTCTAGAACCTCAAAACGTCAAAATCTCTTAGAAATTCGATTTTTGAAAATCGGACCGAAACCAATAACTTCCCGAATTAAAAAAAAATTTCCAATTTTCTTAGCGGGAAGTTAAAAAAGATTGTTTCATGTAATACATGAAAACCACTGTCTTAAAATGAATCAGTGGAAAGTGCTGCAAATCAGTAAATATTCATTGCGGATTAGTCCCAAAAATATTACTGTTTAAATAAGTGATTTACTTGGGACTATTTGTGCATTGGATATTCACTGACTGGAGTACTTTTCACTGATCTATTTCAAGAGAGTATCTTCATAATATTATAGGAATAACTCCTTATACTTACAGGAATATTTTCTATAACATATAGAAGTGGTTCTCATATTCGTTTAGGAATTGTTCCTATAATATCCCTGAAACCATTGCTACACTTTATGGTAAAAGTCTGGATATTCATACACCGTAAAAATTTTTCGTTAAAAATTATAGTGCTGGCTGTGCTTACTGGCTCGAGAAAGCTGAAGCAACTTGTGTTTTACTAAATTAGCACTATAAATTTCCTCTCCGGTGAGAAATAGTCCCGTATTTATGGAAACTTTTCCTATAATAGACAAAAATAGTTCTTATACATACATAGGAATGGTTTATGAATGTTAGATTAATGCTTACTCTAAAGCAAATTTATAAAATTTTATTGTGATAATTTTCTGTACGAAAAAACTTTTTGCATGAGTTAATTAGATTTTTAAGAAAATTATAATAAAAATAATTGGAAGTAAAATAAAAGTAAATTAAATTTGCTTCATAAACTTTGAATATAACTTTCCAAACAAAAAAGAGGGCTTAAGGAAACTTATATATTTTATCTGAAAGTACTCAATAATATTGAATAACAATTTATCGTTAAAAACAAAAGAAAAGATAAGTATTTTTTATTACGAAGATAAGTATCCGCGAAAATTGGTGAAACCTCAAATCGACAATTGGGGATACGCCCACAAGTAAAATTGATAGCGTTCGGTCATGAACTGAGCCAACTTCGATTCTTGATTCCCAACCCACAGTTAACTGATGCCAAAGAACCACGACTCAGTGCCAAAAGTTCAAGTGGCGTAAAATTTCTCTTCCCCTATATTTACAAAAATGTTTCTTTCTCCCTACTTCTGATAATCATAAAAATAATAATAACCATATTAATACATAATTATTAGTTTTAATTACTAACAGCCACAGTACATTAATTTTTTTTAAATTTATATAGAGTAGAAGTACCGTTTGTTTAGTTTTAGACACATCAATAATTTTACATAAAATAGTTTATTAAAGACGCACTGACATAGTTAATTTTTCAAATGTGTAAAAAGATACTTTTATCACACTGTTACATTGGAAATTTTATTTTGTACTTTTTCATTCATTAAAATCAAGTATTAAATGTCCAAAAATGGAGTGGTCCCCATAACTGGTACTTCTACCCATCAGCAGTCAGCAATCACATGCTTATGCAGGAGCCGCCAGAGTTGAGCGACAGGGCCCTACTTGGCCCAGCACTGGGGAACCTAGCTTTGGCACATCTATATTGGCCCATGCTTGGCTCAAGATTGGGTACTCAGTCTTGGCCGTTACAATGATTACCCAGGCTTGGGCCAAGACTGGGTGCCCCTGCCTTTTCAATAGGCCATGGTAGGATTATCCAAGTTATTAAAATATAGTTAGAAATACATCTCAAGAGGGATCGGGTTTTTTTTCTCAATCACTCTTAACTCGACGAATAGTGCTAATCTTATAACACTTGTACAGTAAATAGAAAATTTTTCCCCACTCTTTTCTTAAACAAATGAAAATTTTTTTTAAATAACGTAACAGAATGTCAGATTTTAGAGTATTAATGTAACTCACCAAAACTATTTATTTGTGTGTAGAGTTTTGGTTTGAGCAAAAAAACTCACTACCGACCCAGCTCAAATTGTAAAACTTACAGCTGATAATTATGTTCATTAAAATTTTTATTTTTATTTGAAACTGTACTTTTTACAGAATTTTGTTAAATGTTTTATTAAGTTTTATATTTAAAGCGCCGCATTACGCTATGAAATTAATTTTTCCTGTTTTTTTTTTGCGTGTAATTGAAATAAATAATAATTTTGTTCTTAATTGAATATGATATATAAGAGATAGAAAAATAATATTTATTTTCAATCGATGCCCCATATTTTCTCACCCACTTTATTCTCTTAACTTACATTGGTGCATTTTTATAGAACGTTATTTACGTGTTTGGTAGTAGCGTTGATTAACGAGCATTCAATTTAAAACCCGACGGATCGTCGATCTTTGAGTGTGGCTTATATTACGAAAGGCAATTGTTCCGTATTTCGATCCCCTCTACGGTTGCTTGCTTTTGTGTGTATACACTCATTTCATCCCCTATATTTTCAAACTTTTTTATATCCTATAACTCAACTCCTTCTGTTGAAGTTAACCGCTATACGTATTATATATTATGGATGAGAATTCATTTTGTCACTTACAGTTTTGTGCTTCAAAAGGACTTAATCACTCGGAAAATAACAATTTTAAATATAGATATTGACAAAGAACAAAAATAAAAGTAATTCCATCAAATACACTTTAAGACAATAAATTTTTATTGTTCAATTACAGAGAACCGAGTCAACTTTATTTTATAATTCTTTTATGACAATAAAATTTTTTTTTTATTGTCTGAAGAAATGCTTGGAGAATAAATCAGAAAATAATAAAAGACAGAGATGAAGTGAAAGCAAGTTTAAGAAAGTTTTTTTTTTTTTTTAAATCTTACACTTTTAAAGAATAATGTCGATCAATGTAACGTCAACTTTAGAAAAATAGACATTGATGAATAAATGAAGTTCACGGCTTTGAAAAGACGATTATGAAAAATGGAGTATTGAAGAATAAATGTTTTAATAAAAAGTGACGTAAAAGAGACATAATTTAAATAAAACTATTTTAACGTTACAATTTTTAATAAAAAAAATTTAACTTTTTACTTTTGTTTTTATGAAAAATAGTATATTACGAGACAAGGGATGAAATAAGACGATTTCAGACGATGTCGAAAATGACTGCCTGAGCCAAAGGTAAAAGCCGACGGCTGAAATCGTGTTGTATCCCGGGCCGTGAACTATATTTTTCATATTACCTGTATTGATAGTGGGAGTTTTAATGTCAGCCCAAACAGGCTATTTTATGACCGATAGCACGACAAAAAAATAATGCTCTACGATAAATATGCAAATTTAAGTAATTTAATAGAAAAAATGATGGCTTTTGATTGTTTTAACAATTTTCTTATTGGAACTAATAAGATTTTTTTTATTTTCTAAACACACTCGTTAGTTTGGTTGATTTATAGAATTACATAAATATTTCTCACCATATTCGCATCGTAAGATTAAATTCCTGTGCTGTTTAGAGGGAAAAAAGTCGTACTTTTTCTTATGAAGAAACAAATGATAGAAATTAGCGCATCCCGACTAGAAAGTACTGTGGGATCGCCCAGAGTATACATGTGGACCTCATTGGGTTCCAATCAGATATGCCCAATAGGGAAATCCATATGAGGACCCAATAAAAACCCAATTGGGAAATCCGAATTGAAAAGAAATTAAATTATTGTAAGTTTTATCCTATTGGAGCTTGTGGGGGATCTTAGTGGAAATACCCAGCGTGAAAATAAAAAAATTATTATCATTTTTCTTCATTGGGTTCTGTGTGGGACCTAAGTGGGAAACCCCCTTTTTTTAATTAATTAATATTCTTTTTAATAGGGATACGCTAGTGGGATCTCTTCGGGATTTCCCTATTGGGGCATAGTTGGGACTGCCCAATAAGGGCCCAATACAGTCGACTCTGTCTAAAGGTTCCACGTCGGGACAGGACCATTGCCTAAAGGTTCCCTCCCCACCATTAGCACTTCCCCTACAATATATTCCCCTCGAGCGTCGAGGCGCACGCTAAAACGAACACATTGCGCAGTAAACATAACCTCAAAAAAACGTGCATTTAAAGTTAGCGCTCGAAAACTGAATTGTGATTCGTCACTCAAGAAAGCGGGTGGGGGAATATCCGGGAACCTTTAAGCAATGTATCCTGGAACCTATAGACAGCGGGAACCTTTAGGCAGAGAACCTTTAGACAGAGTCGACTGTAGGTCTTTGCGTTACATCCCTATGTCCGGTCCCTATAGAGCAACCCCATGAGGACCCAATAGGTCTCACATAAAAATTTCTAATCGGGATGCGCTATTCTTTACGCAAAAACAGAAGCAAAAATGTAAACTATTTGGTACAGATCTGGTGAAAAATTACATACACACCACGGAAGAAGGTAGGACGTCTCAATCCACGTGTTTGCCACCCTCGCCTTCGGCTTAGGTAGGCAATTACACACACGGGTTAAAATGTACTACATACTATAGAAGTTTACAATGAATGAATGCGATTCTAACAGGGATGAAATGAAGTCAGAAACTAATTTACCGGGCAGAAACTAATGAGTTTCTTCCCTACGGAAGAAACTGATCAGTTTCTACCCACTAAATCACATTGGTCTGAAACCGGCTTGGTCGACTGGCAAAACTTACAGCTTCAATGCAGGTGATATGAAAAATATTGTTAAAAAAAAAAAAAAATCTATTATAAGTGAATGAATAAATTTAAAGTGATTTTTTCTTTTTATCATTTTGTTTTATATGCTTTCCATGAATTTCAATACAGCTTTATTAAATGATATCAATCAAAGTGAAAGCCTACAGAAATGAATATTAAAAATTTATCAGCTCACATCATAATCTCACACTTGAATAAATTTTTTTGAATGCAGCTTTAAAAATAATATAAATTTTTTAATTAAAATTCATACCAAATAAACGTTGGTAAATAGTTTTATTTGATGAGAAAATATTATTTACGTAAATTTTATCTCAAACGAAATCATATTTTATTAGTAAAGGAAAAAAATGCACCCAATGTAATTATATATACATATGAAGTAGAAAATTCGTTATGGTAATTTAAACAAACTCAAGTTGATTATATTTGAGTATCATATTGTTATGAGTTTATTAACATACCAACTTAAAAAAAAAAGTATAATAACATTTTTGGTAAATAAATAAAACTCATTATTTTTTATAATAAATTCTATTATCATATAATGCATGTGATTTTTTTAAAATTTACCATTGAAAATAAATAAAATTTATGATAAAATGATTTAGTTGAATATATGCGATTATGATAAATGTAAAATTGAATAAATTTAAGATTCGACGATAACGTAAAAGCAGAAATTTAAATATTTATCCGGAAATAAAATATCAGGATGAATTTTTTGTTTTAAAATATATTTCAATAGAAATCCTATTGACATTAATAATTTATCATAATCTGTTTCAATGATTTATTATAAAAATACAATGCATCACTTGGATGAAAAATAAAAATATAAATAAAACTTTCATAAATATCATAACATAAATTTATATTCGAGAAGTTAACTAAATATGAGAATAAAGAAATTTATAAATGAAAATACTTGAGACAAAAACATCAAACGCACTTGATTAAATATCAAATAAAAATAATTTGAGAAACATCTTAAGTATTATCTTAAAGAATATTTTCTTATTGAATTCTAAGTACAAAGAAAAGTGAATGACTTAGGGTTGAAAGTAAAGCTACAAGAGTTGGATTTACTTCAAAGTTATTTATCGCCACAGGATAGAAAAAAATAAATAAATAAAGAAGTAAAACTCAAAGTCAGAGTCTTTATATATTAAACTTCTGATTTGTTTTGTCTTGTTTTCATTATTTTCTGTCGCATCTTTAATCAACCACCAGACAGACGAAAAAAATCAATTCATGTACATATATTTATTTATTGTGTACCTATAGACATAAAGATTCACAACAATGACGTAAATGTGAAGGATATCTTGCTAAAGATGAAAAACGTTAAAAAATTTTTGTATATACTGCTATTTTTTTTCGATTTACTACCATCTTGCATCACTATCTCTTCTTATTCACGCTTTTGTATACTTTCACTTTTTTTTTTTTATTTTGTGAATACCACAAGCTGAGAATTTACGAGACCTCATGGCAATGTAAGCTTTAGTATCATCCCAGATTGAACCTTTGAGCTTTAAAGCGTCTGTTTTATCATTTTTCTACGATACAACTGCTACGATATTACACTGGAGTTAGATTCAATTTTTTTTTCTCAATGCAAAATTACTTTTTTAATTTACGTGCATAACAAAAAAGTTTATCGAAAAATGATTAAATGTCAACACTCGACATTTCATTAAATTTGTTTTTTTTTTTTTATTATCAATCTCGTTTTAGTAATAATTAAAAGTTTCGTGAAAAAAAAAAAAAAAAAAACAACAATTATTTTTAATTAATTTTAAGTGTTGAATTGTTTATGTAATTTTCTCGTGTTTCTATGGCTTAATACTTTAAAGTTAGAAGTTGTATTGAAGTTTGTGTATATAAAGGGCTTTAACTTATGTGAATGTTGAATAGAATAGAAGGAGAGTAACTAGAGTAGAAACACGGTTTCATGACCAATGTTTTAAGCAAAATTGTATATGTACATGAATATAATATTGTAACATTAAATCCTCGGTAAAATATTAAAATTTCAAATGCTTTCAAATACATTTTAAGACTGTTATGAGTGTTTTGTTTGATATTATTAGTTTCAATCTTCAATTTAATTTTTTAAATATAATTTATTGCTATGTTATATTTTTCATATACATATTTGTGTTTTATATTTTTAAGTTCCCGCGATAAAAATTTAAAATTTTCAAAAAATGGGAAGCTATTGATTTCGGTCCGAATTTAAAAAATTGAGTTTTCATCAGATCTTGACGTTTTGAGGTACTACGAAGCTAATCTGACTATTTTCAGGTAAACGTCTATGTGTGTGTGTGTATGTGAGTGTGAACTTTTTTTGTCCAACGATGTCTTTGGAAGAATCAACCGATTTGAACGTTCTTGGCAGTAATCGAAAGAGCTCACTAAGACTTAGAATTGATTATATTTTAGTGTCGATTGGTCGAGTAGTTTACAAGTTATACGAAAAATAAAAATTAAAAAAACTGGTTTTACATAACTCGTAAATCGCTCGACCGATTTTTTTTTGTTTTGTCAGATTTAAGTCTCAACAAGCTATTTTGATTGCCGCAAAGCACGTGCAAATCGGTTGATTTGTTCCGAAGATATCGTCGTACAAAAATTACTTTTTACGAAATGTATGTATTTATGGTTGAACGGTTTTTTGAGCTCGAAGAGCTCAAAGGTTTACCAATAATAACGGTCTCGGAAACAGCGGGACGTTTTGGGGCTGGCCCGCAGGGTCAACTGTTTTCAGATTTTTTTTTTTAAATCTTTGATTACTTCCTGAAGAGAATTAATTAATAAAGTTTTTTTTCAGCGATTTAAGTTTTATGAGAAAGAAAATTCGAATTTTTTTAATGGATGATTAAATATAATGTTATATTTATATTATGAGGTCTAATAAATCCTGGAAAAAATCAACATTAAACAAAAACAGAATGATTGAGATGTAAGTCATCGTTATCAGAAAATTTTTTTTTTTGTTACATGTCTAAGTAATACTGCTCTGAGGATGAAAAAAAATCTGTCTTAATACTAATTATGATAAGTAAATTGAAGTTAAAAAAAAAAAAAATGGAAACTTTTGTTCCTTTTTTACTGAAATATTTGTAATTGAATATTTGTCTATTTCTTTTGAAATTTTGATCTTAATTTTTAATACTAAAGAACAAATTTAATTTAATAAGTTTAAAATTACACATTCTGTATTTAATTTTTTGATAAAAGTTATTCACTCGAATCAAATAAAAGTTCAAAAGTCATTTAAGTTTTTTATGCTGGTAAAGTTTAAATCTATTACATTAAATGTTAATTATAACATTAATAAAAATTTAATAATAATTCTTCCAGAATTTAAAATAAAAATATAATTAAGTATTTTCATTAATTTTTTATATAAATTAATTGATAAGATTGTTTTTAAAAATAATAATAATTATTTTTAAACAACAAAAATTGTTTTTATTTATTTTAACTAACATACCTTTTGATCTTTTTGCCAAATGCATAACCCACGTTTGCCTAAAACACGACAAATAAGTTTTGCATCTTCTCCTGGGTTAATTTCTGTGTACTGCGGTGTTTCTTCAAACATTTGAATGCCATTACTCACTGAAACATAAAGAAAAACAATATTTATTAATTGAAATAACGAAAAAAAAAGTTCAAGATTGTTTTTCTTTTCTAACTTTTATTTAGCTTTAGCTCAAATTTATTTAAGAGGTTTCTTTTTTTTCAACAAAGAAGTTGATAACTTTTATCTATAAAAAGAAAATAGCTCCATAAGTATCCATTTCGATTAGACGTAAGTTCTTTGAGTAAGTTAAAAAATTCTAAGAGTTTAAAACTGAAAGAAGTCAAAAACTTTCGATTAAGTTACTTCTACCTTCTTTTCAACACTATTGATGTAATCACTATCGGTTTTACGATACTTGATGTTGATTCAGAATAACTTTATACGGTCAATAGAGCTTGATAATAGAGTTTGTTGTGGAATCGGCTTTATAAGCTTTATATTACTTTGTATTTAACCTACACGCTAGGACTTGAAATATTTTCCACCATCAATTTTACTCTGTTTCTTTTAATTTTAAATTGAAAAAAAAATCAAATACGTACTACGATATACCGCCTACTCGTAGTAGTAAAGGCAATAACTCAGTAAAATCCTTTCTACACACAAATCGACAGCTCGGGTATGCTATATACCTTTTGCCAGTACCCAGTACCCAGTACCCACCGCCGAGGTTCCGTTTCTTAGTAATCGAGTTTCACGTCTTCGGTTGAAAGAGTATTCGAAGAATTCGATAAATTCCGGACACAACGTAATTGACGTCCGTTACGATGCTTCATTGCCTTTAGTGAAAAATTACCAGCGAAATCATTCACTGAACATTATCTTACAAACATTGGGGTTTTAAAATTATAAAAACAATTTTTCACATCATTTTTTTGTTCAATTGCTAATTACTTTTATATTGTACATAATTTTTTATAATATATGAGTATACATTAGTTAAATATTTATTAATAGTTATGATATAACACGCAGAAAGTTTTGCAATAATTTGCCTTAATTCGTCGAGGGGGTTCCAAAAATACTATTGGTTCAAAAGTTCATACATATATCAGTCATTAAACGCAAAATCAGTTATCATTTTGCACTAGCATTCCCAATTTAAAAAAAATTTTTTTTTATTAAAGCGTCCAAGAGATTTCAATTTTTTTAAAATTACGATGTTTTTTTTCGTTTATTACTTCATGAAAAGTAAGCTGTATTGGACGTATTTTTTTAATTGTTTTTTTTTTTTCTTTTTCAAAATGTATATGCATAAAAAAAAGTGGTAACTATTGACCATAATTGCATACACTGTAAATAATTTTTGGTGTGAAAATGGTCTCCGAGGGCTTTGACAAAATTGAAGACCGTGCGTCGTGTAACTTTTATACCGGGAGGGTTGAAAATTTAAACACCAAATTATTCACACCACACTGCGGATTAAAAATTTTTTACAGTGTAGAAGATTAAACTTATTTGGTAACATGTCTCAATAACATTAGAAGAAAAGCTATAAGAGCACTGAGTATTTTTTCATTTTTTTTCTGGTAATCATTACTATGTTAGTTACAAATTTGAGATTCTGATGCTGTATAGCATGGGAAAGACATCCGTGTTTTTTGAGCAACATTTACAATTACCAGGTAAACTCTACTATTTTTTTTTGTTAGTTTTGATTACTTTGCCATCTTTAGGAAATGCTTGTTACGGTAGCATGAGACTGATTACCAGACAATCAGGGAATGATGACCGTGGATTATTCTCCGAGTATATATACACTTATCCTTTGTACGATTATCTTGATCAAATTCTTGCCTCAGAAATAAGATAAATTGGTCAATTATTTTGATAATCGTGACCGTTGAAAATTTATAGAATTATAAAAAAAGCTTCTGTAATGATTTTTTTCTAAAATAAATTTACAAACACAGAACATAATTTTTATTCTTTGATTATGATTTCTCGATAATTATTGGCAATGTAATCATGAGAGTTTTTAAAATTCCTTATGAAGTATAATGGAATCCGTAAACTTATTTTCTAGAAAAATATTTTTCATTTAAGTTCAAATACATGTAATCATCTATTCCAGTTTAAGAAAGTGAAACAGGTGATTTTTAAATGAACCGTTTTCATAGATAAAGGCCCAAATAATTAAATAAAATATTTCATTCGATGCGTAAAGTTATTATTTATCAAATGAAATGCTTCCGGTTCGGAAATTTCAGTTTATATCTGAGAACGGCTCATTTGAAATTTCCATTTGCTAATGTAAGTGCAACCAGGACCGTTTCATTTGTTCACATGTGTCTGAGAAAGAGAATAGATGGCAAACCGTCTTAAAATAAATTGGTTAGAATACTGTAATAAAATCCACTTACAAAAAACATCCATACCTCTTGTTCTTCAATGATTAGTTTCTTTTAATAAAACAAATGCATACAAGCAAAATAAAATACTTCTTATATATTATAACACAGTTTTAATAGAATCCATTGGAAATTGATCCAAAAATAAAAGTTAATTATTTTTTACTGTGAAATCCACTTTTCATTCTAGCTGCCAGATGGCATTTTTCCTTATTGAAATGATGTTATTGAGCTTTTGCATACTTTTTATCATATTTATGGAGATTAAATAAAAATAATGGTAATACAGTTGTGGGTAAAAATTTAAAAAAGTGTAACTGCACTGATGTGTAAGGAAAAACAGCTGCAGGTGATAAACTAGAGCAAAAAAAAAACCATTGAAGCATAACGAAAATAATAATAAACGTATTTGAAAACAAGTATCCAAAAAACAACAACCAGTGACATTTGGCATTGCTAAATGGAATATGTAGAGTACGAATTTTAATCGACATTTTTCACATATGCACATATATTCCACTCCGTTATCAAGATTATTCAGATATTCATATTTTCGATTTCTCTCGTCTCTTTCCTATGGTATCGTCATTATATATATGTATGTTTTTCGTTTTATTTATATTTTTTATCCTTTATCCATTATTTATACCATCAGGCTTTTATTTTATGGAAATTAAATCAGATGTATATATATATATATATATATATATATATATATATATATATATATATATATAATCTACTCCTCGTTCACTCCGCAAATTTTTTACAGTGAAATACAAATCAACATTATATATATATATATATATATATATATATATAATGTTGATTTGTAAAAAATTTGCGGAGTGAACGAGGAGTAGATTACTTTTTCTTTATTCACTCCCCTTTGGAGTGAAATTCACTCCAAATGAGAGTTATCACGGAGTGGATAATTTTTTATTCATTTAGTTCCCTCGGAGTGAATTTCACTCCAAAGGAGAGTTTCGGAAAATATTAATTATAAAAAAAAATTACTAATCCGTATAGTGAGCTTCGATCTTTAATATTTTGAGATTTATATTGAGTACGGAAATAATTACAAGCTCCTTCCCGGGGAAAACGATTTAGATCTGACCATATATAATTATATCTGATCAGATCTGATTTGTCAGATCTGGCCAGATCTTTAAATTGTCTCTATCTGACGAGATCTGATCAGATATAATTATATGTGGCCAGATCTAAACCTTTTTTCCCGGGATCCTTATTAAAAAAAAAGAATTAAATTGCAAAAAAAAAATAACATAGTTTTCATTCGATCCGAAATGTAATCTAACGTATTAGAAACGTTACTTAGAAGAGTTATACATGAATTTGATTGATGAAAAAATCCCGATGACTGCTGGGCTCGAACCTGCATCCTTCAGATCCAAAGTCTTTGACGCTATCCACTGCGCTGCCCCACGTATGTGATCGCGTGAATGTAAATAATCAGATATGAACAATTTTCATGATTATATCTGAGCAGATATAACAAGATCTGATTATGTTAATTGTTGTATTTAGTTCAGATATAGTTATCTGATCAGATCTTACGACATATGCGCAGATCTGACCAGATATAAACAGTTATCTATAAAAATAAGACATACATAATTATATCTGAGCAGATGTAATAGGACCTGACTATGTTAATTGTTGTATTTAGTTTAGATATAGTTATCTGATCAGATCTTATAAGATATACGCAGATCTGGCCAGATATGATAAGACCTTTTCATGTCTAATGCATTTTGCAATCCGGATATAGTTATATCTGTTTAGATCTGGCCAGATATGATAAGACCTTTTCATGACTAATGTATTTTGCAATCCAGATATAGTAATAACTGTTTAGATCTGATCAGATATGACTAGATCTGATCATGTCTGATGAATTTTTTAACTCAGATATAGTTATATCTGTTTAGATCTGATCAGATATGACTAGATCTGATCATGTCTGATCTATTTTTCAATTCAGATATAGTTATATCTGTTTAGATCTGATCAGATATAACTAGATCTGATTATATCTCAAATCCCATATCTAACCAGATATAAATAGATCTGATCAGATATAATTAGATCTGACCAGATATAATTATATCTGGTCAGATCTAATCCGTTTTTCCCGGGTTTTTCATATTTTCACGCAAAATGATTTCTCAAAATTATAAGCAGCTGATAATAAAACTTTCACAAATATAATTCCCCTCAGTTACAAACTGTCGTATGACTTACATCAATCATACCGCGAGATAAAATTTCATATTGTACCAAAATATTAAATATTCCCATAAAAACTATGTCACTATAGCTATCTAATAATTTAATATTTTCATAATGTATTATAGATATGAAATTATAATTTAGTGAGTTACTAAAACATTTTATAAATTAAAAGATAATATATCAAGTTTAATTATTAATATTTGAATGAATTATTTATCGAAATGTTTATCTTTCTAATTAACAGCTGTTTCTATTAAATATAAATTTATTCAAGTATTAAAACTCCGGACCGGAGTGAATGCGGATTTAAATATAATCCGTATTCACTCCCAATTTTTTACAACGTTCGGTCATTGGTAATAAAATAATTTCTTCTTTGTGATAACCAAAAGTTTTTAGTTGGAAAGAAAAAAAAAAAAAAACGATTAATAGTTTATCTAAAATTGAACAGAAGTGCGAAAGATATAGTTTCAAGGTAATACATTAAGATAATGCGCCATTGGCTACAAAGTTGTTGATTAATGAAACGCGAGTGACTAAAGGAAGTTGAAAGAAGGGGATTAGCTGAGGATGAAAATTGTGGTTTGGTGGTAAAGAAGATAGGGTAGTGGGAAAGTTGAGAAAATAAAAGAAAAGGCGGAAGAAAAAAAAATAAAAAGGAGAAACAAGAAATGAGGGTGAGAAAGAGAGAAAAATAGTGCCAAGTAACTTTAATCAAAGGTCTTTGGCTAATTGGAAGGACGACGAGAGTCTGTGCACTCAAGTAAGATAGTGAGCTAGGGATTATTCTTTCCACAAAAGTCGACATCCTTTATACTTAACAGTATACATTTTCTTTGTTTCTTTTGTATACATTTTAATTTCACCCGCAGAATTTTATTAAATCCGTATTTACTAAATGAATTTATTTGCTTTCTTTTAAAATTTTATTTACTGTGAACTTATAATTTTATTTAAGTGAAAAAATAGAATTTCTATAGCAGAAAAAAAAAATTTAATATAAAATTAGAGTGATAAAACATAGTCCAAAAAAAAAGTATTTGACCATAAGAAAATGTTGACGATGAGTCTTGAAAAAGAAACTTAAAAAAAACACTAAATAAAAAATATATATATATATTTAGGTCCTTTTTACAAGGACAGCTCTCGAATGTCCTTTTTCCGGCATCTTGAGCGCTTCAAGAGTCCACCACGTCTCGCACTTTCTCATCACAACTGAAGCACGAACTCTACTCTTAAGGTGAAGTAAGCATTGAAGGACGATGGAAATATCAAGCAAAGAAAGAGTGAGAAAATGAGTGCTTGCAAAAGGGTCTCAAGGCGAAAATGCAGAGAGTAATTCCTTGGATCTTCCGCATGACACGTGCGAGTGACTGTCGAGGGCTTTCTAACCATCATACTCAGCGCCCTCTCTCTCTCACTCTACTCACTACATTTGTCGTTTATTTGTTGTTTTTATTTTCCAAGATGCTTTTAGCATCGAGTGTTTATTGCTATTGTGAATAAATAAAAATGTGTTTTTTTATATCCTTCAAAAAATACTTAAAACATTTTTCAAGATTCCAAATAAATAATTATATAATAGATATTTTTGATACTCTGGTGTAAAGTGACGTATCACTTTAGGCTTGAATTAAATAAATTCGTAAAAGTGTGGACATAAGTAAATTTGACTTTATTCGCTGCACATAACGGTTGAATAATTAACTTTAGATGCATGAATAAAAAATATATTTTTCTGGATTGACATTTAAAAAAATTTGAATACTTAATTTTCTTCTGAATATTTTAGTTTCGCTTTAATGAAAATTTAATTAAAAATATTTTTTCCGTTTAAAAAAAATTATTTTTTCATTAAAAAAAAATAATTAGATTTTATTATATTAAAAAGAATACTAGAAAAATTTCATTTATGTTAACAAAAAAAAAAAAAAAATAAAAATAAACATTTCATGGTTGGCTTTTTAGTTATACGAGTGATATTTTTTGTTCATTTCTAATTTGACTTTGTCATTAAAATGTATGAAAGTTATCAACGGATAAAAAGAATAAAGAAAAATGTAAAAAAATTTTACAATTACGTTTTCTATCCAACTGAGGGAATTACTTGCGTCCACAAAAGCTAAGCTACGAGATGAGAGAAACAAGCTGGTAAGAGAGCAACAGAGATATAATAGAATGAGAGGAAGAGTGAGTGAGAAAAAAAAGTGTAAGAGAGATGACACGAGATATATATTCTGACATACGAGACTTTAGGGCCAGGATTTGGTGCGCGTGAGGGTCGCGTTTGTCGAGATTTTGTTTCCCAAGCTCACTTCAACTCTCAAGAGTCTCTACTCATCGAGAAATCTTGTGATAGGTCTGGATCTGAGGGTTAAAGAGAAAGCAGTAGAGGATTATTCAAACAGAAAAGAGCTCTAATGAAGATAATACCTGAGTTTTCATAAATTTTTTTTTATTTCTTATTTACATCCATTAATTTTAATGAAAAAATATAAAGTAGTTTTAAACAAGCGTTTATTTTAAACTTATACGAGTTTTAAAAAACATTTTATTCGTTATTTTTTTTTTTTACTCAATCCGATGAGCTTATGAAGTGTCAATCATAAACAGCATGCTCTCACGTCTACTTTAAATTAGTTTACCAAGTTTTCCTCACCAGATTTACTACTAGACTGATTTTGTATACAACGTAAAAATATTTTTCTTGAATATAAATTCTTCTCATTACATTTTTTTTTTTTAAACTTCAGAACTGTGAGACAACGTAAATAAAAATAAACACTATTTCTACCTTTTTATTAAATTTCAAAAACAACAGCCCAAACAAAACATTTAATGTTACTTCACAATTTTCATGCATGTTTTTTCTTCTTGATTGACAATTTAATTAACGAAAATTGTGTTCAAACTAAATTTTTAATACAAAAATGAAATAAATAATATTTAAATTTTCATACATGCTTCGAAAATTTAATTTTATTTTAAAAATACTAAAAACAATATTTTAATTAAATAAAAAATATTTTTGTTATTAAATAATAACTGCCTTTAGATAAAAAATCGAAAAATTTAATTTGCTTTGGACAGTTTCATTTTTTTACTTGACAAATGTCAATAAAATTATTCCAAAATTAATACAATTTGTCTATCAATTTATTCGAGTCAATACTGGAATCTGGTTGAATTTTTTTTCGCCGTTTTAATAAAACGACCAACGCAATAAAATTTCATTTGAAATATTTGAAAGATTTAATAAAATGTTTCCTCTGAAAAATTTGACGTATGTAAAATTTTCGTCGAAAAAAAGTTTCATAAATTATAACATATAAAACATTGATGAAGAATCGGTAATTAAATCTATAAATGTAGGCCAAATCCGACGCAATTGATATCCATCATATGCAAATTCGTGCTGATGACATAAAAAAATTTTTTTTTCTGTTTTATATTATTCCAATAAAATATTGTCGATCAATATAAATTTTTCGAACTTGACCGAGGTCATTCGCACTGAAATATTCTCTAGCTCTGTGCGATTCGTCATAATCGAGACCCGAACTAGGGCATTTAAAAGCACTCCATATGCACTTTATCTCGTTCATTCACTACATATTCCCACAATTACACATCAACTCACTAACTCTATATGTATATAGATTAGCACACAAATATATTACCATATACACATTCATTTACAGTATAGTAGTCCTTGTTGGCATATTCGTTCATAAAGTATGACCTCAGCTCATTTGGGAATCCATTCGTTTAGAGTCGACGCTGCAGAGATTTATCAAACGGCACAATTAGCCCGGGTGAATAATCCATCGAACCTTTTCAGCATTGTCTGCCTCGTTATTACGTCATTACACACGATAGATAGAAAGAGTCAGCGAGTTCGATCGCTTCACTGGGGATTTAGTAGTGAGCTGTCTAACGAGGGATTCCCAGCAGCCGCCATCGCCCACCCGACAATGAAATCGGGTCGCGACAGAAAAAAACCCTGGGGTTGCCAATGGAAAGCGAGAAAAAAAAACGTATGGACGAGCTTAAACCCAACTTTAATCGTGAAACTTGAATGAGTATACGAGGTTTTGCGGGTCGTCTACTCTCTAGGGAAGTGACACGACCGCCTTCTCTTCATCGTCACTTTCATCATATTCCACACATACTTTCAACCCGTTCATGTTTACTGTAGCTTTTTTTCGACTTCAATCAGTTTGATAAAATATTCATTAAAGTTTATCCTAATTTTTTATGAAACTTTCAACATAGTCTCTATCATACTATATTATTCTCAATGAAAAAAATTCACTTCTGTATTTAAATAAATTATTTTAGTTACTTCTGAAAATGTTCATCCCAGAGAGGAAAGTACTACGGGCCCAGGCTTGGCGCTGGCTTGGCCCAAGTATGTAAAACCTTGGCCCAAGCTTGTAAGCCAGCCTTGCCCAGCCTTGGTAGGACTCTGGAATGATAACATTGGGCCAGACCTGGTTGCTAGAGCTGGCCCATGCTTGGTTGTCAGTCCTGGCCCTGACTTTTTTGCCAGACCTTGCCCATGCCTCGAGGAAACGAATAAATTTAATTAAAAAAAAATTTTATTATTATTAACCTCGTAGAATTTATGATCATTAACGTCTAAACTATCTAAAGGAGGTAAATGATGTGACAAAAACTCGGTGAAAATTCTGCTGGGCTCCGGGCGCGAACTGCCGTCCTCCCGATTGCTGGGTCCGAACGATAGCTACTGGACGAACCTACTAACGTTGAACTGATACATTTATATGATCTACTTATTAAACCATAGGTATAGCCAACCTTGGGTAATTCTACCTTGGCCCAAATCTGGCTCCCCATTGGATGGCCAAGGCTAAGTTACCCAATCTTGGCCCAAGCCTGGCTTGCCATTGAATGGCCAAGACAGGGGAACCCAGCCTTGGCCCAAGTCTGGGTAATCATTGTAACGGCCAATGCTAGATTACCCAGTCTTGGCTCAAGCCTGGGTTGCCATTGAATGGCCGAGGCTAGGTTACCCAGTCTTGGCTCAAGTCCGGGTAATCATTGTAACGGCCAAGACTGAGTACCCAATCTTGAGCCAAGCATGGGCCAATATAGATGTGCCAAAGCTAGGTTCCCCAGTGCTGGGCCAAGTAGGGCCCTGTCGTTTAATTCTGGCGGCTCCTGCATGGGATGTTACAAAAACTAAGTTCTTATATATGTTATTGCAATGCCTTAGGCGAGTCTCAGAACGTTAAAATTTAAAATCTGTCGTATTTAAATTTAAAACATTTTAATTACTGAGAAAGATTACGAGAGTAATTTTCAATAACATTTTTTTTCTACAAAAATTCAAAGTCAATGAACAAAGATCAGTTAGTTTTATTTTTTAAAAGTTGTATTAACAAACATCCTGACGGACATTACCCGTTTTTTTTTTATTCGTGAATTTTTTTAACATGAATATTTTAAAAAATTAGATTGCAATCCCATCAAACTTGTTCACTGATAAATTCTCTTTGTGATGGTATGTGTTTTATCCTACTCTAGTTTACTGTGAAAGTTGTAGAGAAAAGTTAACATGAGTTAATCTGTTAAACATTTTAATGTTTTAATGAAGCACACTCACCACTTTTGTGTTTGAGGTTTCAAAAAATACACTGCAACTAAGAATTTTTTTTGGAAATTTTTTTTTAAATTTATCTTTTAAACTCGATAACCAATTCTCCATTAAATTATTCTCACTTGCTTAGCGGGGTCAAAAAAATAAATTTGACTGTTTTTCTTTAAATGGATACTGAATAGGTCAAGTTAGCCAAAAGCAAGTAAAAACGGATAAAAAAATACGTTTAATTTTGATTTCCTTTAAGCTAACTTGGTCTACTCAGTATCCATTTAAAGTAGTTGTCCTGCTACAATATTGTCAAAAAGTTATGAGCCATATGCGCGATAAGAGTAGGTTGGGTGGTAGTTAAAACGAGACATTGCTTTTGTTTGATATTGTACCAGTGATAAGTTTGCTTACACACTACTCATATATACGTATACGCAAATACTGTTAAACAGTTTCTTAAATTATAATCTGACAACGTCGCATATGCTCTACCAGCTGCTGTGTAATGTACTGAGGATCTTTTTAAATTTACCGCTCAAATAGTACTATCCATACTAGCGTACAGCGTTGTCAGATTACTTCTGTCCAATTCACCGACATGTATATTTTTTCATTTATTAATGAACTTTGCGATGCTATATCTCAACAATGTGATAGTGAGTACTTTTTTTTTTCTTAAAATTCAGGACAAAGTCATTAATTTTTTGATAGTTTTTCAAAAGCTTCTGACTGTTAGTATTTTTATGAAATCACGAACGCGACAAAACGCATACTCTTCATTGCTCGCAATGTTAATTATACGAACTTTGATTATAAACATCTCGAATTAGAGATGGTCAATCTAGTTCAAATTTAAATGGTAATTATTTCTTCATACTCTTAATAAGTATACAAAATTTTAAATTTTCGGACACTATATGCTCATCACCCGGCAACTACCTTAAGTCAAAAAAGTCAAATTTAACTTGGTTTTGGCTTAGTTGACCTAAATTTAAGTCAAAAAAGAGCCATCCGGCCTCACCCGGAATGGAAAAGTAGATTTCTTAATTAGATACAAAAACTTGTTAAATTTTATAAAAAACGAACTACGGAATTAAAAATATGCTACAGCAGTGTAATAAATACTTATTTTATAAGCTTATTACATGAGTTCTCAGAATTTGAGTAATGCCTTATCATTCAGAAGGTATTAGAGGACTAAGCTGCAATGATAAACTTTTTTAATTTTTTGAGAAATTTTCGAGATCATCAAATTGTTAGGAAAGATCTTTAAAAAAAACAAGTGATGTAGTGAAAATTAAAGCTATTCGTACGAACTTGAGGATACATTTCACAGAATTAATTAATCACTTTTGGTTTGGAAGTTATTTAAGGATGAAGCCAAAAAATTCATTTTTATGAAAACAAAAAAAAATTCAAACACCCACAACTTTTAAACTAATCGACCGATTGGGCTCATTTTTGAACTTGATCAAGGTAATTGTCCTATAAATAAGTATATAAAATTTCATGAAGATCCGTTAAAAACTGCAGGCGCTGTTGTGATAACAAGGTGTGTTATATCGTATATACATATATGCATACATACATACATACGTACATGTATAAACTTTTGAGTGGATGGTATTTTTTGACTCTACTAGGTAAAATGAGACATATGGTGGCAAAATTCTTTGATAATTCTATCATGAGACCCATTGCAATATTCCGATTTCTAAAGAAATCTACCTAAAAAGTCTAATTTAAGTTATTTTTTCACTTGGATAGTAATTCAATTATTTAAAAAAATTAATTTACCAATTATATAATTTTGTATGCAACTGAATCGTAGATAATTGATTTTAAACTAATACCGCGGAAAATTATTAGCGAATACATGAATTACGAAAATTTCTCGAATTACGGGGTAGAAACAATTGTTTTTGCCCTAGGGAAGAATCAAGCATATGTTTACCGGCAATGAGTCAAATTCAATGTTTACTTTGAACTCATTACTTGTCATATATTTATTAGTTACTTCAATTCTCTTATTTAATTTTTATAAGTGACAGTTGTAACTATGCTTTGATATTTTATGACAATGAATGAGTTTTTTTAAAAATGCTATGTGTCTTAGACCTACAGTTATGAGAATATCTAGTTTTTTTTTAACCAGGATTACTTTAAATATTTAACGTATTCATGTTTTAACGACTATAATTGTGAGTGATCGTTAAAATAATTTATCATAAAAAAAAAATTACTGAATAAATTAATATGATATAAATATTTATGACCAGTAAAGTTAAAATAATTTTTGGGTCAATGAATAGAATGATCATAAAAATAGCTGTTGAATGTAAACATATTTATGTTGAAGAATTAAAGCAAAAATATTAAAAGTACAGTGAAATTTAGCGTCAAGCTATTACGGACGCTCCACTTACTCTCACGTAAAGTTGAATTTTTTCTATAAGTAGAAGTGAGACAAGAATATTGCTTATAAATATATCGTATTGTACTTTAATTAACGACTTTCTGAGAAAAATATGAGAACATAAATTAAAGTAAAGTTATATTCAGTAACAGCTGGGAACATAAGTTTTCTTATAAACGTATATGTTATGCAATTTACTTAAATTTCTCCAATATATCAAACTCAAAAAAAAAAAAATTTCAGACCTAACGAGATTAATTTTTTCAAATTCTAGATCTACATTTATATCAATAGATCTATTTAAATCTTCTTAGATTCTCAAAAAATTTTTTAAATTTCAAATTAGAAAGATTTTTTTTTCCCTTGAAACTTTTTTAAAATTAAATTTTTTGATTCTTACAGTTTGATTTTTTTTTTTTTTAACTTCGAACTACATAGATCTTCTTAGATCTGCATAGATTTGAATAATGAAAAAGTTAGACCTACATAGACTTGAGTAGAATATCAGATTTAGATCCTCGTAGATCTAAATAATTTTTTCTCAGATTTGATGAATGGAAGAAATTTAAGTAAATGGGAGAATGTAAGTAAATATAACATCATTAATGTCGTGTGCCAAATGCCAAAAGGGCGTATAACTTTTTTTTTTTTTTGGTGCCAATCGTTTTGTAAACATGTTTTAAGCCTAAAAATGAAATAAAAATTTCCAAAGCCAAAAGGGTGTATGTCTCAAATATTAGCTCTCCACCATACGCTCCGTATGGCGTTGAATAGAAGAACGAATATTGAACTTTATTATCTCTAGCTTATAATTATTAATTATTTGAGAATTTCCTAGTTGATTAAAAATTAAAGTTAACGATTATTTTAATTACATTGGACTGTCCAAGATGATGAAAAATTAAAGTTACTACCATCGAAATAGTTGACTTTTTCGAAATTTTTTTTTTTACAAACCTTCTCCGGACAATTTTGAAGACTGGTTTTCGAAATTTTTATAAATCCTGATTTTTTTTATACGCCCTTTTGGCTTTAGACCGACAATTTCCTAAAGCCAAAAGGGCGTACATCTTAAGATACGCCCTTTTGGCGTTACTAAGTCAAAAATTTTTTTTTCTGCAGATCTTTGCGTTTTGAGCGATTCTAAAAAGAATGGCAAAAAAAAATTTTTTTATACGCCCTTTTGGCATGGAACCCTATCTAACTGCGATGTATTTAATTAAGAGATATATTATTGACTTAAACGTTGACGAAACGTTGCAACATTTGAAAACGTAACATTTGTTTTTACCCTTTGTCCACGTTCCTGATAACTTTAAACTTCTTATTTATATCATGGATGAAAGTAATTTAAATAATTGACTTAAAGTTCCATTAAATTAACAAATTAGATTTTACTTAAAAATATAATGAATTCACTATTAAAATTTATTAAAACTATATCGTTTACAGCTTTATCGTATAAAAAACATATACTCCAGGATATGGTTGTTCATGATGCATTGTAGTAATAAAAATTTTATTATCAATTGTAAAAAAAATTTTTATTATCAAAAATATTATCTACTTCAGTTATAAAAAAAAAAGTATGAAATAAAATTTTTGTGTACGTGAAAGTTTTTTCGCGTCGCAATGCGGTTTGTATGAAAACACGTACATGTTGTATCTTTCGGTAACACACAGGGATATTTTTCTTATCAGAGACTTCGCGACAGTCGCCAACCCCCTGATAACGTACAACAGAATTGTATATCAAGAACACCATATCATTTTATTGTATATATTATGTTCACTATCATTATAGAACTATATGAATTATAATATAATAGATACACGTAAATATATTGTATATTATATTGTGAATAATAAATCCCACCTCGTAATAACGTCGAAGCCTTACTTGTCTCATTATTGCAACCGACTTGTGATTCTCACTAACGAGTAAAAGGGAGAGGTTTCTAACTTTTTTTTTCTATGCTGTACAACCAAACTTGCACACTCTATGCCTTTTCAAAAGCTCTGGTATTCTATGTACATACACATTTTCAGTTTCTCTTTATCACAACCACAGACTTTTGCAACATAACTGAGTAGTAAAAGGGCCAAAGGTATAAAATATACAGACGAGAAAAATCCCTTTCGCTTTTGCTTTTCTTTTTACTTTTTTACTTACTATACTTAACATTATCTTTTTTTTTATTATTTTTATTTTTAAACTCACTCAGCAACTCTTCTCTCTTACCCACCCGTTGACTCAACCACGTCGTCAAGGACCACCTCCGTTTGATCCTACTAAAAATGCTTCCATGTTTTTGCTCGTTTCGACAATTCCCCGGGTTAAAGTTTTCGAGAAAATGTATTGACCAACTTTTTTATTACCCAGTGAAAAACTTGTAGTAATAAATTAGGCAGTAAAAAAAATGGAGATGCTTCATGGTGATGAATTAACAAATATAAAAAGACATAAAAACAAATTTAAACATTTACTTTTAAATTTTTTAGTCATACAATTGAAAAATTACTCTAATATATTTAGAGGGGAATAGAACAAAGTACCTAAAAAATTTTTAAATAAGTTTTTATACAATTTACTATAGTTATAAGGGAGATAGGGGAAATATGAGATATTATTTTTTAAACAAAAAAATTGTTATTCGTTCAAAATTGCTTTGTTACGGTAGAAATAAATAGAACGAGATAATCCCCAACAGTATGGGCAATTAATGATTTTTAGTAAAATAAATTGTTTTTAAAAATTTATTATCTTCATTATTTTTAATTGAAAAATGGAAAAAGCTGATTTTCATCAGGTAAAATGGGCTACTATTGAAATTTTGTTGATTCATTATTTTGTTTATCAAAATGAATTCTAATTGCCACAGATCACGTACAAAAAATTCAAGCAAACAACTTTTTTTTTAACAATGGCTCATTTTTCCTCAGGTTTATAATTTTTTAATTTTCAATCAAATATTTGATCATATGATTCAGATAACACATAAAAAAAATATTGTTTACTAAAAATTAAAAAATGGCTGATTTTTCAAGCTAATTAAATTGCCTGATGTTTTCTACAAACCATAACTAAACGTTTCTAAACGAAAATAAAATTTTTTTGGTCTCAGAAGTGATACCTCATTCCACCCCTGTCTCTCCTATCTATTTGATTTATTGAAACTACAGGATTTAATTTGGTCAGAAATTAATAATTTATAATTTGAAAATCAACAGTTTAACAAAAAATATAAAACTAAAGTTTTAATGTATGTTTGTGTATTATTAAAATGTGCAAACATTAATCAAACAAGTAATATCAAAGTTTGTGATATGACTATAAATAAATCAATATCCAATAAAAAACCTATAAAATCTTAAATTACGCTGGCATAACCTAATGCATATATCATCAAAAATGGTTATGACCAAGCATGCTCTATATCTATGTATGATAATTTTCCATGTGTTGTCTCTATAAAACTTTCTATAAATTTACATAAATCAATTTAAAATGGTTTCAAAAAATATTAAAATATCTTTTTACCATCTCATTTTCTATGGAGTAAAATATGTCTTAATAGTGAAACATAATTCATTAATAAATTTCGACAATACTAAAACTATATGTACATGATCAATAAATTTTGTATGTAGATGAGTTATATATATATATATATTTTTGTAATTAATACAATTTTGTGCGATGAATAAAAAAGTTAAAAATTTAACGAAATTAAAAAAAAAGGTGAAAAAAACAAAATAGAAATTCAATAAACATAGAATGCGGCAGTACGAGAGAAATAGAGAAAGAGAGAGAATGAGAGAGCGATAATTCCGTACTCGTGTGGGTCCTAGGGAAATGGAGTCGGCGGCACAGGCTAAATAGGTTTGTATCCTCGATGAAGAGCAAATTAGATTACCACGGAACAACCTACGCGACCTCACCGGGTTGTGCGCTACATATTGTGCCATATATATTGGTATTGTATGTATATATATACACATATATGTATACATATAAGCGTATATTTTATATATTAATACAATATGCAATCCTTATGTTAAAGTTATTCACGGAAATGTCACGTACATATGTATACATTTAAGGACCTCATAGACATATATATAGATAGTTCTTGGTGTCATAAACGAGAATATACGCCTTCTAGAATATCATCTATAGAATATGAAGTACCGAAATTTTGTTCAGTCGACTTGAATCATGTCAAAAAACCTGGAGCGTTAAATATTTATAGAATCTAAAATGATCTTTCATTTCTAAAAAATACTGAATAAAACGATTATTTTTATTCAAAAATATTTTTAGATAAACCTAAATTATTAGTAAAGTTAAAAAAAAATTAAAAAAGACATAATTGTTAATATGAAAATAAAATATTACTATAGTAATTTTTTTATTTTATTAACTATTTCGGAATAGTATATTGCGTGACACTGGTTAAAGTAAGACAATTTCAGCCTATGGTGAAGTTGTCTGCCCCAGTCGTAGACGAGGGTTGACATCATGTGCTGTCTGAAATCGTGTTTCATCCAGTGTCCCACCCTATAATTTTTATGGTTACCAGCATCGAAACTTTAAGTTTCAGTGTCTCTACAACCCGCCGAAAGAAGCTGATTTCAAGCCGATGCTGTATACAACTGCTAGCGAATTCGTAATTCAAAAATACCTTCATACAGCTTCCTTAATACCTTCGTACAGTTTCTTCCCAAGGGAAGAAACACGCATGTTTCTGCCCGGTGTCAGTTATATTTAATGTTCATTTGCAGCCTTGTTACTCCCATTTGTTTACTTATCACTTCAGTTTACTCATTTCATTTTTTAAGTGACAATTTTATTGACCAAATAAAATTACTAAAAAATGAGTGAAAATAATATTTTTGTTTTATTTAATATTTAATAAGTGACTGTAAATCACATATTTCTCATTCTTTAACAGTTCTCCGCATCATCGGCTTGAAATTAACTTGTTTCTTACTGGCTCCTGACACTGAATCTTGAAGTTCCGATGCAAGTAATCATGAAAAATATAGTGTGTGACTCAGGATAAAACAATCGCCTGCGGCTCGGGCAGCCAACCCCACCCTAGTCTGAAATCGTCTTGTTTTATCCCTTCCCGTGAAAAAATATTCTGATCAGGCTTGATATGAGCTGATAAGGCCATATCAAAATTTTTGATATATTCATATCTGGCCTGATATGATCTGATATGTCCATATTTGATTTTTGATAGGTCCTGATCTGGCCTGATATGAAAATTGGCCATATCAGGCCAGATCAAGCCTTATCAATTTGATATGTCTATATCAGACTTGATATAACTTGATAAGCTCATATATAATGTTATATTTATTTCTAATAGGTCCTGATATGGCCTGATATAACCTTATAAAGTTATATATACTTTGATATACTTAAAAAAAAATCCCTGATCAGGCTTGATATAACTTGATATGACTTTATATAGTCTGATATATATATATATATAAATTGATATACCTGTGAATAAAAATCCTGATCAGACTTGATATAATTTGATAAGCCTTTATAGAGGTTAAAAATATCAAGTTACCTCAAATTGTATTCGAAAAGATGTGTCATGAAAGTTGAACACGATAGATTTTTTTATACAGAATAAAAATTTATTGATATTTATTTTTTACATATTTTTTTTAAATAAATTTGGTCTGATATATAGTCTGATATACTTATATCAAAGCATATATAGTCTGATATGGCCAATTTCCATATCAGGCCTGATATAGTCTGATCAGAATATTTTCTCACGGGTTGTCACACAATATACTATTGTTTCTTCCGAATAAACGAAACACATTTGTTTCTGCCCGCTGAGTGAAGGCATTCGCACTTTACGCATACGCTAATATTTGTTCACGGCATTGAGCTGAAATTATAGCTTGTTTCGACTAGCTGTACAGATTTACTGAAACTTGAAGTTTCGATCCCGGTATCATGAAAAATATAGTATGTAATTTTATTCAATCGTTTAATTGTTTCAATTAACATTGTTATTAATAAACATACATTATCATAATTCATTAATTAACGAATACCATTCAATTATTTTGACATCCTTTAATTAATATATATTCTGTTATCACTGTTATTATTATCATCACTATCAATTATGTAATCAAATTTTTATTTCATTGCAATGACTTCAACATAAATAAATATCCATTAACGCGTATTAAATAATACAATTAAATAAACAAATAATTAATTTTTTTTAATTAGTAAAAAATTAAATTCAATGCTAATATACACTGTGAAAAAACCAAGGTAAGTCCAGGCGGTGTAGGTGTTAAATTTCAACACCGAAAGCGGATTTAAAACACCGCCGCCGGTGTAAGTATTCTTTACCGTTGTTAAAAAAATTTCCCGATGTTAAAATATTTCTCGATATTGGAAATATTTTACATTATGAATATTTTTACTCATTTGATCACTACAGTGTTTTTATTAATTCGTTAAATTATTGGTGATTGAAATAGTGAGCGTAAAATTGTGTAATTCTTACATGAATTACGTATAACGTTAGTAAATATTTAAATAAGTACATTGCCAAATTGAAATTTCCTCCAAATAATATTCATTAAATTTTTATATTTTTTGATATGTAATACATTTTTTTTCTAATTTTTATACGTGGAATTTTTTTTTTTTACTCCGATTTAACACCGGTATTATAACACCACCTACACGGTAAGAAATGCATGGCGTTCAACATAATGCTGGTATGGTCTCAAGACAGATACTAAAATAGTATGTGAAATATTCCAAGACAGTATTGTAACGAGTCTAAGAAGTATGACGTTATTTACTATACTGTATAGTACTGGAGCTATTGTATTGCTCACACGTATGCATAGTAGGAATGGCGAAACAGCATGGCCCTGAGACCCATACTACAAAGCCGAGGGCACAATGTTACTAGTTTTTCCCGCCATAACTTCTGGCGTGTCAATCAATGTATACTATCGTATTACCACCAAAACTATATAGATGCCGTTAGACTAGGTTTATAGGCCAGAAACAAAGTGAATACGGCAACGCAGTATGGGCCTGACGGCCATACTGACATTGCGGCGTCCGCGACAACTATTGCCAATGTTACTATTCCCGCAATGGCTGAATCATCTATGCATACAATTTTATAACCTATAGAAATCTTCGATACCACACAGTATGGCGTTGACGCCCATACTGGCCTAGTGATATCCGCAAAATATTTCTCACCGTGTACACTGGTGTTGTTTCATTTTAACACCACGTGGTGCTAAGTTGAGTCCATGTTTAACACCGCTCTTTTAACAGTGTGTAGTTAATTATGCCCGTAATTTAATACTCTAAATTACTTTTGTAAAATTAAATGTTTATCTTTATTATTGAGTAATTTTAAGCTTTTACGTTCTCTTACTCTTTACTTTAATCCTCTTTCACGTTCACAGTTCCTCACCCCATCTTTTCTCTCGTATAAAGGTCATTTCTCGTCGTTTCCGCCCTGAGGACATATAACCGAACCACACGATGAACACAGAGAACGTCGTTCTGGATACCAACAGCGTGTCCAGGTCATAAAGCAGATTAATTTGCTTGTTTATACTACCGTTCAGTGCTATGCGGCGAATGAGAGGGCTCTTGCGTTAGTTATAGTAATGCAACAAGATAGAAATATATATATATATATATATATATATATATATATATTTTTTAATTTATATTTACAACAAACTTGTTATGCTATTTCTATTAATGTTTGGATTATTCTCTATCCGCTAAAAAATTAAAATAAAAGAAGTTTTACTTTTGAATGCATGGACTTGTATACAAAAAAATATAAAAAAAACGACATAAGTTGAATAAAAGATCAGTTAAATGTGGTTAGTATGATGTAAGAGTTGAATGAAAAAAAAAAGATTGCATACACACGAGCTTTAAAGTTTAAAAAGGGTAGATTGAATGAATTCAACTGAAATGGGAATATCAGACGGAAAGAAATGAGATATTTTCATTCGGCGGGGGTTAAGAACTTTAATTTGAAGCTTCCTCTTCAAGTACTTTCTTTTAATTTTTTTTTTATGTCTGGTAAAGTTTAATGAAGTGCGCGCCGACCATTTTTTTTTTTTTTTTTTTTTCATAATTAAATAATACTACGATGTACTTTCTGGCTAAATAAAAATATATTTAAATAAATATCAAAATATAACTAATGAAAGAAAATGTTGACTAAAATTAATTATTTTAACATAGTTGAGACCCAGAACTATTTATCAACTATTTAAAAGGTTAACTTTACTGCAAGAAAGATTTTAGTATACAAACGTCTTAAGACGAGCAGAGAATTTTAAGTTCTTGAAATTTGAATTTTTTTTTTTTTTAGTTTAAGTTGATAGTTTAACACTTTACGTCTAATGAATGGATTTTTTTTCAATGTCAGATAACTTTTTACATATTTTCAGAATATTAAATATTAAAATATAATAATGAATTCGTAAGCAGTGAAGTTTAGAAAATAATCTATTTTACATATTCGTAGGAATAATATTTGATAAGCTATCGAGGTTAACTTAAGAAATTTTATTCTTCAAATATTAAGATCACGATGTGTCCAAATCAAGGGGTCACCTCAGTGTGTGCGCTTTGAAAATTTCGATATAAAAGAATATCAATAAAAACGAGTCTACTCGAATATCATTTCTTTTTCTTTTATTTAATATTGATTACCCGTGTAAAAAAAATTTTTGTTCATAATGAATTTAGGTCTGAATTTCATGACGAAACTCAGAACGTGACACAAATATGACTTTCATCATGAATTTACTCCAACTTTTCGTCTAGTAAATCGGTACTATTTATAAAATTAATTTATTACGTCTTTGAATTGGACTTGGGATGACTTCGACAGAAACTTGACTGATTTTTTACTGGATTAAACCTTTTGTCAAATTTATCGATTCAGAAATTACCAATAAACTTCTTCTATCAAGTACTTGATTAACGTAAATCAGTTTCGATTGTAAAATTAATTTAGTGAATAAACTTCGGATCACGGATTTAAATTTTACTGAGTCATAATTTTGACATGATTAAAGTTGATGATACAAATTCATGATGAAAGTCATATTTGTGTCACGATCTGAGTTTCGAGATAAAATTTATATTAAAATTCATTATGAACAATAATTTTTTTACACAGATAGGAGCTTTATAATAGTTTAGAAGGCAAAAATATTATTTTTGAATTTTTTTTTATACTCAAAAACTTTTTTTTTCTTGTATTTTATGGATTCTGGGTGACTGGCAAGTGACATAACTTTTTAAAAAGCCGTTTAGAATAAAAAAATTTTTAATCGAATGAGTGCAGCTTCGACTCAGCGTATGTGTTCACATATTTTTTTTTTTATAAAATGGCAAACGTCCGAAGTCGATGCATTCATTTTTTAGCGAAAAAATGATGTACAATAATTTTTATTTTTTTCTAAAAGAAGTTTAAATAAAAAATAAAAACTCTCACGCTCAGACTTAGATACATATTTTAGGATCATAATAAAATTTTCAGATTAATCGTATAATTAGAATGTGAGATATGCGTGCTGCTAATTTTCCAGAAAGGGCTTTTTAAAACACATTATTTTTAATATGAAAAAAAAAATATTTAAATCATTGAATCTATTTAAATACTCTTTGTTTAATGAATATGAATTAAGATATGATTAAAATTATCCTAGTTCTCGTTTTATTCACTTTCTTTCAAACTTGCTATGGAAGCGCGCACAGTGGGGTGACCCTTTAATTGTAATGCTTCCTTAGATCTCACCACCACTCTTCTTTTAAAGAATAAAATTACATAATGTGAGGATTTCAATAACCATAAATAAAATGAAAAAATTAAACTTTTACAAAAGATATTTTGCAGAACAGATTAAATTATTATTCAACTTATAGTCGGTGAAAAAATATGATTCTGTCAGTTATTTCATTGTATCATTTTATGACAATTAGCGTCCGCATCAGTGAGCCAAAAATGTAAAGAAATATTAACCGAGTTTTGAGTTATTAAACTAAAAACCCACATAATTACAATTTTTTTCAACTATTTATCATTTTATTAACTGAGTAAGCAATTAAAGTCATAAACAAAAATAAAAAAAAAAAAAAAACTTCAAAAACAATTAAAAGATGAGAGAAATAAAAGTTAAACTTGAGAAATTTTCAAAGTTAAAGCAATTTATTTTTCTTCACTCGAAACTCGTTAACTTGTACACGGGAGTCGAGAGAATTGCATGGTACTTCAATGCCATTGTTAAATGAACCGCTTTCACATTGTTACTTATAATAAATCAGTAAGAAGCCTCATTAGTGATCTTAGAAGCCAATACTGTATAGGAAGTACATATACATACCAATACCATAGTTCTATCTGTTTCCTGGTGTCAAGTTATATTACTGTAACATACACCCGCGAACGTCATGGTACAAGAGTCACGTGACAATGTGATGTCAGTAAATTTATGGGTCGTGACTCCGGTTCTATTGCGTTTATATGCAACCAACTAAAATATATCAAAAGAGTTCATGTTCATGTTCATGCCCCGACATTTATCCTCTATATAACGCAATATAACTCTCGTATATAGTCCTGCCGATACTACTTCATAATAATTAATATTGAGTATCGAAAATCGAGTCTTGTAACTCTATATGGAAGCGTAAGAGCAAATTGTCAAATCCATTAGTCACTAATAATGTTATAAAACATTTAATATTTTACCACAAAACATTAAATTTATTTATAAAATGAAAATAGCACGTAACTATTATTTATAACTTAAGGGGTTAGGGGTAGTCAGAATTTTCAAAAAATCGATTTTTTTTTTTTTGCATTTTCTTAAAGTATAATATTTTAAAAATATTGTGTGAAAATTTGAAGTGAATCCGACAAATTCTTTTCGAGTTATTTAACAATGACCAAAGGACGCTCGGGTGCTACGTGGCATTCGAGAGCAGGTAGCTAGAAACAGCTGCAAGCAACCGACCTTTCGGGTTTCATTGTCATGAATATCTCCCCATTTTAATGTATTTATTATTATTATATATATATATATATATATATATATATATATATATATATATATATATATATATATATATATATAGGATATATAAATATATATATCCTTCTATATATATATATATCCTTCTACATATATTCACAATTTGTAGGTAGTACAAGAACTGAAAAATAATTTTTGGTTGCCAGTATACCTGTAGTCGTTGCACTGATCAGTCGATAGTTTTGTGATAAATTATTTCTCAAGTGAATTAAATTATTAACCATGGGACGTGATTCTAGAAAGGTTTCAAGAGAACTTCGGAGTTCTGAAAAAATTAATAAGTCGCGTTCAGTCAAAAGAAAGAATGTTTTTAATCCGAAAACAGCCGAACGTGATGAAAGTATTCAGAGTACATCTTCTAAAAAATTAAAACAAAACACTGAAGATGATGTACCTGAAGACAGCAGTACTGAATTTCGAATAATAAATTTTATTCAGGTATTCACTGCAATTTCTGCTCTTATAAAATGTAAAAAATGTGATGGAAATGTAGTGTTTCAAACAGCAAGTACACGTGGGCTGGGATTCAAAATTGTAGTTGCATGTAATAACTGTGGAAATGAATATATTCCTTCCTGTTGAAAATATGAAATCTGCTATAATGGCAACCTTTTATCACTACGGCTCGAGTGATGAAAAACCGAATCATGATATGTGTCCAAAAGGCGAAGAATCTTGGTGCTCTTACCAGCGCGCTGAAGCAAGAGGAGAGCTTGATACCTTTTCTCACGATTATTCTCCTTTACCTTCTGATGTTTTAAAAGCTATCAAGCCTATATACGAAGATCTTAGTAATGAAAATTTACTTTCAAGATGTGTAGGTGGATTCAATCAGAATAATAATGAAAGCTTTAACCAACTAGTATGGAAAATATGCCCAAAAACGGTAAATACTAGTTTTACTATCGTACAAATAGCTGCATACGTTGCTATGTGTATATTTAATGAGGGTATAAATTCATTATTAGTCTTGATGAATACACTAGGACTTAATTGTGGGCCTAATTCTCATCGGTATGCAGAAAGAATGGATGCTGCACGTATCAAAGTAGCAGATAAGCGCGCTAATGATAACACCCGAGAAGGTCGATTGCAACGTAGGCACCAGCAAATCGATATTTTGGAAGCTGCTATGTCGGCTGAAGAGCTATTATATGGTCCAGGAATAGATGACTCAGTGTAAGTTATTAAATAATTCTTATAATTCGACATAAATCCATAGCAAAACTTTAAATGCGTTTTTCTCAAAACTATGTTTTCTGAACTGGTGATCACTGTAACTTAAAAACTGCTCGGTAGATTTCAATAAAATTTATTGTACTTTTGAAATACATTAAAAACTCGTGCCTGATCGAAGGATTTTTTTTTTTTTCAAAAATTTCGATTTTTTTTTAACAATAAACTGTCGGTTTTTTTCTCGAAAATTTGAAAAAAATTTCCTGAGGCCGCCATTTTGTTAATTTCGAAAAAAAAAAAAAAAGCTTCGATCAGGCACAAGATTATCTATTAATAAAACTAATTTTTCTTGTCCGATTGATTTTAGATGAATCTCCAAGGACTTATGATGATCACCGCAAAGGACTTCGGGAGGAACGGGCTCTACAAAAACAGCGATAACTTTTTGAATTATTAATTTTTTTTTTTGAAATTTTCGTGAAGTCAAATCGAAACGTGTTCTAATAAAGCTATGTTTTTATTTTTGTCAAATAAAGTAATTAACTACAAAAAAAAAATTATTGAAAATCATCATTTTTTCATACCCCTGAGTACCCCTAACCCCTTAATCAATTAATGTAAAGTTTAGAAAATCCAAAATTGCACATCTCAAATGCTCATGTCATAATAAGTTTTATAAATTATTGCGTTGAAAATTATAATTTATATATTTAAATACGAATATTATTACGGTCGATTTTGTCAAGCAAATGGAAAAAATTTTGTTATTATATAAAAATAAGGAATGTCACAAACATTATCATTTACATGTACACAAATATTCTTTAGGTTTCTCCATAAGTTGGTAAATCTGTCGTATTATTAATTTTTTTTTTTTTTTTATTTAAAGTCGCTTTCTATCTGCCGGGGTCATTAGCAATTATAAACTGTTGGAAGTGGTACGTTGGAGCTTGGGGATTTTTGTAAGGTCAACGTTAGGCCGAATCTCAGAGAACTGATTTTTTCGGCTAACACTGAGATTCAAACCCACACGGAAAAAAATAATCGATAGCAGCTACCGATTGGCGATCGGTAGTCGTTACCGATTATTTCGGTAGCTCTTACCGATTTTTTGTCGGTAGCTGTTACCGATTATTTTGGTAGCTCTTACCGATTAATTCGGTAGCTATTAAGTTATTTTAAGGTCCAAATCTTCACTATCAACTCTTTTTATACTAAATACATAACAAAAAGTTTTAAAACATAAAACGAGCGAGAAACATACATTGAGTTTTGTTGGGGGCCCATTTTGCCCAACTTTTCAGGATTTTTTAATTTTGATAGACACAGCAAATTAACACCAAAAACTCAGGAGAAGGAAAAAACAGTGAAACAAACTGAAAAACTTACATTATAAAAATTTTTTGAGGGGGGCCCATTTTGCCTCACATTTTAGAATTTTTTATTTTTAATGGACATAATAAATTAATAATAAATGCTTGGCAAGGGAGTAAAAAAACGTAAAACAAGTAAAAAAAACTGACGATTTATAAATTTTTTTTCTTAGGGGGCCTATTCCCCCCCCCTCTTCCCCTATATTGAATTTTTTTCTAGTTGACGATAAAAACATAAAAAAATCATTTTTTTCGTAATTTTCGGCAGGTCCATTTTGTCCCAGGTGTCATGCGTAGGGCTAAAAAAGCGGAAATACATTAATTTATTTTCACGTTGACAATAAAAATATAAAAAAATCATCTTTTCGTAATTTTGAACTGATCCATTTTGCCCCAGGTGTGACTTGTAGGGCCAAAAATGCGCATGTAAATCAGATTTATAGTAATTAACTGAAAATTTTTTTTTTAATCAAAATTTTAGAGGGGCCTCTTTGCCCCACCTTTCCCTATCCCTCAAAAATAGTTTTTTTTGCTCACTGAAATTGTTCAGTAAAACCGAAATAATCGGTAACAGCTACCGATTATTTCGATATCGAGTATCGATTACCAATCGGTAGGTGCAACCGAAATAATCGGTATCAGGTACCGAAATAATCGGTAATAGCTACCGATTACTTTTCGGTAGCCGTTACCGATTAGTTCGGTAACAGTTACCGAAATTATCGGTATCTGCTACCGGAATAATCGGTAACTGCTACCGAAATAATCGGTAGCTGTTACCGAAAATTAATCGGTAGCTGCTACCGATTATTTTTTTCCGTGCACGCCTGGCCAGTTATCAAGTTCGAGCGGTAAGTCTATTCTTACCCCTCGACAATGGTGACCGGATGTTGTTAATTTTTGAAACCATGAAAGATTTTTTTTATAAAATTACATTTTTTTTAACACCACTTAACACCGGAATAAATTTCAACAACGCTACCGCTGTTAAAATAACACCGGTAACCTTAACACCGAGGTAGCGTGAATTTACAGCGGTTTTTTTTACAGTGTACGTTTATATATTTTATATATTAAATGGCAAGGATTTCTGTGTATGTTTAAAGTTTATCGTTAAAACATTGTGTAGTAAATATAGAGTACACTTCATTATTTTATGAATAAGGTGTGCAATGTTTTACGACTTAAGTGAAATTAGCCGATACTTAATAAAAACACTCTTTAATGTTCTTTACTGAAAGACTGGTAACATCGCTTGGATATCTGTCTTTCATTTTCATTGAAAGTTAAATATCTCTTAAAACATTTAACTCATTTGATGATTCATTTTTATTGCCAATATAACTTAATCAGTTAAATAGTTAAATTATTTTTATTCCACGTCACTAATTCGCCCTTTTGGCTTTAGTCACTAAGTTTGAAACCAAAATAGCGTATAATTTTTCTTTTAATTGCTAATCATACTGTAGACTTGATCCAAAGCTGAAAATTGGAGAAAAAATTTTGGAAACTAAAAAGGCCTATAATTTAAACTCTATGCCCTTTTCGATTGCAAAATTTTTTTTTCAATTTTCGGCTATAAAATAAGTCTACAAAACGATTGGCATTGAAAAAAAAATTATACATTTCATCGGCTTCAGAGAGTTTTCTAAAGCCAAAAGTGCATATAAAAATATGTCTTTTTGGAATTAGTGACGCGATTTGAAGTAAATATTAAATATCTATTTGATTTGTTGGTTAAAAGAGAAAACTTTAAGTATTTTAAAATTCGTAAGTAGATGATATTTATTATAAACTAGCGTCCAATGCGATAGTGGAAAATCAAACATGGAAAAATTTTCGAGTGCAGTTCAAAGTTTGCGTAGCAGAGCGAACGATTTCAGTATTGTACGGTTCGTTGGGCAATGAGTAGTATAAACCTATAGAGCATACTAGAGCAGACGGCCGGACGGCACTCGAAGAAAGAACAAGCTTTTCGGTCAAGTGAGCATCCATTTGACCGTTGGTTTATTTTTCATTAATTCGATAAAGTTATTAACTTATACGTATTTAGCTCACTCATCTGTAAAATCATATATTTTTTTGTTAAATCCAAATGTATTTAATTAGTTATAAATGAAGATATCGATTTGATACTATACGCAAAATCATATTGAGTGACTGAATAATTTAATATATCTGCAACATACAACTAATTATAATTACTTTTGTTAATGTAAATAAAAAAAAAAAAAACTTTTTAATTACATTATTATGTAATTATTCTACCGTAAATTTAATTACAAATATAAATAGATAAACTCAAATTAATTTCCTTCATTAAATGTTTTCGTTTCTATTTTATGTAATAAAGTTTTAGGAGAGTATAAATGAACAAAGAGTTAAATTAAAAGTATATACTTAAGAGATTTTAAATTAAATTAGTGTGACTCTTCATTTGGAGAAGGAAATTTAGCTTGACATTGTGATTCGTTCAATTCAAGTTATAAACAGTACTCTCTATTTTCTATGTATATATATATATTTATATAAACTAGTTATATAGTTTTGGTAACAGCAAAATCAGAGAGATCAACTACCAACTTCTATTACGTGTAGTTATTACTGATTCTTGACTTATACTCATACGTTAAATTTGTTCCGAGTTGAATTTATGTGTTATAGAATTTGAGGCAAAGTTAATTAGCAACATTTAATGTTACCTTTGATAACTTTTCTAAGGCTTCAAATGAATTTAAGCTCACGTAATATTGGTTACGTCTTATAAATTAAAGCGAGTTTGCATTATATTATCATTTTAGAAAGTAAAACAATATAATCGTTGCATTATATAATAATTAAATTATGAAATAAATTACAGTAATAAATTGAAAGATCTGTAAAAAGCATTAGAATAAAGATAATAAGAAAACTTGTTATCTGTGGTTGATGAAAAATAGAAATTCTATTGAGGAGTATCTGCGACTTGGATCACCAGATTCCTTTTAGCATTAAACTTTTTTTCATTTCTTATTATTTTTTTACTTTTTTTCTTCAATTCTGCGTCTGATTCACATTCTCCAGTACTTCATCGCGCCGGGATGCAACCAACTCCTGTCGAGGCGTCTGAAAACCCCGGATATTTATTCCAGTCGCGTTTTCAACACCACCCTCTCCCACGTGTACCGACACCATTACATTACAGCAGACGATTTTGTCCTACGAGCATTTGCTGCGGAGTTACTGTAGATGAAAAAAATATATATAAATTTTTTTGTGCATAGTGTTGATGGATTCTTGCGTTTTGTGATATTTATATTCTTTTTTTTTTTTTTTTTTTTTTTTTTCATTCAGTTAGGCGCTATAACTGATAATGTTGTTTCAGGATTCTATTTCACTGCATCGTGTTACAAAGTCCAGCTCGAGAATATATCAAAGTTTGTTGATGGAATATAAATCCTCGTTTCGTGAATGCTAAAGTATGTTGCAATAAAAAAAAAAAAAAAAAAACATTAAAAGATGAAAAAAAATGTAATGGAAAATAGAAGTTATATTTAACTCGGAAGATTACTGAGTATAAAGTAATTTACTATAAAAAAGAAAAAATAATATTCTGTTACGTAAAGATAATTTTTAAATAAAAAGTTTCATGCAACTTAAACTAATACTTTTAGAGCCATTTATGGTGAATATTTACTTTAGGTCAAAGTAAAGCTGTTGAGAAAATAATTGAATGTGAGCATGAGGATTTAAACTTAATTACTCTTTTAGGCTCTGATCACACGGAAGTAATCTAGAATTATAATTACCACAAAAAAAAAAAATCAAAATAATTTCTAATACGTATGCTTAAAAAAAAAATAACATGTTTTTGAATAAAATGCATTATGAATAAGATGTATGTTGAGTTATAAATATATAGGGCACGTCAGAGCTTGACGGGGCACCTGAGGGAGTAAAAAAAAACGTCAAAAATGTTATTCCAGTGGAATAAATTTACTCGAGCGACGTCAGAACTAAATGAAAAAATTATTTTTTAATAATTTATATTTCTAGAGATTTTATGATACAGTATGGCTGAAAAAGTTTTTTCGAGAAAGTCCTTGTATGCTAGAAAAACATATTTAATTTTAAGTCAAATTCGTTGAACTGAAATCCTAAGCTTATGCGTTATCTGAGGTTATTATGCGTTAGTCCGTTCAATGTATCTGTATACGAAACATGAAATAATTAAGCGCAAAAAATCAATGTTCTGAAAAATTTATTGATTAGCTTTTTTACCATACCTGCACCGAAAGTGTAAATTCCTGCCCTGTTTAAAGGGAAGAAAGTCGTTCTTCTCTTTCTTGGGAAAACAAATCATAAAAAAAGTGCATGCGCCATTCTTCCTACAATACAGAGACAAAAAACTAAACTTTTGGGTGCAGATCTGATAAAAACTCGTATACACACCACGGAGGAAAGTAGGAAATCCCAATCTGAGTGTTTGCCACCTTTTGCCTTCAGTTAAGTAATTATACATTCGCTTTGGAATGTCCTACTTTCATCCCTCGATGTGGAACATACTATCAAGATAAAATAAAATAATAATCGAATTTTTCCCCAAATTTTAATTTTTTATTTTTGGAGCAATTTGATTACTAATACATGGCAGGAGATTAGAAAAAGTAAAAAGAGTAAAAAAATCGAATATTAAAACTTTCTTTTTGGGGGGGGGGAGGGTACATTTTGCCCCAAATTTAAAGATTTTGAATTTTCAACAGACGCGGCATATTAAGACTAAACACATGGTAAGGAGCTAGAAAGAAGTTAAACAAGTGAAAACCACTGAGAATATAAGCCTGTTTTCCTTCAGGGGCCCATTTTGCCCACCCCCTTCCCCAATATGTAGAAAACAAATTTCCTCTCATTTTGTTGAATGATTTGAGTAGAGATACATTGGCTGCATTCTAGTTTACGAAGTTCAAGTAAATCTGACTAAGTTTGTAGCAAATGCTAATTGGATGTTAAAACGTAATTCGTATCTCTCGATCTGAATAAACGGTTTATTTTATTTTTTCTGTTTGTAATTGTGGTATTATTTATGAAATAATGGTGTTTTTGAAATTATAAGTACGTATTTTTTACTATATTATAGAAATAATTCCTTTATATAACAGAACCGTTCCTATGCTTGTACATTCAGGAGATTTTTCAATATTTTCAACACGAAAAATTCAGAGAAAAATTTCTATGCAGACAGTCACATAGGGACAGTGTGGAATTATAATAAAAATTAACGATAACGTAGAAAGTTCACATATACATCGAATGGAATTTACTATGCACATATAGTAATTTTAATAAAGCAATATGTTAAATTTTTTTTGGAAAAATTTTATTGGCTATATTACAAAATTGATTATGCTAATTTAGAATATTCAGTAAAATATTCGTACAAATTTAAATGAAAATGATACTATTTTAAAAAGTATGATTAAAGGAAAGTAGGTAGAGATACTTGCTTGTGCATTAATATGTTAGTTGATTTACATTCGAACATACTAGTGCTAGAATTAATAAAAAGAGCCGAAAATCTACGAACAAATTTGAATTCGAACTTTTTATAAAATTACTATGTTGTGCAAGGCAAAGCTCTAGAAGAGTTTTAACTTTCAAGTTTAAGTGGATAAATTTCCTACTGTAAGTACATTTTTTCCGTTATTTTTCATTTCAAGTGTTGAAACAAACTTTATTTAATAAAGTAATGGATTATTCGGTTAATCTTAAATATTACTAAGTAGTATTTTTAAAAATACTATATTTTGATTTTAGTTTAATTTTAGTTCAATGAAAATCGCACTTAAATAAGTTGTATAATTCTTTACAATATTGTCCTATGATCACCTAAAATTTTTAGGTAATTTTTACTATAAAATTTTCTACGTGAGTAGAAATGTTTCCCATGACGCACAGAAATCATTGCTAAATCCAATCGAAAGGCAATATAGAAATAATTATCCCATTAGAAATTTTTCCTTCACAGAAAAAACAGATATCTTGAGTCAAGAAAATATTTTTGAAGACAAACGTTTTCGGGAACCAAGTCAAGATTTTCTTGAGCCAAGAGAATTCGTCTTGGTTGGAGAAGATTTCTACTTTATCTGAGAAAATTTAGGTCTCCAAAAAAATTTTCTTGAATCAAGAATATTTACCTTCAGTCGAGAATTTTTTTTTTTGTGTGTTGATATTGTAAAAGATTAGATGATCTTAAGTAACGAATTCTATAACCGTAAAGGGATGTTTTTTTTCTGTAACGAAATAGAAACCATTTCCATAATAATTTCTTTGTGTAATAAAATTTATTAAGCCTAATTTAATGAATAATTTGAATATACATGTAAGCTATTGCATAATCTATTAGAATAAAAACTGGCAATTTAAAATTCAAGTAGCAATTTCATCTTTTATTCAATATATATTCCTCTATATAGTGTAGTATGATATCCCACAGGTGCAAGACACGCGATACAAGATGTCTTTCGTGGCATTGGATTCCTTTCAACGTTATATCGTCCAAGTACACAGAGCTCTCGTTTTCCATTCTCCCATTCCTAAACTCACGTAAAAAAACTATGGATGAAAATAAAAACTCTAACTTTGTATATCTATATGTATTCATACACACACATATATATATACACATTTATTTATTTATTCTAAACACGTACTGGTCAACGTCGAATGAATGTCTCGTCACCCAAACGGATGAGTATAAAAGAGGAAAACTAAAACAGCGAAAAGCCTATTGTGACGTCGCAATGAGACGTCGTGGTATTTATAGACATGGATAAGAAAAATTAATAAAATTTACTACTTTATTAATGAGAATATTTTATTTATTTGTTTATTTTTTTCGGCATATCTCTCATTTTAAACTCTGGTACTTTTTTTATTTTAATATTATGCTGATGGGGAAACCATAGTTTAAGTCCCAAATGGATTCCATGGTGATGACGAGGTTGCTGTGTCTGACATTCTAAAGACATCAAGAATTTCAGTACTTAGAATTGTGCAAATCTACCCAGCTGTATCTGTGTACTTGCTATCTATCTCTCTCATGTCTCCCCGGCGAATTCTCTTAAGGTCTGGGGTTGTCTATTATAATATAGAGGTAAGGGATGTACTACGAACACGTTCATTTTAATATTATAAACGTCGTATATATTTTAATACATTAAATCGTGATAAAATTACTGACAATTACTGCTTGTAATTTATTTTAGTTCATTTAATTTTTGAAAAATTAAAAATAATATATGAGATGATTTTCATTTAATCAAGATTATTTATTATTATTTTATTCATAGCAATTTTATCACCGGATATTAAGAAAATTAAAATGATTTATTTAAAAAATTATAGCCTGAAATGATGATATAAAATGTGAAAAAAAAGTTTTTTAATTTAAGTATAATAATTTTTGTTTTTTATGAAGACTTGATTGACTTTAAATTAAAATCGTTATTGCGTAATAATTTCAATACAATTAATTGAGACAAATTGAATTTTTAATCACAACAGATATTAACGAAACATATATTCAATTAAAATAACAACGTTAAGTATATAGAACGTTGGTTTACTTTTTACATTATTTCGTTTCATTGAATTTACAGCCGAAAAAAAATAGCAGATTTTTGTTTGATACACTGTTGATGGTATATTAATTTACTATCAATATTATTCATTTGATGTCTGAAAATGTATTTGGGATTTGGTATTCAACTGTGTATTTATATTTATATCACTTCAGTGCTGAAAATATTGTAATGAATTAATTTGGAATATTTACGAATTGATTATTTCTTGTGGTACATATTGTAGATATCAAAATGAAACAATATGTGATGACAAAAAAATTAAGGATTTAAAAACAACAAACACCAAAAACGAATTAAATAATTCTGTTTTTTAATTTCCAAAATAATTATAAAATACAATTATTTATTCTATTTGTCTATAAATTTTATGATTTATCTATACCATTGTTTATGTCTATCGTTGGTAACAATATATATTTATAAATCGTTAGAATATATAGGGGAAAGCGAGGCAAAACGGGATCCTAGGGACGAAATGGGTTTACATATTTATTTTAGATATAAGCCCTTTTTTGTTAAGGGGCTCGATTTGCCCTACTCTGCATTATATTGTAACGGAAGTGAAACTTTTTTTAAACATTTTAGTATATAAAATACAAATGCTCTCTTCTAATTGAATAATTACGCGACTATTAGAGTTAAGTCAATCATATTGTATTGACATTAGAAACAGCGTACATGATATATTTTAATAAACATTATCTTCGTTGCTTTTTCTTGTAACGCTGAAAATTGTGATTTATTAATTATAAGTTACTGGATATTCAAATATACATATTTAGGATTATATATATAGGATATTCAAATATATACACAGGGAAAGGCCGGGAAAAATGAGACCGCTAAGGAAAAAATGAATTTTCGATGATTCAAATACGCTGGATTTTTTTTTCACGATTTAAAGTAATTAAACCGAACTTTCAGTTGCCACAGAAAAAAATTTTTTTCATCGGCGGGTAAAATGGACCATCCCCGAAAAAAAAGTAAAAAACGTTTTGTTTCTTTTATTTAATAAAAATGACTACAATATAATTGTTTACATCTAATCTAAATAAAAAAAAGACATTTTCAATACTGATAGTGAACATAGATGCCGAAAAAATAAAATCATTGAAGATAAATAACTGATGTAAAATTCAAATATAAGCTAAGAAAACACCGCATGTATTTTTTGTGGCCGACAATACATCATTGAGTCTACTGAAACATTTCTGAAAAAACATTTTAGGACGCTTGAAATTAATCAAAAATGATGGTAAGTGTAGTAAATGATGATTTAAAATAATGTTGGAAAATAAAAGTTTTTATCAAATTTTTGGGATGGTCCATTTTGCCCGTCCTTACCTTATTCATATATTTTTACATCATATACTTATTAGTATATTACTGAATAGTGAACTCGTTTTTATTTTAAAACTACTAAATTTAAAAGATTTTATATATAACCATTAAACCCAATGCTCGGTATACCAGAGCAGAGAAAGAGAAACCAGGTTGGTTTATCCCTTTCCTTATATCTTCTTACTCGGTGTATATATGTCCACCCATGCATAGTAAATAAAAGCTTGTACTTTGTGTTATAACTTGTAGCTTTGGCAAACAACCTGAGAGTTAACCATAATCCAGACATACAAATACTGGTACATATATATATTTATTTATTATACATGCATAACAACAAGATTTCCGTATTCGTTCTATATGTACAAATCCTGTAATTACAATGCGTTGATTACTCTACTGCATATGTCTCGTAATTACTATTCTCTCATTTACTTTAATTGTTTACACATTAAATAATTCATGCGAATGAGGAAACTAATCAATTCTTAACTCTTTGAACTTTTTAATTAAACTTAAAATTTTTTAAAAATTCTTTATTTATTCATTTGATTTCAAACTTAAAAAAAAATCTGAAAACCGCCTGACCCTGCGGGCCAGCCCTAAAACTTCCCGCTGTTTTCGAGCTCAGGGAGCTCGGAAACATTATTACTTGTAAATTTTTGAACTCTTCGAGCTCAAAAATTTGTTAGGCCGGTACAACATACCTTCACTGAAAAATTATAATTTTTGTCCAACGATATCTTTGGAACGAATGAACCGATTTGAACGTTCTTAGCGGCAATCGAAAGGACTCACCAAGATTTAGAACTGATTTGATTTTGGAGTCGATCGGTCGAGTAGTTTGTAAGTTATACGCGAAAAACAAAAAAAAATTTTAATTTCTATTCTTCGTATAACTTGTAAACTATATGACCGATTTAGCTCAAAATATAATCAATTCTAAGTTTTGGTGAGCTCTTTCGATTGCCGCTAAGAACGTTCTAATCGGTTGATTCGTTCCAAAGATATCGTCGGACAAAAAAAAGATCACACATACACACACACACACACACACACACACACACACACACACACACACACACACACACACACACACACACACACACACACACACACACACCGACGTCCATCCGGGAATAGTCAGAATAGCTTCCTAGGACCTCAAAACGTCGACATCTGATGAAAACTTGATTTTCGAAAATCGGGGTGAAAACTATATCTTCCCTTTTTTTGAAAATTTGAAATTTTCTTAGCGGGAAGTTAAAAAAGTGTCTAAATAAAGTAAAATATAATATTGTGTGAAATTTATAAAAATTAAATGAACAAATATCTTTCATTAAAGTTTTTATATTGATTACTGAGTTGAATTTTTTAGCGGCCGATAGTTATTAGTCTTATATTTATTTTTTTTTTTTTTATTTATTTTTAAGTTTATTGTAAAAATTGAAAAAAATATATACAAACATACATACACGCGTACATGTGTGTGGGCATGGATACAAATACGGTCATCAATCTAAAAAATGTTAAGACAGATTCTTTGGACCTTGAAACGTTGACATCTGTTGAAAGCAAGTTCCGAAAATCAAACTGAAATTCTTAGCTTTCCTTTATTTTTAAAATTTTTAATTGTTATTGTTGCAGGAAGTTAAAAAAAAATCGTTAAGTTTTAGCAAGTGTAAGTGTTTAATGATAAAATGGTAATAAATAGAGATTGTTGAGGATAGAGATATGTTTCAGAATAGAGACATTTTAAGCAAGGTAAAATCAACGAATAGAAATATTTAGGAATAAAGATATATAAAAATTGAAAAAATTAAGAATCACTATTTTTTACGAATACAAATTTTTGAGAAGAGAGTCATTCAAGAATTATCTTATTAAAAATAGATTTATTAACTCATAGACCTATTCAGTATAGAGATATTTACAAATGAAGAATAAAGAATACAGTTATTATCTTGCCACAAAAATAACAATAAAGTTTAACAATGTGTTTTGTGTAAAATTGTTTTTTTTTTTTAAATATTTTATACCAAATTAATTTTATATTCTTTCTCGTGATTTTTATGCTCTCACATACTTTTTATTTTACGTATAATAGTTGGAAAAATTGTAAAAAATAGTACAAAAGTTTTATAATTTTTTGAAATTAAAAAAAATATATATTTTATTGCTACTTATCTCAGAGATTAAACTTATATTCATAAAAAATCTTTTCCATGAATAATTAAAAAATAATATTACATTCATGAATAATTTTTCTAGAAAAAATTACATTAATATTTAAATAAATTAAAAAAGTTCAAAAGGTTTTATTTATGGTTGTAATACAAACACATAGTAAAAAAATATGTTAAAAAACAGACAATATATATGTATTCATGTTAATACGTGCATATGAATAAAAATAAAAAGAGCTCATATCTACATTTACGCAGTGACCGCACATATAAAAGCGTTGTCACTCATCTTCTATTATATCCAGGATTCCCTTGAGTTGACATAAAAGAAAGTCCTGCAAAAAAGGTGTGTGCAGCCTGCGTGTTTTACATTTTCGTACAAATATACACAACACATAACACACACATACACACACGTACACACGCATATAAATTTACATGATATGCATAAAAAATTCCATGTATGATTTTACGTAACATGAAATATGAAAATATTCACGCACATAGACTAAAATTGTTGAATTTTCACCGACTAAAGCTTTTGTAACTCTTTCTACTTTATTTGTTACATAGTACAGTGTTATAGTGCTACATTACTATATAACTAAAAGAGTAAAGGAATATATATATATAAATAATAGAAATGAAAACTGTGGAAAAACGTTAGTAGAAAGAGGTATTTTTCATTGAAAGTCTGGACTACTAGCAATACTACTACCTGCTGTGGCTTGTGTGCTTTCAACTGTTATTTCAACAAAAATTTTACCACTACGGCCCATACCAGAGAGCGTACTCTGTTATCACTATATATGTATACATATCTAACCGTAGTATATAGAATAAAGTAGTGCAATATAGAGTTAGGTATCCAACCAATGATATTGCTGCAATTTTTGCCACGGAACCCTTACTCAAGAATAAACGATCGAGAGAAAACTAAAGGGTTGTTTTTTTTAACACACGTATATACTATAGTTGGTTTTCGTACTATGTACACCCAGCTACCACCGCACACAAACCCTGTAAACACTTAACTCATATTATATTTTATTTTTTATTTTCATTGCGACTGAGAGCATTTAGTATGATCGTTAAATCTACGTTTGCCAGTTTTTTTATTTATTTAATTATTTTTTTATTTACTTTTACTTTAGTTATATTCCAGTTATTCTTTTAAAAATTAATTAGTTAAAAAGTATAATTAATTAACGGAAAAAACTTATTAAAGTATTATTAATAAATTTTAACTGGTTTTGAAACATTAAGATATTATTGGAAAATTTTCAACCGTTTAATTAAGCAAAAATATTATTTAAAAGCAATTAAGCTAAAAGCTTAGATAACGATCGTTGAATATACTTAGAAAGTTTGATCTGTACGTGTAATCACTTGGAGTAATGAGAAGGAATTAATAATATAACTTATGACAGTGTACTAGATTTAACTTGTGGGTGTATGCATATAGCTAGGAATATAATTATATATGTATATAGACGTATAAGAAGATTGTGACTACCTCACCTCTATTGGGGAATATAATTAAATGAGTATATAAGTAAGTAATATATTGAATGATCAATAGTTATTTTAATGAGCCCCGCAGAAAATCAGCTTCCAATTCACAATTCTCTATGATCATGAAATAACTGAAATTTCTTAACCAAGGAAACTCGGAATCAAATTTCTATGTATTATTCAATCTCATAAGTAAATTTACTTTTATCTATTAATTTTCATATCCATATATATAAAATGATAAAAAAGCATTAATTAATTGAAATTTCTTTTGTTTCCTGATTCACTTCTATTGTCGTTAATTATTCATTCATTCATTCATTCATGATTAATTTATACGTTCAATTTAATCGCGAATTAGCATCGACACTTGCCACAATTTCTAAAATTAGAGCAGATAAAAAAAATATTGAATATAAAAGAAGAAAAAAATGAAGAAAATAAAAAAAAAAGTAACTAAATTATTGAAAGCTTGCATAAATTAAATGCTAAAATATTCGTCTTATATATTTTACTATAATTTCCAGTAACTATTGTTTACTTTTTTTGTAGCAATGAGTTTGAAATATATATTTAAATCCTCGATATTGCCGTATCGAGATTATCCTCGATTGTCCGTCATACCCCTTCAACAATATTGGAAAGTAAAAACAGAAAATAATACTCGAAAAAAGTTTGTAAATAATAAAAATATAGTAGAAAAAAATTGACGATAGGGTGATGACGTTCGTTTTTTTTTTAACCGTAGAAATAACAGATAGCAGTAGAAATATTCAAATATTTTATAAGGGAGACGGAATTTTTTTCATTAAATATGTAGAGAAATATTTTATATGACGCCGAATATTAACTTCATTTTTCATCTTAGTGGTATTATTTTATTTTATTTCTTTACATACTTTTTTATAGCCTAAAACAATATCCTTAACACTTAACAAAATTTGATTTCCTCTTTTATTTCCGAAATGTTTCAAACTTTTTTGTCACGTGATGGTATGAAAAAATTTCACTACCATTTTTTAAAATATATTTATGGGAAGCATTTTTTAATTAACATAAGTACTTGGAAACTTGAAATGATTATTAATAAAATACATTTTTTTATCTTCGATTATTTAAATTATAATCATAAGTCGATGTATAAATTAAATTTATTGTATCAACAATTGTAGTTTACGGAGTAAACATAAATTACGTAAATAGTTGATTAATCTTATTATAAGAATCAACACACCGTCACAGTGTCACATCATTAATTAGAGAAATGTAGTAGTGAATGCTTTGATCTTGGAACTTTCGGGTTGAAAGCCGAAATGCCCCAGAGCCTGTGTATGCATACTGATGTTATGTCCCAAGAGAGACACATGAGAGACGATGGATGCCCGATGGTTGAACTTGATACATAACAACCCACGTGCATTTATTCAGATATACATACCTTCATGCATACATACAAACGTTTTAACATAGAATTACGTAATCTGTCATACGCAACTCGTCACACTTAATGTCACTTCTTGTTAATTGCATTCACGAATTTAATATAAGGTACACATTATTATGCTGTCATTGCTGAAATGTATATAATATAATCTACTGCTGCGTCCTACTGTGTACTTAATTTACGTTCCTATTGTTTAATTAATGATATGAAATAAACATTTCGAGAGAAACTCATTTTAAAATGAGAGCAATTTAAATAAAAAATAATTAATACATTATTAGTTTTTACAGTTTTATTAGTGAATGTAAATAAATACAAAAACAAATGTTGGAAATCCAAAAGTGCATACCTCAATCGCTCATTTTAGTTTTAATCATTACTTTTATTTTATAATATTCATCTCTCTAAACATGGATCAGTAAAAATAAGCGAATATTCACTACTTCCAAGTGCAAATCGAACCACTTATTCCAAAAAAGTGGTTCGATCGGCACTCTGAATAGTGAATATTCACTTATTTCACATCTTTATGTTTACAGAGATTAATTTTTTTTTTTTCTAATATGAATTTTTATTCAACTTATAAATTATCAATTTGATTTTTTTATTTCTTATTTTCAGTTTGACATTTTTGATTAACATTTTTTTTAATACCTTGCCTTTTTGTCTTAGATGTCACTCTTTTTTTTCAAACCTATACTGTTACGCCAGTGCTGCTGCCAGTAGTTGACGGAGAGAAAAAATGAAAAAAATAATAACAACAGTAAAAATAAAAATGACAGCTAAATTTTCTGTGAATAATCGGTTTTACGTTTGTAATTAATTACAATTAAACTAAAAGGATTTAGATAGTGATATTCATAAGGATTCTTGTGATGAAAAATAAAGACAATAAAAATAAGTTAGGACAATTAATTGTGTCATGAACAGGCACGTACATGCGTGATCAGGCCTGAACATATTTAACGCTTCAGATATGATTATGCACGAACAGACATGATCATATCTGACATCAGGCATGATCAGACATGATAATATGTGACATCAGACATCGACAGGCATGATCAGACATGATCTGGCCTGAATGTATTTAATGCTTCCGACATGATCATGCATGAACAGGCATGATCATATCTGATATCAGGTATGATCATATATGAACAGGCATGGTCATGTCTGGACATTTTTTCCTGAGTATCGCGAGTTATCATGTTTACAAAGTTTCATACGTAACAATTGACAGCACCGATTTTTTGAGTTTAATTAATTTATTTCAAACTTAAAAATTAACGAATTGACTCATGATTAGGTTCAAATTAATCCTTAATAAATTCTCTATATGCCAGTATACAATTTAACCTATTTTGGAGTGATTGAAAAAGTGTAGAAATATTTTTGTGGGTGACCGACTTAATGAACTTTGAAAATTGGACTTTACCAGTTTGAACTTGACAATTTGAACTTTGGTAAGTTTGAACTTTGGTAAATTTGAACTTTTATCATGTTGATGATGATGATGAATGAATAAAAAAATAATGATATCAAAAAAAAATAATTTTTGATGAAAGAAATACTAAATTATTTTAAGTTCAAATTTACAAAAATTCAAATTGCCAAAGTTCAAATTTCCAAGTTCAAAGTGTAAAAGATCATATTCTCGAAGTTCATTAGTTATGGAACCAAGAGAGGTATGGACCATTCAATCTGGATTCACCACATCACTCGGAGTTCCGAAGAGAAAAAAAAATCTCCTCATAAGCAGTTTGTTTTTAGCGGAGTGACGCGAAATTTATTTCAATCCGCATCTGCTCCATTTCGGAGTTATAATTTTAAAATAAACTCCCCTCTAGAGCGAATTTTAGTCTGAGTATTTTAAATAAATAAAAGTCATCCGCTCCGAGTTCACTCTGCCAATTTTTACAGTGTGAAAATTTGGAACGTAAAGATTTTGGTTTTTTACTTTAATAATTTTTACACTCAACAAACATGTAAAATTATTAAAACAATCTGTTAATAGGAATATATTTTATTTTTTAGTCTATAATACACGCAGAGAAATTTTTAGTAAAAATTATCCAAAAAATTTGATACTGTGAGGACCTGGTAAATATCTAAATAGAACAATTCTCCGCAAAATAATATTATTAACTTTTGCTAATTGATGGAGAAGTGAATTAATGATTGATTTTGATATAAGAATTATAAAATTTATAATTTAATTACGTGAATATTAAAACCGTACCGCCAATATTGCTGCCACACGGAAAGAAAATTATGGGAACTTTTCCTATGCATTATGGGAATGGTTCCCATAATGGTATGGGAATAGTACCTATACTACTATAGGAATGGTTCCCATATATTATGGGAACCATCCCCATAATAGTATGAGAATAGTTCCCATACCATTATGGGAATGGTTCCCATAATGATATAGGAATGGTTCCCATACCATTATGGGAATGGTTCCCATAATATTATAGGAATAGTTCCTATACCAATATAGGAACCATTCCCATAATGGTATGGGAATCATTCCCATACTATTATGGGAGTGGTTCCTATATTGGTATAGGAACTATTCCTATAATACTATGGGAACTATTCCCATAATGTTATGGGAACCATCCCTATAATATCATAAAATTCTTTTTTTGCACAATAATGTAGAAATTTCCCAAAATTTGAATTTTCTTGAATGTTTTGTGCTGACAAAAAATTCTTGTTAAAAATTTTAATGTTTTTTTGCCAAATACGATTTTTTTTTTCAATTTTTGAATTTTTGTTTTAAGTTTAATAATATTTCTGTGTATTGTAGAAGTGATTACCACACTCCTTTAAATTAATTTTTTCATGATAATATGGGAACCATTCCCATAATATTATAGGAATGATTCCTATAATAGTATGGGAACTATTCCCATAATATCATGGGAATGATTCCCATAATGGTATAGGAACCATTCCAATTGCATTATGGGAATCATTCCCATAATATTATGGGAATAGTTCCCATACTATTATAGGAACCATTCCTATAATATTATGGGAATGGTTCCTATAATATTATAGAAAGTATTCCTATAAATTATAGGAACCATTCCTATAATTATAGGAACCATTCCTATAGTGTTATGGGTATCATTCCCATAATTATAGGAACTATTCCTATAATTATGGGAAACATTCCTATAATTATAGGAACCGCTCCCATAATTTATGGTCGTAATTCCTATGTTGGTATAGGAAAAAATTTCACAAAATTATGGGAACCGCTGCCATAATTTTCTTTCCGTGCAGTACCAATTGAAAAGCAAAAATAAAACAGTTATCAAAAAATGACTAAAAAATTTATATATAGACACCATTTTTGGTAGATTTATTGAAAAAAAAAAAAGAACTAAAAGGATTATATAAGTGATATTCCCATAGGTTCTATTCTTTACGAATCTGAAGTAAATAAAAACAATTATTAAGTCAATCCATCAAAACTTTCAGAAGTTATCGTAGTTACATAAATTTAGAGATAGACTAACGGACGTCAAAAAAAATTTATTGGCCCGGGAAAAAATCAGCATGCATGATCATGCCTGAGCAGGCTTAAATCTCATGCATGATCAGGCCTGAATTTTGGCCAGACATGAACAGGCATGATTTTGCCTGAGCAGTCATGATCATGCATGATTCTGCCTGAGAAGTCATGATCGTGCCCAGTCATGCATGATCAGACCTGAATTTTGGCCAGGCATGATCATGCATGACCATACATTATCATGCATAACCATACATTATCATGCATGATCTTCCCTGAGCAGGCATATGATTTTATAATCTGTGATTGCTCTCGAGCACGTTTGGTCGTATTTAAATATTGGCTGCTTATGAAAAATACGATCAGGCATTCCCATACATGAGCACGCGTTATTATGCATGCACATGCATTCCCATAGCTTATTTATTTTAAAGATGTTGCTGTAAGTATTAGAAACTAAGGTATATAATTAATCGTACTATACAAATGATAGAGAGTAATTTATCAATTTTCATTGGTTCTTTTATTTTGAACTTTCATTAAAAACTGTTTTTAACATATTATTCACTTAATGCATTAAACAATTAAAATTTATGAATACAAATTGTTTTTTTATTTATTTAACCATTAATATGTTTAGTTTTCCACTATATTTAAATGGTGTATTACCGTACGATGGACGGTGTGGCTCAATAAGTTATAGATCAAATTGAATGGAATATAGTATAGTGCCGGATAGCTCAACTGGTAGAGCACTCGGCGCGATACCGAATTGGTCTGGGTTCGATTCCCAGTTCGGGCTATCTATATTATTCTCAATTTATCTATAAATTGTCTTATTGAGAGGTTTGCATGTTTAGGTTTTCACTATATTCAAATGGGTTTCCACTATATATAAAAAACTCGAGATACAATGATTTCTAACGTAAGTCGTTAGCAAGCCTGATCTAAAATGAATCATGCATGATCATGCTTGATCACAAATGAGTTATACATGATCAAGTATGAACCATGTATGGTCATGCATAACAGAGCATGCTCAATCATGACCTTTCCTGATAAATAATATCTCTATAGACAATTATTCATAACGTAAGTTATGAGCAAGTCTAATCTAGAATGAGTCATGCATGATCATGCTTGATCACCAATGAGTCATGTCTGGCCATGAATGAGTTATTCATGATCAAGTATGAACCATGCATGGTCATGCATGACAGAGCATGCTCAATCATGACCTTTCCTGATAAATAATATCTCTGTAGACAATTATTCATAACGTAAGTTATGAGCAAGTCTAATCTAGAATGAGCCATGCATGATCATGCTTGATCACCAATGAATCATGTCTGGCCATGAATGAGTTATGCATGATCAAGTATGAACCATGCATGGTCATGCATAATAGAGCATGCTCAAACATGACCTTTCCTGATGGATAATATCTCTGGATACAATTATTTCAAACTTAATGCATGCGCAAGCTTGATCTAGAATGAGTCATGCATGATCATGCTTGATCAAGAATGAGTCATGCCTGGCCATGAATGAGTCATGCAGGATCAAGCCTGAATTATGCATGAATCATGCACGATCAGGAACGAATCATGCATGAATCCTGCATGATCATACATGATCATGCATGGTGATTTTTTCCCGGGGGAATTTTTAAAAAATACTAATATGTATTGAATAACTTAAAAAAAATGTTAGATTCATTTATTAGTGTTCTTTTGATGTTAGTGTACTTTTGTTAAAATATAAGTACGATATTAAATTGGAAGCGATCATTTAAAATGAGTTTATGTAACTCATGCCGAAGAAAATGCTGCTAACTGGCTAATGTCAGTCTTATAAACTTTGATATTAAAATACAATCCATTCTGATTGGTCAAATGAGTGGTTTAATGTATATTATCGTATGATGTTGAGAGAGTATAAGAATGGAGTCCAGTTAACTCTTCGTGCTTGAGGTGGTCACAAAATTCATCTTGAATTACATTTAAAATTACAGTATCTATATGAATACCAAAATTACGTAAAGATCGAATCGAAAAAAATTTTTAAATCAATGTAGTTTTCAAAGAAAAAAAGAATTACAATAATTTTTTTACGTTTTTCTGCAGATCATTTATAAACTTTACACTCTAATTCTGAAACAGTGAAAATCACTCGAAAATAGTGTATATATACACTATTTCACAGCTATAAGTATACCACTTGTGAATAGTCACTGTTTCAGATTAAGAAAGTATATTTTTCAACTTGTAGGTGATTTTTTTTTTTTTTTAACGACAATATTGTATTTATTCAACTTAAGTATAAATTAGTTTCTGTCATTTACTTTACAAACGAGGAAATATCATAGCTGTTGACCTAAATCTTCAATAATCTGAGCAAATCAGTATTTCAACCTATTTACAAAACAATGTTTCATCTAATTAACTATTTGGGAACAGGACAAGTTTATACATGTACGATACAAACACATACTCAGACACACAAATACTAACATACATTGTTTTAGTGAAATATGTTTGCTGATGTACTATCAACTAGTAGAGGTAAATAGCATATATACTATGATACTAATTTAAGCGTGAAATTAGTTAGCCAAATTAGTAAGTGGGATCGTCCACCTGAGGGAGATAATCATCAGCTATTTTGTATTTTTTAGTTTACCTCGCATACTCATACAATTGTAAAATATATATAGATATATTCACAAAATTATTCTCTTTACAACAATTCCCTATAAAGTCTTACCCTCGAGCGCTTTCTTCATCAGTGCGCTGGCTGGTTTCTAACTAACTCGAAGTGCAATGTAAACGATAAAATATTGCGGTGGACCAAAGGATTCGCTGGTGGCTCATTAACCCTCATTTAGACCAAAACTAAAGCACACACCTTTACTCCATTCAACGTCTGTATTTCATATCTCGCGATTCCACTGCCTCTTAACTCAACTCAACCCAACTCGACTCGACTCATTTCTGTCTCTTACTACCACTTACTTTCCATCCTGTCAACGTTTCATAGCCTTCATTTTGAAGAGACAAGAGACCGTCTTCACAGTAGTATACCACAAGAACTCATTGCAGAGGTCGTTTTATGTTACCATTAACTTTAGTATATATATACATATATACTTCTGTTAATGCTGCTTCTTATCTATAAAATCAACCCCAAACATTTTTCTACAGTCGAGGAAATTTTTTTTACTTTCGTAAATGTACAGACTATCAAAACTGAATACTTTTTATTGAAAAGTCATAAGTACTTTTTTTTTTTTTTACTAAACAAATGTATATTTAGCAACAAACTTTAGAACATTTTCAATATATTATTCCAAACAATAATAATCTAATAATTTTTATTTAATCACGTTGCTTAAATAAATATTGGCAGTGTACATCAAGTGAACGCAACTTATATTCTCTTGTGATATTAAAACTGTATATTTTAGCTGCGTTCTTTTTGGTATAATAGTATTTTTCGAACTGACAGATCAGATTAATTAATTCAAATGGTTTTCATTACAATTGGAAGGGATCATTAAGATTTAAATTTGATGAAAAAACGATTAGACTTGTAATCGATAAGTCATTTAAATAATGCTTACTAAACTTTTAAGAAAATTTGTTTAAACCTGTTGGTAAACTACCACGAAGTGTTTTGTTTTTGCTCCAGAACTCCGTGGCAGAGTGAATACGGATTAAAAATTTACTCCGAATTTACTCTTGATTTTTTACAGCGTAAAATGAAAAAATTTTTGATACAATTCAACAGTTCAATTACAAATTTTATGTTAATATAAAAAATTTATGAAAATAAATAATTCTTTTGTCATCAATTTTTATAGAACTCGAGTATTTCAAGTGCAATTTAAATTATCCAACGAATGAATTAAAATTACTAAATCAAATGAATATGAATAAACAAAAGAAAGCCATTACTACTTCATAAAAAAATCAGTGAACCATTATTTCTTTTTAATTCTATTAATTATTTCAATCAAAATTAATGCGTGCATTTAATGAATTATTAATTAGATAATTAATAATCAACATCCTATACGACCCATTCATAATATCTGCAAATCCGAAATAGATGAAATCTTTGAATAATAAATAAATTAATTGAAAGTAGCTGATTGACTTTTATTAGTTATTATTTTACAAAATATTTAATAAGTTAATTTTTTTTAATTATTACACTTCAGACATCGATTTAGTATTTTTTTTTTTTCATTATTACAAAGCAATACATTCTTTGATAATGTCCATAAAGTCTAAATTCATCGAGACATTATTTTTGTTCTTCCTCTGTCTACACTATCGACCAAGCCATTGTCGTTTTACGAAACTTTAATCCCTCGAGGCCAAAGGGTGGACGATGGAAATACCGGGCACAATTGTTTTTTTTCTTCCCCCTTCCACTCTTTATTTTTCTTGTTTCTTTTTATTTTGTTTTTGTTTCTATTCTTTTAGCTGAACTAAATAGAAATATCTCTGGTGTATTGTGCTTTGCCTGAGGCATATTTTTACGTGTCTCTACTGCGATAAATATGCTTGAATTGTTTTTTTTTCTTTTTATTTCATATAACTTTAAAAGAGAGTCGTCGAGTCTAAATAAGTAAAACTGAAATTTAAAAAAATAAACAGTAATGAAAAAAAAAATCTTGAGGAAATGTATCAAAGAAAAATTTTAAATAGGAAATGAATCTGAGGTTGAAGATTGTTTTTTTGTTTACGTGGATTCTTTTTGTTTCAATGACCTAACCCAATGTCGTTGACAGTTTAAAGAGGAGTCCAAATAAAATTATAAGGCTGTAATGGTTAGTCCGGTAGAAATGCAGGAAATGGAGTAGGAAAAACAGAGGAACAAGTAAAGCTACTGAAATAGAGGTGGAGAAGACTTAATTGCCTGATAATTGCTACTGTCTGCAATTGTACAAAACCATATATATATATATATATATATATATATATATATATATATACTCTATTCGTTGTTCCCGTGTTCGTGGGCTATGACAATCGAATACCAAGATTGGAACTACACCAAATGACACAGACGTGGCTAGAATACTGCTAAAGTGTTTTGGCATACACCAATCTAGATAAAATCGGAAAAAATACTCCAAATAAAAATTGTGTACATATTACTATCTGTTATCAATTTATTTATTTGCTCTTAATATGAGGTAATTGTATAATAACATTAAATGAACAATCTGATCTAAATTTTTTATTTTTACTTAATTAATAACTCTTACAATGTAAAAAATCGGAAGTGAATTCGGAGTGATTACGGATTTTATTTCAACCCGAATTCAATTAATTATTTTTTTACCCTGATTAAACAACTGAATTCGATCGAATTAAACAGAATTAAATTTTTAATTCTATTTAATTCAGATAAATTCTGTTAATTCGGTACCTAACTTAAAAATGAATTCTGTCTAATCCGGCAGGAAAACCAGAATTTGTCCAAATGAAAACGAATTTAAATAATTCTATTCGGTTTAATTCTGATTAATTCGAAAATTATTCTACAATTTCTGGTTCTGAATCCGAATTAAACTGAATTAAAACGAATTTGAAATTTTTAAATCGGTTTTATTCTGTTTAATTCAAATTTAAATTTTCAATTCATTTGAATTCTGTTTTGCAGAATTCGACAGAATATAACAGAATTAAAATTTTTAATTCGGTCGAATTCAATTGTTTAATCAGGGCAATCGATCGAAAATTTTTTCAAGAATGTGCGCCCGAAAATGGCGCACATTTCAAGATAATGATCCGGGTGGTTTTTATTTGACGTGTCTCTTGAGCGTTAAAAGTGAATATCATTTCTAAATTAACGTGTTCTATCATTATTAGAATTTTAAAAAAATTTTTTTATTATTAATCAAATATTCATACGCGAAATTAGCTACAATCAAATCTACGTTACTACAAGACAACTTTTACTGTTCTGTGTGTATAAACACGCGTCGTGGCGTGAAATTCCGTAAAACTAATTTCTTTTTTTATATGGTATAAGAAGTAAAATAAAAACTTTTTTGTATGCTTAAAACATCAATAAAAATAGTAAAAAAAAATTCAATAATACTTTATTTATTTACTGAAATAAGAAATCTTAAACACACGGTACGTTTGAAGTGGTTAAGAGTTAGTTTCCTTCTTTAAGAAAAAAATCATCACAAATTTTTTTCAAACTTATAAATCTTGTGATGAAGTCTAGAGGAAAGAAATAATAAATTAAGTTTCATTGAAAAACTTATAACAATAAAAATAAAAAAAAAGAAGGCAGGATGAAGAGGATTTTGTGGTGTAATCGGATCTTGAACTTATTATAAATAGTAATAAATTAAACTAGACTTAATTAGAGTTTTTAAAATAAATACATAATTATAAGATATAATAATTACCAGCAATTGACATAGTCGATGCAAATAACTTGGTTACAAGTGTACAATAATCGTAATTACGTTACGATTCGTTGAGCCGGTGAAAATAATTAGATTGCGCTTACAAGTGGGATAGAGAGAAGAAAACTCGACTCGAGAAGTAGAGGTGAGAGGAAGAGTAAGCGTGAGGGTAAGTAAAAAAAACTGGAGAGGATTGAGGGAATGGAAAAAGAAAAATAAAAAATATTAAAAGTGGGTGTGTAGTTGTAGGCGGCTGTTGGGTGGCTTAGGGAGTTTAAATTAATTTTATCGCTTTAATGAGTTCGCTTTCCAGATCTCAAGCCACCTGCAGCTGCCCTCTCGCAGTTGGTAGAGCCGAGAATTTTTTTCTTCAATTAATAACGCTAGAAAACCTCGGCCAAGTAACTAGTTTTTATACATCGCTCGTAATATAGACCCGCCAATTGTATATTAAATTTATTCATCAGCTTTACTTACTTCTTAGTAATGACTTTATTATCACGGTGAAAATATACTTATTAAATTTTTTATTAATAAACATCAATTAAGAAATAATTACCCATATTAATTCGTTCGATTAATAACTACAATTAATTATAATAATCAATTTTTTTTAATGAATGAAAATGTTAAAAATTGTATGTAAAAATAATATTTTCTTGAGTAGTGAATCAATGAAAATTATTACATTACTAATTCTATATATTTAAGTTGAAGAATACACGGAAAGAAAATTATGGGAAGTTTTGCTAGACATTATGGGAATAGTTCCCATAATGGTATAAGAATTGTACCCATACTATTATAGGGATGGTTCCCATAATATAAGGGAATAGTTTCCATAATATTATGGGAACTATTCCCATATCATAATGGAAACCATTCCCATAAAGGCATGGGAATCAATCCCATATCATTATGGGAATGGTTCCCATAATGGTATAGGAACTATTCCAATAGCATTATGGGAATTATTCCTATAATATTATGGGAATAGTTCCCATTCTATTATAGGAACCATTCCTATAATGTTATGGGAATGGTTCCTATAATTTATGGGAGTGATTCCTATAAAATATAGTGTTCATTTCTATATATTATGGGAATGATTCCCATAATATTATAGGAACTATTCCTATAAATTATAGGAACCATTCCTATAAATTATAGGAACCATTCCTATAAATTATAGGAACCATTCCTATAAATTATAGGAACCATTCCTATAAATTATAGGAACCATTCCTATAATGTTATGGTTAGCATTCCCATAATTATAGGAACTGTTCCTATAATTATGAGAAACATTCCTATAATTATAGGAACTGCTCCCATAATTTAAGGTCATAATTCCTATGTTGGTATAGAAAAAAATTTTATAGAATTATTGGAACCGTTTCCATAATATTTTTCCGTACACTTTTCTCGATAGAAGAAAATCGGAATTTATTTACAGTACTCGACATTCCAAGCTGAGCTCGGATTTCTTCGATTAAGAAAATGAATTTGAATGAAATCATCAAATTGTTGCATTAAAAATATATTAGATTGTAAATTTTCAATAGCATAATTTCTTGTAAGAAGAATATGCAATATTTCTAAACGTCATTTGCTCTCTCAGTGTATTCAGCTAACTTCAATTGATATTGTACACCTCAAATGCAAATCAATGATGTGTTTTGCTAACGCTTACTCGGTCTCGGCTGATTCGCTCATGTAAAAATCATATTTACATTTATTTAAATATTCTTAACTAGAACAAAATTCGTATCATTTAAAAAATAATTTATTAATGAATAAAACGAACACAATTTTAAGTCACTTTTCTGTAAAATAATGATTGGAAAAAAACACGGTCGGCGAACACAATAACGTGAAAAATTTACAACCGATTAATCTATTTCATTTCTTATTACACTTGAGTTCTAAAATAGAAGAACCCTTTCAAAAATCACTATTCCAATCCTTTTGGTTCATTTATAATCGACAAAAACTTAAAACTAACAACACAGAAAAAATTAGCTGCCATTTTTTTATCATTATTATTATTCTATTTTAATATTTTCGTGTATATTTTTTTGATCTTTTTTGAATGAGCAAATGAGTTGTCTGCTTTTGGATTTTCCAACTTTTTTTACAATATAAGTACACAGAGAAATTATTCTCGTTTGAAACGCTATGGTATGATAGTAAAGCCGGACCATATTGGCCAGCTGATGCGTAAACTGAAATAAACACAAGCAAAAATTATTATGGCTGCAGTAAAATGAACATTGATTATATTACAAATTACATTGACCATAGTAAATTTTTACAAGAAATATGCTTTAAATTCTTCAACCTTATATTTATAGTTGTTAGATAAATATAGATTACTATTTATAACTGTATATCTTATAGTACATACATATAGAATAAACTAAAAGTTTAGTTTGAAATGGATTTTAAGTTTCTCTAGAGTTTATTGAAACCTCATTGAAAACTTTACTTTCAACAGCTATATGTACTAACTTTTCTATTGCCGTTTTCATTTGATAATATGGTTACGCTGTTGCTTCATAACATCCATTAATAAATCAATGTCTAGCTATTAATTAAATAATATGAACTGTTTGTTTACTAAATGTATGTCTACAAAAGTATCAAATGAATCTTAATCAATTAATTAATTAAAACCTGTTTTTATTTCTTTATTAAATTTTATTTGTATATATTCATTTCATTGCGAAAGTTTAATTGATTCTTAAAATATGTGAGTGAGCTACAAATATTGAAGTACTTTATTCAACAACTTTAGTACACAAATTACTCAGGATTTTAAAAGTATACGGAAAAAAATAATTGATAGCAGCTACCGAAAAAAAATCGGCAACCGATTATTTCGGAAAATTAATCGGTAGCGGCTACCGATCGCCAATCGGTAGCTGCTATCGATTATTTTTTTCTGTGTATTTAAAATATATAATGAAAAATTTTGGGAATGCATAAGAATGCTCTTTTGACCGTACTTCAGTACGACTGCAATTTTATCAAACTTAATTAATTGAAATATAAACCCTTTTCAATACTGTATTTCTCGAATATCAAATTTCATTATTTTAATAAAAAAAATTTTCACTGAAATACCAATTTTATTAAAGTAATTAGTAGTTCAATTTAACATTTGAAATATTGATCAGTATTTTTTTACAACAAAATTCTCTTCATTAATTGAAATTTCAGATAACTTAATAACACTTCATAATAAATAATTACGTTAATTGAAATATTAGCAATAGAAATTTGATCACAATAAATAAAAATATTAAATTAAATTAACTGACTGAATGAATTAAAAATCTTGAGATTAATAAATCTTAAATTTATCATAATGACGTTAAATTTAATCGTAAAACTCGCGACTTCTTGACTGTTGGTACAAGTACCGGTTTCACAACCCCTGTGCCATATTAAAATCTCTCTACAATCTGCTGATTATGTAAGTATTCAAGTCCCGAATCGAAAATTAACATTTTAACTCGACCTGGAAAAAACAAATTAAATTCTTTATCTTGAATAAACTTGATGCAATATACATAGTAATTCTTCTTCAATTTCAATTATATTTATACATTTACTTGTTTAAAATACATGTGGTTCCTTCCCTCTCGAACCCGACAGTCTCTTCCTCTCTTAACCCTCAGCCCGTTTACGCAAATGTAGCACACGGCGTATTTTCCCCTAGTTATATATCTCACTAATTGGAGGTTCGTTAATTCAACCAGTTTAAAATGTTTCACATTGGAGTTAAACCAACCAGAACTTCCAGCTTATTGCTCTCTTCGATTAACTGCATCAGCTACTATGAATTTTTATTTCATACACTTACGTTTTATCTAAATTGAACTTGCAGCTGTCTATTGTTTACCTTTATTTTTACTTTTACGTAATTTTTTCTTCTCAAACTCAATTGCTATTTTATCATAAAAAAAAATAAATGAAAAAAAACTTAATAAATAAATGATAATTCTTCGTTACTTGAATGAAGGAAAAAAACATAATTATGTAAAAATACAATTTACTTGGTCTTTGTTCGAGACTTTTAAGTATTTCCCGCGTGTATTTTCATTCAAATAAAATATGAAAAGAATTATTATTCGTCTTTATATTCATTCGCGTTTATTTCTATGCAATATAACTAATTTCTTATAAAATTTCAGTGTGACTCGACCCGAGATAGTTGTTGGCAATTAAGACATCTTTTGTCTTTAGATGCAAATAGAGATATAGAAAAGTTAAGGTTTATATATATGTATATAGAGAGAAAGCGGAGATGAGGAGAAGCGTACAACTCGTGCATTTTGCCTCAAGCTATAAGATTTACGTGGTACATCCTACAGTATTCTCTTTGTATACTATGCTAACTAATTAGACACTTTACATCTTTGCTTACACTCTAAATTAGTCCGTTATTGCCACTCATCTTTAAATAACACAAAAATTGTTAATTCATTTTTAATTTCATTACTTTGCGAATAATTTATTATTTGGTTCTATAATTAAGCTTATTATTTTTCACTTTGCGCTCGGAAAATAAAAATTTTTTAAGCAAAGCCGAACTAATTGTCATTAGTCCGATATTAAAACATCACAGTTTCAACAGAAATACATGTTGTAAGATTTTAAAAGTACTTCGCCAATGTTTTTGAAGGGATGTCTGTAGATGTAAGTGAGCAAAAGTTTTTCTCATCATCTTTCAACAGATTGATTGATTTCGGTGGTTTTTGCGGAAATCGAAAAGGTTCATTAAGATTCACTAAGTGAGATTGGAGATTACGCGGCCAAAGTTTTCAAATTATTTGAAAAAAAAAAATTTTTTTTTATAACCATCATTCGTTAGCTACCAAACCAATTGATACTAAAATTAAAAATTAGTTGAGCTATGACTAACTCTTGCAATTATTGCAAGATTCATTTCGAATAGATGTTGCAATGAATACGCAGTAATTATCGCATATAAAATGTCTTTATAGCGGCGTATTAGAAGTTAAATGTAAATCAGTATAAAGGTAAAGAAACATTACGATGCGCGTAGAGTCTCAATAAACCTTCAATGATACTCTCTAATAAACAGTGCGTCAATATATTTACCCATAAGCACTGAAAAAACGAGATATTTGAGTCAAGTAAACTGCTTTATTTGAGAATTTTCAATCGATGTCTCTTCATGATCAATAAATATTATATTTGACTCAATTAAACATGCAGTTGATTCAAATACTATGATTATTTGCCTCAAATAAATTATTTACTTCCCGCATATAAATGAATTATTTGTGGCATGTAGAAATTTTTTTTTTAAATATCTATATTAATTATTTATTTTAATTAATTAGTTGTGGATGTTCGTTATCAATCAATTTATAAAATTAATAGTTAATTAACAATTTAAACTTCTTTGAGTTTATTAGAGTACTTATAATTTGCTAAAAGACATTAAAATTATTCTAAATATTCTTGGAAGTTAATATATATTTGCGTTAACTATATACCATTTCTTTACCGCAAATGCGCACTTTATTTGACGTAACTAAAATGCTCATATATATTATATATTTCGCTCAAGTTAATGTCATTCAGCTCGAATATTTTTTTTCAGTATATACACATACTCGACACAAATCGTCAAACGTTCGATGCGTTTCCGTAGTAAGTCCCATGACTTCAAGCCTTAGTCAAGTTATGTCACTTCATTTATTATCATTTATGATAGATTTATTCGTTTAGAAGATACAGTAACAAATTAACTCCTTAATTAATCAGCTGAAATTTTTTCTATGATGATTAATCGCTAATAATATTACTGATAGCATTCAATCTACTTCTTACATGATATCAGCACTCCATAGTCAAGATAATATCTCTTAAAAAATTTATCATTTAATCGATGATGATTTTTTGTTAAGATTCAAAATAAAATGACTAGTTTGGAAGGGAAATAGCTCAAAATAAACAGGCAATTATTTCCCATAAAAATTATAATTATTTATATGAATTTTTTATATAATATATAAAAATATAAATAAATGAAGCATAAAAATTGTGATTATAGTTTAAAGCACAGGGGATTTTATGTACACTGAGAAAAAAAAATACTATTGTCCAAACCAGAATTTCTTGGTTTAAGAAATCCGATCAAAATATTTATTATATCTTTATTAATTATCAATTTCTTGAGAAAAGAGCATCAAATTTATTTTTGTTATTATATGAAATTGATATTATATTATGAGTAAACAAAAGAATAGATTTACTTGAATTAAATAAAAATTATTTCCCTCAATTCTACGAATTCTTGAGACAAAATTATATATTCTTGAAAATTATCAAGAATATATGTTCTTGTATCAAGTAAACGTTCTTGATAAAAGTATTTTTTTTCTCAGTGTATATATTTTCATAACGGTAAAGAAAACATAATGTTATGTGAAAAAATCCGGAAAAATTATTTTGTAGGGCGATACATCACAAAAGTATGCAATTTTCATGACGTGTGTGGTAAGAGAAAGAGCCACGTAGAGTGTGCAAGGGTTAAAATGAAATTTAGTAGAAAAAAGCAAGAGAAATGCCACAAATAAATTGCGCTTTTTACCTGAGCTTTTAATACACGTTCCACTGACGGTCGCATCACAAATTTTTTTTTTCTATTTTTTATGCTCTTTATCATTTTCATTATTCACTTTTATTTTAATTCATTTATTATTATTTTTTTCTTTTAGACAGTCATAATAATAATAACGACAATAAAGAGAAATTAATGGAAAAAAGTGAAGGTGGTAATTTGTTTGAAAAAGTTACAAAATGCTGTTATTATGAATTTTAATATTAAGTTGGAGACTTGAATCTTAAAAGTAATAGTAGATTGAAAATAAGTTATAGATGCAATGCAAATTTGTCACAATACCATAGTGTAATTATTCTGACCAATGGAATTGCAATGTTTATGCAGATACCAGCATTATATTATAATTATTATTATTATTATTGATCTAGATTATTGTAAACTGAAAATTAAATACCCAGCGTTGCAGTAATCGTGAGGTCTCAAACATATTTTTTTTTAAAATTCACCCAAATGCGTTTTAATTTTAATTTTAAATCAGAAGATGATTTTCTTTTTGTTAATTTAACCCATTAATGAAAATACGAAGGATTAAATTTGATAAGCTTCTGAAAAAATTTTAACAAATATTTTATATGAAAAATTAATAAAATTACAATATCACGTCAACGAAGAACTTGAGCCACTTAATTAAGAGGACCTTCTTTGTAGAGAATCAAATTTTTTAAATAATAGTTATCTGCATTCTTACTGTAAATTTCGATATTTACTCAATATTAACTAAAAACCCAAATTATTATTAAAAAAATGATTTTCAGAACTAATACAGAAAAATCATTTAGAGTCTGAGTAAAATTACTCAGGAAACTTTCGAAGAGTACTAAATTACCTACAAAATGCCGCGAACAGCGACCCGACAACTTGAAATGCGCCTGAGCTATTGAGAATTGAAAAAAAAAATTCGACCTTTCCTATGTATTTTAAATAGGAAAACTTCAAAATCAAATGTGAAGTACTTAAAATTAAAATTAAGGGCTGAAACTTGCAGGGAATTTTTTTTTTCAATGTTTACAACTATATTTTGAAGTGAGTGACAAAAAGATATATAGTCAAGCTTCAAAAAATTTTTTTTAATTAAATTAAATCGTTTGTGCAAAAATTTAATTGATGCAGTAAGTAACCAAACAAAATGTTTTTTTTTTTTTTTTTTCATCAAAAATAAAAAAAAATTGCGTAGAATGTGATTTCGGAAATTTAATTTAACATAAAACTCGTTGAATAAACGACAAAGTATTGATAAAAAAATATATAAATATAAACGTTGATTAAAATCTTTTTCATTTTATTCAATATTTAAAAAAATCTAATTTTTCGTTCGCATTTTATTTTTATGTTTTTTGTTTTTTATGAAAAAATACAAATTAATAATGTAAATGAATAAATAATAAATAAAAAGAGTTTTAATGGAAAGTGAAAAATAAAAGGAAATATTACTACCAGTACAGATAGCGGAAAATTTTTAGCTGTCATTAGTGGACGAAAATCGTGACAATTGCATGAATCCATAAAGGTTGGAGGCTTTTGGGCTCCGGGCATCGTGCCCGCGTCTCCTGATAATGCGACAATACTGTCAGCCGTGGTCCATAATTCTGCAATTTCACGTCAACCGCTTTATCGCTTCAATAATGGAGACCTACGACCGCCATAATATCGATTGAGTAAATTTTCATTCATTGTCACATGATTTATTATGTTTTTTTGCTCACGATCGTCAAAAACAACAATAGTAATAAAATATAAAATTTTTATTCCCGATTCAACTTACACAATGTTTTATTTATACATTTCTCTATTTTCAACTTATACTTCCAGCAATAAAAATTTTCTGTGAAAAAAGAAGTTATACCATTAAGATTATTTCTTAATATTACGAGTTAATTTGGTTCTAAAATCTATATCATACAATAGATTTTTCAAATCATCTATTACACCAGTTAAAACAAGACGACTTCAGATAAATGCGATTTAGCAGGTATGACCTGATCGGTTTCTTTTCTAGGACAAAACTTATTACACAGAAAGAAATTTACGATAACAATTACAATATATTTTGGAAATAGTTCTCATATCGAATGGTAATAGGTTTTTTTGAAATAACGATTATAGAAATGCTATCGGTCAGAAACTAGTCTGTTTTGACTGGCTAGACCTCAAAAATCCTCGAATCAATACAGGTAATATGATAAATATATTATGTGACATGGAATAACATACGTTTTCAGATTTTGATTAATGTTCGCGCTCACCTTCGGCTCGGGCAGTCAATTTCACCCTCCTCTGAAATCGTATTGCTTTATATTAATCCTTTGCCACGCAAGATACTATCACATAATGTGCAACCAACTAATGTCTTTTCTTATTGCTAAAAAAATGGAACAAGATCAGAATATCAGAAGTTGTTAGATTTACTTCTTCATTTACATTATGGTTATCTTTTTTAACTCTATACAAAGAGTTATGACAAAAGCAAGCTAATGACGGGCAAATTTTTTTGAAATGGTATAACGCATGCTTTGATTATTAATCAAAATATGAGACCGATGAGTATGCCCAATAAAAAAAATGATCTACTCGGATAGTTTAACAATAGGGTCACATATGCAAATACTCAAATCAGCTAGAGAGAATTAATATATAAATTATATATTCATTTACACAATTATAAAAAAACCCTTTTCGATATAACTGGATGGTCTTCCTGTACGTAAAACTATTTGAATCCAAACTTTAGCGATCAAATACTCAATAACATCTAGTAGACGATAGAATTTATATGATCATGGTATGATACGATCATATTTGTAGTTGGTTATGTTGTACCATGTGATTGTAAAATTAATTGTTTATTTATTTATATAATTTTTGTAAATCTTTATAATGACTTGTTGTAGTTGCTAAAGAAGTCCCAATAAAGGGACGAAACGTCCAATATATGGTCAAAATTAAATTCTAATTTTGTGTTATTGTCCACCTCCCTATGACTTCACTATTGTTTAGAGATCAAAGTTAATAAAATAAAAAATGGACTTCAGATAAACGTAAATGAGGGCTTTCGATTTTAGTATGTTATTGAGGAAATAAAAATTTCTGGAGAATCATTAGCTCCAAATCACCCCAAATTAACGTGTACAAGTCAATTGCAACTTGATGTTATACCAGCAAACGTAACGTTTAGTTTGCCTATACACGATAGGTTACTATACGGTTTGATCAAACTATGCGGCTTCGTATGTGGTTTCGTCTGTCTTTGTCTCTCATACACACAACATACAACATACGTATGTACATGTATATATATATATATATATATATATATCGTATGCAACCCATTTTAACTCCCAAAGGCCCGCCAGCACAAACCTCTTTCTCCGCCATTGTGTTAAATTTGGACTGGCATTTTAAATGCACAAGTCAATATTGAGTACTAGAGAATACCCGAGAATTGGTATAATTTCGGCTGGTTATCACCGCGGGCATATGGAATTTCGTTATATACATTTAGTACCATATGTGTACCACTATACGCAATATTACTATTTGCTTTCACTTATTGATCGTTCTGCATATAGTCTTGTTTATACACTTGAATCTACATTATTCTGTAATATCATCATTTAAGCGTGATTGCCGATAATTTTGTTAATTACTGTTTATTCTTTCATCATTAATAAATGTAAATATTTCATCATATTCATACATCTGTGAATATTCAATTATTAAATAATTCATTTTATGTACATTATCAATTACTTAAATTTCAATTATTTAATTTTAAATAACTTTCAACATCGTTAATCAGAACATTTTATTCATCAACATCTAAAAATAATATTTTTTTAAAAAATATATTTTTGATTCTGTCTCAATAGATTTTTTTTATATTTATTCATTTTCATAAAATTATTATGTCTAGATCAGTTATTTTTTTTCGAATTATAGTTAAACTTGAAAAAAATAATAATTTTTTACATACTTTATAATGCATTGTTTTATAAAATATTTATGAACGAACAAACAACAAATGTAATCCATCAGAAAAGCGAGTCATACAAGCTATATCACATAACAACCTCGACTTTATAAAAAATTCATCAAACAACGCAATATGCGAACCTAGATAATCATTAAATATGAACTCACTGTGAAAATGGGCTCGTAGCTGTACCAAATATTACTTTCCCAGCAGAAATTGTTTAAAATTTTTAAATATCTCTCCTCTCCGATTTTCCATTCGGTTTTCAATTTATTTTATTTCTTCATTAACAATAAATAAATTAAAAACAGTAATAATTTAAAATTTTACACAAATTACTGTGGAGTACCTTATCAAAATAAAAAATCAGTCTATCGGCTGACCCTGCGGGCCAGCCCTAAAACTTCCCGCTGTTTTTGAGCTCCTTGAGCTAGAAAAATTATTGTGAATACATTTTCGAGCTCTGCGAGCTCAAAAATACTTTTGTGTGCCGTTCTTTAAAAAAAAAAAACGTTTTTTACTGTTTTTTCTCCAACGATATCTCTCAAACGAATTGACCGATTGAGACGGTTGAAGTGGCAATCGACGTGTTTTATTGAGTTCTAAAGCTGATCAGATTTTAGAATTGATTTATCTAGTCGTTTTTGAGAAATTTCAAAAATACAAAAAATGAATTTTTTTTTTAATTCTTTCAACAACGGTTTCTCATGAACAAATGAACCGATTTTGATGGTTGAAGTGGCATTCGACGCGGCTTATGAAGTTTTAGAGCTGATTAGATTTTAGAATCAATCCATCGAGCACATTACAAGTTATAAAAAAAAACATTTTTGAAAAAAAATTATTTTTGGAATATCTCCAAACACACTCTACCGATCAAGCTCAAATTCTCTCAGCTTTTAGATATTGACAAACCGCATCGAATGCCACCTTGACGATTAAAATCGGTTTATTCGTTCAAAAGGTACAGATATTTACATACATACACTCGGACATCATCTTGAAATTAGTCAGAATAGCTTCCTATAGGAACCTCAAAACGTCGGACCGAAACCCATAACTTCCCAAATTTTTGAAAATTTCCAATTTTCTTAGCGGGAAGTTAAATAAGTAAAGTAGTTTTAAACGTTTATGTGTCTCTATTTTATAAAATTGAATTGTTTAATTTTCTAATAGAGAATTTATTGTTTTTTTATTTGAACAAAATTTATTGGTATAGCAAAATGTAAGCGATCTTTCCTCCCGTTGAAGCGTCTCCTCGTTAAGTGGTAAATCTTGTCTTCGATAGGGTCCAAAGAAGTAGGTGGAGTGAGTGACTAAAGTTGATAGCGGTTAGTGCTGTGCAGAAACCGAACGGAGGGACTTTGAAACTTTGACGGTATACAATCTCGATCGAATTCCGGCAGCCCACAAAATCTAGTATGTACCAAACTATGGTAGTAAATGTATAGCGACATATATCTGTGTCTTCTATATATCCTGACTCTCCAACTCTCTCTATATCTATATATATACCTATATATATATTTATGTATCTATATATAAATGAGGACGGTGTGATAGAGTAAGAGGAAACGGGCAAACCATTGAGGCTGTAGATGCAACGCGAAAGGGACGACACCGCGGTATATACATAATGCAAACAGTTTGGGCCATGCCTTTCCACTTCTCCCTTCCCAGTACAGTCACAAGTTTAACTCAGTTTGCTACACAGGTCGGGGTAATTGCATTCACTCTGACGTCTGTGGTACTTGCTGGATGCTACATACGAGCGTGTATAGCATGTTGAGGCTAGTGTGTTCTACTCTCTCTCTCTCTCTCTCTCTCTCTCTCTCTCTCTCTCCCTCTCTCTCTCTCAGTGTTCTGTCATAATGCTTATTCATGTTGTACTAGTCTACGATGATGATGCTGTGGGGCATCTCTATGGGGAAACTAAACCCTAAACGAAGATTTCCAAAACTGTCTTGATAGTCCGAGAGCTGAAGTTCATTAGGTACTGTTAACACCAATGAAATGAAAATGATGGAAAAATGAAGTGTAAGAAAGAAAATTAAGAAACAGGATGAAAGAAAAGAGAAATAAAGAGAGTGTGAGTAAGAGAAACGCGTCTTTGAGAAAGTTTAGAACAGAGTTTCATGTCTTACTCATTGGTACATTGTGAATTTTCACGAAAGTTCATACTACGAACCTTGAATTTCTGATTCGGTGAATGTTATTACTATTATTTGGATGAAATGCATGTGACTAGAGTAACAATCTGAGAAATATATATAAGGAGATTTCGTGCTATTGTTATGGATATATTATTCATGTGCGTCTCTGCTATGATTAATCGAGACGTAAATTAAGTTATGTTAATAGTTCAAATAAGCTTTATATTTATTGTTTTCATGGTTATCAGTTAATATTTAAGGAAATTAAAAAAGTTGAGTTTGAAATGAAAGAAATTGGAATATTCAAATTATTGCGACAATTCACGTCTATAAGTAATATTTTTTACTATTTAAATTCAAAATGCGTATAGAAACAGCAGAAGTTATAGGAAATTCGAAATATTTGGTTGTATGTCGTCGTAAATACTTTAAGTATTTTCACCTCTTATTAAATTTAACTTTAATTATTGTGTTCAATAAATAAAATTAAACTTACTGCATAATAACTTAAATAACAATAGTATATTGCGTGGCTAGGAATGAAACAAGACGGTTTTAGACGAGGGTGAAATTGACTGACAGAGTCGAAAGCGAAGGCTGAGATCACCCGAAGTCCGAAAGTGTCTTGTTTCATCCCTTGACATGCAATATATTTTTCATATTACCTGGGTTGATACTGGGAGTTTAAATTTCTGGAGCTAGTCGAAACATTAATTTCTGACTGATAGCGCGGCACAAACGAAATGCTGTATTTTAAGTATGCAAAATTAAGTAATTTAACCAGGAAAACAATGAAACTCATAATATTTTCTTAATTTGTTAAACATAATTGTTAGGTTGATTGGTTATTAAAATTACATAAATCTTTACAAGTTTACAATCACCAATTGCGACTTTGGCAGCGATCAGCGAAGTCAGGAATTAATTTAGCGGGAAGAAATCAGTTTCTACCCGCAAATCGCATTAGTCTAAAATTGACTTGTTTCGACTGGCAAAGCAGGCATTAAAATTCACAGTTTTAATGCAGATGACATGAAATAGTATAGTGTTTCATACTGAGTCACACGCTATATTTTTTTATGATTACCTGCATTGGAACTCAAAGTTTCATTGTCAGCAGCCAGTCAGAAACAAATTAACTTAAGACCAATGGTGTAATTAACTATTAGCATAAGCGTAAATTGTGGTTTGCAATTTATAATCAAACAGAAGCTATAAATACTATTTATTATTTACACTAATTTTTATAAAACTTAATCACTGTCAGAACTGTCATTTACGTAAATAAAATTAATGGTCTGAAATACTAATTAAACATATGACAAATATCAGAGTTCAAATTGCGAAAACCTTCAGTCAGTGGGCAAAAACATTATTTGTTTCTTCCCAAAGGACAAAACATATATGTTTCTGCCCGCTGGCATTCACAATTTACGCGTTTGCTTATATTTATTCGCGGCATTGAACTGAAAGCTTGTTTCGACTGACTGTGGAGACACTGAAACTTTAAGTTTCGATGCTGTTATCATAAAAACCAAATTAAATATTCATAGACAATAAAAAAATATTACGAATGAATAAATGGTTTCATCATTGAAAATGTAAAACATGAATGATATCTATTTAAACTAAGAAATTGATTGTAATCAGTTTTAAAATATACTAAATTATTAAAAATTTAATCATATCCACAATATATATCACTAACGGCTAATTTTCACCGTCAGATATACAGAAATTTTCTACCTTGTATTTCTCCTCGAGTTTTACTGAGTCAAACATTTGTTTTCACAAAGCTAACAAAACGCCATTTCGTCCTCATTTCTTCCTCTAACTTCTGATGTTTTACTCAAATATAAATAAATATACAGACGATCATTTTACCTAGCTTAAATAATTGTTTTATATAGAATTTTCTTTCAAAGAAAAAAACACAATTATATTGCGAAAGTAAAAAAATAAGTAAACAAATTAATTGACCGATTTATTTTTTTACTTTTCTTATTAATAAACTCAAAAAAAAAGATATATTATTTATCAGTCAAAGAAAACAATATCGTTATGAATGAACAATAAATCAATTAGCAAGTGTTGATCCATTGATATATAAAAGAGTGATGATATGTTTACAGGGGTGTGATAATTGTGAAATTGGGCCAATATAATCTCAATAGACAAATGATGCGGTATGTGTGCTGTCAATTCGACCATAGAATACATGCAAGAGACAAGCTGGGTAATTTGACCTCCTTACGCATCATCACCGGTTGTCACTTGACAAAGGATCATCCACTAGTCTCTGTACACACAATCAACCTCTTAACGTTGAAAACAATTTCGACAAACCTCCCGTAAATTCTATTAACACAAGGCCATTATTTTTTTATAATCACTCAAAATTAATTAACATCAATAATTTGATAAAAAGTAAAAAACAAATCCTTTACAAATACATATACTTGATATTTTTTATTTCAATAATAATAAAAAATTCAACAGGGTTGTGATTATAAAAGTATAATAAATATTTTTTTAAAAAATAATATTTATTAAAAATAAATATATATGTGCAAGACAAAAGATAAATAATGATGATGTCTAACTGATGTGATGTTTATCAAATGAATAACAAAAACACATTTGTTGTAGGTATACATCAAGTATTATAAACAAGAATTTATACGCAACAATAAGTACATACATATACGATTGTCTTTGAATAAATTTTATATGTGAATGTGTTGAGTAGTCTCGGACAAAAGTTTCCAGGCGAAATTCTCGAGTAAAGTGTGTACGTGGATGAGCTAGAGAGTAGAATGAAATGAAAAAGCATGTATATATGTATAGATACTATGTAGCATGTTGAGTAAAAGAGAGAACGAACGAGTAGTTGTTATAGAGGGATGAAAAGTAGAGACAAAACAATGCAAAGAGATGGGCGACAGCCGGTTTGCCGGTTTAATTAAACGCATCGTCAGCCTTGTATTGCAAGAGTCTATGGTCCATACCATGGAAAAAACACACATACACTTGCACTTTTACATATATGATCTGATGTGAGTCTGTACGCACGACGTATGCCCATCTGCATTTTATTTACTGACAACAGCTCTCGTCATTGTTTCAGCTATTGTACAACGGATGACAAGTCACGCGTGTACATACGGACGTTGGAGTAAATGAAAAAGATGTGCAATATATATATATATATATATATATATATATATATATATATATATATATATATATATATATATATATATATATATATATATATATATATATATATATATATATATATATATATAGAAATGGACAAAGGTAAAAATTGCTTACTGCGATTTTTTTGTTAATTCGGCTTACTGAGCATAGTTAAAATAGTTCATTTGTGCATAAAACGAAAAAAAGTTATTGTGGGTTGTGTATTCAAATAATTGTGTATCGTTAATATTTATAATCGCAATTATATATAGGCAACATATATGTAACATATTCCAGATTTGCCCGGATATGTCCGGATATATATTTTTTTCGTATGGGTATACCCATACGTATAATATATACATACTTATAAGTAGGGATATTTATTTTCACAAGTATTTTCATATATTTTTCATTTAGAGGTGATCTAGTACAGTATATATGTGGATAACCATATTTTGATGTGGTATTGAATTATTGATATTTATTTATACACGGAAAGAAAATTACGGAAGCTGTTCCCATAATTTTGTGAAATTTTTTCCTATACCATCATAGGAATTACGACCATAAATTATGGGAGCAGCTCCTATAATTATAGGAATGTTTCCCATAATTATAGGAATAGTTCCTATATTTATGGGAATGATACCCATAACGTTATAGGAATAGTTCCTCTAATTATAGGAATAGTCCCTATAATAGTATGAGAACTATTCCCATACTATTATTGGGACCATTCCTGTAATATTATGGGAATGGTTTCCATACTATTATGAAAAATTAATTTAAAGAAAAGTGTGGTAATCACTTTTATAATACACAGAAATATTGTCAAATATAAAAACAAAAATTCAAACATTGAAAAAAAAATTTGTATTCGGCAAAAACATTAAAATTTTTAACAAAATTTTTTTTTTTTTAACAAGTTTAGCGTCAAAGAAGCTTCATTTGAATCTCTCCATATTATGAGAGAAATTTCTACACTATTTTGCAAAATAAATTTTTGTGATACTATGGGAAAAGTTCCCATAATGATATAAGAACTGTACCCATATCATTATGGGAACTATTCCCATAATGCATAGCAAAACCTCCCATAATTATCTTTCCGTGTAGTTTCAGAATAATTTAAAATTTATGATGTTAACATTTGAAATGATATTATAGTAAAATAAATAAATTTGTGAGTATATACAATTTATGAGCTCGTTTTTGATGCTACCATGTAAGTGATATGGTCGCAAATAAATGTACATTTGTTTACACGAAAAAAAAAAATATTAGGCTAAATTTTTTTTTTAAATTAACGTTTTTTTCTGTTTTTGAATATTTAAATAAATTGTTAATAACAAGCATTAACGTTTTAGGAAAATAACAAAAGCTATGTACTGCTATTTGATGATTTATTGTTTCACTACTTTAATTCGATGATTTTATAATTATTTTAATAGCACATTGTGTGCCAAAGGGTGAAACAAGACGATGTCACCTGACATCACCTGTACTCTGAACTCGTGTTTTATCCTTTGTCATACACCATGTTTTTTATGATTACCTATATTGGAAATTCAAGTTTTAGTGTTCACTGGCATTCAGAATCAAATAAGTTAATTTAAGAACAATAGTGTGATCAACTATTAGCGTAACTGTAAATTGTGATTTGCAATTTATGAAAAACAGAAACAATAAAAATTATTTATTATTTACACTCATTTTTATAAAACAACTACATTCATAAATAAATCTAGTGAAGTGAAATTATTAATAAATAAAGAACGAGTATCAGAGCAGGAACCAAGAGTGAAACTGATTTTTAGCGAGCAGAAACATTATTTGTTTCTTCCCAAGAAACGAAACCAATTTCTTTTTGCTCACTCACTGAAGGCATTCGCAATTTACGCATAGGCTCATATTTGTCCGCATTATTGGGCTGAAATGAGCTTATTTCAATTAGCTGTACAGACAGTTGAATTGAATATTTTAATCAGAGAAACTGAGTAGTTAATTTGCAGTAAAAAATTTTTAGAGTGAACGCGTATCAAATCCGGAGTGAATGCAGTTTGGATGATTCTTCATTCATTTACACGTCTTGGAGTGAAATTAACTTTGAAGAGGAATTTATTTCAAAATGAAAACTCTGAATCGAAGTTGATTTGGATTGAAATAAAATCAATATTCACTCCGAATTCACTTACAATTTTTTACAGTGTAAACATGTTTTCATTCCATTAATTTATATACCTCTCGTAAAAGCTTAAAAAAACGAAATGATTTAGTTTCGTATTTCGACTCAGTATTTTTTTCAGCAGAGTTTTAAAAAAAAATAATAAATTTGAAATGCCAGCACTTCAGTACGATAAAATACAATAAGAAAAAATAAGGTTATGACATTTATTTACTTCATTTTTATATGACTCACTTAGATGGATTTTATAATTTAGTGAGCAAAAAAATAAAACAATTCAATACGGTAACATCCACATGTTTTTATTTTACCCTATGAGTTGAAAATTTTTTTAGTCTTAAGTCTATAAATATATACCTACACAAAATTGTTTAAAAACTTTTCATTCTACTCTGTGCCATTTAAAAATATTAGTTATTTCAATGCATTTAATTAATTGTTTTTTATTAAAAGGCATCTGGTTTTTTTTTTTTTTTTCCAATCACTCTCAAGTAGAAAAACGATACTACCCATGTTGCACATGTACAATAAATGAAAATTCTGTCTACGCTTCTATTTTAAACAAATAAAATTTTAAAAAACGAAGAACAGGGATTGTTAGATTGTAAAGTGGCGCATCGATTCGCATTCTTGATTTTACTTTTGGAAATTGTATTCGATAAAAAAATTTGGCCAGAAATATCTGCAGACCCGCCTTAAAATTTACTTGAAACACCAAACAAATATGTAATATCATTTCTAATATAGTAAAATATTTATAGAAATAAAAATGCCTGTTTAAACAGCAGCAAACTAAATTTGTTTACATTTTCAGGGAAAAAAACCATTTAGGAAAATACGCTACACTTTTTTCCCAATGAATGGGAAAGGTACATCCATGGATAACGTGAATAAACAGACCCCTGTGCACTGTGTGTTGTTGTAACCAATGAATAGAAGAAACTAGAGAGAAAATGTGAAAATAGTTCAGCACAGAAAAAAATTGAATAAAAAGCATAAAAAGAGGAAAATAAATAAATGGTAAAGGTAAATAAAATAATGTACACAAAAAAATGTTACGCTTTAGAAGCGACGTAACGCAAAAAAGGTTTGACGGTGTCAGGCGAATGCGATTGTAAAAACCACGAGAAAAAAAAATTACGCCCAAAAAAAGATAAATAGTAAAAGGAGTGTACAAAAAAAAAAAAAATTTCACTGAAAAGAACGTAAAGAAATAAAATTAAAAAAGTTAAAATAAATAAAAAAAATACAAGTCATTCTGTCTCTATCTTCATTTTGGTTCTTTTATTTAGACGTTCTGTATTTTTTCGCCAGCGTGCAAAGTCCCACCTTTTCCACAGTCCATCCCCTCAATTTCTTTTAACAACTACCCACCTACCTACCTCCGTTAACCTCCTTCCCCCTTAGCAATACCCCCATTTACTCCAATGTCCCTTTTCCCTTCATCTCCGGCGCAACTACCACCAAACTACGGTTGGACTTGGTGAAATTTATTCGTCTGCACAGCCCCTTAAATCACAGTGCGTCCTCACCACCACCCCCTTGGGCGCCTTTGGACCCAACGTTGCTCAGTTTTATATCTACTGTATACCTATATAATGCTATAGCTCGTACGGGAACAGCAGTGCATATTTTATTTTCAAAGCTGGCCGCATTGACAATTTGCAGTGGCGTTATGGAAATGCGCCGTCACGTACGCCTAGCTCTCTGGCTGAGTTGAAGGTGAAAAAAGTTGACACTCGAGTATGTAGTAGTAGTAGTAGTCGTCATAGTAGTCGTCATAGTAGAAGTAGTAGTAGTAGTAGTATACATATATATGTATATATTTATATTGAGAGGGGTAGTAAGAATAGGAGAGGAAAAAAATTATAAAGAGAATGAGAAAGAGAAAGGATGAAAATAGGTGGAAAGAGAAATGAGAAGAGGGTAGTGTCGGAATAAAGTTCTGTCTTGTTGATTCTACTGCGGGTGCTATTGTTGTGTATTACTGTTGTTGTTGTTGTCATGGACTAGTATACGCGTATGATTTTACGAACAGTGACTTTTTCACCTCGTGAGATTACTGAGGTACTTCCGTTCTCAGCTCTGATGAGTTGTGACAGCTTGCATCAGTCGACTATTATTATGTTTTTATTTTTTTCTTTTTTCATTGCAATTTGTATTGTTTCATATACAAACAAAAAAAATTTCGTTTTTTATTCTTTGTGTTGTGTTTTAATCTATGAATTTTTATTATTGTAATTTGTTTCCTACATTAAAAAAAGTTTTTTTTATTTATAGATCGATATTTTTCAATTGAAAATAATAATGCTTTTCATCTATTGATACTTTAAAAAATTATAAGCGTAGCTAATATGTTCGTATAAAAATTTTTATTGCTGAAATTTGTCTGCTTGTTTAAAATTTTTCAAATTGTCTACAAGATTATAAGTATAAAATGTATTATATAAATCAATATTTAACTTAAATATGTACCTTGGCAAAGCTACGATAAAAATATCTTTAAAAAAAATGAAAAAAATTAATTTCTTTGTACAAAGTTCTGTATGACAAAGTTAATATTTATTTTGTGACAAAAGATTTTTTATTTGATCAAAGTTATGAATTTAAAAAGCAAACTCTTTAAATTGCTCTTAGGGTAGTAAAATCTCTTGGGATTGTCTCGACTTGCTGTACAATCGTAATTAACCTCTTAGTTTATAATACTATATAGTTTATAATAATTTATAAATTATAAGTATCATACAAAATGTATGAATAGTTTTTATTATTTACATACTTTTAGAATTTATAACTATGACTTAATCCATTTAAATATTAAGAGACATAGCAATTAATTACTTTTTATCATCACGACTTTATTTTTCAATACTTAATGTGCATTTTCATTTACCGAAATAGCATGCCAAGCAAAATTAATAAAAAAAAAAAAAAAATAATCGATAATCAATACTCTTTAATATTGAACGTTACTGAAACTGACGGTTAATTAATTTTTTAAATTATTATATAATTAATTGTGAAATACTTTACATGTGTCGTATGTGACAGCAAGTAAATCGAATTTTTTTTTAAGACTAAATTGTAATAATCAGAAAAATTTTTTTTCCTTTTAAATACTTTATTAATTAATCAATTAAATTGATGCCATAAATTCTTGATAATATTGAAATTTAAATAAATAAAAATAAAATTAATAACTGTCAAGTTTATTCAATCGAAAATAATTGGTGTTATCTGAATTAAATCACGAGATTAGTGGACGTTGGGCATGTAAACTTGTGGTCGATAATTCAATTGTCGATCAACTCTATTATAATACCTAACTTTCAAAGCTATATTACTGGTAGTTTATGATAAATTTACAATGTAATTATATTTTTATATCACCCGATACTCGAGGATTACTTAATCAATTTAATTGACTGGATTTAACTAACATTTCAACACATTGAATCAATTATAAATTTAATACTCGGCATAGTCATTATCATAATTATTATTCAAATAATTTAAAAAAAATGATTATGTACAAGACACATTTCATCATTTTAATTTAAAAATATCGAAAGAAAAAAATAAAATAAAATTTATCCATAAATTATATGTTAAATGTTTTTATTGATTAAATTTGCAAAAAGTGGTAGAGCCATCAGTGTACAATTCGTTCGATTTCCTCATCTCTCGTTCGAACGTCAGAGAAATGGAATGGAGTGAAAGAGTGAGGGTGGTAAGAGAGAAATGTGGCAGGAGAGAAGCTTTCAAGCGAGGCCATAAATCGAAGGGCGGAAGAACGAAAAGCTTCCAACAAGTAACGCGCAGAGTCCTGTGGTTAAGCACTTTCTTTCTCTATCTCTTCGATGATATTCTCGCTATTTGTTTCTTGTTTTTTTTTTCTTTTTTTTTTTTATACTTCATTTTATTTCTGCTCTTTTATGTTTTCTTGCATTTATTTTTTACAAGACAACGCATTTCGAAAATAACGTAAGTGAAAATTCAACTTGGTTGCTACAGTAAACTTTCATTCGATTCATTTTAAAACCAACGACTCTGGAGAATATAAATTATTCGGTGTTCTTTTGAGTAATCAAAGAAAATATAAATAAAAATATCTAAAGGGATACTTCAATAGATTGCATTTAAATGGTAATTTATGTATTAAGTTCATGAGTAATTATAGATAACACGATGAAGAGTAACAATTGTTTCAATAAATTTAATAATGTATGATTTAATGGGTCATAAATTTTGTATTGAATTGTAATTTATTAAAAGCTAAATATAGATCAATAACTTTATATTAGTTGATTCATTAAGATTATCGAAATTTTTTTATAATGTTACTTCTGAGATTACAGAAATTTTTTCAATGATTAATATATACTATGCATATTTTAAAAGATGCAATAGATAAAAAAAAAAGAGGATTGGTAGTAAAAAAAAATTTTTCACAAAATCTTCCATAGAAAATAAATCACTATCTATAAAACAGTTTTTCCATTGTCCCGGAAGTCAATGGTATTATAGAATAATGAAAATGGCAAGCTATATTTTCTTGTTTTAATTATCAAAATCACATTTATTTTATACAGAAAAAAAATTATTTTATTATCGGTAATTGAACTATTATCAAAATACATCATAAATTACTGAGTCGCTTCTGTGAAAGGGTATAGGTTATGTGTATAGATAAATATATCCGGCACAGTATGGATAAACTAAATATTTTATACAACAATGGACTATCTTTATTTATTTGCTTATTAATGAATGTAGATAAAATAAATAACGATTATTATTAGAAAGGTGCAACAAATTATTTCTAATAAATATGTTAAGATACTGATTTAACTCATACGTTACAATACTCAAAACTTATGAATATATTGTCAATAAGGAAAATTGTTTCCACATAGATAAATTATTCCTATTTTAATTGCTACGATGTCATAGAAATACCAGGCAATGTTGATGTAATAAAACGATTTGGAATAAACATGTAAAAAAATTACTATGACCTTGCGGAGTGAATACGGATTAAATCCGGAGTAAATGCAAAGCGGATGACCATGTAATTTATTAATTATTTATTCCCCTTGAAGTACAATTCACTCCAAAGAAAAGTCAATTTTAATATTTAAACTCCGATTCAGAGTGAATGCGGATTGAAATAAAATCTGCGTCATTTCGAAAAAACTCCGCACTGGAAAACAAACTCCTCATTTACTCTGTATGTGGAGTAATTTTTTTTAAAACTCCGGATCTCCGAATTCATTGCCGATTTCTTACAGTGTATTTACAACCATTGTATCGTAAATTACGGTGTCCGAATGAATGTTCCTGTAACCATTCAATTATGGATCGTTTTGTTTATTAACATGTAAAAATTTATTTACGAAAAACTTGAATACCTTGCACTATAAAAATTTTTCGTAGTAAACGCAGATTAAATCCGGAATGAATACGAAGCGGATGACTGTTTATTCATTTAATCCCCTTAGAGTGGAATTTACTCCGAAGGAGAGTTCATTTTAATATCAAAACTCCGAATCGGAGTGAATGTGGATTTAAATTAAATCTAAATCACTCCAAAATCACTTCGTTGAAAAGACAAGCTTCCTATTTACTCCGTATGCAGAGTGATTTTTTTTAAAAACTTCCAGACTCCGAGAGACGAAGTGAATTCGGATTTAAATAAAATCCGTAATCATTCCGAATTCACTCCCGATTGTTTACAGTGTAAGATTATATTAAAAAAATTAAAACCGCTATATTCTTTTGACTTAGATTAATTGCAGAAAAAAATAAATTTATAGTTATTTTGGTAAGAATATTATTTTTATACTACAATATAAATAAATAATCTAAATTCAGTTTTTCTTTTTAATTAAATTAAAAGAAGATGAAATTTAATTTGTCTAATGATAGCAATATCTCACAGTGACGTAATGAATGATAATACCTTGCTATAAAAACATCAACTGTGAGCGTGTAGATTTATTTATTTACCGTTTGTGATGGTACGAAGTGCGGATATAGAAGAGAAAATAAAAAACGTATAAAGTCTGATGGTCGGGCAAAAGATGAGTTTGCTCTATCGCGCCTCATTATTTGCAACCGGAAAAGCTTTCATAAAAATCTTCCAAGCACTTGGTTGGTCTAAAACGTCGTTAACTTGGTTGAATCTATAAGCTTCAGTAATTGTTTGTAATCTTCTTAAAAATGTCAGTTCATAAGAAATACTCTAAGTACATTGAATTGGATTGCGACAGATTTTCTTGTATTTGAATTGGTGAAAATAAAAAAGTTACACCATTTTTTTTTTTAAATTTATTTTTGGATGAATATATTTAGTACTAAGACTTGTTAAACATGTTTTTATTTGTTCGAATTGATCGTTATTTCGAAAGATTTTTTTCCGAGTTCGAGAAGCTTTTATTCAATACCAATTACTTATTTCACTGAAACATTTTACAATGAAAAATATTTATTTGGTAATCAAACTATATTGACAATCAAAAATTAATATTTCTAACTAGCTTTAATGGTTGTCACTATGTAACCATAACTTCTGTTTTAAACAGAATCTAACAAATAAATAAAATGAAAACTACTAAGAAAGTAAATATAATATACGTAAATATTCTGAAAGAACAATAGTTTGAAGATTATACTTACATAAATATATTCACAATTTTCTATAAAAGTTTGCAATAAACTCTCTTTTATCATCCTCAAGTATACTTGAGGTAAATATATGTTGAACACACGTCCAAAGCATTTTATGGTACGCTTATACAATGACTCGACATATAAATCCAGACGTTTATTTCCATTGCTTCAAGTTCACTTTTTTTCTTTACCTTGTTCCTCTCTTATTCACTCTACTCCTCCTTTCCTTTTCAACGATTCTCGGGACTCCTGAGAATTCTTTAGCGGGAACGAATAAAACACGGAATAAGACGCGCGCGCCACATCTAGCGGTAAAACGAATCAGCGTACCCTCAGGGGGCAACTTGAAAGTCGTTTATTTTATCTACTTTTTTTTATATATTATACTTTCTTCAAACCCTTATACTTTATATACACTCATTCCTGCTTCACAAATAAAAAAAATGAAATAAATTGTCACGTTAAAATCGATCGGTGCCTCAAGAAGTCACAGATAAATCTTTAGTGAAAAAATATATTCCAGTTAAAAAATAAGAACTAAAAAACGTTATTTTTCACGTTGAAAATGGAAAATAGACGTGAATGAAATGAATAAAGTAAAAAAGAAAATGTGTTGAATTCTTTATCTAGGGTTATGTAAATCATATTTCGAAAGCATATTCACACATTCATTCTCTTTTAGTAGATTCAAGCTGAGTGGTCGTAGTGGAGAAGAGTCTCGATATAAAATACTAAAATTCCATTAACCAAATTCTCACTATTCTCAATCATGGAAAATAAAATCTGCTGTCCAAAATAATGTATCTGAATTGCACGCAGAATACAGCATCCAACCAAATTAAACCATCTATATAGATATACATATTCAGGTGGATGTGTTTTGCTCGCGAGAATTCTAACTCAATCTACAAACACATTTCTGGTGCGCTATATATAATACATAAGCAAAGGAATAATTTCATTTTGTTTATACTGACATTTTCGAGCTATACTTTCACATAAAATCTCTTGTGTCATCGTAACATCTACTCTGAAATGTTTATGCTATCGACTAGTAAAATAGTTTTACAAAAAATTCATATCGACACATGACGACACCGGGAAAACCTTATTCCCGAGAAAAATATCACCAGTGTTTTTATAGAAAGATGAGTGAACGATTTTTCTTTTTAACATTTTTTTATATTTTTATTTTTATTATATTACTTTTATCCATTTCTTCCCTTTTTTTTTTTGTATTTTTTTTTCTTTTCCTATCTACACCGCTATTCGTTTCCGAGCAAACATATTCACACTCGCTATATATTTTTGCGATAAATATGTACGAGAAATAAAAATAATAATAAAAAACGAATTCAAATATTATATATATTCAAGCGAAAGCAATTGATGAGAATACAAGAAAACGAGGGAGGAGAAAAATATATTAAAAGAATAGAAAATCATCTCGACATATATAAATATGTATACGTAACATCATCAATGTCTACCAACATTTTATAAATATATTTTTTCCTTTTTTAGTAACTCCTTTTCATTTTCAACGACATCTCTTCATCTTTCGCGACATAAGCTTTTTTACTTGCTGATTCAACGAGGCGTTGAGCGACAAACGCTTGGGGCCACGATTTGTACCAACGATTTTTGAATTTATTTCGGGTAACACCCGAGGATAACGCAAAAGCCATACTCTTTTTTTTTTTTGATAACATGTCCCTTTAAGCAATATTCACATCAATATTTTCGAAGTATTTTCCTCTTCAATGGTCTGTCAAACTTTTATTTTATATGTATATTCAAAATAATATATATGTATTCAAAAAAATAAGAACAATTTTTTTTATTCTTATGTCATTACAACAGTTATCTTTCTTTGATTTAAAAATAACAATACTTCTCTTAAAAAAAAAAAAAAAAAAAAAAGCAGAAAATTTTATTTTTATCCACGAGATAAAAAAAAAATTAAATAAAGTTACATACGCAGACAAGCACATAAAAGAGATTCAAGTGGACTTTGGTATATAATTTTTTTTTTTTTCACGGTCTCGTGAATTTTCCAATGTATCTCAGGTCGCTCGCGTGTGTACACCCTTCATCGTTTGACTTTCTCTTTCTCTTTTACTCCTAGAGTTGCTCAGTTTGAAAACGATTACCGGTAGTAAAGCACAGTAGTTCAGCTCAACTTCACAGTATGCAATAATACTCACTATGAGCTATTTTACCGTATACTAAACCCAATACTCTCAATTCTGAATAGTGAAAAGAGCTTTTCAAACGTCCTTTACAACGATTATACACATCCTCAAATATAGATGTATGATATGTTTTCAAACAATTATCAATTTTCTAATCCATCAGACTCAATGTTACATTTCAATGACCATGAACAAACAAAAATATTTTCTAAAAGTTATACATATATACATTGTAAAAAATCACCGGGGTAAGTCCAAGTGGTGTAGGTGTTAAAATTGGCGGTGTTAAATTTCAACACCGAAAACGGTGTGAAAATAATGCCGCCGCCGGTGTAAATATTCTGTACCGGTGTTAAACAAAATTCTCCGGTGTTAAAATAACACAGCCGCTGATGTAGATATTCTTTACCGGTGTTAAAATATTTTACTTTGTGAATATTTGTACTTACTCGATCACTATACTTGTTAATAAATAATATTCTTTATTAATTTTCATAAAGAACTGACATTTTTTCTGTTTTATAATCTTTAAAATTAATACTCCAAGCGGACGCAGTTTACCCAGCTTTAACACCGGATTACTTCGCTTTTACACCGGTTACCCCGCTTTTACACCGGTTACCCTGATTTAACACCGGTATTTTTAACACCGGTGAATTACTCCTCCTACACCGGTGTAATTTTATTTTAACACCGGGCGGAGTTAAAATGAGTCCATTTTTAACACCGCTCTTTTTACAGTGTAATGATTTATAAGTCGATATTGAGATCAATGATTTCATTTCTGTCAACAGATTGTTAGAGATTTTTTTTTAACCGTTGACTTGACGACGCTGAATATTTGAGTGAAAGACGTTTCATTTGAGGAGATTGACGGTAGTTTGCAGCACATATTTTTTTTTCTTAATGTGCCTGCAAGGTTTCGATTTATTAAATTCGATAGATTATTTTTTACTGTAACATAAGCAGTCAAGGTGTGCCCTTTTAGATTATCTAACTTTTATTAATTTTGTCAATCACAATTTATTTATTACATCAACCGAATGGAAACAAGTAAATCAAAACAAAAATACGTGATATTATTCACTACTGTGCCCTATGTGTTACTTTTGTTTTGTTCTACTAGAAAATGATGATATCACAACAAAACTCTATGATTAACTTTGTATATACCTGCATATTTTAGCATACCCTAATAATCAAAATATATTTAATTTATAAGCAATTGCTAAAATTTAATTAATATAAATCTCTCTTACGGTATTTAATTTTGAATAATGACTGTAATATTTGTATGCTGATCAACTGCATAGCACTTTATCTGTAGTTTATTTGATATTTGCATGTCATACATATGATGCGTTTACAGCAAGTACGCTGGTATACGCAAATCATTGTTATGCACGAGACATAATCATATTGAGGTACAACTTAATAAATTTTCTTTCACGAGTGCCACGAATTATCAAATCATTCATTGTAAATATTAACTTAATTATAATTACAATCAGTCTATACGTATCGATAAATATAGGTGTTTTCATTTTATTTAACTTGTTAATAATTCTCACGTATGATTAATCAATATAAATATTAATTTTGTCGTATATCATCTGTTTACTTTTATCTATATAAAATATTTTAACATATAAAAAAACTAGACCATCAGTAAATTTAAATAAAATTATAGTTTGGTCAGCGAATTCATTAGTTTTTATTTTATACGTAATGAATTTCGATAGATAATGACAATTAATCACACATCTAAAGAAAAAGTTCAAGGATTATGCATATAATTCAAATCATTAAAAACTACTAAACTTCAAAAATCAAAGTGTTTAGATCTTGTTTACAAATAAGATTAAAAAAAGTCATCAAACCATGTGACCTGATTTTCAATGATGTTTTATTTATTAATTTTGATGCGATACTCAGTATACATTTAGTTAATAAAAAAACTGATGAAAAGAGCCTATTGCACGCCTCGAAAGCGAAGCGGCGAGGTTGTGCTTTATAACGGACCTGTCAAGGTCACTTGACTTTTCCTCATTAAACTGTATATATTATTTTTATGTCACACTCACACGTTATAAAAAGCACATTAACCTAAAGAGGAAACACTAATTAATAAGACTGATACTTTCCTTAAGCTGTCCGATACGTATTATAATAAAAAAAAGTTCAATAAAAAATATGTATCGTGGACGTCAGTTAGTCTGTAGTCCAAAAAAAGTCTGTGGCACGGATATTTCGTGAACGGCTTGACAAAATGACTTTATTTTGTTTTTCACTGTCTTCAGAATTATGCAAAGAAGGTTCTTTTCAAAAATCACTACTGTAGACCCTCTCGTTTTTTTTTTAATAAATCATTTCTGTTACAACCGGCACTATTCCATGTAAACAAACACACACTGCAGCCATTTTTTTATTTTATCGGGAATTTTTTTTTTATCATCGAACTTTGCTGATATCACAAGGTTCTACTTTACCATCAAATAATTTTTTTTTATTACCAATTGTCATAGAATTAACTAAATTAAAAAAAAAAACGACGAATTTCTTTCTAGATATTTATTAAAAAATTTTGTAATTAAAAATAAAAATTAATAATTTATATATTTCATTGTAACATGAGCGTTCGAGGTGTGCACTTTTGGATTTTCCAAATTTTTTTTGTTTTTGTTATGGAAAAATTTAACGATTATTTTGACACGTCTCGATGAATACAAACAATATGATGTATATTTATACCATTGTTGTTTTATTTATCAAATGAGCTTTTAAAAAATTTATTTAATGAAAATTTATAAATTTACAGTTTATCACACTAGCTTTTAAAAGTGATGCTGCAAAAAAAATCAATTTTGTAAATGAAATTAAAGTGCTGGAAAAAAATCGATATTGGAAATTTGTTTTTCTTTTGCGGTTTTAAGTTAAGAGTATGCATTTGTATATATTATTATGAGTATTCATTTCATCGAATTGTCATAGCCAAAAAATTAAAAAAAATAAATGCAGATTTCAAATTTAATAAACTACCTATTTTTTTAAAACAATCTTTCACTTTGTTTATTGCATTCTCTTGAACATTTTTTTTCTTTATTTGGTACTTAATCTTGTTTTATTTCCTGCACGTTACTTTTCTACATTGATACGAAACCCTGCCTCTTAGAGGGACTCTTAGAATCTAAAGAGGCTGTCAAGCTTTAACTTTTTATTTTTTTCCTCGCACTTCTAGATAGGATTGGACGACTTGCAAGAGTTTTCATTTCACCCAACGTGATCCATCTCATTCGAAAAGATGATGGAAAATGCAGTAGATCCGTTTTACCAAAATGGATCGAAACGTACTTAGTCGTATACGATTTTTTTATTTTTTTTGGTTTAAATTTCTATTCTTGATTTTTTTTGTTTCTCACATAAAATTAAAAATCTTTTTGATTAATTTATCTGATGGTTTTCGTCTAAATTAAAATGGTAAATATTATTTACTCAGAGAATTTTTTTAGGAAGTATAGTATAAAATAATAACTGAAATAATATTTTGCAACAATAAAAGAGTCGATTTCTACAAAAAAAAAAAAATTATTATTTGTGTAACTACTTTATTTGATTTTTCAATTTTGAAGATGAATACGATATACAAAGTTCTTTGCATGATTTCGCAGCTTAGTTATTAGCAGGGATGTCAAAATAAATTACAATTGAGTGAATTTCATGAATGTATTTAGTAAGAATGAGAATAAAATAATCATGTGATTGCCATACTTACTTCATGGCTTGTCTATTAACACACTTTTGTCATACCTATTCATAGTAAAGATATAAAGTACTATATGTAAATAAATAAATAATATTAGTTTTTATCGTTTGCTTCATAACAATAATTGAAATCGTCGTCAATAATCTTCCGAGTTCATAATATCTTTAAATTAACTTTTGAAAAATCATTTTTTTCCCCTTTAATTGTGTCTCATATAACGCTAATTTGATAATATAATCGAAAATCAAAGTTTTGCATTTTTAAAATGGATAATGAAGAAGCAAATATGATGTCATAAATTTTTCTTTTTCAATTTATAATTCCAAAAAATAAACAATCCTATTGAATCAACAAGATACACATAACTAAATTTTGTATCGTAGTTGTTTGCTCATTGTTTTCTACCGGTACACAAACAACCACGTATTTATTGGTGAACGGAGTTATACAGCTCTGATTCATCAAGTTTTCTAGTGGGCCATCGGGTATTATATATGTATATCTATATATACTACAAAGCGTATGTACCAGCGAAACTTCGAACGACCGAGTTATATTCATACACAGCATTGTGTATAATATGTAACTGTAACTTTACGATCGTTGAACTCAATGAAAATAAATTTGTTTCGAATTTCAAACAACCCAAAAGAGCACACGAAATTAAACAAAAATAGTTTAAAGAGAAAAACTTGAATAATGAATGAATGAAAAAAAAAGTAATCATAATAATTTATCTGCATATATTAATTAATTATCTTTGTTACTTGATAATTTAAAAGTAAGTGTTGTTTATCAGTGACTAAGTTTAGAGAACAGGTCTTGATTTACTAAACTTGTGGTAATAAGGTCATTTACGTATAAACTTCGGAGCGACTCTGACATTTATGCAGTCTGAATTATCATAGTAACTCGTGCAACCACCATCTGGTAACGGAACTCCGGTCTCTCCAGACTCTTTTGTCTTTTAACACTTTGCTAACTAAATATAATACTTAACATATTATTGTGCACGTTTATTTAATTTTTAACTCATTATTTTTCATTAGCGAGTTAATATTTGTTAAGATAAAAAAAAGTATTTATTAAAGATTACACAGTATTTTTAAACTATTTTTCCGCTTTTTCATATGGTTACACAACTCGAACTTTCAATATAAAAATCGATCAATAATGTGATTAGTTATAGACCAAATGAATACGTATTTCCAGTGCTTTTAAAACCCATATTTCAAGCCATTAAAAAAGCGCGCACGTAAATGTATAACACATTTATTAACGCTTTTACGAAGATTATAAGTGGATTTGAATCAAAGTTTTATTATATTGATGAAGGGTAAACTGTAGCGTAACATGAATTTTCAATCCCTCCTAGTTCATATTCCGAAGATATATATGTGTGACGAATAAAAAACAAATCGAGCAATATGATGTAGCTAAAAGAATATATTTTTCTTGCTTTCCATTATTCTTATTTTGTTAATTTTTTATTCCATTTTTGTAAAAAACAAGCCTATAAGTTTTACGTTTAAAACCATGATAAAGGCTTGATAGGGAAGAGGGGGGAAAAATGGGCCCCCAAAACTTTTGTTTAATTTAAATGATTCAAGATTAAGCAACCATTACGAAATGTTTGAGACTGTGCTTTACTTTTAACTAGTCTAGATAGTCTAGATAAAAAATTTTCTGAACTTAAATTTGAAGTTGATTTTTTTTTTTTTTTCTAAAGCTTGAAAATAATCTGGAAGTTGAACCGCGAACAGGTTGGCTATGTACCGATTGCTCTTCTAGTTGAGCTATCCAAGCTTATGCCATAGTCCGTTCAATTTATCTATACAAAACAATAAAATAATTAAGTACGAAAAATCAATATTCTCGAAAATTTGTTAATTAGCTTTTTCACCAAACCTGCACCAAAAGTTTAAATTCCTGCCATCTCAAGAGGGGAGAAAGTCATTCTTTTCTCTTATGAGAAAACAAATGATAAAAAGCAGTGCATGCGCCATTCTTCTCACAAATAGAGACAAAAATTTGAACTTTCAGGTACAGGTTTGGTGAAAAATTTTATGCACACCAAGGGAGGAAAGTAAAACGTCCCAATCCGCGTGTATACTCTCGCCTTTGGCTCAGGTAAACAATTCTACACGCGAGTTGGATTGTCCTGCTATCCTAACTCGGTGTATAATACTATTGAGATGAAAAAATATAATGACCGAATTTTAGTAGATTTCGTAGAGAGCCCATTTCACCCCAAATTTTACTTTTTTATTTTGGAGCATATTGATTACGTAAAAATGGCAGAAGACTACAAAAAGTAAAAGGGGTGAAAAATCTGTTAAAACTGTAAATAAAACTATTGAAACGTTTTTTTTTTGGGCCCATTTTGCCCCTAATTTAAAGATTTTCAATTTTCAACAGACGCGGCATATTATGACCAAGTACATGGTAAGGGGCTAGAAAGAAGTAAAACAAGTGAGAACCAATGAGGATCTAAGCTTTTTTCTTAAGGGGCCCATTCCCCCCCCCTTCCCCTATTAGATATAATACCGTAAAGAAAGGAGGAAATCTTTTTTTTATTCCGAGAAAACGTAAAAAATTATGAGATTCGAGTGTAAAAATGATGTAAAAAATATGGTTTACAATATACTTTAAAAGTAAAAGTGAGTAATGAAAATTTTCGAAAAAATCTTGCAAAAGTAATTTCCGGGCGCATCAAATTGTATTAGGATGTTGGACAAAATAATCGAGTACGATTCAAAATCATTGGGAGGGAAACCAATTTTATGCTAAAATTTTTTTGCATCTTATTCTGCTTTGCACTTCCCAATATTATCTATATAGTATCCATAAATATCAAAATGAAAGTCAATTATGGTCAATGCATACTGACTTTTTAAATTTATTTTCTTTAAAACATATTTCTCTTCTGCTTTTCGCATTGTTTATGAAAAAACAAAAAAAAAGAACTACGCGTAAAGTCAACTGCAGAACTTAGCCATATTAATTTTTATAAATTTTTTTTCTGTTAAATAAGCGTCCTTTATCATTCTTTCTTCTATTCTCACAATTCTATTGTCTGCGTTCTTGTCCGCATATATCGAGGAGTAAAAAAAAAGTTAAAACAAAAAAGAAAGAGAAAGGGTGGAGTATTTGAAAAAAAAAGTGCAAGGGTACAAGTAACCTCTTTAGAGAATAAATAAAGACCTTTTTTTACTTTTTCATCTAGAGAAATGTAATTAAGTTCGAGCCAAATCAACTCATGATTTTGTGTCCCTTTGTGTCATCAGCATTTACGTACTTTAATTTTGATTATTAAGAAATAAATCCTTTTTTTCTTCTTATTTACATTAAATTTATATTTCTTACTTACATTAAGAATTATTTCTCTTTCCCTCATTTAAAAAAAAACAATTTTTAACAAAGAATATGGATATTATTATACATAAAAAATAACCAATAAAATCTTTTTTTCACAACAACATAATATAATTTTAAAAACAGACATGAAGTGAGGTACAAAAAGGTAAATAAAAAAAGTTACTATCGTAAACCACAATGGGTTATCTTTGATGTTGACGCCTGATTCGTTGTTTCGTACTTACATCTTCTATATAATCCTATACATATATATAAGAGAATAAGAAATGTTAAAGGAAAAAAGATGAAGTACGAATAAAATATGAAGATGAAAAACCGTAAAATCTGTCGATCTGTAAGCGCGTACATTTTTTTATGTGATTTCTATTCAAATTTATTTCATTTTACTAGCTTTTTTTTTACGTGTCTTTAACAGTGTGAAAATATCAATATATAAGTAAAATATAAATCAATCTATGTATCCAATTGAAAAATAAAATAATCAATGTATTCATGGCCTCTACCTATAATTAATGATTATTTAATTTTTAATGAAATTTTCCATATTTGCTTATAGATGTTCAAGAAAATTTCAATATAAATAAAAATTTCAAGGGCTCGCCCCAGCGTGCACGTTTCGAAAAGGGGAATTTTAATATATTCTTACAAGGATATTAATCATGTTTTTCATTTCCGTACTTTAAGCAAGGGGATTTTCAAATAGTTTCAATAACAACACAGTTGACTGTGTTTTTTGTTATATTATTTATACTTTTGTTTCAAATCTCTTTCAGGATAAATGGCAAATCGCATATCGCACGTTGTAATCGTACAAATATAAGCCTCAGTACATATTTTTTATTCATCTTTTTGAAAAAAATCATACCCTGATGATCATAGTTACCATCATGTATTTTAAAAGTCCCTCAATAACTTTTTAATAATCGAAATAAATACATATATAAGATAGGCATTCATGCGCACGTTAGCGCGCTAAAAATGAACTATAGTTGCAGCCCACGAAGCAAGCGAGTTAGCTAATTCTTCCTATAATACTAAAGCGATGGAATGATTTCTAAAAAAAAATTTCAGTAAGTAAAATGTTTTGTTCTGCAAGGCTCCGATTGATTCGATTATCTGTTTAAAAATTATAAAGCAATGAAATGCATAATGAACTTAAAAAGTTCGAAGACACCATAGTTTATATCATACTTGAACTGATTCTAGTTTTCCTGTCAAGTTCTCAATTTTAACTTTTTGTTAATAAATGAAATGGACACATTCATGATAACCTGAAAAATTAAAAAGAATCAAAATACATATGAATAAAGAATGAATATTACATAATATAGATTTATTTTTTTCTGAACCCAGATGGTGGGCAGTAGAATAGCGTAATTAAAAAATAAAAAAAAAAATAAAGAAAATATGTGTCCATAAGCAACGAACATTAGCTTGGTAGCGGCACTTGAAAGAATTTAAGATGAAATAAATAACAACACAATAACAAGCACTTTGTGCTTGGGAAAAGTTTCCGGGCAGACCAAGTTAATTAACATAACGAAATGAGTTTTCGAGTAGTGCATAGTAGTAGTGTCGTCGGATGAACCTCCAGGCGAGGACTGGAAGACATTTGAGATGCAACGTGCGGAATGGTATAAGAATAGCCTTGTCGTGTCGTAGTGTATTATATAGAGGGTAAACGAGGTCTTTAGACCACCGGGATTTGCAATGCTACAGAAAATATGCTTCGTTGGCTACATAGCAATCGTAGTAGTAGTGTCCCTCTACTATTCTATCTGAACAAATAATCCTGATAAACTTTACAACACACTCAGCTAAACCAGTTGGAAGGAGCATTGATTGCTAAATTCTATTAACATAAAACCTTCCATATCAAATAATTTAATCTAAATTGGGAAAAAATTTAATTCATTTTAAAGATAATTAAAAAAAACAAAAACCATCATCAGAGAAATCCTCTTCTGTAAATTATTTTTTTAATAAAAGAATCTTAATCCATTTTTAAATTTCAATCAGAACTACAATAAATTTAGTTTCAGTTACATCTCCGTTATGAATTATTATTTAAATATTGAAATTTTAATAGATTATAACTTGAAAAAAAAATTTTCTCTTGTGAAGAAAGTCTGTCAATAATCGCTCATAAACGATGACACAATGAGATAATTTTGATGTAATCAAAAAAGAACGATTTTTCAAGAAAATATAATAAAATTATTAAGAAATTAAAACTAAAAAGGGAGTAGACAGTTTGTTAATTCCTTTTGAAGAAATCAGATGAGACGTACTTTCATAATCAAGTCTCGTTGAAAGGTAAAATCCAGAAAGTACAGTTCGTTGAGCAGGTATTATCCGTCGGACTTTAAACGTTGCGCTAGACAAGTTAATCTGTAAGAGGGGAGATAGTTATATATATAGTTTTTCAAAAAAGAGTTCGAGGTCGAAGCTCAAGCGTCTGAAGTATAAGCTTATACTTAAACCACATGGTAAAACCACCATCACTATATCACTAGTCATCCTTTTCAATTTTTTTTTATTACTATATATTCCTTAATATATATATATATATACAGATATAGATATGAAGAAAAAGTAGTAGTCTTTAGTAATTCCGTTAAACTTTATATCTCTTAAGTCTTTCACTCTTTTCCACTTTCTTTAGTAGTACCGTAAAGAAGAAAATGGTAGTACCAAACTGCTTACAAAAGTGCGGCCATTTCATCAAGCTTGACGACACGCTTCATTTAATAGCAAAAGTCTTGATGGACACAAAGGAAAACTTTATCTCTTTTCTTATAAATTTTGTACTCAAAAATTTTCTCTTTTTAATTTTTCCCTCAGTTATTTTACAATAGACTTGCAAACTTTTGTGAATCTGTTGGAATTTAGGAAAATTTTTTGTCATTGTCTTTTTTGTTTTAATTTCTTCAACACAAAGAATACAAATTATAAAAAGTCGTGTTGTGTTTCTTAGAGATGTAAAGCATTTACGACCAAGATTTTAATCAAACTTTGTTAAATATTCTCATTTTCACAAACTTTATAAATACGTAGATATGTATATAGAGGGCAGCGTTTAAGTACTTATGCGGGTATTTCTACTATACGAAGTACTTGGGTAAACGTCTTAACCAAAACTCGTAGTTTGAAGTAGCAGGCCTCTGTAGTATGATTTGTAGGTCGTAATAAAGTTTTGTAAGATCAAGTTTTCGAGGTGAACTTAAGAAAAAAATGAATTATCACGGTTTCCGAATATCAATCGACCTTAACTTAGGTTATAATTTAATTTAAAAACTTTGTTATTCAATCATTTTGTGTTAAAAATTAAGTAATTATTTTTAATATTTATTCTCACCACAGAAGTGAACTAAATTTTGATGATTATTATTCAAAGTAATTTTAATTAATAGACTATATGAAAAAAATTGAAATCTGTTGTTTTTAACAATATTTATTTAAAAAACAGTTCAATAAAGATTTTTGTGAATAAAAATAAACTATTATTTATTAAAATATCAAAGAGGTATTTTCATTATATCTGGAGGTAATTCAAATGATGAAATTATTATTCTATATTTAAATCTCTCTCTGCGGTTCAAATAGTCGATGGAGCAATTAATGGCGACAATTATATTAAATTTATATCGAATAATGGTGATGTTTATTACCTTGTTTCAATTAACGAAATAAAGCATTTGATTTCATTTTAATTATAATAAAGCAATTTAATTATCACTGACACTACAAAGGTATTAAAATTAAAATTCGATTTTTGTATTCCAACTAATGATTATCAAAAATGACAAAATTTTTTGCACTTCTTTCCTATAAATACATGAAGTATATAGGGGAAGGAGGGCAAAAGGGGGTAGGGTAGGCAAAACGAGGTACCCCCACAATTTAATAAAAAAAATTTTATATTTTAAATGGTTTTTAAACATTCCAAAATCACTTCTGTAAATATAATTAAGCGTTACTTTGAATTTTTTTTGGTAAACTTTTTCAAAAATCAATTGTCAGTTGAAAAATATTAATGACGTTTGTTTTATGATAAAAACTATTAAAAATTTTTTTTCTTCTTTTGTATCCAATAAACATGTTAAACATAATTTTTCTTCATGTGAATTCCTTGCAAAAACATTCAACTTAATCAAATTCGTTTAAAATCCTGAAATTTTTTTTTTAACCTTTTTTAGGGGGTACCCCACTTTGCCCGCAGAAATGAAAAAATTTTTTTTTCAACGGTAACTGAAAATTTCTTCTATTTACTTTGAATATCATTAAAAAAAAAAAAGATTTAGCGTATTTGAGTCCTCGAAAACTTGGTATTTCCTTAAGTACCCCCTTTTGCCCCTCCCTCCCCTACTAAACTAAAATTTATGAAAATATAACAAGACACAATTAATGAATCTCAACAAAAAGGCATAAAAGATTTTTATTAAAAATTCAGATGATAAAAATACATAAATAAAATTTTTTTTCGACTTTACGATTAATCTTTGACTGAAATTAGTTTAATGTGAAAAGTGAAATTTTACTACTAACAACAATTTCTTTTGATTTTTATTTTCTTTAAAATATAAATTGCATGAATAATTTTCACGTAAATACGTTTATTTCATCGAATGAAAATCATAGTAGGAAAAAAAGCAAATACAAGTAATTGTTAATTAAAGCACTGTTTGCTAAATATATATACCCAATAAAAATTTGTATAGTGAGTAGAATAAAAAGTAATCCTCCTTGAAAACATACAGATAAAATTTCATCAATCATTAGTTTAGTACGTGATTCTGCGATTGCTAATTAACAAACAAAAAAATTAACTAAATTTCAATACAATGTAGACTACTGAGTTTGATACATTGATATTCAAAGTCGACGAAGCGTTTCTAGCTATACTGAGTAATTTTGCCAATTCAAAACACGATTCGAACGAGCTTCATTGCTACTCATACACTATTCTACTATTTATAGTATAATAGTAGCACATGTATGAATGTATATATATACATATAGAAGAGTGTGTAAAATAGTAAATGAGAATAAAAGTGAGACAGAAAGTCAAACGGTAGAGTCACGAAAGAACGGGAAGTGATTGGAATTATTCTAGTTCGTTGCGAATCGCAGCTAATTCAACCGGCCGAGAAAACACGTGTCACAGGGTCCAAATTAGTTACGTGAATCTCGCAATCAGCAAAGTGCTTACATCTTTCCCTCTTTTCCTTTTTTTACCTCTCCCTTTGTTCTCTTTCTTCTTTATTCCCTCTTTAATTTCTGTCAGTTTATATATCTCTATGTTACTCGCGCAATTTCATTTATCCTCTTTGTCACATTTTCATTCTCTCTTCCATTCTCTTGTTTTACTGGTTCTCATCAGTCGCTTTAGAATTTTGAGCCACACACGTCTATCGACCATTTTTAAAATCCCAACGCTTGACCTTTCAAACCAACTTCCGGACTATTCAACTTTTCAAACGTTCACCGCATGCCACTGACATTAACATCAGAGCAATTAACCGAATTTCAGTTTTAACATAAAAGTCAAATGTTTTAATTAGAAAAATAAAACAAAATAAAATGTTAAATTCGTATCCACTTAAATTCTCTAATTTTTTTTTTTTTTTTTTTCTGAAAAAATGCACAAACTTTTTTCTTTGTAAGTAATTGAATTAATTTTTTACATTTTAATTTCTTCGTAATTGAAATAAATAAATTTAACTTTTTTGTGCACTCACAAATTAAGAGTTTTTAAATTCAAAATATTATAAGTTCTACAAGTTAAAAAAAAAAATTTAATATATAAAATTTAAACGTATAAAATTTTAATAAATTACTTCACTTGATAATTTTTCTATTAATTTAGAGTGAAAAAAAAAATATTCACTTACCTCTAAAGAGTAATAGGAGTAGCACAAAAATGATTTGATGCATGATTAAAAATCTACATCAAAAGTCTATGGAAACTGTTTTGGCCCAAAATTAATATTATTTTATATAACAAAAAGTTTGTCACAATATTGCAGAAAAAAAATTTAAAAGATCACGTAAAATTGTCATTAAAGTTAGTATTAATGTATGAAAAGAAAAAAAAGAAATAAGTTATCAAATGAAAATCACAAGTTGTTAAAACTTCGCGTTCACAAAAAAGCTCTGAGAGCAGGTATAAATTTAAGGGTTGAAGTTGCGCGGGCGAAGTCTCGCCTCAAACTGCGTCCAACTCGCGCTTGCTCTACTGTGTTTCGACGGCTACTGAATGTACCCCTCTTTGCGTATGATACACACCATCCAAACGATATCATCCCTCCTCTAATACTCACTACTTTTGTACACAGCTTTTGGTATCTACATTAATACACCCTCTAATATATTAGTCAGCTAAACTTGCACATTAGATAAAGAGGACAATTCAACAATAAATTCATGCTATAAATACATAATTAAATGTATCAAATACATGAGATTACATCCATTTTTTATGTCATCTCTTTGTTTTTCTTTTTCATATTTAATGCGATTATACATTAAATATCTTTTATCTCACTTTGTCAAATAAAAAATTTAACAAACGTATATATATATCTCCGGGATGAAACTCATTTACTCGACACAATCTGATTAATAACGACAAATCAGTAAAGTTTTACGCTTACTTTTAAAGTCTAATACTCTCCTCATTTCTCGTTTAATTTTTTTTTTTCAATTTATTTATTTATTATTTGTTTTTTTTTATTAAATTGGATCAAGGAAACTTTTTATACGTCGTACAGTAAACTTTTTTTTGTATTTATCTACAATATTCAAAGTCTTCCTGTTAGCTGATTCATTTAAAATCTTTTGTTTTCATTTTTCATGTTGTTAATAATTTTTTTTATGTTTTACTTACTATCTTTTTATATTTTTTAGTTTATCAACGAATTTGTATATTTTTACACTTCAAAAGTTGTTAACAAAATGTTCTATAAATCACATTATGATTTAAACTGGTTTTAAAATGTGTTAAATATTTCATAGCTAAATGCAGTTCAATTTGTAATTAAAAAACAAAACCAATTAAATTATTTATTTATTTTGTTAATGTTATAATTATAAATTTATTCATAACTCCTGATTTATGACGCCTTGAGTTATGTCCATAAATTAAACTATACCCTCGTCTTTATCCTTTTTAATTTGTCACTGTCATCAACGTCTAAAACTTCAATCCCGGATTATCAGCAACTCATTATGGAAATTTCGGGCATGTTATTCGAGATCGAAAACATCCAGATAAATTAAGATTTTACAGGTTCAATCATCGCATAATTAAATTTTCCATAATGAATTTCTGAAATTTTAGAGCTCATTTAACTAAAAAATTTTTCGTCACATTTGACATCATGTTAAATTTAAAAATAATAAGAATAGAAACTTTGAATAAACATATTTATTTTTATTTAAATTTATAGCTAAACTTGAATCGTTACAATAAACAAAAAAAAATATATAAATTGAAAAAGTAAAAATAAAAACAGTAATACACAAGATTATAAAAGTTAAAAAACCGTATGATCAAGAAATAAAACTGCTGGGGTTACCAGAAATAATTTAAAGAAAAATGTTGGCAGTATTGAACTCCTTTACTGGTTATATGGATTTGAAAGTTTCCTGGCAACATTGGAGTCCCGATGTTTCACAAAAGTTTTATATTATCTTCTCTATATTCCAGGAAAACCTTGTGTAATACTCTATTCAAGAAACGCCCAACTCTTTTTTCTTTGCCCCACAGATTTAATAATTTACATCTCTGATCTTAACTATCTTTTTTGCCATAACTCAATATCATTTCATTGTTTTCTATTCTTCTTACTATTCGCATTTAATAACATTAACTTTAAAGTTCTTGGTTAAAGATTACTGAAGATAAAAAAATTATCAGAGAAAAATACTTATTACAGTTCCCTTATTAGTATTGAAATTAGTAATTAACAAATAAGTTCATTATACATATTCATAGGATTTATAACTTATTAAAAATTCAATGTATTTATAATTCTAATTTGATTTAAAGTTATCGTGCATCTTCATTATAATATTTAAAATTGGTGAGTAGTGACGCTGAAGTTACATTGTAATTTTTTATAATCTTTTTTTTTGCGTAAGTTTATTTTATATTTATAAATAATGAATCAAAAGATAAACATCAAGTCGAAATTAGATTGTCTTTATAGCCACTATTTCTTGTTTGGAGGCGGGAAACAGCTTCGTAAACTGCACCTACAAAGTTTGCCTTTCTCTCCATTCGTTGTTGTCTCCCACGAGCAGCCCAATATAAACCCTGACGTCCTAACCCCTTCGCCTACAACTGGGCCAACTTGAGTGGCATGATTAGATACAAACTACTGCTACTAACTCCATATCAAGTTAACCCTATTATTTTGGCAAGCGTGGCTTCTCAACCTGTGTGTTATATGTCGAGTTATAAATTATATAAACTTATACGCTATATAATTAATAATCGATTTCATTTATCAAAGAGTGTAAAAATATATTGACTACATTTTTCTATTATTACATAATTTGTATAGTTGCTTAAATAATTTTTGAATCGAAAATTTATAATATTCCTGCATATATTTTTATTATTAGTCTGGCTAGTTCTACTCGTACTGGATGGAAATTTGATTGAGTTCATTTAAACATTTATCAGAATGGTGTTCATTAAAAACCATTTTCGATTTATCATTTTTGCAATCTGTTTTTTTTTTACAACTTAAATGGATATTCTTTATAACCGGATTCATCCGATCGTAAAACTATTATTTATTCGACTTTTACTTTGGAAACAAAATTTTAATTGTTAAAATAGACATTCTGAGGTGTTAAAAAGATTAGGTTTATGAATATTTTATGAAAAGTTTTCAAGTATTTGGGTATTTTGTATTTTTACTGTTCAAATGAGATCTTTTCAATACTTAGATACCAGTTGTGCTGTCCGCTTTACCTAGATTAAGTTAAGGTTTATTATATTAGTATTTTCCCAAATTTTATGATCCCTAATATAACTGTAGACTTCAGTCTATAGGTATATTGTGACCAACCAATAGTAGAGATTACTTTAAACCACACCTCTTTCTCTTTTCCCATCATGTCCTTTTCCACTCAACACGTTATTTCTACGGTATCACTTTTTCTTGAACACCCACTTATATTTATAATAATACCCTCTAAACTAGATGAATGTAATTGCAGATATCAAACATTTTAGGTTTATTGTGTTGGAGCAAATAATTAAAAGAACTTACAAGTCGATCACATAAATAATTTCATTCTACTTCTGCCATATATTTATTAAAAGATAAAAATTATCCAAAAACTTATTCAAAAGTTATCATAGATAAAACAGAAAGTTATGCAACATTCTTTATATGATGAGTGAAGTTTGAAAATTTTCTATAATTATTAAGAAAATAATATTGAGAGCAATAACTATGTATTAAAAAAAATTATGTATAAATTAGTTTTAAGCTCTAAAAGTTTTATTAACAAAGAGCAGCAATACGAAACCAAACACACAGCTGTAAGACTCAACGGTTCGTCTTTAGAACCATAAATTACAAATTAGTCCTTGCTCTCAAAGTTCGGTCTACATCTGCGACAACTAAATATTTTTTTTCAACAAGACTTTTGATGTCATAAATAATATGAACAGAGTGTCTCAAGATCCCAGGAAAGTTTATGAGAGTGAAGTGGAAAAAAAAAAAAATTTGTAGTCCTTAAACCTTTAAATTTGAAAAATGAAATCAGTCTTAACTCTATGTTCAGAAATTGCACATCGTGTATTTGTTACCATCAAAATTTATTTAAAATTAAATATTATTTCGTATTTAATAGATTCTTTGGATAAAAACAACAGTTATCGAAAATAGAAAGTGAATAAATATGTACTGAAATAATCAATTTTTTCGTTTGATTTATTGGACTTCTCAATCACAATGTCTGACAAGTGAGTAAGTTTCATTTTTTATTCCTTGTATTTTCTTCTGTCATTAACAGCTTTCATAAACCTCTAGTTGAAGTAATTTTATTTTCTGAATTAAGCCGATCGTTATACACAATAGCATCAAAACCTAAACGGTTGAAGTAGATGGAATTTCTACACTTAATGTACCTATCGATAATAAGTAAAATTAGCATTAATATATTAAGCTGCGTAAAAGGCGATTAGTACTAGGATATGTAACCACCATGTTCATTCATCTACAAATCAATGTAGTTAATTTTGCTTGTCATTCAGTTGTAACTTGGGAACTTATCAACTTGACGTAACTTGGCAACTTATTTCGATTTTCTAAAATCTTTATGATGCTGAGAAAAAAAAAGGTTTTCTGAACTAGAAAAAAAAGTTAAATAAGACTTTCACTATCGACTGCAGTTTAATTAACTGATGTGATACTGTTGATCGTAACAGAAAATTATAGCTGAGATGACTATTTATTAATAGATTTATCTATTTTCAATTCGGCATGAGCAGAAGCAAGTGATTACAACAATTATATGTTAATAGTTAACAAGCCTAATTCAATCAAATTATTATCACAATATAATTGCAGTGACTACTATTATAAATTTATGGTTTTCTTACTTAAATTACAAAAATAATAGGAAAAAAATTTTTTGAACTTCTGACTTTCAATTAGTTTTCGAGGGAACACCCTACAGATTCTAGAACACCATTTTTATATTTTTTACTACCACCCGTTCTCAAGTTATTGATGAGAGAGAAGTTAATTAGTAACTCTGAAAATGTTTAATCGAAAATTTTATGAAAATTTGTAATAAAATTGTATAGTTTTGAATATTTTTTTATTTATAACTAATCAACAACCACAAAATTAATTTATGAACAATATCAACATAATATTAGCAATAATAAAAATTCAATAATATTCAATTGAAAGTACAAATAAAGAAAATGAAATAACTTGGTTAATAAATTAAAAAACACATGTATATCGTTTAAAATAGCAATCACGATACACTGGAACACTTGTCAATGTCTTTGTTATTGTCATCAGTTATCATCAACTTAACTTGATAATCTTTTTTCGTTCCGAATTTTGGTAATTCTTTGCGTGACTGTAATGTTGCCCTGATGAAGCCATCTCGTGAAGTTGAACTGCAAACTTTTGATGACGCCTCAGTAACTAACTCAATTGACCTTTCTACAGATTGGTTATGACAAGGATATCCCGAAATATTAAATTCCAAGCCGTTTTCGATAATCTCTCTCAAGTTATGCTCATTTAAATCTTTTATTAGAGGTGGTTCAGCAATTTCAATCTTTGCCCAATCAATCATATTCACATAATCTTTTGCATTTATGTCCAAAGGAGGAACATTAAAAGAAAGTACTTCCGTTGAAGAAATATTTTTTTGTCTTGTTTGCAGGATCAAATTTACAGCTTTTTTTCGAATTATTCGTCTCTCATCTCCCAACATAACTAACATAAGATTCTCAGGATGTGCGAAGTACGCATTTCGTTGAATAACAATATCAATTTTTTTTCTTAATCCTTGTTCTAAGTATCTTGATCGATGAATTACGTCGAATAGATGTTTTGAACCATAAATACAGGAAGAATGTAGCTTGATTGAAAACCAAGTGGGAACATATACTCTAACGATGAATGTAGCCAAAGATTTTAGATTTTTTGTTGGTTTTTCTTTCTAAACATATAGACTTAATATTCAATTTGCAGTAGTCAACCATCTAGAGTGACACACGTTTCCAGGATAAAAACGAGATAAATCTAAAGATATTTTTCCGTTTGAAATTCCCACCGACATTTCATATAGGTATTTTTGATCTTTACTTAAATCTTTAATGTCTAATGAAGGAAAATCAAATTCAATTCTTTCAAATTAAGTCACAGGTTTTTTTCACACGTTTTTAGTTCTGTACCTACACTGCAAATTCAAGTGTTTTGTTTTAAAACACTTTAAGCGTTTAAATACTTGTAGTCACTTACTAAACACTTTTTAGTGTTTAAAGTGTAGTAAACACTTTAAACGTTTAATTTTAACACACATAAAGTGTTTTAGATAATAAGGCACTTAAAGTGTTTAGGCATCAATACACACTTTAAGTGTTTAGTGTCATTAATTAATAATATAAATATTTTTAAAATAAAAATAATAATTTTTCCATTGAAGTACAATCAATGAAATTTTTATAATAATATTTTTAATATTAAGAATAATAGTTGCCTTTGAATAAAAGTCGTTATTGATTGTTGTCATATCCTGGAATAATATTCTTATTATCAGAAGATTCAAATAATTATTGCATCACACATTCAGCACAAAAGTAGAAATGGAATTTAGTATAAATTAAAAATATATTTGTATTTTTGTCCAAAAAAAAAGCTCTAAAAAATGTTTACACTTGAAAAAAATTAGAAATCATACAAGTAACTTTAAAATAACTGGTTATTTATTGAGTTATAAAAATCATTCAGAATCTGAAAATATACAGTATAATACAAATAATTAATTACAATAAAATAATAAAAGAACTAGAAAAAGATCGGCAACACATTTAATAAAAGTTAGTTAAAATTTGAAAAATTAAATAAATAAATATTTATTTTCTTCCATTACGTCTAACATAAATTTTATAATATTGTTCGAATGTTATTTTTAAATTATGTCCATATTACTGCCATAGCATCTTCCAATTGTGACAGTCCTTACAAATTTCCGCATATGTTTTATCCATCTATATATAGGCCCAGTCCACTGATTCGGTCCTGATGTAAAGCCATCTAGATGCAGAATAAGATGTTGAAGTGGGAGTTCATTGAAATGAAATAGACTAATAAACCAATTAACCGGCCATCCCAAATCTCTTTCAATTTGAGCAATAATTCCATTTTTAGTACCAGTGTTAGCATTTGCTCCATCACTTCCTACAGCTCGTAATTTCGAATAATCTATATTTTGTTTCAAATAATTAACGACACTATTTTTAATGTCTTCTGCAGAGCCAGATAGAGGAGTTACATGACCGAAATAAGTAGAATGAGGCTCCGAAATTAATACTATGTGTTCTTCAAGCGATGTTCTTCTGTAAAATTTCATATCGATTTTTTCATTAGTTAATGTGTTATCTTTACGACCATCGAAATATAAACCTGTTAAGCTTCATATTTTATCGTTTTGTTTTGCAACACACTGCAACTTTTTTCACGTTCTCTTCTGATTTTATATTTATCGATAATTTTATGAGAATTATTTTTATCAATTATTTTAAAATCTTCAGGAAGCGAATTTGCCAAAATTGCGCCGTATCTATCAGAGATACCTGTTCAGTCACAAGCTTTAGCAAAATTTGGCAATTCAAGTCTCATTTGTTTAGCACGTTATTGATCCTTGAAAGATTCATCGGAAGAATCTTCGACGTCAGCAGAAGAAATAGATAGTGAATTTGATAAGGTACTAATTTGTCGAACACCCAATTGATTCAAATCTTCAGTTGATGTAGAATGGATCGAAATTATTTTAGTATCATCAGGATTACACTCATCCAGTTTTCTTTTTCTTGAAGATGACGAGAATATATCAATAAAATTTAATGCTCTCGTGCCTCTTTGGTCTTGTAAAAAGTCATGTACAGAATTGGGTAATTTAATGTCACAATCGCATTTCACTAAAGACAAACATTTACACTTTGAAATATCAAGGAGATTTTTTTTGCATGTAATAAATACTCACTCTTTTTATTTTCATATCCAATAGTCTTACGGGACTTTAGAGGCTTTTTTATGTTTTTATATTTCTCGACAAAAACTTTCATTAATTACAAAATTCTCGGATCTCAAATAATCGGTATTGGAACTCCCGCCCATATAACTTTCAATTCTTCAAGTACGATTTTCAGAATTTCTCCAGTGTTTGGTTCTTTAGACGAAGAACAACGTAGATCGGATTGAATCCATAAAAAATGTTTAAAAAAATCTTCATAAGTTGGTAAACATACGGGCTTAAATTTTTGAAGAACACCAAAAATTGGACAGACGGAGATCTTTATTGTCTCTGACATAATTTAGCAAAATTTGAGTCAGAAATAAATTTTTTTTGAACAGGAAATGTTGTTGTTCAGTAGGAGAAACACTTAAAATTACCAATTGTAAAACTGTTGAACACAAAACTGAGAAGATTTTTTCAACACTCACTTGTAATGATATTATTACTGGTTAGATAATGTTCACTAAAAAATTACAGATAATAAAATAATAAATAATTTTTAATATCGGGAATCACATTTATCAGTATATGAATTAAACCTAACTTCGGAAGAAAAAATCAGACGCCATCTATGAGAAAAACAATGAATTACAAGAAACTCAACTTTTTTGCTATCAATAACTTGAGAACGAGTGGTATACCACTCGTCACTTCAAGTTTCAGTGTCTCTACAGCCAGTCGAAACAAGCTAATTTCAAGACAACGCTGCAAACAACCACTAGTGGATTCGTAATTCACAAATACGCGTATACAGCGGGCAGAAACATACGTGTTTCTTCCCTCAGGAAGACACACAATTGTTTTTGCCCGGTGTTAGTTACATTTAATGTTCATTTTCAGCCTTATTACTCTCATTCGTTTGCTTGTCACTTCAGTCTCCTTGTTTCATTTTTCAAGTGACAGTTTTGATTAACCAAATAAAATTACCAAGAATCAGTGGAAATAATATTTTTGTCTTATTTACTATCTAGTAAGTGACTGTAAGTCACAGATTTCTCATTCTCTAACATTCCGCGCATCAATGACTTAAAATAATCTTGTTTCTAACTGGCTGCTGACACTGAAACTTGAAGTTCCGATGCAGGTAATCATGAAAAACATAGTGTGACTCAGGATGAAACACGATTTCAGACTGTGGGTGATGTCAGCCCTCGCCTATGGCTCGGGCAGCAAATTGGCACTAGTTTGAAATCGTCTTCTTCTATCCCTTGTCACACTATAAACCGTTGTTGAATTAACAAAAAAATTAAATTTCTTGGAATAAGTACTATTCTTTTAACGCAAAGATTTTCGTATGCTCCAAGTAAGAAAAAAAAATTATTTAAACCAAGAAAAAAAATTTCTTGGGAGAAAAAATATATATAAAGAAGGGGGAAGTGGCCGGTACTAGACAACAGCAATGGGAGTAGTTCGGTGCTCGCCACTAGATAGCGCCCAGCCATTGTTGTCGGCCCTGGTAAGAAATATATTTCAGAACTTTTATAGTCTAAACTTGAAAGCAATTCCGGCACGGATAGTTCTCTGTTATTCGACAGAATGGCAAGTGCCATTTTTGATGGTGAAGATTTATGGAATTTTTAATCATGTATGAATGACTCAATATTACCTTTAGTAATGATATAATATTGAAAAAAATGAATATATATTTTACTCCAACTAAACATCAACGGTTCAGGTAAATAATTTTTAATATTCATATTATTGATAAATTTCACTAAATCCGGTGGTCAAATGATGATTTCATCAACTACAACTTAATTCTTGCAAATACTAATTTATTTTTATTCATTTAACTTAAGTATAATGAAAAATGAAACAAAAACAGTTTAGTTGGAATAATAAATGATTGTAGTTAGAGCAGAATTAAAGTTATACATACTACAAATAAAATCTTCTAATCGTGATAACTCAAATTATTGTTCACTTAATCACATTTGTATAGTTCACTTGACTTCTACACTAGACGATGTGAGATTTTGCCACCTACCCGCAAATACAACTATTTTCGTTTTCGCGAGATTTTAATAACGTAGGATTTTGACTATGTGGGATTTTGGCGATGTGGGATTTTGACATAAACCCCTTTAGAAAATAAAATTGATTGATTTTTGTTTATAGTTCTCAAATGTTTGTCAAACTAACAATATGTTATAATTAACCTCCAATCATATATGAAATTTTTTCTGTAAAAAATAAAATGGAAATGGATGGATTGCTTCATACTTGAACGCGAGTAAACTAATTATTGCAATTATTATTTTTCGTTTGTATTTTTTGCAAATAATTAAATTAAATGGAAGAATATCTACTTATACACACATCTATGTTTTCAAATTTTTGTCGAACATAAATTAATCAGGCGAATTTGATAATAAATAAACTAAAATGATTATTTATACTTTTTTGACAGGTTAATGTGAATTAAACGAGTAATCTTATTATGATTGCTAAATCATAAGTTTTAGAATCTAATGTTCAATAGTTAGCATAAAAAAACAGAAACTATTAGTAATGTATAGTTAATACTACTATTTTTGATCAGTTTCTGGAATTAAGATAATATAAAATTAACTATAAACATCAGCCGAGATTACTATACTGTTATACTCATCCTTTCATAGTTATTATTACCATGCACTTTACTCTCAGTGGACGCAGGATTTGTCAAATATCGTCTTGCGTGTCACCATTGCCATAAACACGTACTCTATCAATTTTTGTGTGAGATGGAATTCACGACAAAATATCTACGACGAAAATAACCAAGTTTTGGATTTTCTCGACGTTCTGTCAGGCGGATATTAAAGCGCGGAACCATAAAAATCATCATAAAAAAGGATAACCTAATTACTATTTAGTTTCAATAAGTACCCGCTTAACATTATTAATGTTGCATACAAAATAAGTATAAAAATAAGTTAATAAATATATAGGTATGCATGAATACAAAATATAAATAAGTGAAAGTATGAAGTGAAAGGAAAATGTGATACTATATTTATCATAAAAATTAGTTCAATTGCACACTTAACTAATCGACAGGTAGTATGTTTTAATTTAATTGTAAAATTTTTAAATAATAAATTTTTAAAAATTTTATAATGAAAAAAATTGTTTAAAAAAAGATTGCATCGACCGGGACTTGAACCCGGGTCGCCCGCGTGGCAGGCGAGCATCATACCCCTAGACCACCGATGCGATCGAGTCTCGATTAGTCCGTGGTGAGTCATAGATCGCTGCGTACAGTGTCACATCATTTATTACAATTCAATCAAAATATTGTGCGAATAAAAACAAAATTAAGTTTGTGTAGTTATAATAAATTTTAGTGCAATCATTTTGCATTATTTATTGCCCTTGTTTCTTTATTTATTGGTTGGTAACGCATAAATAGTTCTGGAACAAGAGCACATGGATGACCTTCAGTCAGAGTAATATTACCTACTCAATGAAAATCTGGGAAAATAAAATATATATAACTAAGAAAAAAACAGGAATGATCGCAAGAGAAATATTAAATAGTAATAAAAAAACAACTATTGCAAAACCCAACCTCAAACACGCAAGAAGCCGCACATTCTCCGAGTCCGATACTAGGACGAGAGATGGCGACACCATAGAAGGCGAGACAGAATTCATCAAACCGAGGAAACCAGCGAAGATGGCGGAAAGAAACGAAATCACAAAGGTAAACACTATAAACCAATATAACCATACTCAGTACTCTTGGGCAGCGACGACGTGGAAGCTAACTCCAGTGACAATGCAAGGAGAAGAAAACCAAAAGGTAAAAACTCCTGACTAGCAAAAACTAATCAAACAGCTCAAAACCAAAACCAACACCTAAGATAAGGGCACCGCCAATTTTCGTTCAAATTGTTGGAATTAAACCAACAATTGACTTCTTTAAGTTTAAATTTACTAGAATTTATCCAAGCACTCTTGAGATATATCACAATTATAAATGCACTAAAAACTAGTAGTACTAAATTTTTTACGTACACTCCTCGACAACTAAAAATTATAACTATAGTACTTGAAGACATCAGAGGCGGGTATGATGAGAAAGATGTTGAGACGGCCCTAGAGCTACTTGAACTAAATGATGTTAGAATTACAAAGGTGAGCAAACCCATCTTTCATAAAACGAAACCGCACCTATTCCACTTTTTAGTGTCGGTTTCTCATGACAGTCAAACTGCAGTGTTAACAAGAGTTAAACGACTACTATCACAACCGACAAAATGGGAAAGACTTAGATAGCCAGCTATTTTTATGTGTAAGAGATGCCAGCAAACTGGACTTTCAAGCTCTAACTGCCATCTAGCTCCAGTCTGCGTTAAATGCGCGGGTGAGCACGAGTCCAAAGATAGCAAATTTCAATCAACGCAAGACAGAAGTAATCTCAAATGTATTAATTGCAACGAGACTAGACACCCAGCCGACTACAAGGGCTGCCCAGCCCTCAAATTAGTAATGGAGGCGAGGAAAAGTGAGAAACAACAAAATATCAGGAAGAAGAGAAACTTGACTGACGCGATGATCAACTATGTCAGCCAGGGAACTTTATACGCAAATAAAGCCGGAACGAGTGCGGATATGTGTTTGTATATGTATTTAATTTTTTAATTACACGAAGAATTTCATCTTCGAAATCATTCAAAAGCTGCTCTTATTTAGAGTTATTTTGTAAATTATCAGACTGATTATGTAAATTATTAGTCTGTTGATGAGCTGGTAAAGGCAGGGTCTGTTGTGATTTATTGCCACCTAAATATGTTGGTGAATGAACGATTTGAATTGACCCAATTGCTGATATTGATGGTAGTAGCTCTTTTGATAGCTGGTTTCTCTTCTTTCACTTGCTTTGTTAGTTTTTTAGCGAATTTAGTTACTGGGCATCCTTGGTAGCTTGCAAAGTGATCTTGGTCATCGCAGTTGGTGCACAGAAATTTGTTTTTATCGTTAGCATCTACAATGATGCAGTTTTTGGCTTCATGCTCCCCAGAGAATTTTTACATTTAGGTTTAAAATTGCAATTGGTGCTGAGGTGTCCAAATTGGAGGCAGTTTCTAAGTTGAAAGATCAGTAATTTACGCAGTCTTTTTCACCTGATGTCTTGATTTTAAAGTCTTCTGGTTCTCGTGAGTGGTGCTGCAATACTGTCGTGGGTAATGTTTATAATAAAATGATACCTAGTATCCTTTTCGATGTCAAAAATTGATTTGGTTGTTTTTAATACTTTTGCATTTTCTACCTTAAGATTATTGATTGTATCTTGGACTTCATTTTCATTGTATCCTTCTCTGATACCTTACATGACAAAAGATTTTACTTTTTTATGCCTCGGTGTGTAAGAAAAATATTGTATGGATTTTTCTTTTAATAGCTTAATTACTCGATCATATGTATCCATATTTGAAGTAAAAATACTAGTCAATTTACCATCGTAATCTTGAATCGTAAAGTTAGCACTTGGTATACTGTTTTTGTTTAGAAAATTGATGGAATCTTTAATTGATGACAATTACGCCTGCACTGGTAGTGATTTGGCTTTAGGTTGCGCCTTCAAGTTGGTATCTGGTTTAATAAATGTAGCGCTAACTCTTCTTTTGATTGGCTTGCGGTGAGCATCAGTGTCCATGTCGATGTTTTCCTCTAGGCCTGAGAATTTATTATTGGTGTTGACATCTGGGTTACTGGTTACCTTATGGGTTTTAGTGGCTCTTCTCCTGAGCTTAAACTCTGGATCATCTTGGTGCATATTTAGTCCGGCATCAGCATCAGAGTCATCTGATGAGACGCTGCTACATCTAAAACTATTTAGGTTGATTTGAATCGAATTACGCTTATATTTTTCAAATATTTCCACGAAATTATTTGTGTTATATAATTTTTGGAACTCTTTTATGTGCTTGATGAGTTATGGATCAAGGTTTTGTGCACTGGTACGTGGGCTTACGCTCATGTAACTTGGATTACCGAGTATCGTTGACCTATAGATGGGTCACAGCCCCTAGTTTGTTATAAGTTAGTTAGCTTCTTTAATTTAAAACAACAAAAAATACAGAAACGAATCAGCACAAAAGTTGCACTGCATTAATGCACAAAATTGAGTGTAGTTTAGTAAGTTTAATAAACCGTAAGATGCGCTCATATAATTAACACGCAGGAGGACTGCACCCACGATCTATGTCGTACCGCATGCGGACAGAAACTAATCGCATCGGTATTTTTTTTTTCTTTTTTTTTTGAAAAGTTTATTTTTATTTTTTCACATACAAGGTTACATAAAAGTTCATACAGGTTGGAAAATACAATAAAAAAACTGTAACATAATTATGTTAATTTAATTTAGCTAGCTATAGTAATAGATCTCGCTAATTGACATAATGGGGTTTGCACTATATTGTGTCAGAAACATAACTATTTTTAACATTTTTAGTTAAGCCATAATTTTTTAGGAGATGCGAAAAATTGTGCAATATAAAAGCATCTAATATCGCATCGGTGGTCTAGGGGTATGATGCTCGCCTGCCACGCGGGCGACCCGGGTTCAAGTCCCGGTCGATGCAATCTTTTTTTTTTTGAGTAGATGGGTGTTATATCGTTACATTACCGACTGGAAATAGAGATTATTAGTATTAATAATAGACTTAAGTAATACTAAAACACTGAATATTACATGGAAAACTTATAAACATATTAACAACATGTAAAATGTATAAGTAAAAAAAAACTGTAATAAAACCGAAGAAAATGATAAATATTTCTTTGTATTTGAAAATACTCATGCAGTATATATTTTGATGTTTGTCTACTGTTGCGCTACTTTAGGCAGATGATTTGAAGAATCGAGCATGTATTTAGAAACTCACTGCTCATTATGTATTCTATGGACTGGACGGGATAAAGAATCCTACAATCAACTACAGATTATAACTGATAATGAATTGAGAGTTTCGTTATTAATAATGGAAATCAAAGAATATTTTGATCTATAGAACATAAAAATATCCATCAAAGCCGTCATAAACATGATGGTAAAATCCTCCGCGTCTTTCAGCAATGACCTAAATGCAATGGAAGCATTATTATTATTATTATTCTAGTTTACTGCATATACCGCAAGTGATAATTTAAAATTTCATCGAAGCAGTTGATCGCTGTGTAACATTGCTAAAATTAGATGTCCGCAATGAACCGACAGCCGTAAATTATGATGAAAACTACAATCTGTTTACATTAAGTAGATTATAAATATTTTCTTCCCTATCGATCACTACTTTAGTAGATTTCATCCTATTCTCAATAGTTTCATGTATTTAGAACTTTGCTACTGCAGGTAAAATCATATATTGGTTTTGTATTGAGCTGAATCGACACTCCAGCTCAACTTATTCAAATACCCGGGAAAAAAAGATTTTATATGATCATATATAAACATATATAATTATATACAATTTATATATGATCATATAAGAAATATATAAAAATTATATATGATTACTTAAAAGCTTATATGATCTTATAAAGTTCTTATAAGAATTAATATACTCTTGTGAGGACTATATGAAAATTGATATGATTTTATATAAAGTTATATATAACGTTATAAAATTACTAGATAAAGTTTTATATGCTTATATATAATTATATAAAAGTGCATATGATCTTATAAAAATCTTATAAGAATTTATATAGTTTTATAAGGAGTTTATAAAAGTTGATGTGATTTTATATAAACCCGGGAAAAAGTTCTTATAGAATCATATATAAACATATATGTTTATATATGATTATATAAAAGTTCACATAATCTTATAAATTTCTTAGAAGGATTCATATGATCTTATAAGAATTTTATAACATTTGATGTGATTTTATTTAAAGTTATATATAACTTTATAACAATACCAGGTGGAGTTTTATATGCTTATATATAATCATATATGATCATATAAAAGCTCATGCGATCTTAAAAAATTCTTATACGAATTTCTATAATTTTATCAGGATCTTATAATAGTTAATATGATTTTTTTATAAAGTTATATATGAGTTTATGACATTACCAGATAAAATGTTATAAATTATATGCAGTCATATATGATTATATACGAAATCATATGATCTTATAAAATTCTTATAATAATTCGTATAATCTTATAAAATTTTTATAAAGTTCGATGTAACTTCATATAAGGTTATATGTAACATTATGAAATTACAAGAGCACGTTTTATATGGTTATACATAATCATGTATGATCATATATGATCATATGAAATCTTATATGACCTTATAAAATTCTTCTAAGAATTCAGATAATTAATATAAATTTATGTGATTTTATATGAAGTTATAAATAAATTTGCATGATTACAAAAGAGTTTAATACGGTTATATAAAATCATATAAAATTATATAAAAGTTTACATAGTTTTATGATTCTTATATATAAATTTCTATGGTCTTATAAGCAGGTTATCTTAAAGAAACTTGTAATTTGATATAAAACACAAATATGATAAAATTTGATCATATTTGGTGCATTATTTATGTAGGATGAATCAATTTGATCATTTGATTTAAGTAATGCTATAGCTTGTTGAATACTTATAAGGGTAAAGCAGACTAGAGAAGCAAACGGCAATTAAGCGATCATCAAAGTTGAGGAGCATTGAGGTAGGACATTAGTTGGATGGGTGACCCCTTGGCAAAATAGCAGTTAACCGATAGATTTTTTTTTTTTATTCATGCATGATTATATATAATTGATTATGTATCATCATATCCTGCCAATTTTGAGATCTAGTAATATATAAGTTATTGTATATATGATTAAGTAAAATCATTTTTTCCGGGGTATATATAATTTTATATGATTATATAAGATTTTATAAAGTCATATAAGTTTCTATAGGACCAATTTCATGATAAGACTTTATATGATTTATATATGATCATATAAAAACTTTTTTCCCCGGGTAGCTAATTCTGTTAATGATTTTTTACACGACGTTGAAAAAATATCGATAACTAACGTCTATAATAGAACTTATAATGATTAAAAGAAGTCAAATCCCGAATTATCTTGTTCATACTTTGTCAACGGCCATATCATGCTGAATTCACCAGTTCTCGTCATTTGAGATCGTTATCATCAACTCAGTGACTAAGTTCTGCAATCAAAACAATGTCATCCCCCATCATCAATTTGGGTTTCAACGCAAGCTATCAACAGTTCACGCCGTAACTAAATTTACATCGGATATCTATGAAGCACTGATCAACGGCAAGTGCGTAGGTGCATGTGCAATTGATTATGAGAAAGCCTTTGATACCGTCTGGATTAGAGGACTCATATTCAAATTAGTAAAACTAAACTTTTGCACTTACCTTATTAAAATGATCTGGAATATGATAGAAGGTAGAAGCTTTCAAGTCACAGACGGTGCTCTATCCGGTAACGCAATTTTCAAACTAGTCAACGGTTTACAACAAGGAACAGTATCAGCTCCTAAACTTTTTAACATATACAATAGCAAAGTGCTGTCACTGCGCGATATCAACAACAAAGTACTAACTAATCTGCAAGACGCAACTACTAGCTGTGATAATCAAAACGTACCTGAAAAAAAAAAACAAGAAGAAAGACACTTCAACAAGTGTCAAAGCTATAGCGTTTGCAGACGACGTATTAATATATGTAATCGGCAAAAACATAAGTGCAATACAAGAGAAGCTACAGTCGACCATCGAACTCGTGCAGACCTACAGTAACAACTGGCGACTAAAAATTAATGGATCCAAGTGCGAAACAATACTGTTTAGACCTAAACTGTCACAATTGTCCAAAGAGAATAGAAAAAACTGGAAAACTTTTAACATTACTATGCAAAATACAAGAATACCACACAAGTCATCTATTCGATACCTCGGCGTGCAAGTAGACTCATCCCTTAGATTCAACGAGCACATCAAGATACAACTCCAAAAGGCAAGAAACGCATTCCACAAAATAAATCGACTCTTTTACAATAAACATCTAAACTCCTCAGTCAAAGTAACATGCTACCAATCATTGATTCCTCCACTGCTAACGTATGGTTGTCCGGTCTGGTTCAATCAAAGCGCAGCGACTATGGAAAAACTGAGAGTGTTCGAAAGGAAGTGCCTAAGATCGTGCACTAGATTATACAGATCTGAAGAGAGTGATTACAAGCGTTACATCAGCAGCCAGAGACTTTATGATCAAGCAGCAATACCTAGGATTGACTCGTTCATACTGAAACTCACCCGGAATCATTGGGCAAACGCACTCCTTATCAAAACCAACAAGGTAATTGAGTCCATGCTCACCACGTCAGATGACCATATTAAAGAGACGCTACAAACCGGCTACATACCACCACAAGCCTTCTTGTACCTGGACAAGAAAAACTACTTACAAGACTCAAGCAATGTGCCAATTATATACCACGTTGCTCGAAAAAAACAACAACTAGCGATAATGTACGATCCTGAAGAGATTGCAAATGAAGCTAGTCCACTTTGGCGCTACAATAAAGCACTCCCCAAGAGGGACAAGGAAGACAGACATAGGGAAAATACCAAAAAATACACTTGGCTTATAAAAGAAGCTGCCACAGAGTAGACTACTAGTCATTTAGTAATTTAAGCTGTAAATATGTAAATATGTAAACATTTAAATTATTGACTAGTTCTAAGTATTTTATTGGCGCAAATCAGACGCCACGTATGAAGTATCAGATTGGAGTTTTATCCCCTTTTCTCCAATGTCATACACTATAAATAAATAGAAAAAAATTCTATAAAACTAATAACAAGATATATTTTTATACTAATGTATCCATTCTAAATTCTTTAGAACTACGCAATGCGTGCCGATATGGCCTTTTTGTAATCCTCTACGCTCAAAAGCAAAAAAAAAACATACATTTTGTTTATTCGTGTAACAAAAATTTTTTTTTATGGGTTAAATAAACAATTAAAAATAAAATAAATATCACCAGTTCTCGTCTGATCACTGAAGTTAAGCAGCATTGAGCGTGGTTAGTACTTGGATGAGTGACCGCTTGGGAACACCACGTGCTGTTGGCATTTCTTTTTTTTTTATTTTTGTATTTGCTGAAAACAGACTTGATTTTCTTTTTGCAAATTAAAAATAAACTTGTTTTTCAAAAATGCACTTCGACCTAAGAATATATACCCTAATAACTAGTTAATGCACAAAAAAAATAACTACGTTTTTATACTTATTATAAGCTAGAAGATTACAAAACGGCTGATTGAGGCACGCATTGCGAAGTGAATGGTGTCTTCAAAAGGATGTAACTCTGACTAGTTAACATATCGAAAAACGTAGTAATAATTGGTAAAGATTGTAGAAATATAAGCAATTATTCATTTAGTTCAAGATGACGACTAAAAAAATTTACACGAGTTTTATTATCGCAGATATACAATTGTAAAAGTTAATAACAAATGTAGATTAAAAAAAAAAGGGTTAAGTTTTGAATGAAATCTCAAAAACTACAATAAATTATGGAAGAGATGAAAAACGATTTTTTCAAATAAAAAGAGATTTTTTAAGTGAAAGAAGTGTCCAATAAACGAAATTTTGACTTTCCGATCTCTATCTAAATTATCCCATAAAGTAAATTGATGTTAAAAGTTGGTATTGACACGGCACACATGCTCGTTCAGCTACCAGTAACTCTAAGAAAAATTAAATTTCTGCAATAAACTCACAGCTGTGAATTACGATGAAAACAACAATCTGTTTTTAACAAATAACATACGAACATTTTCTTCTTTATCGACCATGACTTTGGTAGATTTCATACTATCCTCATTAGTATCGCGTATATGAAACTTTGCTACTGCAGGTAAAATTATTTATTGTATTAGTCATGAGCTACATGAATACTTCAGCTCAACATATTTAAATAACTGATACAGTTAATAATTTTTTACACGATGTTGAAAAAATAAGAGATAATTAATGTATAATAAGACTATTCATAATCCGAAGAGTATCCAATTGCTGAATAATGTTGATCGTACTTTGTCAACGGCCATATCATGCTGAATTCACCAGTTCTCGTCTGATCACTGAAGTTAAGCAGCATTGAGCGTGGTTAGTACTTGGATGGGTGACCGCTTGGGAACACCACGTGCTGTTGGCATTTCTTTTTTTTTTTTTTTTTTTTTTTTATTTGCTAAAGACAAAATTTATATTCTTTGTATGAATTGAAAAAAAAAAAAATTTTTTTTTTTAAAATGCAATTTTTATTCAAGTTAACATACAACTTGATATGTTAATATGTACGAAAAGAAAAAAAAAAAAAAACAAGTAATATTAAAAGTTTAAAAAAAAAGTGTCCTCAATTTTGGGTATAAAATAACCTACTTAGAAATGTTTACTTTTTTTTTTAACCTTTATAAAATAATTATCTACTCTATTAGCCGCATTACTTTGCAGCTGTTCTGTTAATTTTTTATTTTATGACTTGGCATATGGTAAAAATTTGTAAATTTCAAGATTTACTCGGGAAAATGATTATCGCTTGTTTACATTAATTTTTTGATTGGCTATTAAAAAACAAAAAAAAACGAGATTGATTTACGTTTCATCAAGCGAGATAAAATGAATAGATCAAAAAAGCTATATAGTTATATGCAATTGATATGAGATTCACATCCAGTACTCGTATCAGGTGATCTAGACCTAGTACGTGTTTTGTTAGACCGGCAAATTTCTTTACATCGGTCGGGAAATAGTAGTCCATAATCAAATTATAAAACAATGTAACATATTAAGTGATGATATTCTAAATCGCAGATGGTTAATATACACTAAAGATGTCATCATAATAGAACTAATTGTAATCAACAGTGGTCAAATCCCGGATTATCTTGTTCATACTTTGTCAACGGCCATATCATGCTGAATTCACCAGTTCTCGTCTGATCACTGAAGTTAAGCAGCATTGAGCGTGGTTAGTACTTGGATGGGTGACCGCTTGGGAACACCACGTGCTGTTGGCATTTCTTTTTTTTTTATTTTTGTATTTGCTGAAAACAAACTTGATTTTCTTTTTGTAAATTGAAAAAAAAACTTTTTTTTTCGAAAATGCAATTTTTAGCTGTCATCGTACAACTAGAAATATTAAGTACGTAAAAAATTAAAACAAGAGTAATATTATAAGTTTAAAAAAAAGTGTCCTTAGTTTTGGGTATAAAATAAACGACACAGAAATGTTAACTTTTTTTTTAATCTTTATAAAATCATGATCTATTCCATTAGCAGCATTACTTTGCAGCTGGTCTGTTGATGTTTTATTTTATGACTTGGCATATGGTAACAATTTGTAAAATTCAAGATTAACTCGGAAAAATGATTGTCGCTTGTTTACATTAATTTTCTGATTGGCTATTAAGAAACAAAAAAAAAACGATTGATTTATTTTTCATCAAGTGAACTAAAATCGAATCAAGTAAAATGAATGCATTAAAAAAGCTACATAGTTACATGCAAATGATACGAGATTCACATCCAGTACTCAAATCAGTTGATTTAGACCTGGTACGTAATTTGTTAGACTGGCGAATTTTTTTACATCGGTTGAAAAATAGCAGTTGTTAATCAAATTATGAAACAATGTAACATATTAAGTGATGATATTCTAAATCGCAGATGGTTAATATACACTCAAGATGTCATCATAATAGAACTAATTGTAATCAACAGTGGTCAAATCCCGGATTATCTTGTTCATACTTTGTCAACGGCCATATCATGCTGAATTCACCAGTTCTCGTCTGATCACTGAAGTTAAGCAGCATTGAGCGTGGTTAGTACTTGGATGGGTGACCGCTTGGGAACACCACGTGCTGTTGGCATTTCTTTTTTTTTTTTTTTTTTTTTATTTGCTAAAGACAAAATTTATATTCTTTGTATGAATTGAAAAAAAAAAAAATTTTTTTTTTTTAAAATGCAATTTTTATTCAAGTTAACATACAACTTGATATGTTAATATGTACGAAAAGAAAAAAAAAAAAAAAAAAAGTAATATTAAAAGTTTAAAAAAAAAGTGTCCTCAATTTTGGGTATAAAATAACCTACTTAGAAATGTTTACTTTTTTTTTTAACCTTTATAAAGTAATTATCTACTCTATTAGCCGCATTACTTTGCAGCTGTTCTGTTAATTTTTTATTTTATGACTTGGCATATGGTAAAAATTTGTAAATTTCAAGATTTACTCGGGAAAATGATTATCGCTTGTTTACATTAATTTTTTGATTGGCTATTAAAAAACAAAAAAAAACGAGATTGATTTACGTTTCATCAAGCGAGATAAAATGAATAGATCAAAAAAGCTATATAGTTATATGCAATTGATATGAGATTCACATCCAGTACTCGTATCAGGTGATCTAGACCTAGTATGTGTTTTGTTAGACCGGCAAATTTCTTTACATCGGTCGGGAAATAGTAGTCAATAATCAAATTATAAAACAATGTAACATATTAAGTGATGATATTCTAAATCGCAGATGGTTAATATACACTAAAGATGTCATCATAATAGAACTAATTGTAATCAACAGTGGTCAAATCCCGGATTATCTTGTTCATACTTTGTCAACGGCCATATCATGCTGAATTCACCAGTTCTCGTCTGATCACTGAAGTTAAGCAGCATTGAGCGTGGTTAGTACTTGGATGGGTGACCGCTTGGGAACACCACGTGCTGTTGGCATTTCTTTTTTTTTTATTTTTGTATTTGCTAAAGACAAAATTTATATTCTTTGTATGAATTGGAAAAGAATTTTTTTTGTAACATGAAATTTTTAATTAGCCACTCTAATTTTGAATAATATTCGTTAATATTTAATACGGCGAGAAGTAATATAATAAATTGAAAATAATTTTCATCGAATTTTGCATAAAAAACCACTACACATAAAAACATTTACATAAATCCTTGTGGCGAGATAAAACCGGTGCTTATCATAATTTAATGTAGTCTAATTATAACTAAAATTAGTCAAATCCCGAATTATGTTTTTATTAGTTAATCGAAGGAGCTTGTTGGCCATCAACTTGTCTAGAAATTTCGGATTATTCAATCGAGAAGACTCAAAAATATCGGTGAATTACGAAACAAAAGAAATTTGTTTTTTTAGTTTTTTATTGATTTCTTAGAAACGATTTAAACGATCGACTTCAAAATCTACTCAGCTCTAGAACTTAATAAAATGCATTGATTGCCTCCTTAACCAAATAACGCAACTAAACATGTCAAAAATCTGATCAGGTTTAGAACTCGATAAAATACGTAAATTGCCGCCTCAACCATCAAATTGGTTAAATCGTTTGCGAGATATCGTGGGCGAAAGAAATGCTAAAAAACGTTTTTTTATTAATTCGACAGTATACAACAGTATTTCCAAGCTCGACGAGCTCGAAAATGTATTCACGACAATTTTTTCGAGCTCAAGAAGCTCGAAAACAGCGGGAAGTTTTGGGGTTGGCCCTGCGGGCCAATCCGATAGACGGATTTTTTTGCGATCATCAGCTAAATAATAATTTCCACAATTAAACTAATATTACACCTAAAAAGTGTAAGTAACATAAAAAATAGAGCAGAATAGTGGTCAAGTAAATTTAGGCCGCGAGGCTACGCCTCATGGCAAATCATTGGCAGACATGCCACAAATTCTTTAAGCTAACACTAAACCAAGCTCTCTCAAGTCGAAACACTCCGTTCTTAGCGATGATGAAATCATGAGCATTACTTAAACTGCAACATTGCTAAAACACCTAGCCAGACTACTTGAAAAGGCAGTGAACAAGAAAATAGGAAGTAAAAACATCCAACCAAACCTCAATAGTACACGAAGCAGGTCTAGTAGTCAAAAGAGAAATCTGAACGACAGCTCTTCCAGCATAGATAATGAAGATGAATTAATCGAAAAACTTCAAGATCAAATCAAGCTTCTTTGCGAAGAAATTGCTCAATTAAAAAGTAGCAAAACTCAAATATAAACAGACAGTAATATCACACGCCCAGATTAGCAAATTGCTCGACTCTGCAGTCAATAGCAATAAGAATTCTCAAGAAACCGATACCAATGGCTGGCAGGTCATGAAAAATAAAAACAAAAAGTTTGAAGCCATGGCAACACCTCCTCAGGCACTTACAGCAAACTTACAGCTCTGCAGTGATACCCCAACAGCTACAGATACACGAAATAACAACAGCAAACCACCTCCGATTAATATATTTGCATAGTCAAGAGGTAAAAGCAACGATCAACACTATTAGATCAGTTATAAAAACCAAAGATTTTTCGGTCAAGAGATTAATCAATCATCTACACATCGTCAGAATAGATAAGTATGCAGATTATAAAAAAGTATTAGACTCCTTAAACGATTCTAAAACACAACACGATACATACACACCAAAACAAGAAAAAAAGCAATCATTTCTGCTCAAAGGACTTGATAGTTCATATGAGCCTAGCGAGGTAATGAAACTTCTATCCAGCACTAACACGCCTAACCTATTTTTTATTGAAGTATCTAGATTTAAAACTCTAACATCTATAAAAGAACAGAAAATTTTACCAGTTTATCTTGTTCAGGTCAATCCTTCAAGCAAACCAGGAGCTCTCCACTCTTCAATCGTCTCGATAACCAAGTTATATACTGGGAAAAAATAATAAAAAAAACAGAGATACAATGCAAAAAATGCCAGCGGTTATTACATACAGCAGCCAACTGTCACTTAGCTTACCGTTGCGTCAATTGCAATCAAACTCACGATCTCAAAGAATGCAAAATCGATTGAACGGACACCGATATAAATAAATACAAAATTTACTATGTTATTTGTCGACGATTCTGACATCCAGCATCCTTTCTATGGTTGTCCTAAAAGAATAGAAATATTAAAAAACAGATTAGAACAAAAAACACTAGCGAAAACATCGAAAATCACCGCAACCAGAAAGACAAGCCAACCAGCAAGCAATCTCACCAGACCAGCTAACTCCTACGCCAGTAAAGTCATTAAACACAATCTAAACATACCTTCACCCGTCTTACCAAATTCATCATCGAATATGGACATCATGCAATCCATTACACAACTCATAACATAAGATTATAAACAACAAATTCTCAGACAAGTCTTAAATCCTGGAAACTATAAGTATAAGATTAAAACTAAAGCACTAACAAAATTTAATAATAACGACAGCGTTCGCAGCCCATGAACATCATTTAGAATTCAACCATGAATTTGACAAGCTTTTCAAATCTATCCAATTGAATAATTTGGAAAACTACTATCTAATCATTAGAGACATCAACGCAAAACACCAGACATGAAAAAACACACTTTACAACATAAGAGGTAACTTTGTCAATAACTGAAGAGAGTAATTACAAGCGATACATCAGCAGCCAAATACTTCGATCGAACAGCAATACCTAGGATTGACTTGTTCATACTGAAGCTTACCAGGAATCATTAGGCAAACGCACTCTTTAGCAAAACTAACAAGGTAATTGAGCCTATGCTTACCACGCCAGATGACTGAATCAAAGACACGCTACAAACCGGCTATATATCACCACGAGCAAGCTTGTACCTGGGTAAGAAAAACTACTTGCAAGACTCAAGTAATGTGCCAATTATATACCACGTTGCTCGAAAAAAAAACAACAACTAGCGACAATGTATGATCCCGAAGAAATTGCAAATGAAGTTAGTCCACTTTGACGCTACAATAAAGCGCTTCCAAAGATGTACAAGGAAGACAGACATAGGGAAAATATGTAAACATGTGAATTACTAACTTAGTTCTAGGTATTTATTCGCGCTAATTAGACGCCACGTATGAATAATCATATTGGAGTTTTATCCCTTTTTTTCCGATGCCAATCACTATGAATAAATAGAAAAAGTCTATAAAATTAACAACAAGATATACTTTTATACTAATGTATCCATGCTACAATCTTGAGAACTTCGCAATGCGTGCCGATAGGTTTTTTTGTAATCCTTTACACATGAAAGCGAAAAAAAAAATCTGGGCGTCGGTTGGCCCTGCGTGCCAGCCCCAAAACTTCCCGCTGTTTTCGAGCTCAAGGAGCTTGAAAACATCACTGTGAATATATTTTCGAGCTCGAAAATGCTATAACATGCAGTTATTTTTTTATGAGCTTTTCAAGCTTTAACAAGTTACGTTTTATGCTAGAGTTTGAAAAATTAAGAATCGAAAATCCCAAATGAAGAAGCGGCTTTGGAATTTTTATTCTCGATTATGTTCTATGAAATAAATGTATTGACGCAGAAATCAATGTCAGTGATCAAATCCAAGATTTAAATGAGTTTTGACTAAGGTCAAAGCAATAATATATGAAATATCTGAGAAAAATATTACAAACTGGGTTTTTTCCATTTTTTGCTGATAATATGATTTAAACTGAAGAAAAAGTTAGATGACATTGTATGATGATCAAAAGAGACTATAAAGAGAAAGAGATGGTATGATGCCAGACACATTTTAGCACATTATATTTTGATTTATCCGGAAAAAATAACATTTTATGTTATTTTTTTAACTTTTTAGCCCCGATATCTCTTGAACAAATTAACCGATTGAGATGGTTAAGGTCGCATTCGACACGGCTTATAAAGTTCTAGAGCTGATTAGATTTTGAAGTCCATCATTCAACTCGTTTTTAAGAAATCAATAAAAAACTAAGAAAAAAAAATTTTTTTTTTTTCGTAACTTGCCATTATTTTTGAGTCTACTTGATCAAGTGATCTGAAATTTTCAGGAAAATTGACGGCCAACAAGCTCTTTCAATTGCCACCTCAACCATCCAAATCGGTTCATTAGTTAAAAAGTTACAAAGAGTTTACACACACACACACACACACACATACACTCGGACATCATTCTGAAAATAGTCAGAATAGCTTCCTAGGACCTCAAAACGTCGACATCTGATGAAATTTCGATTTTCGCAAATCGGGGTGAAAACAATAACTTCCCGAATTTTTGAAAATTTACAATTTTTTAATTTGTGTAACGAAAACTTACATAATATTTTTTTTTTGGGTTAAATAAACAATTAAAGAAAAAAAATCACCAGTTCTCATCTGATCACTGAAGTTACGCAGCAATGAGCGTGGTTAGTATTTGGATGGGTGACCTCTTGGGAACACCACGTGCTGTTGGCATTTCTTTTTTTTTTATTTTTGTATTCGCTGAAAACAAACTTGATTTTCTTTTTGTAAATCGAAAAAAATACTTTTTTTTCGAAAATGCAATTTTAATTTAAGTCATCATACAACTAGAAATATTGATAAGTACGTAAATAAAATAAAACAAGAGTAATAGTATACATTTAAAAAAAGTAAAATGAATTCATAAAAATAGCTGTATAGTTATATGCACATGATATGAGATTCACATCCAGTACTCGTATCAGGTGATTTAGACCTGGTACGTGTTTTGTTAGACTGGCGAATTTTTTTACATCGGTCGGAAAATAGCAGGTGTTGATCAAATTATAAAACAATGTAAGATATAAAGTGATGATATTATGAATAACAAATGGTTGATATATACTGAAAATTAGGGTGGGCCGAAAATCCGCTTCTTTTAAATTTTCATTATTAATACCAAACATATTTTTCTTTGTACAAAAAAAAATTTTTCGGAAAACAAAAAAAATTTTAGGTAGATATCTTAGGCTCACCAAATTCCGCTAAAGTTAGAAGTTGTTTAAAATTTTTTCTCCAACTTATTTTTATCGGAAATTTAACTTTCTACAAAAAAGGTTCTATAAGAAAATTATTTAAAGTTGATAGTTACCGAGATAATTGCAATTTTGCTCTAAAAAATGAAATTTTTCAAGATATTATCACTTTTTCAGGGTAAAATATGAATTTTATCATAAAAATTTCATAGGAAATTCAATTTTCTACAAAATAGACCTGATAACAATTTATTTAAAGTTAATAGTTACAAAGATAATAGCGATTCTTGGTGAATGCCACCAAATAACGAGAAATGTGACTATCTAAACATAAAACTGCCAGTTTCTGATTAACTATAAATTTCAAGTTTTTACCAGAACGCTAACTTTCTATGAAATCTGATTTTCCATGAAATTTATATGATAAAATTCATATTTTACCCTGCAAAAGTGATAATATCTTGAAAAATTTCATTTTTTAGAACAAAATTGCAATTATCTCAATAACTATCAACTTCCCGTAATTTTATTATAGGGCTTTTTTTGTAGGAAATTAAATCACCGATCAAAATAAGTTGGAAAAAAAATTTTAATCAAATTCTAACTTTAGCGGGATTTGGCGAGCCTAAGATATCGACCTAAAATTTTTTTTGTTTTCTGCAAAATTTTTTTTTTGTACAAAGAAAAATATTTTTGGTATTAATAATGAAAATTAAAAAAAAGCGGATTTTCGGCCCACCCTACTGAAGATGTCATCATAATAGAACTAATTGTAATCAACAGTGGTCAAATCCCGAATTATCTTGTTCATACTTTGTCAACGGCCATATCATGCTGAATTCACCAGTTCTCGTCTGATCACTGAAGTTAAGCAGCATTGAGCGTGGTTAGTACTTGGATGGGTGACCGCTTGGGAACACCACGTGCTGTTGGCATTTCTTTTTTTTTTTTTTTTTTTTTATTTGCTAAAGACAAAATTTATATTCTTTGTATGAATTGGAAAAGAATTTTTTTTTAACATGGAATTATTAATTAGCCACTATAATTTTGAATAATATTCGTTAATATTTAATACGGCGAGAAGTAATATAATAAATTGAAAATAATTTTCATCGAATTTTGGATAAAAAACCACTACATATAAAAACATTTACATAAATCATCGTGGCGAGATAAAACCGGTGCTTATCATAATTTAATGTAGTCTTATTATGATTAAAATTAGTCAAATCCCGAATTATGTTTTTATTAGTTAATCGAAGGAACTTGTTGGCCATCAACTTTCCCAGAAATTTCGGATAATTCGATTGAGAAGACTAAAAAATATTGGTGAATTATAAGAAAATTTAAGGAAAAATATTTACTAGAACTTAAACTTTGAATGAAAATAACTTCATTTCCTGATATCCCCTTTATCGGCCACCTCATAGATAAAATTTCAGCTGCTCGGATGCATATAATTTATTTATATCTATTCTAAATATTTATATTTATTTTGTAATAGAGCTCAATCAATTTGTTTATTCATTTTGACATTAACAAATTAAATTAAATCTTTTGCATATAAATACTAATAATCTCAAAAAAAAAAAATAAATAAAACTAAGGTGGCCGATAATGAATACATAGGTAATTTTCTTGTATCTATATTCGGCCATCCTATGTGTAATATAAATGAGGCAAAAATCATTAAATTTTCAACTCCTCAAATTACTATAAAACGAGCTAATAAGATTACAACGAAAAATTGGACTTTTAATGTTATTTTTAATTAGTAATCGGTTATTGGAAAAACAAAAAACCTTAACCTATCCGATAAGAAATCACACCTCACGCACTGCTATTTTTTGTTTTAATTATAAAATTAATTTTTACAACAATCAAAGTACGTTTAATCTAAACTAAATTAATTTTACTTTTTTTTGAAAAACCATTCACGCATCCCGCGTTAAAATATCTAGCCTCAACCTAGCCTTATCGAACCCAAGTAAGCCTCAATCCAGCCTCACTAAGAAAAAAAAAGCATTTCGAGCCTCAAATGATGTTCAAAATGCATCAATGAGCCTCAAATAGTGATCAAAGAGCATCAACTAATACTAATCGAGTTTAAATTACATAATCGAGTAGTAGGTTTATATGAGGCTCATCGAAGCTTATTGAGGACCTTCGAGCATCATTTAAGGCTCATTGATGCTTTTTGAACATTATTTGAGGCTCGGAAAGTTTTTTTTCCCAGTAAGGCTGGATTGAGGCTTACTTGGGTTCGATAAGGCTAGATTGAGGCTAGATATTTTGACCCGGGATAAATCCGTACTTATGATGGAAATATATCGATTTTTCGACAAAGTGGCTGATAAAGGGGCCTGGCCGATAATGGGGTCACTTACCTTAACAATTGGTAAAGATTGTAAAAATATAAGCAATTATTCATTTCATTCAAGATGATGACTAAAGAAATTTACACGAGTTTTGTAATCGCAGATATACAATTGTAAAAATTAATAAAAAATGTAGATTTAAAAAAAAAAGGGTTTAGTATTGGATAATATCTCAAAATCTATAATAGATAATGGAAAATCAAAAAAGATTTTTTAAAAGGAAAAAGTTTCTAATAAACAAAGGTTTGACTTTCCGATCTCTATCTAAATTATTCCATAATGTGAATTAATGTTAAAAGTTGATATTGACACGACACACATGCTGGTCTTCGGCTACCGGTAACTCTGAAAAAAATTAAATGTCTGCAACAAACTGACAGCTGTGAATTACGATGAAAACAACAATCTGTTTTTAACAAATAACATACGAACATTTTCTTCTTTATCGACCATTACTTTGGTAGATTTCATACGATCCCCAATGGTATCGTGTATATGAAACTTTGCTACTGCAGGTAAAATTATGTATTGGATTAGTCTCTAGGTCTCGAGCTACATGAATACTTCAGCGCAACTTATTCAAATAACTGATACAGTTAATAATTTTTTACACGATGTTGAAGAAATAAGAGATAATTAATGTATAATAAGACTATTCATAATCCAAAGAGTATCCAATTGCTGAATAATGTTGATCGTACTTTGTCAACGGCCATATCATGCTGAATTCACCAGTTCTCGTCTGATCACTGAAGTTAAGCAGCATTGAGCGTGGTTAGTACTTGGATGGGTGACCGCTTGGGAACACCACGTGCTGTTGGCATTTCTTTTTTTTTTTTTTTTTTTTTTATTTGCTAAAGACAAAATTTATATTCTTTGTATGAATTGAAAAAAAAAAAAATTTTTTTTTTTAAAATGCAATTTTTATTCAAGTTAACATACAACTTGATATGTTAATATGTACGAAAAAAAAAAAAAAAAAAAAAAAAAACAAAAAACAAGTAATATTAAAAGTTTAAAAAAAAGTGTCCTCAATTTTGGGTATAAAATAACCTACTTAGAAATGTTTACTTTTTTTTTTAACCTTTATAAAATAATTATCTACTCTATTAGCCGCATTACTTTGCAGCTGTTCTGTTTATTTTTTATTTTATGACTTGGCATATGGTAAAAATTCTTAAATTTCAAGATTTACTCGGGAAAATGATTATCGCTTGTTTACATTAATTTTCTGATTGGCTATTAAAAAACAAAAAAAAACGAGATTGATTTACGTTTCATCAAGCGAGATAAAATGAATAGATCAAAAAAGCTATATAGTTATATGCAATTGATATGAGATTCACATCCAGTACTCGTATCAGGTGATCTAAACCTGGTACGTATTTTGTTAGACCGGCAAATTTCTTTACATCGGTCGGGAAATAGCAGTCGTTAATCAAATTATAAAACAATGTAACATATTAAGTGATGATATTCTAAATAGCAGATGGTTAATATACAATGAAGATGTCATCATAATAGAACTAATTGTAATCAACAGTGGTCAAATCCCGAATTATCTTGTTCATACTTTGTCAACGGCCATATCATGCTGAATTCACCAGTTCTCGTCTGATCACTGAAGTTAAGCAGCATTGAGCGTGGTTAGTACTTGGATGGGTGACCGCTTGGGAACACCACGTGCTGTTGGCATTTCTTTTTTTTTTTTTTTTTTGCTTAGCACAAAATTTACATTATTTTCGTAGATTGAAAAATAAACTCTTTGTTCTTTAGTTTTTATTTAAGCATGCAATTTTTATCAAATTGCATATAATTAGATGCATTTTATAAATGCATAATGCGTCCAACACAAAATTATTTTGAAGAAAAAGTACTAGATAAAAAGTACAAGTCTTATGACTTGACATATGATGAGAATTGGTATAATTTGAGTTTCACTCGAAAAAAGAGATGTTGCTTGTATGCATTAATTTTTTGAGTGGTAATTAATGAACAAAAAATCTGTAAACTTGCTGATCCTGCAGACCAGCCCCAAAACTTTTTGCTGTTTCCGAGCTCAAAAAGATCTATCAACATTTAAATAAAGGATAAAATAGTGGGCAAAATCCAGTCAAAGTTTATAAATTAATAAATAAAATACAAATTTTACTGGACAAAATTATTCTATTATTCATTTATACTCTCTGCCAGTTATAATATTTGAGTCATTAGCAGTAACATGTATTTTAATGGTTTTATAAAATCATTAGTATTCAAATAAAATGTTGGAAAATCCAAAATGGCACACCTCAATCGCTCATTTTCTTTTTAATCATTACTTGTATTTTTTTTTTTTATTTTTTCTAAATATTCCGCATTTTAGTTGTAGATCTCGCTCTTTTTTTTCAATCCTACTGTTTTACGCTAAGGCTGTTGCGAGTAGTCGATGGGGAGAAAAAAAGAAAAAAGAATTTACTTTTGTAATAATAACAATAGTAAAAATAAAAATGGCCACTAAACTTTTCATGAATAATCAGTCTTATTATTTTATTTAGTTACAATTAAACTAAAAGGATTTAGACAGTAATTTTCAATAGGGTTCTTGTGATCAAAAATAGAAAGATGATAAAAAAAAGTTAGGCCGATTAATTGTGTCTATCGAGAGTTATTTGGTTTACTAAGTTTCATACAGGACAATTGGCAACTCGTGTCACTGGGATTAAAATAATTTATATTTAATTAATGGAATAATTAATCGACTTAATATTGAGTCGAAGTTATTCTTTACTAAATTGTCTTTGTGTTGATATAAAATTTGACCCATTTTAGTGTAATCGAAAAAGTCTAGATATAATTTAATGTGAGTGAATAAGTCAAAGAATCTAGAGCGATCATAAAGCACACCAGCGCTTTCGCGCTTGAGGTGTGCAATACAGTTAACAAGATTTATTTATACTCGATAATTTTAGTATGTTAACTTTAATGTGACCATTTAATAAAATCGTGAAAGCTTGTTTATAAATAAAATATATTTCTATTTTAGATATTTATATATTTATATTCTTTTTATTTGTTACGATATGACGAATAATTCCAAAGAAGAGATCATCATTATGATTTTGTTGTAAATGAACAACATACCTCGATCTAAATATTCTACTGTGTACCTAAAAATACGGAATTTCATATAATAAAGACTCTCATAAATTTAATGCAAACTCATAAGCTTGACTAAACTCAATGCTAGTTTTAAATCCTTCATTACTTAAAAATCTATAGTTTGATTCTAGTTGTAATTTATTTGCTAAAGAAGATAAACATTTACTCGAAATTGAACAACATGGGAATATTTATGAAACTTTTGATGAAAGCTTTTAAATATGGAGTGTGATAAATATTTTACAAGACCCATGGCTTCAGTTGTTCTTGGGTAATGTTCGAAATAAAATAAGAGTGATCAAAGTCTCGAAAAGCAGAAAATCTTTCAGGGAATAAACAAATGGATAATAGCACGCTCGAAACCGTATGTTAATAAATAAAGGGTATCCTTTTTATAATATCAAGACGAGGTTGTGTCTCCCTATTTATCCCAATTCAACCTGTTCACCAGAACAGGGAAATGGTTTCGCGGGTGGCTTCTTCCAAGCCCACTTCAACCACAGTATCTTTATTTCCTGAGGTGGTAGGAGTGATATGGCTTACAGAGGTATGGACTCGTGGTGATTGTGGTTAAATACCACCCGCAATGAGAATTTTTTGATACCTCCAGTTAATGTCCACCCTTAGTCACTTGATTATATTTTATGATTAAAAGTGTTGTCTGGGAGGAGATGGGAGCTACGCAGCGCGTTTATACCCAAAAGAGCCAGGAAATGGCCTCCCGTCAAACAAAGGTGAACTTCGGTTCTATTACATTGACTTTTTTTTATTCAACCCAGAGAATAATTCTAAAATACTTCTTTCTTCGTTTTTTAAATTTGTATTTTTTAAGCCAGTATCACTTCTATATACAGAGCCAAATGAAGTTCTGGGAACGTCGGTGATGAAGTCTTTTAACGAAGCCGGTGATTCAGATGAATTTAAATATAACTGTGGTACATGATATTGAAGTTAAAGCTACAAATGAAAAAATGTCAAAAATTATTTAATATTAGATTTTGATACTTTGAAGTTATTTTAAAGCACAAAAATAGATTCTATGATTATTTTCAATTAAAATGAGAATTGACGATCAATTATTATAATTTTTAAAAACACCCACTTGCTCTCCCGATATTTTTTTAATAATTTCATTTTTATTCTGATCTTCGGAATGATTCGATTGATAGTACTAGGCTACCAGTTAGTCGGCTATTATTTAGAGATCGGAGGATTATTCCAAAAAATATCAGCGTCGGGAAGTTTAAAAAATAACATTTTATAATATTTTCCTGATTAAATCGAAAAAGATATTTTATACGGAAGAAATTTCCAATAAAAAGTCTTGACTTTTCGATCTCTATCTACATTATTCCATAATGTGATATAATGTAATAATAGGTCTTTACACGGCACTTTGGCTACCACTGACGTTGAAAGAAACTAAATGTGTGCAATAAACTGACAGTCGTGAATGACCATAAAAACGTGAACCGGTTTTCAACAAACATCATACAAATATTTTCTTCTTTATCGACCATTATCTTGGTAGATTTCATACTATCCTCATTAGTATCGCGTATATGAAACTTTGTTACTGCAGGTAAAATTATGTATTGAATTAGTCACGAGCTACATGAATACTTCAGCTCAACATATTCAAATAACTGATACAGTTGATAATTTTTTACACGATGTTGAAAAAATAAGAGATAATTAATGTATAATAAGACTAATCATAATCAAAAGAGCATCCAAGTGCTGAATAATGTTGATCGTACTTTGTCAACGGCCATATCATGCTGAATTCACCAGTTCTCGTCTGATCACTGAAGTTAAGCAGCATTGAGCGTGGTTAGTACTTGGATGGGTGACCGCTTGGGAACACCACGTGCTGTTGGCATTTCTTTTTTTTTTTTTTTTTTTTTTTTTTATTTGCTAAAGACAAAATTTATATTCTTTGTATAAATTGAAAAAAAAAAAATTTTTTTTTTAAAAATGCAATTTTCATTCAAGTTAACATACAACTTGATATGTTAATATGTACGAAAAAAAAAAAAAAAAAAAAAAAAAACAAGTAATATTATAAGTTTAAAAAAAAAGTGTCCTCAATTTTGGGTATAAAATAACCTACTTAGAAATGTTTACTTTTTTTTTAACCTTTATAAAATAATTATCTACTCAATTAGCCGCATTACTTTGCAGCTGTTCTGTTTATTTTTTATTTTATGACTTGGCATATGGTAAAAATTTGTAAATTTCAAGATTTACTCGGAAAAATAATTATTGCTTGTTCGCACAAGCAAATGTTCAAGCACAGGTTTTTCTCACTAATTTTCCTGTAAATCAAGTCAATTACCAGTGCCTAGCGCTAAAATACCGTATATGGGTCACGTAACAATTAAGAATTAAATAAGGAAATAAGAACATATCTTAATACAAAACATAATGTTAGATTAAGCTTAAGTTAAGCAGGAGCTACATATAATTTGGTGAAAAAGTGCAATATATTTTCGTATATATAGGATTATTTAATAAAATATATATTTATAAAAAGAAAAGTTCTCGTCTGATCACTGAAGTTAAGCAGCATTGAGCGTGGTTAGTACTTGGATAGATGACCGCTTGGGAACACCACTAGCTGTTGGCATTTCTTTTTTTTTTATTTTTGTATTTGATGAAAACAACTTTATTATCTTTTTGCAAATTAAAAAAATAAACTTGTTTCAAACATAGATGAATTACTTGTTTTTAAACAAATGAAATAGATATTCACTTTTGCTTATAATGATATAACATGAAGAAAACAATCATAGAATTCTGGATCCTTTTCCATAATTATTTTTCCGATATCGACTTCTTTCCGGTATCGAAATTTTGGAAACCGCGCGAATAGCAAGTAGCAAGTTGCAAATATTAACTTCGACTCCGCCGTCCTTCTTACGGCATCAAATAAATAAATATTTTGAACAAATGAATAGTCTGCAATAAACTGACAGCTGTGAATTACGATGAAAACAACATTCTGTTTTTAACAAATAACATACGAACATTTTCTTCTTTATCGACCATGACTTTGGTAGATTTCATACTATCCTCATTAGTATCGCGTATATGAAACTTTGCTACTGCAGGTAAAATTATTTATTGTATTAGTCATGAGCTACATGAATACTTCAGCTCAACATATTCAAATAACTGATACAGTTGATAATTTTTTACACGATGTTGAAAAAATAAGAGATAATTAATGTATAATAAGACTAATCATAATCAAAAGAGCATCCAAGTGCTGAATAATGTTGATCGTACTTTGTCAACGGCCATATCATGCTGAATTCACCAGTTCTCGTCTGATCACTGAAGTTAAGCAGCATTGAGCGTGGTTAGTACTTGGATGGGTGACCGCTTGGGAACACCACGTGCTGTTGGCATTTCTTTTTTTTTTTTTTTTTATTTGCTAAAGACAAAATTTATATTCTTTGCATGAATTGAAAAAAAAAATTTTTTTTTTCAAAAATGCAATTTTTATTCAAGTCATCATTCAACTAGATATGTTAATATGTACGTAAAAAAAAAAAAAGAAACAAGAGTAATATTATAAGTTTGAAAAAAAAAGTCCTCGTTTTTGGGTATAAAATAACTAACTTAGAAATAATTACTTTTCTTTTAATCTTTATGAAATAATGATCTACTTTATTTGCCCCATTACTTTGCAGCTGGTCTGTTTATGTTTTATTTTATGCACACTTGCTCTCATCTATCACCTAGTGATCTCTAATCTACGAGTTTTTGCGGGCGCCATGATGTTTTTTGACACAAATTGGCGAGGGTTTCCACTCGAGAGACAAAGCCAGGTATCTGAGTTATGTTAAAGTAATGTGGGATTATAACTAAAATATCAGACGTATCACGCAATGTCATAAATGTCAAGAGTGGGGTCACACTACCACTAATTTATACGCTGAACCTGCATGTTTGAGATGTGCTGGAGAGCATCTTCCTAAGGACTGCACAAAAACAAAAGATACCTCAGCGAAATGCGTCAACTATGGGGGAGATCACCCAGCAAACGCCACAGTCTGCCGAGCCTATTTAGAAATAACTGAAAGAATCGAAGCCAGGAAAAATAATACACCAAAATTCCAACCTAAAACGCGACGAATCCCTGACATAGACAACTTCAAGAACTTTCCGTGGATAAAGCAAGCAAGCAAGCAACCAAAGAGTGGATAATCCATGGAACAGAGCAATGGAATCTCCAAGCAACGAACACTCGAAAAGCAACCTAAGACAAACTAACCTAAATAGTGGCTTAAACAATAACGATGATAGTGAGTATGATATATACAGTGTTCCGAGTGGCAATGCTAATAATACTCTAACCAATAATAACATTAATAATCATAATTTAAGCTCTAGCATTAATAATAGTAATAATAATATTAATTTAAATAATTCTAAGACAAGTCAGTTTGTCAATAGCAAAAGCATATCAAATCTTAGAGAACTAGCTAGTGAAATACAAGAAATAAACTAAATCTGTGATATAAGCGAAATGCTCAATGCAATCCGAAATCTCAAAAAACAATTGCAACAATGTACAATTAAAACAAATAAATTTGAAGTTATTTTTGAATTCAGTAAAAACTTAAACCCATAATGGGTAAGCTAAATTTATATAGTTGAAATGCAAATGGGCTAGAACACATAATAGGTGAGGTAATAGAATTTCTCAAACGTATGGAAATAGACATAATATTGGTATATGAAACAAGACTTAGCAGTACTAATAAAATAAAAATTCGTTATTTCACAATAATTAAAAAAGACAATACTAGCGCTGCTGGCGACTTAGCCATTATAATTAGAAATAACATACCGTTTAACAGTATTAATTTTAAACAAACTATACAAATAAACTGCACGTGTATTAGATTAATCAGTAAAATTCACATTGTTACAGGATATTGTAGCCCAAATTAAGGCGTCACTGCCAAAGACGTAGATAGTATTTTTAATATAGGTGAGAAAATATTATTGGTTGGAGATCTAAAAAATTAAATACAAATATTTTCCTTTTTATCGACCATTATCTTGGTAGATTTCATACTATCCTCATTAGTATCGCGTATATGAAACTTTGTTACTGCAGGTAAAATTATGTATTAAATTAGTCACGAGCTACATGAATACTTCAGCTTAACATATTCAAATAACTGATACAGTTGATAATTTTTTACACGATGTTGAAAAAATATCAATAGTTAATGTATAATAAAACTAATCATAATCAAAAGAGCATCCAAGTGCTGAATAATGTTGATCGTACTTTGTCAACGGCCATATCATGCTGAATTCACCAGTTCTCGTGGTGTTCTCGTACTGACGCCGTACGATGCACATCGTGAGCCGAAGTAGAGATCATTTGTAGACAAAACAAAATTATTACACGCAATATTTGCGCATAAAGTCTTTATTAGTGAGATAGTGTTGGTGACACAGGGACTGTGTATTAAATCAAGGCTAAATAGCTCTTTATTAATAAAGAAAAATTAATTTAAACCCAACAAGCCTAACCTCCGACAAGAAAAGTGCAGCGCCAAAGATGGCGGCACTTAATAACAAGCGGAAGGCAGCTAACGAACCGGGTAACTCAAACCCTAACAAAGTGACGGTCAGAAGTAACACGAGATTAAATAGCAAACTAGAAACTTTTGAATTTGAAAAAATTTTCAACATTAAAAAACAACAAAAACTTAATCCTAAACCGAATTTAAATGGAGCTAGATCTCGCGCTACCAGTAGAGACAGTAATCCTGAGTCCGCATCTACACCCAAAACCCAGGAATGGCAATTACCAAAACATCCGGTTAAACAACCTTCACCAGCTGATACACAAGATACCATAGTTACCGACAACCAATTTAATGCGCTAGATGGCATGGACTCTGACAGCCAGAGTACCCAAATAAACAGCGATAAAGAGGCAAACACATCAAGTCAACAGCAGAAAAAAAATTATAAATATAAACCTCCGCCAATCTTTATACCAGGACAAAATATCAATGACACGATTAGCAAACTGAACAAATTAAACATTGACAAAAATCTATTCTCCATACAGGTCAGTAACAATAAACAAACAATTACTGCCTCTGAACACGATACATATGACCAAATCATAAAAGGCCTCCAAGATGAGGTTGAATTTTATTCATACACCCGAAAAGATAATAAGCCCCATTCGCTGCTAGTTAAAAACATTAGTGGTAACTTTACTGAGAACGACATTCAAAAAGAACTAGTTGAATTAAATATACAAGACGTCGAAATTATTAAAGTCAAAGCTCTCCCGATCAAAAATAAAAACAATACGAAAAAACATTTCATAGTCCAAATCACGCACAACAGTAGAAAAAATAACTTAATTCAAATCAAGACTCTAGCATACCAAAAAATAAAATGGGAGCAACTTCATAAAAATAACATGCTGCAATGCAAAAGATGTCAACGCGTTGGTCATTCTGCATCTACCTGTAATATGCTATACAGATGCGTGAAATGCGGGTTAAATCATCCAAAAGATGCCTGCGAAATTACCGAAAATGATGATAAAGCCAAGCTCACATGCGCCAACTGCAAACAATCAGGACACCCAGCATCCTACCTTGGATGCCCGTATTTAAAACAAGCCAATGAGCTCAGAAAAAAGTTAATCGTCGAAAAACAAGAGTCTATGAGGACAAGATTACAAAGAAGGGACGAAATGCTGAACCGCATAATACAGCCAAATATTTCTTACAGCCAAGTAACAAGAGATCACGCCACGTCCTATCAAGCTAAACAACATAATAACCCCAAGACTCAGCCACCCCAAAATCAAAACCAACCAAATTATCATAATACTGAACCAAACCTACTAGAGCCACCTCAATGGGCTAAAGATTTGTTCCAAGAATTCGCATCCCTTACCCAAGAAATGCGGAACATCAATCTGAGAATGCAAAATATTGAATTTAATTCACAACGACTAGACTTTCTATATCAATACCTCGGCCTTCCATAATGGCACATCAAGGCAGCAATAGTAAATGTCAAGACGCAAACATCACTCAAGATAGTAACCAAAATCAACAACTACTCAAAATCATATCAATAAACGTTAACTCTCTAAGTTCAAACCACAAAAGACATGAATTAACAACGAAAATCACGCAACATAATCCTGACCTGGTGTTAATTAGTGAAACCAAGCTTAATAAATCTCATATGTTCACTCTTAAAAACTATGATATCATTAGGACAGATCGTCCTCACAAGCAAGGAGGGGGTACAGCAATTATAATAAAAAATAGCATAAAATACCACAAGGTAACTCACCCATCATCTTCTAAAAATAAATCAATAGAATACACAATCATCAATATAAATGGCGACAATAGCTCTCCGACAAAGTTCTACATCATTAGCATTTATGCACCCCCAGGAAACACCAAAAGTCACTTCATCAATGAACTTAACGAGCTTTGCAACAGTCTAGGTCTAAATAATCAAAACCATAGTTATGTTATTGCAGGAGATATTAATGCAAAAAGACAAATCTGGGGCGATGCTCAAGATAATGCACGTGGTCAACACTTAAGTGACTGGGAAAAAAACTCGGCACTGCTCTACAGAGCCAAAATCTATAGCGCCAATAACCCGACGTATACTCCAGGACAGTCATACCTGGATTGTTGCATTACAGATCAAAACTTACTCAACTTAGACAATAACAAAATAATTACTGCAGACTACGACAGCGACCACCAAGCCCTAACATTCTCAATATTAGCCAATACAGTAAACCAAGATAAAGTACTCAAAAAATACAATTATAAAGCAACCAAATGGAGTAAATTCACTGAAGTGCTACACAACAATTTTCAAGACATCCCACCGGACGACAGAAACCTCAGTTTAAATGAAATCGAACAAAACATCACCAACATCACCACTACTATAAAATTAGTGATATCCCAAACAGTACCAACCTTTCAAAAACAAGACAGTGTACACAAATATTTAAATTCAAGAATCAAAAAATTACATAAAAATAAATCGGAGTTAATCAAATCTCTACATAAGTTAAAACATACAGCCAATAGTCAACGACAAATTATCTACACTAAAGAGGTCATCAAGCTTGTCAAAGAAGAAATTAAAAAAGAGTTTAGCAAAGCAGTAATCAGCTACTGGGAAAATTTACTAAAACAAATCAACCATCGAAAATCTGGCGAATTTTTTCCCAAATTAAACAAACTCCTACGTCCTAGAGGAACTCTAGAAATAGAAGCCCAAGAAATTGAGCCTAACTCAAAGCTATTAATGAATAATCCAATTGATTTGACAAGAGCAGCTATGAACAACAACAATATATTAATAACAAACCCTGCTGATAAACTTAACATCATCGGCGAGCATTACCAAACCATTAACTCCCCACGGTACCTAAACTCTGGAACTCCTCTACAAAAAATAGTTGATGCAGCAGCTGAAAAAATCAAAGCAAAGCTAGAACAAAACCGCAATAACAACACTACATTCACAACGTTTAACTCCAGCAATAGGTCATCTTCTCCGTCAAACAACGTAGATCACCAACTCAAATTTTGTAACTTTTATTCAATCAAAAACATACTTAAATGTCTACCAAACAAGCTGTCAAGTGGTCCAGACGAGATTCCAGCTATTGTATTAAAGCATCTACCAGACTCCATTATAATAGCACTAACAATCGTCATTAACAACGCTCTAAATAATTGCTACTATCCACGATGCTGGAAAGAGGCGAAGGTACTCCCAATACTTAAGAAGAATAAAGACGCTTCGAAACCAGCAAGTTATAGACCCATTAGCTTAACCTCCAATCTCAGCAAAGTATATGAAATAGTAATAAACAAACTAATAGTTGCGGTTTGTGAAGAAAAAAAAATTATCCCAGACCAACAATACGGGTTCAAAAGACAACATTCAACTTGTCATGCTGCACAGAAAGTTATCACAGATATATTAAAAGGCCTACATTTTAATGACTTCACAGCTGCCGTCCTCATAGACCTTGAAAAAGCTTTCGATTCCGTATGGCTCGCAGGACTTATTTTCACCATGATAAAATGTGACTTTGACTCTTGGCTTATTCTACTAACTTATGACATGATCCACGGAAAAACTTTCAAGACCTGGGACGGGCTTAATTTCTCATCATTAACCTTCAAAATATATGAAGGATTGCAGCAAGGCACGGTGAACTCCCCAGTACTTTTTAATATATTCACTAGTAAATTACTAAGACTATACGGTATGAATTCTGAATTCGACGTATATAGTGCAGCATTCGCAGACGACCTTATTGTCTACGTGACTGGTAGTAATCTCCGCCTGCTAAGAGATAAACTGGACAAGCTACTTAACAACATAAATAAATTCTACCAACAATGGAATCTGCGAATCAATCCTGAAAAATGCGAAACGATACTCTTCAGAAAGCCACTGTCTCATTACAACCTAGATCGTAGAGAGCTAATCCAAAGATTCAAGTTAAGCACAGAGCACCCAGACACCAAAACAATCATTGAAATACCCCATAAAAATGAAGTGAAATATTTAGGCATATACCTAGATCAAATGATGAAACTAAACAACCACATAGAATATCAGCTAGAAAAAGCTAAAAAAGCCTTTTATGCGAATAAAAGACTTTTCTACTGCAAGCACTTATACCCAAAAGCTAAAGTAATATGCTATCAATTATTGATTAGGCCCATCATGACATATGCCTCACCTCTCTGGTGGAACACCTGTGCAGCCATAATTGAGAAACTCAGAGTATTTGAACGCAAATGCCTACGTACTTGCTTAAGGAGCTACAGATCTAAACACACAAACTACAAACACTGCATTAGCAACACAGAGATCTACAACCGAGCCAACATACCAAGAATTGACAACTTCATCACTAAATTAAATAGAGATTACTACCAGAAAACTACGCATATCAATAACGAAGAAATAAAGAATATTAGCAGAATCGAAGACGAGACTGCTGAAAAATACAACTCAACAGGATACATCCTACCCCACATGTTCCCATACTTTGATAAAAAAGATCTCATCCAAAATAGCAACAATATCCCAATAATTTACCATTTTCATCGCTCCCGACACAATAAAAAAATAAACTATAATTCTAATAGTTTTCAAAGAGAAAATTTCAACTTCAGCTACTCAACTTCACTCCCGCAAAGAGATCAACTAGACTTTCATAGACTGAGCGGCAAATATTGGTGGCTATCTGAAGAAACCCCACATCGAAAAGCCCTGAGAAAAAGAAAAGCCAATGGCTGGACCGCAAGTTGGGAAACCAACTAGGTCTCTTCACTGTACATAATGTAAATATTGTAAATAAGATTAATATAAGTTAATAACAAGACCAAAAGCCCAGATGAGTTTTTATAAAATTATTATATTTTTACATCATGGCACTAAAACTAAACGAAAACGACATCATCAGCCTAAATGACATAGCATTTAAAGACAACAATAAACCATCAAAGAAACATCTCTAACATGAGCCCAAGGATTGTCAGCTGCTCTCAAAGAGCCCAACAACCCCCTTAAATCCATGGATACAAATAATGGCTATTTTTTAAGTTATTTGCAGCCAATTAAACAATATATATTTTTTTTATTTATTGTAATACTTGTAATTAAATAAGGCAAATAAACTTCTTTATAAAAAAAAAAAATCACCAGTTCTCGTCTGATCACTGAAGTTAAGCAGCATTGAGCGTGGTTAGTACTTGGATGGGTGACCGCTTGGGAACACCACGTGCTGTTGGCATTTCTTTTTTTTTTTTTTTTTTTTTTTTATTTGCTAAAGACAAAATTTATATTCTTTGTATAAATTGAAAAAAAAAAAATTTTTTTTTTAAAAATGCAATTTTCATTCAAGTTAACATACAACTTGATATGTTAATATGTACGAAAAAAAAAAAAAAAAAAAAAAAAAAACAAGTAATATTATAAGTTTAAAAAAAAAGTGTCCTCAATTTTGGGTATAAAAAAACCTACTTAGAAATGTTTACTTTTTTTTTAACCTTTATAAAATAATTATCTACTCTATTAGCCGCATTACTTTGCAGCTGTTGTGTTTATTTTTTATTTTATGACTTGGCATATGGTAAAAATTTGTAAATTTCAAGATTTACTCGGAAAAATAATTATTGCTTGTTCGCACAAGCAAATGTTCAAGCACAGGTTTTTCTCACTAATTTTCCGGTAAATCAAGTCAATTACCAGTGCCTAGCGCTAAAATACCGTATATGGGTCACGTAACAATTAAGAATTAAATAAGGAAATAAGAACATATCTTAATACAAAACATAATGTTAGATTAAGCTTAAGTTGAGCAGGAGCTACATATAATTTAGTGAAAAAGTGCAATATATTTTCGTATATATAGGATTATTAAATAAAATATATATTTATAAAAAAAAAGTTCTCGTCTGATCACTGAAGATAAGCAGCATTGAGCGTGGTTAGTACTTGGATAGATGACCGCTTGGGAACACCACTAGCTGTTGGCATTTCTTTTTTTTTTATTTTTGTATTTGATGAAAACAACTTTATTATCTTTTTGCAAATTAAAAAAATAAACTTGTTTCAAACATAGATGAATTACTTGTTTTTAAACAAATGAAATAGATATTCACTTTTGCTAATAATGATATAACATGAAGAAAACAATCATAGAATTCTGGATCCTTTTCCATGATTATTTTCCGATATCGACTTCTTTCCGGTATCGAAATTTTGGAAACCGCGCGAATAGCAAGTAGCAAGTTGCAAATATTAACTTCGACTCCGCCGTCCTTCTTACGGCATCAAATAAATAAATATTTCAAACAAATGAAATAAGTATTTGTTTCAAAAATTCGATTCGACCCGGAAATATATGTCATAAAAAGTTGTTGTTGCACAAAAAAAAAATAACTACGTTTTCACACTTATTATGAGCTAGAAGATTACAAAACGTCTGGTTAAGGCACGCATTGCGGAGTGAATGGTATCTTGAAAAGAATATAACTCAGACCAATCACTATTTCCGAAAACGTAATAATAATCGGTAAAAATTGTAAAATATAAGCAATTATTCATTTAATTTAAGACGACGTCTAGAGAAATATACACGAGTTGTATTATCGCAGATATACAATTGTAAAAGTTAATAACAAACGTAGATTTTCATAAAAAAAGGGTTTAGTATTGGATAATATCTCAAAAACTATAATAGATAATAGAAAATAAAATAAGATTTTTTAAATGGAAAAAGTGTCCAATAAACGAAGTTTTGGCTTACTGATCTCTATCTAAATGATTCCATAATGTAAATTGATGTTAAAGTTGGTATTGACACGACGCACAGGCTAGTCTTTGGCCACCAGTAACCCTGAAAAAAATCAAATGTCTGCAATAAACTCACAGCTGTGAATTACGATGAAAACAACAATCTGTTTTTAACAAATAACATACGAACATTTTCTTTTTTATCGACCATGACTTTGGTAGATTTCACACTATCCTCATTAGTATCGCGTATATGAAACTTTGCTACTGCAGGTAAAATTATTTATTGTATTAGTCATGAGCTACATGAATACTTCAGCTCAACATATTCAAATAACTGATACAGTTGATAATTTTTTACACGATGTTGAAAAAATAAGAGATAATTAATGTATAATAAGACTAATCATAATCAAAAGAGCATCCAAGTGCTGAATAATGTTGATCGTACTTTGTCAACGGCCATATCATGCTGAATTCACCAGTTCTCGTCTGATCACTGAAGTTAAGCAGCATTGAGCGTGGTTAGTACTTGGATGGGTGACCGCTTGGGAACACCACGTGCTGTTGGCATTTCTTTTTTTTTTTTTTTTTTATTTGCTAAAGACATAATTTATATTCTTTGCATGAATTGAAAAAAAAAAAAATTTTTTTTTCAAAAACGCAATTTTCATTCAAGTCATCATTCAACTAGATATGTTAATATGTACGTAAAAAAAAAAAAGAAACAAGAGTAATATTATAAGTTTAAAAAAAAAAGTCCTCTTTTTATTTTATGACTTGGCATATGGTAAATAATTTGTAAATTTCAAGATTTACTCGGGAAAATGATCATCGCTTGTTTACATTAATTTTCTGATTGGCTATTAAAAAACAAAAAAAACGAGATTGATTTACGTTTCATCAAGCGAGATAAAATGAATAGATCAAAAAAGCTATATAGTTATATGCAATTGATATGAGATTTACATCCAGTACTCGTATCAGGTGATCTAGACCTGGTACGTGTTTTGTTAGACCGGCAAATTTCTTTACATCGGTCGGGAAATAGCAGTCGTTAATCAAATTATAAAACAATGTAACATATTAAGTGATGATATTCTAAATAGCAGATGGTTAATATACAATGAAGATGTCATCATAATAGAACTAATTGTAATCAACAGTGGTCAAATCCCGAATTATCTTGTTCATACTTTGTCAACGGCCATATCATGCTGAATTCACCAGTTCTCGTCTGATCACTGAAGTTAAGCAGCATTGAGCGTGGTTAGTACTTGGATGGGTGACCGCTTGGGAACACCACGTGCTGTTGGCATTTCTTTTTTTTATATTTGTATTTGCTTAATGCAAACTTTATTTTTTTTTGTAAATTCAAAAATTAATTTAAAAAAATTAAATTTTTTTTCGTACTTGCAACTTACAATTAAATCACATATTATTGAAAACATTTTATAAATATAAAAGACGACCAACAAACAATATTATTTTAATGCAAATTCTTCTAAATTCCAGGTAAAATAATAAGTCTTGTGACTCGACATATGATGAGAACTTGTATAATTTGAGATTTGCTTAAAAAAACAATTGTCGCTTGTATACATTTTACGAGTAGTAATTGATAAACAAAAAAAAACGTACTCGATCAAGTTTTTTTTTAGAGCTGAATGAAATCAAATTGAAATAATAATAATTAAACAAGAAAATAAATTTATATGAATATATAAAGATAATACAAGAATTATATTCTGTGCTCATATCATATTTTTGTTCAATGTCGTTATCTCATTCTTGAGTTTTTGTGATTATGGAATTGTGCAGAGTTCTGCTGGACTGCTGTTGCTGTTGTTAATGTTATAAGTCTGTTTATATTTTTACTTATTCTGTCATTTTCGGACTTATTCTTATTATTTTTTGCGCGACAGCAGTTCTTTTTCGTTAACCACAATTTCATAAAAACGACATCCTTTGTAGTGAATTGGGTAGTTTAGTGATTCACCGTTTGCACATTTAAGGTTGCCTTTATTGTCAGATGCTGTAAGTGAGCATTCTCTATATTTATGCGTATTACTGCATTTGACACATTTGTATGGGAGCCAGCAGATGAAGCTAGAGTGTTCAAATCTTTGGCAGTTTTGCAGTGAGTAATGTGTGCTCCTATTTTTATAGCTCAGAGTGCACGGGAAGATTGCACTGCCTGATTTTATTTGCATGATAAAGTTATACCAAGTAAAGTTCGATTCACTGAAAAAGTTTTTGAGTACTTTTACTATTTCTAGATTCTCGAGTTGTTTAATGTCAAGTTCCGTTTTTACAGATTTCTCGGTTGGGATATCTCCTCAAATTCCTTAAAAATACTTAGATGGGTTTTCTGTGCCCGTTCTCTGTGAGGAGATCTATTAATCTTTTCATGTTGGGGTTGAATGTGAAGAATGGTTGTGGCTTACCTGTTGGGTTTGGAGGGTCTGTTGTTTGATCATGGTTCGCTGGTTGATTCTGGTCACCGACGAAAGGTGGCGCTATTAAGTTTATATTGTTATGTCCTTCTCTAGTGAGTAGTAAAGAAGTTATTTCGCAGTTGATAAATGATCGGCTGAAGGTCGATTCGTCCGGGAGTATTTGAATACTTAGCTGTATACGGTTGGGATTTTAAGAAGGATTTATAATTGGGTAAACTTGAACTGATTCTAATGTTAGTTACAATAAGTGATACTTGTTAACATTAATTTATAACAAATGTGTATTTTTAATGACAGGTAACTATTACAAACATCCAATTGATTCGTAGCTCTGAGTAGATCTGATTTGAAATTATTTCTCGTCTTAACAACTACTTTCTAAGGGGTGGAGCGAGTGGAGCCTTATCTCGTAGTGATGGTGGCAAGTTGAGTCCCTCATTGGTCTCTTTGCTATGACGTCAATGCTGGGTTCTGATGTAGGAGGGACTTCCCTCTCTGCTACAATGAAGCTCTTTCCTCTGCTTCCAAACGTATAGCCAGCTGCTGCTTTACCTCTGTAAGCTGAGTTTCTCCAAAGGTAGTACCATTTTATGATTGGGTTTTCCAAGTTTCCAACGCTCGAGTATTACAATTTTATTAGGGTTTCTTTAATCAGCTTAAGTGCCCAAACTATTTTTACATATATTACTTAAAATCAAAAGGGATGATAACAAATTTCAACAATTGCTTACTTTAGAGTATAATAGCTTAAAATATACAAATACTTCTCGTAGACTTGAGTTTTCCAAGTCTTACATTTAAACTTAAATATTTATATTCCTTCACAAAACCTTTTTCGATGAGTGACCGGATGTTAAAATAATTTGGGTCTCTATTGTAAGCGGGGTTTTCCCAACGAATATTAGTGCAATCTAAAAATTGCTAGGGTTTTTAGAGGTACATTAAGCTGTAAAATCACCTGGCAACATTGACCTTTCCATCAATATTTGCAAAGTAGCGATAAGTTGACTAAAAAACCAGAAAATGGCCATTTTTTGGGGTTTTTCAAATTGATATTAAGGATGGAAAAAAATTTTTTTTTTTTTTAAATAAAAAGTAAAGCTTGTAGGGACTTTATTTAAGTTTTTTTAAACTGCCCTCTAAATTACTGTGCGACCATTAGTTGCTGAGATATTGATAATCAAAGTCAAAAGGATCCTTTTTCATTTGAAGGCTGATATCTCAGCAACAAATTATCGTACAGAGAAACAAAAAAAAGCAAATTGTAGCTAAATAAATTTCCTAAACGAACTATAAATTGTTTTTTTCGAAAAAAATTTTCCCGGCCCCGTAGACCTAAAAAACAAAACTAAAAAATTTGGAAAAAATTTTGTCTCGACCTTTTTCTTATGATTCCGCAAAAACTGTGGCTTAGAAAATTATTTTGCTGAAAGATCTTTAAACTAGAGATTTCAAGCTTCAATTTACTTTCTTTTATTTTTTCGATACGATCATTTTTCACGAAAATACAGCCTTCCAAAAATCACTAAAAAATTTATATAATTTTCTTGTTCCTTTAATTTTTTGGATAAGTATAGTTTCTTCTTCAGTAATAATTTCGGGTCCAGATTGAAATAAAAAATTGCAACTATCGTTATTTTTTGGAAAGTATAAAATTCAGCTACAGAACTTGACAAATATTTTTTTTTTATAACTTAAAAGGAATTCTGTGTTTCCGTGCTTTATCTGAATTTGGATCCGGTGTATTTGGCCCGCATTAACTTAGAGACTTGAAATTTTCAAGTCATCTCCGGGAATGTCCTAGAGACAGAGAAAAAAATTCAGAATTCAATTTTTGGAAATTTTTTTCGAAAAAATGACCGTTGTACCAGGCATCGGCTGACTTTCAACCTGATATTTTTGGCCCGCGTCGATTTAGAGAGTTTAAATGTTTTGTACTCTTTTGAGAATATCAAAGAGACCGCAAAAAAAATTCAAAATGCTAGCGACGGAATTTTTCGAAACTTTTTTTTGTGAAAAAATTACGGATTCGACAGACATTACTCGATTTTGGGCCTTATATCTTTAGCCCGCATCGACTTAGGCACTTGAAATTTTTTGGATAATTTTAAAAATATCCAAAAAACGTTTTTATCTAGACGCCATTCCGAATCGTTTAAGCCATCAACTATATTTTTAGGAGACCTGTAACTATTTTTCGTAGGAACTCAACTTCTCGACTAGACTAAAATAGAATAAAAGTACACTATTTAGGTATCTTCATTGATTCGTTGATTTACCATTTGATATGGTATTAACCTTTTTCTTAGACTAGTGAGCCTTTAATTCTGTGCCTATTTAGACAGTCGATCTGAAGGAGTAAACTCCAATCGTGCGTCGGAGCTGACACACACACTTTTTTTTACGGATTTGTGTTGTCATAAAAGGCGGTATAAAAGTTTAAATAATTAATCTATAAATTTTTTGTTTCTTGGAGCTCTTTTTATAAACATACTCAACAAGATGACAGTATGAAAGTTTATACAATATTTTGATTTCATTAATTATTAATTTTTGAACTAACAAAAAAATTAAAAATTAAAATAATGTATGTTAAATAATTTTTTTTTTATAATTTTAAGCTATTACTGATTTCATATTCTTGTTAGGCATTATATGATAACTTTTCAAATTTTTTCTTGCCATTTGTTTATAAATTTTTTATAAACAAATGGATTAATTAAACATTTTTGAAAAATGTTTTTTCACCATATTGTTAGCGTGAGGAAACAATGATTTAAAAAAAAAAAAATTTCTTAAAAACAATATCTTATTGTTTATAATCGTTTTTTTCATATTTTGATTATTTAAATAAATCATTGAGGAATCGTTTTTTTTTTAAATCATAATTTACGTTTCTAAATATAATGTCAAAAAAAAATTTTTTTTGTCAACAATTTATTCATTTGTATGTTTAACAATTTTTTTTTTTATTTAATTTTTTTTCTAAAACATGAAAAAATTACATAAACAGCAACCTGCAACAATATGGCAAATAAAAATTTTCTCAGTTTTTTAAAAAACATCTGGATTTTGGAGTACGACAAAGTCCAAGCACTGACTCAATTTGTCAACAAACAAATTGCTGTAACTTTGCAACTATTGCAGATACAGTTTTCGACCTTCGAGTCGTTTTTATACAGTATGAGTTAAGCTTTCTTATAAATTTCAAACCTAACGTTTATCTGTTAAAGTTCTTTAACAACACGCATTTATTTATAAAAATTATAAATGCTTTATTAAGAAAAAAAATTTTTTTTTTCAATTATTATTTCCTTACGCTAAAAATATGGTGAACAGAAATTTTCCAAAAATATTTGATTAATCCATTTGTTTATAAAAAGATTATAAAGTTTATAAAATGGCATCAAAAAATTTGAAAAGTAATCACATAATGCCTAACAAGATTATTAAATCAGTAATAGCTTAAAATTAAAAAAAACACTTGAGAATACAAAATAATAATGCTCACTGTACGTATCATTAGAGTACGACTGATATACTATATGTATTTATTTATCATTTAAAGACGCCGTAGAGTATATATATATATATATATATTAGGGTGCGTCATTTCGGAGCAACATTTTTTTTTTAAGTGCATGTGGAAAAAATCGTAGTTCAACACAAAAAAAAAAAATTTCGCGCAAGAAAAAAAATTCTATGTCGATTACAGACCTAGCTCATTGAAAAATTCGATTTTCCCATTTAAATAACACGGGAAAAAATTTTTTTTTAGCTTTAAGTATCGTTAACTCATTAAACAAATCAATAGATTGAATAGACTAATACATATTTTTGTAGGAAATTGAACGCTCTACAAAAAAAGTCTCTTATCATTTTTCGATAAATCCATCTGTTCAAAAGTTATTGGAGGTCGAAGTAAAGTTGGAGATCTTTTTACTTTTCCGGCGAAACTATCAGACTTATCACAAAATGTTGTAGGATCTTTTTTGTTGACAATTCTATTCTCTACAAATTATTATCAGTAAAGTTTTTTCAAGTTCCGCATTATTTTCTATTTATGTTCATTTTAATTTCAAGCTGTTAAAAAAGTGGTTCTGATCGATTTCAAGAGCTCGACATTGAAATAGAAATAACTAGAAAACGATGCGAAATTTGAAAAAACTTTACTGATAATAATTTGTAGAGAATAGAATTGTCAACAAAAAAGATCCTAAAACATTTTGTGATAAGTCTGATAGTTTCGCCGGAAAATTAAAAAGATCTCCAACTTTACTTCGACCTCCAATAACTTTTGAACAGATGGATTTATCGAAAAATGATAAGAGACTTTTTTTTGTAGAGCGTTCAATTTCCTACAAAAATATGTATTAGTCTATTCAATCTATTGATTTGTTTAATGAGTTAACGATACTTAAAGCTAAAAAAAAATTTTTTCCCGTGTTATTTAAATGGGAAAATCGAATTTTTCAATGAGCTAGGTATGTAATCGACATAGAATTTTTTTTCTTGCGCGAAATTTTATTTTTTTTGTGTTGAACTATGATTTTTTCCACATGCACTTAAAAAAAAATATGTTGCTCCGAAATGACGCACCCTAATATATACTAGACTGATTCAAAAAAATCGACTAATTTATTTTTTCTTCATTATATTGAAAATATTGTTGGAAATGACGAAAAAAAAAATACTGTGAAAGTTTGAGCTCTTAATATTAATATAAACAACTGCCGCATCGCGATTTCCTATTTCCCGTTTAAATAACATGGGAAAATTTATTTTTTAAGCTTTGGAATATTGTAGCTCTCGGTAGGACCAATACTTTTGAAGGTCCAAGACATAATCTTATGGGAAATTTGACGCTCTACAAAAAAGGTCTCTTATAATTTTTCGATATTTTTATTTCTTCAAAAGTAATTCGAAGTTAAAATTAGAATGACGATAAATTTTTACATTTTAAAAATTTTTTGACGCAACCATCAACTTTATCCGAAAATTTTAGAGGACATTTTTTGCAGAGCATTTTATTTTCTACAACTTATCTCGAAGAAAATTTTCGATATTTCGCATAAGTCGTAAGGTATTCGCAATTAACTGAAAATTTAATATAATTAATTTTAAGCAACAAAATTTAGATTCTTTAAGAAAATTTTCAGTTAATTGCAGATAACGTACGACTCAAGTGAAATATCGAAAATTGTCTCCGAGATAAGTTGTAGGAAATAAAATGCTCTACAAAAAATGTCCTCTAACATTTTCGGATAAAGTTGATGGTTAGGTCAAAAAATTTAAAAAATGTAAAAATTTATCGTCAATCTAATTTTAACTTCGAATTACTTTTGAAGAATTAAAAATATCGAAAAATTATAAGCGACCTTTTTTGTAGAGCGTCAAATTTTCCATAAGATTATGTCTTGGACCTTCAAAAGTATTAGTCCTACCGTGAGCTACAAAATTCCAAAGCTTAAAAAATAAATTTTCCCATGTTATTTAAACGGGAAATAGAAAATCGCGATGCGGCAGTTGTAAATATTAATATTAAGAGCTCAAACTTTCACAATATTTTTTTTTCGTCATTTCCAACAATATTTTCGATATAATGAAGAAACAAAAATTAGTCGATTTTTTTTTAATCAGTCTAATATATATATATATATATATATATATATATATATATATATATATATATGTGTGTATTGCATACATACGATGCATTCGTACGGTGCCCCGTAGGATACCCTATACACTCACCCCTGAAAAGTGAAAGTCGTAACGAAGTCATTCGTTAAGTAGATTTTACACCTCATATTTTTTCCATACCGGGCTCCTTATATGGAAATCGATTTTTAAGGAGTAAACTCCAAAATGTTGATTAACAATTGAATAACTTTTTGCAAAAATGGTGATGCAACTTTTATTACCACGAAATCATATTCTTTGAAGTTTCTAGATGACACCAGAATGTTTTCAAATTTTGTAATTGATATTTAATTGCAAAAAAAATGATTTAAAAACTACGCTCGCTGGAATGCCGGCGCGTACATGCCGAAACTGCCGCGCAAAAGCTGATTTTCAACGTTAAATTAAAATTATAAATATTGGAGCTACAATTCGGGGAGTCGAGAACTTTTTTACTAAAATTTTCTGCTCTTTCAGAAACTTTTTTTAATAATTGAGCTATCACTTATACTTTTTGAGATTTTGCCAAAAAGCTGGACGGCTAATTTTTTTAACGGTTTTTTGTTCATAACAATTGTATTTTTATTTTTCCAAAAAAAAATCCAAAAAACTTCTTTTTCTAGACGCCATTCCGGATCGTTTAAGCCATCAACTATATTTTTAGGAGACCTGTAACTATTTTTCGCAGGAACTCAACTTCTCGACTTGACTAAAATAGAATAAAAATACATTATTTAGGTATCGTCATTGATTCGTTTAGTTACCATTTGATATAGTATTAATCTTTTTCTTAGACCAGTAAGTCTTTATTTCTGTGCCTATTTAGACAGTCGATCTGAAGGAGTAAACTCCAATCGTGCGTCGGAGCTGACACACACACTTTTTTCTATTTATTTCAGCTACCCTTCATTAATACTTTTACACAATCATTATTACAAAAATACTTAATCAAATAAATCCATTGAATCGGTCGGCACTTGAGTAAAGACCAATGAATAAATGATGGCACCAAATCTCCGCGTTTCCCTTCACATTTTTCCAGGCTTAGGACTGGCAGCAGACGAAAATAGTAAGCTGGCATGTTTAAAAACGCGAAATACTAGCTAATAGCATTTCTTTTCAATCTCTTTGCGCAGCGTTTTTAATTTTCCACTTCTATATAAAACTATTTATAATATTTACATAATTTTTTAAATATTTAAATATTATCTCGAGTAACTTTTTTTTGTTCTCCACATAACTCTTTGCAAATGAACCGGTAATAATTTCTCATTTTTATCGTATTCAAACACTATTTTAACATCTACAACTTCATCAGACCAACTATTATGATTTGTATTGAAAAATTTTATTTTGACTTCTTGAATTATTCCATATATTGTACCATCAATTGTTTGAAGTTCAACGTCTCTTTCGTTAATTTCATAATTTTGGAATGTTGAAATTGTAGGCGGTAAAATATTTTTGTATAAATATAAATAAAAATGTCTATAATTTTCGATAGATGAATTATAATAGTGTTTTAAACAAAATTTTTGATACTTACTATTTACCGAATCGTACTCCTCCATTCTGTTGTTATATATTTCCATTGTGATAAAAAAAAATAAAATCTGGTTAATGGTGTTGGAATTATCACTATTGAAAATTACACAAATTTTATCAAGAAATAAATTAGATATTTATTTACACTTCGCACACTTAATCTTTGTGAGAATTGACTATATGCGATAGCGAATGTAGCAACAATTGAGTCACGTATAATTATATTCGACACGTGGTCGATAACAGTGAGTTACACGGAAATTAATTGGATAATTAATTACCCGCAAGTAAAAATCAATTGATACTCGATAAATAGCAGCCTTATTGTACTGTCTAAATATTGAGGATGATTTAGCGTAGCGGTTTAGAATTATATCACAAAAGAAATTTATAAAATTTTATCAAAGCGGTTTAATTTCACGATGTTGTAAGTAACAAGGCACGTTGTATACTGGAACTACTGATAGCGTTCTCTTCAGTTAGCATGCGCTTCCCATACCTCCCACCATTAAGGTAGTTCCAGCGTGGTATACTATAGTCAGAGTATTTACTATATAGTCTAGACGCTGTATTACCTTTTCGTAAACCCTTCGAGGTCGGTGTACAAAATAAGATTATTTTTATGTTTTTTGACCCGCTAAAACCGAATATCGCAGTTATTTTTTCGAAATCCCGGGCCATCAATTGTTTATAACCATTTGTTTAAACAATTGTTTAAAAAATAATTTTTTGGGGATTGGTTATTTTTAACTTCCCGCTAAGAAAATTGTAAATTTTCAAAAATTCGGGAAGTTATTGGTTTCGGTCCGATTTACGAAAATCGAATTTCCATCAGATGTCGACGTTTCGAGGTCCTAGGAAGCTATCCTGACTAATTTCACGATGATGTACGAGTGTATGTATGTAAATATTCATAACTCTTGAACGGATGAACCGATTTTGATCGTTGAGGTGTCATTCGACGTGGCTTGTTAATGTCTTGAGGCCGTAAAAATTTGAACTTAATCGGTAGGGTGCGTTCAGAGATATTTCGAAAATAAAATTTTTTAGTAATAATAGTACGCACAAATTAGAGTTTAAGAATTACCAAATAATTAGACGTGATAGACCAAATAACAAGCAAGGAGGAGGAGTAGCAGTATTAATAAGATCTCCTTTAAAACATGAAATCATCAATAATAAATACTTAAGTGATAATAAAGTCATAGAAAACATTGCAATTAAATTAAAACTAAATCAAAATAATAACTTAACATTATAGAAACATACGCAGCGCATGGAAACCATTATAAGTTTAGTGAGGAATTTAATAACCTATTTAAATCCTTAAACTTAGATAACATGAGTAATTATTATATTAGCGCGGGCGATTTAAATGCTAAACACCATACATGGAGAAACGTAGGTAATAACACGCGAGGAAATTTTCTTTACAACTAGTTAGAAAATAATAAAACTACATTTAAAACGAAACTCTACAACTCTGATATACCATCGTATCCTCGAGGCCAATCTTTCTTAGACCTCGTATTAACAGATTGTAGATTAAAAATCAGTACAAAAAATAACACTGGCGAAATAAAAGCAATACCCTACGATAGCGATCACAACGCATTATCCTTTCATATTACCCATCCTTCAGACAGTATATGGGCCCTTGACACCCATGAAGAAGGTCATAGACTGAATTATAGAAAAACAGACTGGAAAAAATTTCAAAAAACACTAAACAAATTACACAACATAAAAATACCCAAAGATAAAAATCTAAACCGCGAAGAAATAGATAAGTACCTAGACATCATTGAAACGGAAATAAAAGAAGCAATAGAATTAGTAGTACCAAGAATCAAAAAAAGAAATAGCACACGGAATGTTATAAAAATGGAACCATTAAAAGCCTAGAAAGATGGAAAAGTTTACTTATCACAAGTATAAATAAAATCTATCGTAAATTTAATCCTATCAACAATGCACACCTACAAGACTTGAAAGACCAACTACAGGGTGTCAGGTACCTTCTAAAGCAGGAGTATAAAAAATCCATTAATAAATATTGGACGAAAAAAATTAAAAATATTCCTAAAAACTTTCAAAACATGTTCCCTATGATAAACCAAATTTTTCACCCCAAAGGCAAAATAGAAATTGTAACTCTTGAAATACACGAGACCAGACGACACATACTAGACGAAGCCGAAAACAAGACCCAATATAGAAAAACTAACGATAACAAATATCTCATTGATGACCCCCTAGACAAACTTAACGTATTAGGAAGACATTTTGCTAGTATCCAAAAACAAAACGACGAACTAGGTACATAAGGACTAAAGAATATAGTAATAGAAAAAACAAATATACAAAAAAATATCATCAAGGATGACGAAAAAAATAAAACAACCTTAACAACTTTTACAGATATAAATCTTGCATCTGAACCTATCGAAAAACCCGATTACTTTATTCGTTTTACAGAATTAGGGAAAATTTTCAGAAAAATGAACAATAAAAAATCATCTGGGACCGATAAAATACCCAATATAGTACTTAAAAACCTTCCTATGAGCATCATCATTAACTATACTGTACTTTATTTAATAACTCTCTGAACCAAATGTACTTTCCATCTAAATGGAAAAAGACAGATGTGATCGCTATCAAAAAACCAGGTAAAGCTAAAAATGACCCAGCTAGTTATAGACCCATAAGCCTACTACCTAATATTAGTAAAGTATATGAAATAGTTATATGTAAGGCAATAACCAAATACTGTAAAGATAACAAAATTATACCAGACCACCAGTTCGGATTCCAACAAAAACTTTCGTCAATTCATGCGATCACAAAATTTACTTCCGATATTTGTGAAGCTTTAATTTAGTCGGAGCTTGCTTAATTGACTATGAAAAGGCATTCGACACTGTGTGGATTAGAGGCCTAATCTTTAAACTGTCAAATCACTTTAAATTTCCTACTTACTTAACGAAATTAATATGGAACATGATCGACAAAAGACAATTCCAAACAACTGACGGACAATACAAATCGGAAGAAATATTTACCTTGCCAAACGGACTTCAACAAGGGACAGTATCCTCACCCCTATTGTTTAACATCTACAATAGTAAGGCCCTGTCATTAAGCGACATAAATAAGACGACAACAAACGAAACAGGTAATACAAACGAAATTGACCGGACCCAACGGAAAAAAAACTTACTAACGCAGACAAAAAACAAACAATTACTAGAGCCATAGCATTTGCTGTTGATCTCGTAATATACGTTAGAGGTAAATACTTAAAAACAATACAAGAAAAGTTACAAACAACCTTTGACTTATTACAACAATATAGTAACAACTGGAAACTTAAAATAAATAATCTCAAATGTGAAACTATTCTTGTTAGGCCCAAAATAAAATCAGTTACAAAAAAAATAAAAATAAATTGGAAAGATTTTTCAATAAATTCAAATAATAAATTCTTCACAATCCCACATAAACAGTCAGTAATATACTTAGGCATTCAAATAGATCAACATCTCAGATACAAACAACACATTAACACCCAACTAAACAACGCAAAAAAAGCTTTCTTAAAATTAAATAGAATGTTCTACAACAAACATTTAAACAAACGCATAAAAATAACTTGTTACCAATCACTAATTAGACCTTTACTAACATACGGAGCACCAATCTGGTTCAATCAAAACGCTACAACGATAGAAAAAATAAGATCTTTTGAACGCAGATGCATGAGAACATGCTTAAAAATATACAGATCCGACAAATCTAACTATCAACACCTTATAAGCAACCAAATTTTGTACAACAAAGCTAATATCCCTCGAATAGATTCACAAATATTAAAGTTAACTAGAAACCACTGGGCTCAGACATCACTAATTAAAACAAATTTAAATATAAATAAATCTCTAACTCCTAATGAAAAGTACATACAAAAATCACTCCAACAAGGATATGTCCCCCCCGAAGCGTTTTTCTACCTGGACCGACTTAAATACTTACAAGACAGTAAAAATATACCTACAATATACCATTACCTTAGAAACAAATATCAGACGACAATTACGTACGAACCAAACCTGAATACATCAATGGCTAACACACAGTGGCGATTTGATATGACACTCCCCGCAAGGGGTAAAAATGATGTTCATCGAAATAACAAAAAAAATACTGGTGGCTGGAATAATTTTGTTCTCAACCGACTACTTTCCTGTAAATATATGTGTACATAGTTAGTTATATTAATTAGTTTTAAGGCCTAGTTTGTAAGCATAAAAATAAAAAAATAAATAAAACTGAAAATGATGGAGTTTTACGCCCTTTCTCCATTACTAGACAATAAATCAAAGAAAAGTAAGATAAAAATAATTTTATAGTATCTAGTTAAAACCCGAAAGCACCATGTAACAATGAAAATAAAGAAAAAAAAATCCCTCACTGCAATGCGTTGCCAAGATTGGCCATATTGTGTTCAATAATTAATAATAATGTAAGCTATTTGTTTGTTAAGTATTTATAAAACCAAAAAATGTATTAATTTATGGGTTCAATAAACAAGCATTTTATACATAAAAAAAAATCACCAGTTCTCGTCTGATCACTGAAGTTAAGCAGCATTGAGCGTGGTGAGTACTTGGATGGGTGACCGCTTGAGAACACCACGTGCTATTGGCACTTCTTTTTTTTTTGTATTTGCTAAACACAAAATTTATATTCTTTGTGTGAATTGAAAAATAATTTTTTTTTTTTAACATGCAATTTTCAATTAGTCTACATAATTTTGAAAGATATTCGTTAATACGTAATACGGCGGGAAATAATGTATTGAATTGAAAAGAATTTTCTTCGAATTTTCGGTAAAAAATCACTACACAAAAAACATTTACATGAATCCTTGTGGTGGGATGAAACCGGTGTTGATCATAATTTAATGTAGTTTAATTATAACAAAAATTAGTCAAATCCCGAATTACCTTGTTCATACTTTGTCAACGGCCATATTATGCTAAATTCGCTTGTTCTTGTCACAGAAATGACTGTAAAACATTCAACATAATTATTTAAAATGCAAGAATACCTCACAAGTAATCAATTCGATATCTCGGCGTGCAAGTCAACTCGTCCCTAAGATTCAATGAGCACATCAAGCTACAACTTCAAAAGGCAAACAACGCATTCTATAAAATAAATCGACTCTTCTATAATAAACATTCAAACTCTTCCGTCAAAGTTACATGAAGTCTGTTCAGCTTCAAAAGTTAGTCTACAACTGGTTTTATAAATAGATTAAAAATTGAATAAAAAATAAATAACAATAAAAAAAAAACAAAAATTATCGCTCGAACAGGGACTTGAACCCTGGACCCTCAGATTAAAAGTCTGATGCTCTACCGACTGAGCTATCCGAGCCTATACAAATCTAAGTTTTAATTACTCGAGTCAACCACGAGTACATGAACAATACTAAGGGGGACTCGAGAGTAAAAAAAACAATAATTTTACTTGCCAAAAATTAAAAAATTAATAATTTTGAAACAAAAAAAAAAACACTTCCTGAAATTTTGAGCATCTCTTAAGATTACATAAAAGTATCATAGTCAAAAATTTGAGCCTAAAATTACGCGTCACGATACGATTTTGACAATTTTTAAAAATTTGAAATTTTATAAATTTTTCAATTTTCAAAATTTTTTTCACTTTGATATTTAAATCTTCATTAATATTGAGAATCACCATGAAATTTAATAATATTGGATCTGAATTTCACGAACAAAAGTAATAAAATTTTATAAATTTTTCATTTTTCAAATTTTTCCAATGGTTTTAAGGGCTTCCTTTAAATCAGAGATAAGAGCATTTCTGTATCTATAATAGTATTCGAGATATCAAAAAATACAATTGAAGAATTAGAAAAATAGTAATATTTTGAGTTTTAATTAACTTTCGGAAAAATCTAAAACATTTTTTTCGTTCGGCAAATCTTTGTTTCATGATTAAGAAATGTTTTGACAAAATTCTGCCTAAATCGAAAGGCGTTGATTCTAACTGTCGGTGGATTTGACATGGAATGACCCAATTGGAAATCGAACTATGAAGTCGTTATTAATAATTTCCGAAAAAACTGAACAAAATTGATTTTTTTGCATTTCTCTATAGATCAGAATTAATTTATTGAATGATTTCCAATTTTCAGGGATGTTGATGGCTCAGAAGCTCGACGGGGATTCAAAAAGCATATTTTTCTTATTTTCAAGCACTGCGAATTTATTATTAAACGGGAGTTTATAATTTGATGCGATTTGTTCGTCGATATTTTATGTTAGTTGTATAATTGTTTTTTAGAGATGATCGATTTCACGTCGCAGTAGCTGTATTAATTCGCCTTCACTAGCTCCATCTTTAGCATTTTGGTTAAGGTCTCGTTTTCCGTTAGTTGCGTTCTTTATTTTGTTGGGATTAGGGGGGCTTTAATTTTCGGTGTATAAGGCGGAGCCACTAATGACCGCTTTCTTATATGTTTTTCAAACAGGTCAGTAATTTCACTCGGGCTTTTTGACACCGTTAGAATATTGAGCAAATCCTTGTTCCTCATGCTATTCACTTCTTTTTCTACATGATTTCTATGTCGGCTTACGCCGCTCATATATTTTTTTTACGTTTATTTTCACAACTCTTGTTTTTATTTTTTTTAATTTCGTGAAGGTTTACATTCTTTCATCACTTTACGTTCACACTAAACAATTTTACTTTAAGGATTTAAATTTAAATTCTCAGTGAAGTGTAAGTGGGATCTTTAATGAATTAAAACAAAATTTTTATCCCTCATTTCTTGTTACGTGATCGTTTTATTTTCTTCTTATTATTTTATTATTATTAATCACCAACCTTGCGCCGTAAGATTAAATTCTTTAAAGTCGGAACATTCCGTTCTCAGCGATGATGAAATCATGAACATTAGTCAAATTGCAACATGGCAACAACGCCTAGCCAGACTACTTAAAAAGGCAGAGAACAAGAAAATGGGAAAAACATCCAACCTAACCTCAATAGCACACGAGGCAGGTCTTGTAATTGGAAGAGAAATCTGAACGACAGTTCTTCGAGCACAGATAATAAAAATAAATTAATCGAAAAACTCCAAGATCAAATTAAGGTTCTTTACAAAGAAATTGCTTAATGAAATGCAACAAAACTCAACTAAAAACAGATAAAACTACTACACGTCTCGAGACTAGCGAATTGCCTAAATCTGCAGTCAACAGCAATAAAAATCGTTAAGAAACCGATACCAATGGCTGGCAGGTCATAAAATAAAAACAAAAAGTTTGAAGCCATGGCAACAGCTCCTCAAAAACGTACATCAAACTCACAGCTCTGCAATAGTACCCTAACAGTTACAGATACACAAAACAACAACAGCAAGCCACCTCCGATTAATATATTTGCATAGTCAAGAGGTAAAAGCAACGATCAACACTATTAGATCAGTTATAAAAACCAAAGATTTTTCGGTCAAGAGATTAAGCAATCATCTATACACTCCTTCAAACTACATAAGTACACTGTTGAAAATTTTTCTTAAAATTCAGGAAAAAAGTTATAACGCAATTTGAACACGAGTTTGTTCTGAAATTTAAGAATTTGTAATTTTGAAATTTCAGAATGAAAGATTCCTGAAAATTTAGTAAGCTTGTGAAAATTCATAACGAAAAATACATTGAATTTATGGTCAATTGAGGTATGCAAATTAATATAATTATTCTGAATATTCAGATAAGTATTTGTAACATGAAGAACATTGTTCAAAATATTAATACGTACACTTATATAAAATTTTCAATACAAAATATTAAAAATCAAATGGAAGTATTAAATTTAATAGTTTTATTTCTTAAAATTTGGAATCGTAAGTATTGAATTTTATAATTATTCTTAAAATTAATAGATATTTCATGTTGAAATTTAGAACCAAAATTTTAAAATTAATAAAAAATTTATAAAATTTTATTACTTTTGTTCGTGAAATTCAGATCCAATATTATTAAATTTCATGGTGATTCTCAATATTAATGAAGATTTAAATATCAAAGTGAAAAAAATTTTGAAAATTGAAAAATTTATAAAATTTCAAATTTTTAAAAATTGTCAAAATCGTATCGTGACGCGTAATTTTAGGCTCAAATTTTTGACTATGATACTTTTATGTAATCTTAAGAGATGCTCAAAATTTCAGGAAGTGTTTTTTTTTTTGTTTCAAAATTATTAATTTTTTAATTTTTGGCAAGTAAAATTATTGTTTTTTTTACTCTCGAGTCCCCCTTAGTATTGTTCATGTACTCGTGGTTGACTCGAGTAATTAAAACTTAGATTTGTATAGGCTCGGATAGCTCAGTCGGTAGAGCATCAGACTTTTAATCTGAGGGTCCAGGGTTCAAGTCCCTGTTCGAGCGATAATTTTTGTTTTTTTTTTATTGTTATTTATTTTTTATTCAATTTTTAATCTATTTATAAAACCAGTTGTAGACTAACTTTTGAAGCTGAACAGACTTCATGTAACTTTGACGGAAGAGTTTGAATGTTTATTATAGAAGAGTCGATTTATTTTATAGAATGCGTTGTTTGCCTTTTGAAGTTGTAGCTTGATGTGCTCATTGAATCTTAGGGACGAGTTGACTTGCACGCCGAGATATCGAATTGATTACTTGTGATGTATTCTTGCATTTTAAATAATTATGTTGAATGTTTTACAGTCATTTCTGTGACAAGAACAAGCGAATTTAGCATAATATGGCCGTTGACAAAGTATGAACAAGGTAATTCGGGATTTGACTAATTTTTGTTATAATTAAACTACATTAAATTATGATCAACACCGGTTTCATCCCACCACAAGGATTCATGTAAATGTTTTTTGTGTAGTGATTTTTTACCGAAAATTCGAAGAAAATTCTTTTCAATTCAATACATTATTTCCCGCCGTATTACGTATTAACGAATATCTTTCAAAATTATGTAGACTAATTGAAAATTGCATGTTAAAAAAAAAAAATTATTTTTCAATTCACACAAAGAATATAAATTTTGTGTTTAGCAAATACAAAAAAAAAAGAAGTGCCAATAGCACGTGGTGTTCTCAAGCGGTCACCCATCCAAGTACTCACCACGCTCAATGCTGCTTAACTTCAGTGATCAGACGAGAACTGGTGATTTTTTTTTATGTATAAAATGCTTGTTTATTGAACCCATAAATTAATACATTTTTTGGTTTTATAAATACTTAACAAACAAATAGCTTACATTATTATTAATTATTGAACACAATATGGCCAATCTTGGCAACGCATTGCAGTGAGGGATTTTTTTTTCTTTATTTTCATTGTTACATGGTGCTTTCGGGTTTTAACTAGATACTATAAAATTATTTTTATCTTACTTTTCTTTGATTTATTGTCTAGTAATGGAGAAAGGGCGTAAAACTCCATCATTTTCAGTTTTATTTATTTTTTTATTTTTATGCTTACAAACTAGGCCTTAAAACTAATTAATATAACTAACTATGTACACATATATTTACAGGAAAGTAGTCGGTTGAGAACAAAATTATTCCAGCCACCAGTATTTTTTTTGTTATTTCGATGAACATCATTTTTACCCCTTGCGGGGAGTGTCATATCAAATCGCCACTGTGTGTTAGCCATTGATGTATTCAGGTTTGGTTCGTACGTAATTGTCGTCTGATATTTGTTTCTAAGGTAATGGTATATTGTAGGTATATTTTTACTGTCTTGTAAGTATTTAAGTCGGTCCAGGTAGAAAAACGCTTCGGGGGGGACATATCCTTGTTGGAGTGATTTTTGTATGTACTTTTCATTAGGAGTTAGAGATTTATTTATATTTAAATTTGTTTTAATTAGTGATGTCTGAGCCCAGTGGTTTCTAGTTAACTTTAATATTTGTGAATCTATTCGAGGGATATTAGCTTTGTTGTACAAAATTTGGTTGCTTATAAGGTGTTGATAGTTAGATTTGTCGGATCTGTATATTTTTAAGCATGTTCTCATGCATCTGCGTTCAAAAGATCTTATTTTTTCTATCGTTGTAGCGTTTTGATTGAACCAGATTGGTGCTCCGTATGTTAGTAAAGGTCTAATTAGTGATTGGTAACAAGTTATTTTTATGCGTTTGTTTAAATGTTTGTTGTAGAACATTCTATTTAATTTTAAGAAAGCTTTTTTTGCGTTGTTTAGTTGGGTGTTAATGTGTTGTTTGTATCTGAGATGTTGATCTATTTGAATGCCTAAGTATATTACTGACTGTTTATGTGGGATTGTGAAGAATTTATTATTTGAATTTATTGAAAAATCTTTCCAATTTATTTTTATTTTTTTTGTAACTGATTTTATTTTGGGCCTAACAAGAATAGTTTCACATTTGAGATTATTTATTTTAAGTTTCCAGTTGTTACTATATTGTTGTAATAAGTCAAAGGTTGTTTGTAACTTTTCTTGTATTGTTTTTAAGTATTTACCTCTAACGTATATTACGAGATCAACAGCAAATGCTATGGCTCTAGTAATTGTTTGTTTTTTGTCTGCGTTAGTAAGTTTTTTTTCCGTTGGGTCCGGTCAATTTCGTTTGTATTACCTGTTTCGTTTGTTGTCGTCTTATTTATGTCGCTTAATGACAGGGCCTTACTATTGTAGATGTTAAACAATAGGGGTGAGGATACTGTCCCTTGTTGAAGTCCGTTTGGCAAGGTAAATATTTCTTCCGATTTGTATTGTCCGTCAGTTGTTTGGAATTGTCTTTTGTCGATCATGTTCCATATTAATTTCGTTAAGTAAGTAGGAAATTTAAAGTGATTTGACAGTTTAAAGATTAGGCCTCTAATCCACACAGTGTCGAATGCCTTTTCATAGTCAATTAAGCAAGCTCCGACTAAATTAAAGCTTCACAAATATCGGAAGTAAATTTTGTGATCGCATGAATTGACGAAAGTTTTTGTTGGAATCCGAACTGGTGGTCTGGTATAATTTTGTTATCTTTACAGTATTTGGTTATTGCCTTACATATAACTATTTCATATACTTTACTAATATTAGGTAGTAGGCTTATGGGTCTATAACTAGCTGGGTCATTTTTAGCTTTACCTGGTTTTTTGATAGCGATCACATCTGTCTTTTTCCATTTAGATGGAAAGTACATTTGGTTCAGAGAGTTATTAAATAAAGTACAGTATAGTTAATGATGATGCTCATAGGAAGGTTTTTAAGTACTATATTGGGTATTTTATCGGTCCCAGATGATTTTTTATTGTTCATTTTTCTGAAAATTTTCCCTAATTCTGTAAAACGAATAAAGTAATCGGGTTTTTCGATAGGTTCAGATGCAAGATTTATATCTGTAAAAGTTGTTAAGGTTGTTTTATTTTTTTCGTCATCCTTGATGATATTTTTTTGTATATTTGTTTTTTCTATTACTATATTCTTTAGTCCTTATGTACCTAGTTCGTCGTTTTGTTTTTGGATACTAGCAAAATGTCTTCCTAATACGTTAAGTTTGTCTAGGGGGTCATCAATGAGATATTTGTTATCGTTAGTTTTTCTATATTGGGTCTTGTTTTCGGCTTCGTCTAGTATGTGTCGTCTGGTCTCGTGTATTTCAAGAGTTACAATTTCTATTTTGCCTTTGGGGTGAAAAATTTGGTTTATCATAGGGAACATGTTTTGAAAGTTTTTAGGAATATTTTTAATTTTTTTCGTCCAATATTTATTAATGGATTTTTTATACTCCTGCTTTAGAAGGTACCTGACACCCTGTAGTTGGTCTTTCAAGTCTTGTAGGTGTGCATTGTTGATAGGATTAAATTTACGATAGATTTTATTTATACTTGTGATAAGTAAACTTTTCCATCTTTCTAGGCTTTTAATGGTTCCATTTTTATAACATTCCGTGTGCTATTTCTTTTTTTGATTCTTGGTACTACTAATTCTATTGCTTCTTTTATTTCCGTTTCAATGATGTCTAGGTACTTATCTATTTCTTCGCGGTTTAGATTTTTATCTTTGGGTATTTTTATGTTGTGTAATTTGTTTAGTGTTTTTTGAAATTTTTTCCAGTCTGTTTTTCTATAATTCAGTCTATGACCTTCTTCATGGGTGTCAAGGGCCCATATACTGTCTGAAGGATGGGTAATATGAAAGGATAATGCGTTGTGATCGCTATCGTAGGGTATTGCTTTTATTTCGCCAGTGTTATTTTTTGTACTGATTTTTAATCTACAATCTGTTAATACGAGGTCTAAGAAAGATTGGCCTCGAGGATACGATGGTATATCAGAGTTGTAGAGTTTCGTTTTAAATGTAGTTTTATTATTTTCTAACTAGTTGTAAAGAAAATTTCCTCGCGTGTTATTACCTACGTTTCTCCATGTATGGTGTTTAGCATTTAAATCGCCCGCGCTAATATAATAATTACTCATGTTATCTAAGTTTAAGGATTTAAATAGGTTATTAAATTCCTCACTAAACTTATAATGGTTTCCATGCGCTGCGTATGTTTCTATAATGTTAAGTTATTATTTTGATTTAGTTTTAATTTAATTGCAATGTTTTCTATGACTTTATTATCACTTAAGTATTTATTATTGATGATTTCATGTTTTAAAGGAGATCTTATTAATACTGCTACTCCTCCTCCTTGCTTGTTATTTGGTCTATCACGTCTAATTATTTGGTAATTCTTAAACTCTAATTTGTGCGTACTATTATTACTAAAAAATTTTATTTTCGAAATATCTCTGAACGCACCCTACCGATTAAGTTCAAATTTTTACGGCCTCAAGACATTAACAAGCCACGTCGAATGACACCTCAACGATCAAAATCGGTTCATCCGTTCAAGAGTTATGAATATTTACATACATACACTCGTACATCATCGTGAAATTAGTCAGGATAGCTTCCTAGGACCTCGAAACGTCGACATCTGATGGAAATTCGATTTTCGTAAATCGGACCGAAACCAATAACTTCCCGAATTTTTGAAAATTTACAATTTTCTTAGCGGGAAGTTAAAAATAACCAATCCCCAAAAAATTATTTTTTAAACAATTGTTTAAACAAATGGTTATAAACAATTGATGGCCCGGGATTTCGAAAAAATAACTGCGATATTCGGTTTTAGCGGGTCAAAAAACATAAAAATAATCTTATTTTGTACACCGACCTCGAAGGGTTTACGAAAAGGTAATACAGCGTCTAGACTATATAGTAAATACTCTGACTATAGTATACCACGCTGGAACTACCTTAATGGTGGGAGGTATGGGAAGCGCATGCTAACTGAAGAGAACGCTATCAGTAGTTCCAGTATACAACGTGCCTTGTTACTTACAACATCGTGAAATTAAACCGCTTTGATAAAATTTTATAAATTTCTTTTGTGATATAATTCTAAACCGCTACGCTAAATCATCCTCAATATTTAGACAGTACAATAAGGCTGCTATTTATCGAGTATCAATTGATTTTTACTTGCGGGTAATTAATTATCCAATTAATTTCCGTGTAACTCACTGTTATCGACCACGTGTCGAATATAATTATACGTGACTCAATTGTTGCTACATTCGCTATCGCATATAGTCAATTCTCACAAAGATTAAGTGTGCGAAGTGTAAATAAATATCTAATTTATTTCTTGATAAAATTTGTGTAATTTTCAATAGTGATAATTCCAACACCATTAACCAGATTTTATTTTTTTTTATCACAATGGAAATATATAACAACAGAATGGAGGAGTACGATTCGGTAAATAGTAAGTATCAAAAATTTTGTTTAAAACACTATTATAATTCATCTATCGAAAATTATAGACATTTTTATTTATATTTATACAAAAATATTTTACCGCCTACAATTTCAACATTCCAAAATTATGAAATTAACGAAAGAGACGTTGAACTTCAAACAATTGATGGTACAATATATGGAATAATTCAAGAAGTCAAAATAAAATTTTTCAATACAAATCATAATAGTTGGTCTGATGAAGTTGTAGATGTTAAAATAGTGTTTGAATACGATAAAAATGAGAAATTATTACCGGTTCATTTGCAAAGAGTTATGTGGAGAACAAAAAAAAGTTACTCGAGATAATATTTAAATATTTAAAAAATTATGTAAATATTATAAATAGTTTTATATAGAAGTGGAAAATTAAAAACGCTGCGCAAAGAGATTGAAAAGAAATGCTATTAGCTAGTATTTCGCGTTTTTAAACATGCCAGCTTACTATTTTCGTCTGCTGCCAGTCCTAAGCCTGGAAAAATGTGAAGGGAAACGCGGAGATTTGGTGCCATCATTTATTCATTGGTCTTTACTCAAGTGCCGACCGATTCAATGGATTTATTTGATTAAGTATTTTTGTAATAATGATTGTGTAAAAGTATTAATGAAGGGTAGCTGAAATAAATAGAAAAAAGTGTGTGTGTCAGCTCCGACGCACGATTGGAGTTTACTCCTTCAGATCGACTGTCTAAATAGGCACAGAAATAAAGACTTACTGGTCTAAGAAAAAGATTAATACTATATCAAATGGTAACTAAACGAATCAATGACGATACCTAAATAATGTATTTTTATTCTATTTTAGTCAAGTCGAGAAGTTGAGTTCCTGCGAAAAATAGTTACAGGTCTCCTAAAAATATAGTTGATGGCTTAAACGATCCGGAATGGCGTCTAGAAAAAGAAGTTTTTTGGATTTTTTTTTGGAAAAATAAAAATACAATTGTTATGAACAAAAAACCGTTAAAAAAATTAGCCGTCCAGCTTTTTGGCAAAATCTCAAAAAGTATAAGTGATAGCTCAATTATTAAAAAAAGTTTCTGAAAGAGCAGAAAATTTTAGTAAAAAAGTTCTCGACTCCCCGAATTGTAGCTCCAATATTTATAATTTTAATTTAACGTTGAAAATCAGCTTTTGCGCGGCAGTTTCGGCATGTACGCGCCGGCATTCCAGCGAGCGTAGTTTTTAAATCATTTTTTTTGCAATTAAATATCAATTACAAAATTTGAAAACATTCTGGTGTCATCTAGAAACTTCAAAGAATATGATTTCGTGGTAATAAAAGTTGCATCACCATTTTTGCAAAAAGTTATTCAATTGTTAATCAACATTTTGGAGTTTACTCCTTAAAAATCGATTTCCATATAAGGAGCCCGGTATGGAAAAAATATGAGGTGTAAAATCTACTTAACGAATGACTTCGTTACGACTTTCACTTTTCAGGGGTGAGTGTATAGGGTATCCTACGGGGCACCGTACGAATGCATCGTATGTATGCAATACACACATATATATATATATATATATATATATATATATATATATATATATATATTAGACTGATTAAAAAAAAATCGACTAATTTTTGTTTCTTCATTATATCGAAAATATTGTTGGAAATGACGAAAAAAAAATATTGTGAAAGTTTGAGCTCTTAATATTAATATTTACAACTGCCGCATCGCGATTTTCTATTTCCCGTTTAAATAACATGGGAAAATTTATTTTTTAAGCTTTGGAATTTTGTAGCTCACGGTAGGACTAATACTTTTGAAGGTCCAAGACATAATCTTATGGAAAATTTGACGCTCTACAAAAAAGGTCGCTTATAATTTTTCGATATTTTTAATTCTTCAAAAGTAATTCGAAGTTAAAATTAGATTGACGATAAATTTTTACATTTTTTAAATTTTTTGACCTAACCATCAACTTTATCCGAAAATGTTAGAGGACATTTTTTGTAGAGCATTTTATTTCCTACAACTTATCTCGGAGACAATTTTCGATATTTCACTTGAGTCGTACGTTATCTGCAATTAACTGAAAATTTTCTTAAAGAATCTAAATTTTGTTGCTTAAAATTAATTATATTAAATTTTCAGTTAATTGCGAATACCTTACGACTTATGCGAAATATCGAAAATTTTCTTCGAGATAAGTTGTAGAAAATAAAATGCTCTGCAAAAAATGTCCTCTAAAATTTTCGGATAAAGTTGATGGTTGCGTCAAAAAATTTTTAAAATGTAAAAATTTATCGTCATTCTAATTTTAACTTCGAATTACTTTTGAAGAAATAAAAATATCGAAAAATTATAAGAGACCTTTTTTGTAGAGCGTCAAATTTCCCATAAGATTATGTCTTGGACCTTCAAAAGTATTGGTCCTACCGAGAGCTACAATATTCCAAAGCTTAAAAAATAAATTTTCCCATGTTATTTAAACGGGAAATAGGAAATCGCGATGCGGCAGTTGTTTATATTAATATTAAGAGCTCAAACTTTCACAGTATTTTTTTTTTCGTCATTTCCAACAATATTTTCAATATAATGAAGAAAAAATAAATTAGTCGATTTTTTTGAATCAGTCTAGTATATATTAGGGTGCGTCATTTCGGAGCAACATATTTTTTTTTAAGTGCATGTGGAAAAAATCATAGTTCAACACAAAAAAAATAAAATTTCGCGCAAGAAAAAAAATTCTATGTCGATTACATACCTAGCTCATTGAAAAATTCGATTTTCCCATTTAAATAACACGGGAAAAAATTTTTTTTTAGCTTTAAGTATCGTTAACTCATTAAACAAATCAATAGATTGAATAGACTAATACATATTTTTGTAGGAAATTGAACGCTCTACAAAAAAAAGTCTCTTATCATTTTTCGATAAATCCATCTGTTCAAAAGTTATTGGAGGTCGAAGTAAAGTTGGAGATCTTTTTAATTTTCCGGCGAAACTATCAGACTTATCACAAAATGTTTTAGGATCTTTTTTGTTGACAATTCTATTCTCTACAAATTATTATCAGTAAAGTTTTTTCAAATTTCGCATCGTTTTCTAGTTATTTCTATTTCAATGTCGAGCTCTTGAAATCGATCAGAACCACTTTTTTAACAGCTTGAAATTAAAATGAACATAAATAGAAAATAATGCGGAACTTGAAAAAACTTTACTGATAATAATTTGTAGAGAATAGAATTGTCAACAAAAAAGATCCTACAACATTTTGTGATAAGTCTGATAGTTTCGCCGGAAAAGTAAAAAGATCTCCAACTTTACTTCGACCTCCAATAACTTTTGAACAGATGGATTTATCGAAAAATGATAAGAGACTTTTTTTGTAGAGCGTTCAATTTCCTACAAAAATATGTATTAGTCTATTCAATCTATTGATTTGTTTAATGAGTTAACGATACTTAAAGCTAAAAAAAAATTTTTTCCCGTGTTATTTAAATGGGAAAATCGAATTTTTCAATGAGCTAGGTCTGTAATCGACATAGAATTTTTTTTCTTGCGCGAAATTTTTTTTTTTTGTGTTGAACTACGATTTTTTCCACATGCACTTAAAAAAAAAATGTTGCTCCGAAATGACGCACCCTAATATATATATATATATATATATACTCTACGGCGTCTTTAAATGATAAATAAATACATATAGTATATCAGTCGTACTCTAATGATACGTACAGTGAGCATTATTATTTTGTATTCTCAAGTGTTTTTTTTAATTTTAAGCTATTACTGATTTAATAATCTTGTTAGGCATTATGTGATTACTTTTCAAATTTTTTGATGCCATTTTATAAACTTTATAATCTTTTTATAAACAAATGGATTAATCAAATATTTTTGGAAAATTTCTGTTCACCATATTTTTAGCGTAAGGAAATAATAATTGAAAAAAAAAATTTTTTTTCTTAATAAAGCATTTATAATTTTTATAAATAAATGCGTGTTGTTAAAGAACTTTAACAGATAAACGTTAGGTTTGAAATTTATAAGAAAGCTTAACTCATACTGTATAAAAACGACTCGAAGGTCGAAAACTGTATCTGCAATAGTTGCAAAGTTACAGCAATTTGTTTGTTGACAAATTGAGTCAGTGCTTGGACTTTGTCGTACTCCAAAATCCAGATGTTTTTTAAAAAACTGAGAAAATTTTTATTTGCCATATTGTTGCAGGTTGCTGTTTATGTAATTTTTTCATGTTTTAGAAAAAAAATTAAATAAAAAAAAAAATTGTTAAACATACAAATGAATAAATTGTTGACAAAAAAAATTTTTTTTTGACATTATATTTAGAAACGTAAATTATGATTTAAAAAAAAAACGATTCCTCAATGATTTATTTAAATAATCAAAATATGAAAAAAACGATTATAAACAATAAGATATTGTTTTTAAGAAATTTTTTTTTTTTTAAATCATTGTTTCCTCACGCTAACAATATGGTGAAAAAACATTTTTCAAAAATGTTTAATTAATCCATTTGTTTATAAAAAATTTATAAACAAATGGCAAGAAAAAATTTGAAAAGTTATCATATAATGCCTAACAAGAATATGAAATCAGTAATAGCTTAAAATTATAAAAAAAAAATTATTTAACATACATTATTTTAATTTTTAATTTTTTTGTTAGTTCAAAAATTAATAATTAATGAAATCAAAATATTGTATAAACTTTCATACTGTCATCTTGTTGAGTATGTTTATAAAAAGAGCTCCAAGAAACAAAAAATTTATAGATTAATTATTTAAACTTTTATACCGCCTTTTATGACAACACAAATCCGTAAAAAAAAGTGTGTGTGTCAGCTCCGACGCACGATTGGAGTTTACTCCTTCAGATCGACTGTCTAAATAGGCACAGAATTAAAGGCTCACTAGTCTAAGAAAAAGGTTAATACCATATCAAATGGTAAATCAACGAATCAATGAAGATACCTAAATAGTGTACTTTTATTCTATTTTAGTCTAGTCGAGAAGTTGAGTTCCTACGAAAAATAGTTACAGGTCTCCTAAAAATATAGTTGATGGCTTAAACGATTCGGAATGGCGTCTAGATAAAGACGTTTTTTGGATATTTTTAAAATTATCCAAAAAATTTCAAGTGCCTAAGTCGATGCGGGCTAAAGATATAAGGCCCAAAATCGAGTAATGTCTGTCGAATCCGTAATTTTTTCACAAAAAAAAGTTTCGAAAAATTCCGTCGCTAGCATTTTGAATTTTTTTTGCGGTCTCTTTGATATTCTCAAAAGAGTACAAAACATTTAAACTCTCTAAATCGACGCGGGCCAAAAATATCAGGTTGAAAGTCAGCCGATGCCTGGTACAACGGTCATTTTTTCGAAAAAAATTTCCAAAAATTGAATTCTGAATTTTTTTCTCTGTCTCTAGGACATTCCCGGAGATGACTTGAAAATTTCAAGTCTCTAAGTTAATGCGGGCCAAATACACCGGATCCAAATTCAGATAAAGCACGGAAACACAGAATTCCTTTTAAGTTATAAAAAAAAAATATTTGTCAAGTTCTGTAGCTGAATTTTATACTTTCCAAAAAATAACGATAGTTGCAATTTTTTATTTCAATCTGGACCCGAAATTATTACTGAAGAAGAAACTATACTTATCCAAAAAATTAAAGGAACAAGAAAATTATATAAATTTTTTAGTGATTTTTGGAAGGCTGTATTTTCGTGAAAAATGATCGTATCGAAAAAATAAAAGAAAGTAAATTGAAGCTTGAAATCTCTAGTTTAAAGATCTTTCAGCAAAATAATTTTCTAAGCCACAGTTTTTGCGGAATCATAAGAAAAAGGTCGAGACAAAATTTTTTCCAAATTTTTTAGTTTTGTTTTTTAGGTCTACGGGGCCGGGAAAATTTTTTTCGAAAAAAACAATTTATAGTTCGTTTAGGAAATTTATTTAGCTACAATTTGCTTTTTTTTGTTTCTCTGTACGATAATTTGTTGCTGAGATATCAGCCTTCAAATGAAAAAGGATCCTTTTGACTTTGATTATCAATATCTCAGCAACTAATGGTCGCACAGTAATTTAGAGGGCAGTTTAAAAAAACTTAAATAAAGTCCCTACAAGCTTTACTTTTTATTTAAAAAAAAAAAAAATTTTTTTCCATCCTTAATATCAATTTGAAAAACCCCAAAAAATGGCCATTTTCTGGTTTTTTAGTCAACTTATCGCTACTTTGCAAATATTGATGGAAAGGTCAATGTTGCCAGGTGATTTTACAGCTTAATGTACCTCTAAAAACCCTAGCAATTTTTAGATTGCACTAATATTCGTTGGGAAAACCCCGCTTACAATAGAGACCCAAATTATTTTAACATCCGGTCACTCATCGAAAAAGGTTTTGTGAAGGAATATAAATATTTAAGTTTAAATGTAAGACTTGGAAAACTCAAGTCTACGAGAAGTATTTGTATATTTTAAGCTATTATACTCTAAAGTAAGCAATTGTTGAAATTTGTTATCATCCCTTTTGATTTTAAGTAATATATGTAAAAATAGTTTGGGCACTTAAGCTGATTAAAGAAACCCTAATAAAATTGTAATACTCGAGCGTTGGAAACTTGGAAAACCCAATCATAAAATGGTACTACCTTTGGAGAAACTCAGCTTACAGAGGTAAAGCAGCAGCTGGCTATACGTTTGGAAGCAGAGGAAAGAGCTTCATTGTAGCAGAGAGGGAAGTCCCTCCTACATCAGAACCCAGCATTGACGTCATAGCAAAGAGACCAATGAGGGACTCAACTTGCCACCATCACTACGAGATAAGGCTCCACTCGCTCCACCCCTTAGAAAGTAGTTGTTAAGACGAGAAATAATTTCAAATCAGATCTACTCAGAGCTACGAATCAATTGGATGTTTGTAATAGTTACCTGTCATTAAAAATACACATTTGTTATAAATTAATGTTAACAAGTATCACTTATTGTAACTAACATTAGAATCAGTTCAAGTTTACCCAATTATAAATCCTTCTTAAAATCCCAACCGTATACAGCTAAGTATTCAAATACTCCCGGACGAATCGACCTTCAGCCGATCATTTATCAACTGCGAAATAACTTCTTTACTACTCACTAGAGAAGGACATAACAATATAAACTTAATAGCGCCACCTTTCGTCGGTGACCAGAATCAACCAGCGAACCATGATCAAACAACAGACCCTCCAAACCCAACAGGTAAGCCACAACCATTCTTCACATTCAACCCCAACATGAAAAGATTAATAGATCTCCTCACAGAGAACGGGCACAGAAAACCCATCTAAGTATTTTTAAGGAATTTGAGGAGATATCCCAACCGAGAAATCTGTAAAAACGGAACTTGACATTAAACAACTCGAGAATCTAGAAATAGTAAAAGTACTCAAAAACTTTTTCAGTGAATCGAACTTTACTTGGTATAACTTTATCATGCAAATAAAATCAGGCAGTGCAATCTTCCCGTGCACTCTGAGCTATAAAAATAGGAGCACACATTACTCACTGCAAAACTGCCAAAGATTTGAACACTCTAGCTTCATCTGCTGGCTCCCATACAAATGTGTCAAATGCAGTAATACGCATAAATATAGAGAATGCTCACTTACAGCATCTGACAATAAAGGCAACCTTAAATGTGCAAACGGTGAATCACTAAACTACCCAATTCACTACAAAGGATGTCGTTTTTATGAAATTGTGGTTAACGAAAAAGAACTGCTGTCGCGCAAAAAATAATAAGAATAAGTCCGAAAATGACAGAATAAGTAAAAATATAAACAGACTTATAACATTAACAACAGCAACAGCAGTCCAGCAGAACTCTGCACAATTCCATAATCACAAAAACTCAAGAATGAGATAACGACATTGAACAAAAATATGATATGAGCACAGAATATAATTCTTGTATTATCTTTATATATTCATATAAATTTATTTTCTTGTTTAATTATTATTATTTCAATTTGATTTCATTCAGCTCTAAAAAAAAACTTGATCGAGTACGTTTTTTTTTGTTTATCAATTACTACTCGTAAAATGTATACAAGCGACAATTGTTTTTTTAAGCAAATCTCAAATTATACAAGTTCTCATCATATGTCGAGTCACAAGACTTATTATTTTACCTGGAATTTAGAAGAATTTGCATTAAAATAATATTGTTTGTTGGTCGTCTTTTATATTTATAAAATGTTTTCAATAATATGTGATTTAATTGTAAGTTGCAAGTACGAAAAAAAATTTAATTTTTTTAAATTAATTTTTGAATTTACAAAAAAAATAAAGTTTGCATTAAGCAAATACAAATATAAAAAAAAGAAATGCCAACAGCACGTGGTGTTCCCAAGCGGTCACCCATCCAAGTACTAACCACGCTCAATGCTGCTTAACTTCAGTGATCAGACGAGAACTGGTGAATTCAGCATGATATGGCCGTTGACAAAGTATGAACAAGATAATTCGGGATTTGACCACTGTTGATTACAATTAGTTCTATTATGATGACATCTTCATTGTATATTAACCATCTGCTATTTAGAATATCATCACTTAATATGTTACATTGTTTTATAATTTGATTAACGACTGCTATTTCCCGACCGATGTAAAGAAATTTGCCGGTCTAACAAAACACGTACCAGGTCTAGATCACCTGATACGAGTACTGGATGTAAATCTCATATCAATTGCATATAACTATATAGCTTTTTTGATCTATTCATTTTATCTCGCTTGATGAAACGTAAATCAATCTCGTTTTTTTTGTTTTTTAATAGCCAATCAGAAAATTAATGTAAACAAGCGATGATCATTTTCCCGAGTAAATCTTGAAATTTACAAATTATTTACCATATGCCAAGTCATAAAATAAAAAGAGGACTTTTTTTTTTAAACTTATAATATTACTCTTGTTTCTTTTTTTTTTTTACGTACATATTAACATATCTAGTTGAATGATGACTTGAATGAAAATTGCGTTTTTGAAAAAAAAATTTTTTTTTTTTTCAATTCATGCAAAGAATATAAATTATGTCTTTAGCAAATAAAAAAAAAAAAAAAAAAGAAATGCCAACAGCACGTGGTGTTCCCAAGCGGTCACCCATCCAAGTACTAACCACGCTCAATGCTGCTTAACTTCAGTGATCAGACGAGAACTGGTGAATTCAGCATGATATGGCCGTTGACAAAGTACGATCAACATTATTCAGCACTTGGATGCTCTTTTGATTATGATTAGTCTTATTATACATTAATTATCTCTTATTTTTTCAACATCGTGTAAAAAATTATCAACTGTATCAGTTATTTGAATATGTTGAGCTGAAGTATTCATGTAGCTCATGACTAATACAATAAATAATTTTACCTGCAGTAGCAAAGTTTCATATACGCGATACTAATGAGGATAGTGTGAAATCTACCAAAGTCATGGTCGATAAAAAAGAAAATGTTCGTATGTTATTTGTTAAAAACAGATTGTTGTTTTCATCGTAATTCACAGCTGTGAGTTTATTGCAGACATTTGATTTTTTTCAGGGTTACTGGTGGCCAAAGACTAGCCTGTGCGTCGTGTCAATACCAACTTTAACATCAATTTACATTATGGAATCATTTAGATAGAGATCAGTAAGCCAAAACTTCGTTTATTGGACACTTTTTCCATTTAAAAAATCTTATTTTATTTTCTATTATCTATTATAGTTTTTGAGATATTATCCAATACTAAACCCTTTTTTTATGAAAATCTACGTTTGTTATTAACTTTTACAATTGTATATCTGCGATAATACAACTCGTGTATATTTCTCTAGACGTCGTCTTAAATTAAATGAATAATTGCTTATATTTTACAATTTTTACCGATTATTATTACGTTTTCGGAAATAGTGATTGGTCTGAGTTATATTCTTTTCAAGATACCATTCACTCCGCAATGCGTGCCTTAACCAGACGTTTTGTAATCTTCTAGCTCATAATAAGTGTGAAAACGTAGTTATTTTTTTTTTGTGCAACAACAACTTTTTATGACATATATTTCCGGGTCGAATCGAATTTTTGAAACAAATACTTATTTCATTTGTTTGAAATATTTATTTATTTGATGCCGTAAGAAGGACGGCGGAGTCGAAGTTAATATTTGCAACTTGCTACTTGCTATTCGCGCGGTTTCCAAAATTTCGATACCGGAAAGAAGTCGATATCGGAAAATAATCATGGAAAAGGATCCAGAATTCTATGATTGTTTTCTTCATGTTATATCATTATTAGCAAAAGTGAATATCTATTTCATTTGTTTAAAAACAAGTAATTCATCTATGTTTGAAACAAGTTTATTTTTTTAATTTGCAAAAAGATAATAAAGTTGTTTTCATCAAATACAAAAATAAAAAAAAAAGAAATGCCAACAGCTAGTGGTGTTCCCAAGCGGTCATCTATCCAAGTACTAACAACGCTCAATGCTGCTTATCTTCAGTGATCAGACGAGAACTTTTTTTTTATAAATATATATTTTATTTAATAATCCTATATATACGAAAATATATTGCACTTTTTCACTAAATTATATGTAGCTCCTGCTCAACTTAAGCTTAATCTAACATTATGTTTTGTATTAAGATATGTTCTTATTTCCTTATTTAATTCTTAATTGTTACGTGACCCATATACGGTATTTTAGCGCTAGGCACTGGTAATTGACTTGATTTACAGGAAAATTAGTGAGAAAAACCTGTGCTTGAACATTTGCTTGTGCGAACAAGCAATAATTATTTTTCCGAGTAAATCTTGAAATTTACAAATTTTTACCATATGCCAAGTCATAAAATAAAAAATAAACACAACAGCTGCAAAGTAATGCGGCTAATAGAGTAGATAATTATTTTATAAAGGTTAAAAAAAAAGTAAACATTTCTAAGTAGGTTTTTTTATACCCAAAATTGAGGACACTTTTTTTTCAAACTTATAATATTACTTGTTTTTTTTTTTTTTTTTTTTTTTTTTTTCGTACATATTAACATATCAAGTTGTATGTTAACTTGAATGAAAATTGCATTTTTAAAAAAAAAATTTTTTTTTTTTCAATTTATACAAAGAATATAAATTTTGTCTTTAGCAAATAAAAAAAAAAAAAAAAAAAAAAAAAAGAAATGCCAACAGCACGTGGTGTTCCCAAGCGGTCACCCATCCAAGTACTAACCACGCTCAATGCTGCTTAACTTCAGTGATCAGACGAGAACTGGTGAATTCAGCATGATATGGCCGTTGACAAAGTACGATCAACATTATTCAGCACTTGGATGCTCTTTTGATTATGATTAGTTTTATTATACATTAACTATTGATATTTTTTCAACATCGTGTAAAAAATTATCAACTGTATCAGTTATTTGAATATGTTAAGCTGAAGTATTCATGTAGCTCGTGACTAATTTAATACATAATTTTACCTGCAGTAACAAAGTTTCATATACGCGATACTAATGAGGATAGTATGAAATCTACCAAGATAATGGTCGATAAAAAGGAAAATATTTGTATTTAATTTTTTAGATCTCCAACCAATAATATTTTCTCACCTATATTAAAAATACTATCTACGTCTTTGGCAGTGACGCCTTAATTTGGGCTACAATATCCTGTAACAATGTGAATTTTACTGATTAATCTAATACACGTGCAGTTTATTTGTATAGTTTGTTTAAAATTAATACTGTTAAACGGTATGTTATTTCTAATTATAATGGCTAAGTCGCCAGCAGCGCTAGTATTGTCTTTTTTAATTATTGTGAAATAACGAATTTTTATTTTATTAGTACTGCTAAGTCTTGTTTCATATACCAATATTATGTCTATTTCCATACGTTTGAGAAATTCTATTACCTCACCTATTATGTGTTCTAGCCCATTTGCATTTCAACTATATAAATTTAGCTTACCCATTATGGGTTTAAGTTTTTACTGAATTCAAAAATAACTTCAAATTTATTTGTTTTAATTGTACATTGTTGCAATTGTTTTTTGAGATTTCGGATTGCATTGAGCATTTCGCTTATATCACAGATTTAGTTTATTTCTTGTATTTCACTAGCTAGTTCTCTAAGATTTGATATGCTTTTGCTATTGACAAACTGACTTGTCTTAGAATTATTTAAATTAATATTATTATTACTATTATTAATGCTAGAGCTTAAATTATGATTATTAATGTTATTATTGGTTAGAGTATTATTAGCATTGCCACTCGGAACACTGTATATATCATACTCACTATCATCGTTATTGTTTAAGCCACTATTTAGGTTAGTTTGTCTTAGGTTGCTTTTCGAGTGTTCGTTGCTTGGAGATTCCATTGCTCTGTTCCATGGATTATCCACTCTTTGGTTGCTTGCTTGCTTGCTTTATCCACGGAAAGTTCTTGAAGTTGTCTATGTCAGGGATTCGTCGCGTTTTAGGTTGGAATTTTGGTGTATTATTTTTCCTGGCTTCGATTCTTTCAGTTATTTCTAAATAGGCTCGGCAGACTGTGGCGTTTGCTGGGTGATCTCCCCCATAGTTGACGCATTTCGCTGAGGTATCTTTTGTTTTTGTGCAGTCCTTAGGAAGATGCTCTCCAGCACATCTCAAACATGCAGGTTCAGCGTATAAATTAGTGGTAGTGTGACCCCACTCTTGACATTTATGACATTGCGTGATACGTCTGATATTTTAGTTATAATCCCACATTACTTTAACATAACTCAGATACCTGGCTTTGTCTCTCGAGTGGAAACCCTCGCCAATTTGTGTCAAAAAACATCATGGCGCCCGAAAAAACTCGTAGATTAGAGATCACTAGATGATAGATGAGAGCAAGTGTGCATAAAATAAAACATAAACAGACCAGCTGCAAAGTAATGGGGCAAATAAAGTAGATCATTATTTCATAAAGATTAAAAGAAAAGTAATTATTTCTAAGTTAGTTATTTTATACCCAAAAACGAGGACTTTTTTTTTCAAACTTATAATATTACTCTTGTTTCTTTTTTTTTTTTTACGTACATATTAACATATCTAGTTGAATGATGACTTGAATAAAAATTGCATTTTTGAAAAAAAAAATTTTTTTTTTCAATTCATGCAAAGAATATAAATTTTGTCTTTAGCAAATAAAAAAAAAAAAAAAAAGAAATGCCAACAGCACGTGGTGTTCCCAAGCGGTCACCCATCCAAGTACTAACCACGCTCAATGCTGCTTAACTTCAGTGATCAGACGAGAACTGGTGAATTCAGCATGATATGGCCGTTGACAAAGTACGATCAACATTATTCAGCACTTGGATGCTCTTTTGATTATGATTAGTCTTATTATACATTAATTATCTCTTATTTTTTCAACATCGTGTAAAAAATTATCAACTGTATCAGTTATTTGAATATGTTGAGCTGAAGTATTCATGTAGCTCATGACTAATACAATAAATAATTTTACCTGCAGTAGCAAAGTTTCATATACGCGATACTAATGAGGATAGTATGGAATCTACCAAAGTCATGGTCGATAAAGAAGAAAATGTTCGTATGTTATTTGTTAAAAACAGAATGTTGTTTTCATCGTAATTCACAGCTGTCAGTTTATTGCAGACTATTCATTTGTTCAAAATATTTATTTATTTGATGCCGTAAGAAGGACGGCGGAGTCGAAGTTAATATTTGCAACTTGCTACTTGCTATTCGCGCGGTTTCCAAAATTTCGATACCGGAAAGAAGTCGATATCGGAAAAATAATTATGGAAAAGGATCCAGAATTCTATGATTGTTTTCTTCATGTTATATCATTATAAGCAAAAGTGAATATCTATTTCATTTGTTTAAAAACAAGTAATTCATCTATGTTTGAAACAAGTTTATTTTTTTAATTTGCAAAAAGATAATAAAGTTGTTTTCATCAAATACAAAAATAAAAAAAAAAGAAATGCCAACAGCTAGTGGTGTTCCCAAGCGGTCATCTATCCAAGTACTAACCACGCTCAATGCTGCTTAACTTCAGTGATCAGACGAGAACTTTTCTTTTTATAAATATATATTTTATTAAATAATCCTATATATACGAAAATATATTGCACTTTTTCACCAAATTATATGTAGCTCCTGCTTAACTTAAGCTTAATCTAACATTATGTTTTGTATTAAGATATGTTCTTATTTCCTTATTTAATTCTTAATTGTTACGTGACCCATATACGGTATTTTAGCGCTAGGCACTGGTAATTGACTTGATTTACAGGAAAATTAGTGAGAAAAACCTGTGCTTGAACATTTGCTTGTGCGAACAAGCAATAATTATTTTTCCGAGTAAATCTTGAAATTTACAAATTTTTACCATATGCCAAGTCATAAAATAAAAAATAAACAGAACAGCTGCAAAGTAATGCGGCTAATTGAGTAGATAATTATTTTATAAAGGTTAAAAAAAAAGTAAACATTTCTAAGTAGGTTATTTTATACCCAAAATTGAGGACACTTTTTTTTTAAACTTATAATATTACTTGTTTTTTTTTTTTTTTTTTTTTTTTTTTTCGTTCATATTAACATATCAAGTTGTATGTTAACTTGAATGAAAATTGCATTTTTAAAAAAAAAATTTTTTTTTTTTCAATTTATACAAAGAATATAAATTTTGTCTTTAGCAAATAAAAAAAAAAAAAAAAAAAAAAAAAGAAATGCCAACAGCACGTGGTGTTCCCAAGCGGTCACCCATCCAAGTACTAACCACGCTCAATGCTGCTTAACTTCAGTGATCAGACGAGAACTGGTGAATTCAGCATGATATGGCCGTTGACAAAGTATGATCAACATTATTCAGCACTTGGATACTCTTTTGATTATGATTAGTTTTATTATACATTAACTATCGATATTTTTTCAACATCGTGTAAAAAATTATCAACTGTATCAGTTATTTGAATATGTTAAGCTGAAGTATTCATGTAGCTCGTGACTAATTCAATACATAATTTTACCTGCAGTAACAAAGTTTCATATACGCGATACTAATGAGGATAGTATGAAATCTACCAAGATAATGGTCGATAAAGAAGAAAATATTTGTATGATGTTTGTTGAAAACCGGTTCACGTTTTTATGGTCATTCACGACTGTCAGTTTATTGCACACATTTAGTTTCTTTCAACGTCAGTGGTAGCCAAAGTGCCGTGTAAAGACCTATTATTACATTATATCACATTATGGAATAATGTAGATAGAGATCGAAAAGTCAAGACTTTTTATTGGAAATTTCTTCCGTATAAAATATCTTTTTCGATTTAATCAGGAAAATATTATAAAATGTTATTTTTTAAACTTCCCGACGCTGATATTTTTTGGAATAATCCTCCGATCTCTAAATAATAGCCGACTAACTGGTAGCCTAGTACTATCAATCGAATCATTCCGAAGATCAGAATAAAAATGAAATTATTAAAAAAATATCGGGAGAGCAAGTGGGTGTTTTTAAAAATTATAATAATTGATCGTCAATTCTCATTTTAATTGAAAATAATCATAGAATCTATTTTTGTGCTTTAAAATAACTTCAAAGTATCAAAATCTAATATTAAATAATTTTTGACATTTTTTCATTTGTAGCTTTAACTTCAATATCATGTACCACAGTTATATTTAAATTCATCTGAATCACCGGCTTCGTTAAAAGACTTCATCACCGACGTTCCCAGAACTTCATTTGGCTCTGTATATAGAAGTGATACTGGCTTAAAAAATACAAATTTAAAAAACGAAGAAAGAAGTATTTTAGAATTATTCTCTGGGTTGAATAAAAAAAAGTCAATGTAATAGAACCGAAGTTCACCTTTGTTTGACGGGAGGCCATTTCCTGGCTCTTTTGGGTATAAACGCGCTGCGTAGCTCCCATCTCCTCCCAGACAACACTTTTAATCATAAAATATAATCAAGTGACTAAGGGTGGACATTAACTGGAGGTATCAAAAAATTCTCATTGCGGGTGGTATTTAACCACAATCACCACGAGTCCATACCTCTGTAAGCCATATCACTCCTACCACCTCAGGAAATAAAGATACTGTGGTTGAAGTGGGCTTGGAAGAAGCCACCCGCGAAACCATTTCCCTGTTCTGGTGAACAGGTTGAATTGGGATAAATAGGGAGACACAACCTCGTCTTGATATTATAAAAAGGATACCCTTTATTTATTAACATACGGTTTCGAGCGTGCTATTATCCATTTGTTTATTCCCTGAAAGATTTTCTGCTTTTCGAGACTTTGATCACTCTTATTTTATTTCGAACATTACCCAAGAACAACTGAAGCCATGGGTCTTGTAAAATATTTATCACACTCCATATTTAAAAGCTTTCATCAAAAGTTTCATAAATATTCCCATGTTGTTCAATTTCGAGTAAATGTTTATCTTCTTTAGCAAATAAATTACAACTAGAATCAAACTATAGATTTTTAAGTAATGAAGGATTTAAAACTAGCATTGAGTTTAGTCAAGCTTATGAGTTTGCATTAAATTTATGAGAGTCTTTATTATATGAAATTCCGTATTTTTAGGTACACAGTAGAATATTTAGATCGAGGTATGTTGTTCATTTACAACAAAATCATAATGATGATCTCTTCTTTGGAATTATTCGTCATATCGTAACAAATAAAAAGAATATAAATATATAAATATCTAAAATAGAAATATATTTTATTTATAAACAAGCTTTCACGATTTTATTAAATGGTCACATTAAAGTTAACATACTAAAATTATCGAGTATAAATAAATCTTGTTAACTGTATTGCACACCTCAAGCGCGAAAGCGCTGGTGTGCTTTATGATCGCTCTAGATTCTTTGACTTATTCACTCACATTAAATTATATCTAGACTTTTTCGATTACACTAAAATGGGTCAAATTTTATATCAACACAAAGACAATTTAGTAAAGAATAACTTCGACTCAATATTAAGTCGATTAATTATTCCATTAATTAAATATAAATTATTTTAATCCCAGTGACACGAGTTGCCAATTGTCCTGTATGAAACTTAGTAAACCAAATAACTCTCGATAGACACAATTAATCGGCCTAACTTTTTTTTATCATCTTTCTATTTTTGATCACAAGAACCCTATTGAAAATTACTGTCTAAATCCTTTTAGTTTAATTGTAACTAAATAAAATAATAAGACTGATTATTCATGAAAAGTTTAGTGGCCATTTTTATTTTTACTATTGTTATTATTACAAAAGTAAATTCTTTTTTCTTTTTTTCTCCCCATCGACTACTCGCAACAGCCTTAGCGTAAAACAGTAGGATTGAAAAAAAAGAGCGAGATCTACAACTAAAATGCGGAATATTTAGAAAAAATAAAAAAAAAAAATACAAGTAATGATTAAAAAGAAAATGAGCGATTGAGGTGTGCCATTTTGGATTTTCCAACATTTTATTTGAATACTAATGATTTTATAAAACCATTAAAATACATGTTACTGCTAATGACTCAAATATTATAACTGGCAGAGAGTATAAATGAATAATAGAATAATTTTGTCCAGTAAAATTTGTATTTTATTTATTAATTTATAAACTTTGACTGGATTTTGCCCACTATTTTATCCTTTATTTAAATGTTGATAGATCTTTTTGAGCTCGGAAACAGCAAAAAGTTTTGGGGCTGGTCTGCAGGATCAGCAAGTTTACAGATTTTTTGTTCATTAATTACCACTCAAAAAATTAATGCATACAAGCAACATCTCTTTTTTCGAGTGAAACTCAAATTATACCAATTCTCATCATATGTCAAGTCATAAGACTTGTACTTTTTATCTAGTACTTTTTCTTCAAAATAATTTTGTGTTGGACGCATTATGCATTTATAAAATGCATCTAATTATATGCAATTTGATAAAAATTGCATGCTTAAATAAAAACTAAAGAACAAAGAGTTTATTTTTCAATCTACGAAAATAATGTAAATTTTGTGCTAAGCAAAAAAAAAAAAAAAAAAGAAATGCCAACAGCACGTGGTGTTCCCAAGCGGTCACCCATCCAAGTACTAACCACGCTCAATGCTGCTTAACTTCAGTGATCAGACGAGAACTGGTGAATTCAGCATGATATGGCCGTTGACAAAGTATGAACAAGATAATTCGGGATTTGACCACTGTTGATTACAATTAGTTCTATTATGATGACATCTTCATTGTATATTAACCATCTGCTATTTAGAATATCATCACTTAATATGTTACATTGTTTTATAATTTGATTAACGACTGCTATTTCCCGACCGATGTAAAGAAATTTGCCGGTCTAACAAAATACGTACCAGGTTTAGATCACCTGATACGAGTACTGGATGTGAATCTCATATCAATTGCATATAACTATATAGCTTTTTTGATCTATTCATTTTATCTCGCTTGATGAAACGTAAATCAATCTCGTTTTTTTTTGTTTTTTAATAGCCAATCAGAAAATTAATGTAAACAAGCGATAATCATTTTCCCGAGTAAATCTTGAAATTTAAGAATTTTTACCATATGCCAAGTCATAAAATAAAAAATAAACAGAACAGCTGCAAAGTAATGCGGCTAATAGAGTAGATAATTATTTTATAAAGGTTAAAAAAAAAAGTAAACATTTCTAAGTAGGTTATTTTATACCCAAAATTGAGGACACTTTTTTTTAAACTTTTAATATTACTTGTTTTTTGTTTTTTTTTTTTTTTTTTTTTTTTTTCGTACATATTAACATATCAAGTTGTATGTTAACTTGAATAAAAATTGCATTTTAAAAAAAAAAATTTTTTTTTTTTTCAATTCATACAAAGAATATAAATTTTGTCTTTAGCAAATAAAAAAAAAAAAAAAAAAAAAAGAAATGCCAACAGCACGTGGTGTTCCCAAGCGGTCACCCATCCAAGTACTAACCACGCTCAATGCTGCTTAACTTCAGTGATCAGACGAGAACTGGTGAATTCAGCATGATATGGCCGTTGACAAAGTACGATCAACATTATTCAGCAATTGGATACTCTTTGGATTATGAATAGTCTTATTATACATTAATTATCTCTTATTTCTTCAACATCGTGTAAAAAATTATTAACTGTATCAGTTATTTGAATAAGTTGCGCTGAAGTATTCATGTAGCTCGAGACCTAGAGACTAATCCAATACATAATTTTACCTGCAGTAGCAAAGTTTCATATACACGATACCATTGGGGATCGTATGAAATCTACCAAAGTAATGGTCGATAAAGAAGAAAATGTTCGTATGTTATTTGTTAAAAACAGATTGTTGTTTTCATCGTAATTCACAGCTGTCAGTTTGTTGCAGACATTTAATTTTTTTCAGAGTTACCGGTAGCCGAAGACCAGCATGTGTGTCGTGTCAATATCAACTTTTAACATTAATTCACATTATGGAATAATTTAGATAGAGATCGGAAAGTCAAACCTTTGTTTATTAGAAACTTTTTCCTTTTAAAAAATCTTTTTTGATTTTCCATTATCTATTATAGATTTTGAGATATTATCCAATACTAAACCCTTTTTTTTTTAAATCTACATTTTTTATTAATTTTTACAATTGTATATCTGCGATTACAAAACTCGTGTAAATTTCTTTAGTCGTCATCTTGAATGAAATGAATAATTGCTTATATTTTTACAATCTTTACCAATTGTTAAGGTAAGTGACCCCATTATCGGCCAGGCCCCTTTATCAGCCACTTTGTCGAAAAATCGATATATTTCCATCATAAGTACGGATTTATCCCGGGTCAAAATATCTAGCCTCAATCTAGCCTTATCGAACCCAAGTAAGCCTCAATCCAGCCTTACTGGGAAAAAAAACTTTCCGAGCCTCAAATAATGTTCAAAAAGCATCAATGAGCCTCAAATGATGCTCGAAGGTCCTCAATAAGCTTCGATGAGCCTCATATAAACCTACTACTCGATTATGTAATTTAAACTCGATTAGTATTAGTTGATGCTCTTTGATCACTATTTGAGGCTCATTGATGCATTTTGAACATCATTTGAGGCTCGAAATGCTTTTTTTTTCTTAGTGAGGCTGGATTGAGGCTTACTTGGGTTCGATAAGGCTAGGTTGAGGCTAGATATTTTAACGCGGGATGCGTGAATGGTTTTTCAAAAAAAAGTAAAATTAATTTAGTTTAGATTAAACGTACTTTGATTGTTGTAAAAATTAATTTTATAATTAAAACAAAAAATAGCAGTGCGTGAGGTGTGATTTCTTATCGGATAGGTTAAGGTTTTTTGTTTTTCCAATAACCGATTACTAATTAAAAATAACATTAAAAGTCCAATTTTTCGTTGTAATCTTATTAGCTCGTTTTATAGTAATTTGAGGAGTTGAAAATTTAATGATTTTTGCCTCATTTATATTACACATAGGATGGCCGAATATAGATACAAGAAAATTACCTATGTATTCATTATCGGCCACCTTAGTTTTATTTATTTTTTTTTTTTGAGATTATTAGTATTTATATGCAAAAGATTTAATTTAATTTGTTAATGTCAAAATGAATAAACAAATTGATTGAGCTCTATTACAAAATAAATATAAATATTTAGAATAGATATAAATAAATTATATGCATCCGAGCAGCTGAAATTTTATCTATGAGGTGGCCGATAAAGGGGATATCAGGAAATGAAGTTATTTTCATTCAAAGTTTAAGTTCTAGTAAATATTTTTCCTTAAATTTTCTTATAATTCACCAATATTTTTTAGTCTTCTCAATCGAATTATCCGAAATTTCTGGGAAAGTTGATGGCCAACAAGTTCCTTCGATTAACTAATAAAAACATAATTCGGGATTTGACTAATTTTAATCATAATAAGACTACATTAAATTATGATAAGCACCGGTTTTATCTCGCCACGATGATTTATGTAAATGTTTTTATATGTAGTGGTTTTTTATCCAAAATTCGATGAAAATTATTTTCAATTTATTATATTACTTCTCGCCGTATTAAATATTAACGAATATTATTCAAAATTATAGTGGCTAATTAATAATTCCATGTTAAAAAAAAATTCTTTTCCAATTCATACAAAGAATATAAATTTTGTCTTTAGCAAATAAAAAAAAAAAAAAAAAAAAAGAAATGCCAACAGCACGTGGTGTTCCCAAGCGGTCACCCATCCAAGTACTAACCACGCTCAATGCTGCTTAACTTCAGTGATCAGACGAGAACTGGTGAATTCAGCATGATATGGCCGTTGACAAAGTATGAACAAGATAATTCGGGATTTGACCACTGTTGATTACAATTAGTTCTATTATGATGACATCTTCAGTAGGGTGGGCCGAAAATCCGCTTTTTTTTAATTTTCATTATTAATACCAAAAATATTTTTCTTTGTACAAAAAAAAAATTTTGCAGAAAACAAAAAAAATTTTAGGTCGATATCTTAGGCTCGCCAAATCCCGCTAAAGTTAGAATTTGATTAAAATTTTTTTTCCAACTTATTTTGATCGGTGATTTAATTTCCTACAAAAAAAGCCCTATAATAAAATTACGGGAAGTTGATAGTTATTGAGATAATTGCAATTTTGTTCTAAAAAATGAAATTTTTCAAGATATTATCACTTTTGCAGGGTAAAATATGAATTTTATCATATAAATTTCATGGAAAATCAGATTTCATAGAAAGTTAGCGTTCTGGTAAAAACTTGAAATTTATAGTTAATCAGAAACTGGCAGTTTTATGTTTAGATAGTCACATTTCTCGTTATTTGGTGGCATTCACCAAGAATCGCTATTATCTTTGTAACTATTAACTTTAAATAAATTGTTATCAGGTCTATTTTGTAGAAAATTGAATTTCCTATGAAATTTTTATGATAAAATTCATATTTTACCCTGAAAAAGTGATAATATCTTGAAAAATTTCATTTTTTAGAGCAAAATTGCAATTATCTCGGTAACTATCAACTTTAAATAATTTTCTTATAGAACCTTTTTTGTAGAAAGTTAAATTTCCGATAAAAATAAGTTGGAGAAAAAATTTTAAACAACTTCTAACTTTAGCGGAATTTGGTGAGCCTAAGATATCTACCTAAAATTTTTTTTGTTTTCCGAAAAATTTTTTTTTGTACAAAGAAAAATATGTTTGGTATTAATAATGAAAATTTAAAAGAAGCGGATTTTCGGCCCACCCTAATTTTCAGTATATATCAACCATTTGTTATTCATAATATCATCACTTTATATCTTACATTGTTTTATAATTTGATCAACACCTGCTATTTTCCGACCGATGTAAAAAAATTCGCCAGTCTAACAAAACACGTACCAGGTCTAAATCACCTGATACGAGTACTGGATGTGAATCTCATATCATGTGCATATAACTATACAGCTATTTTTATGAATTCATTTTACTTTTTTTAAATGTATACTATTACTCTTGTTTTATTTTATTTACGTACTTATCAATATTTCTAGTTGTATGATGACTTAAATTAAAATTGCATTTTCGAAAAAAAAGTATTTTTTTCGATTTACAAAAAGAAAATCAAGTTTGTTTTCAGCGAATACAAAAATAAAAAAAAAAGAAATGCCAACAGCACGTGGTGTTCCCAAGAGGTCACCCATCCAAATACTAACCACGCTCATTGCTGCGTAACTTCAGTGATCAGATGAGAACTGGTGATTTTTTTTCTTTAATTGTTTATTTAACCCAAAAAAAAAATATTATGTAAGTTTTCGTTACACAAATTAAAAAATTGTAAATTTTCAAAAATTCGGGAAGTTATTGTTTTCACCCCGATTTGCGAAAATCGAAATTTCATCAGATGTCGACGTTTTGAGGTCCTAGGAAGCTATTCTGACTATTTTCAGAATGATGTCCGAGTGTATGTGTGTGTGTGTGTGTGTGTGTAAACTCTTTGTAACTTTTTAACTAATGAACCGATTTGGATGGTTGAGGTGGCAATTGAAAGAGCTTGTTGGCCGTCAATTTTCCTGAAAATTTCAGATCACTTGATCAAGTAGACTCAAAAATAATGGCAAGTTACGAAAAAAAAAAAATTTTTTTTTCTTAGTTTTTTATTGATTTCTTAAAAACGAGTTGAATGATGGACTTCAAAATCTAATCAGCTCTAGAACTTTATAAGCCGTGTCGAATGCGACCTTAACCATCTCAATCGGTTAATTTGTTCAAGAGATATCGGGGCTAAAAAGTTAAAAAAATAACATAAAATGTTATTTTTTCCGGATAAATCAAAATATAATGTGCTAAAATGTGTCTGGCATCATACCATCTCTTTCTCTTTATAGTCTCTTTTGATCATCATACAATGTCATCTAACTTTTTCTTCAGTTTAAATCATATTATCAGCAAAAAATGGAAAAAACCCAGTTTGTAATATTTTTCTCAGATATTTCATATATTATTGCTTTGACCTTAGTCAAAACTCATTTAAATCTTGGATTTGATCACTGACATTGATTTCTGCGTCAATACATTTATTTCATAGAACATAATCGAGAATAAAAATTCCAAAGCCGCTTCTTCATTTGGGATTTTCGATTCTTAATTTTTCAAACTCTAGCATAAAACGTAACTTGTTAAAGCTTGAAAAGCTCATAAAAAAATAACTGCATGTTATAGCATTTTCGAGCTCGAAAATATATTCACAGTGATGTTTTCAAGCTCCTTGAGCTCGAAAACAGCGGGAAGTTTTGGGGCTGGCACGCAGGGCCAACCGACGCCCAGATTTTTTTTTTCGCTTTCATGTGTAAAGGATTACAAAAAAACCTATCGGCACGCATTGCGAAGTTCTCAAGATTGTAGCATGGATACATTAGTATAAAAGTATATCTTGTTGTTAATTTTATAGACTTTTTCTATTTATTCATAGTGATTGGCATCGGAAAAAAAGGGATAAAACTCCAATATGATTATTCATACGTGGCGTCTAATTAGCGCGAATAAATACCTAGAACTAAGTTAGTAATTCACATGTTTACATATTTTCCCTATGTCTGTCTTCCTTGTACATCTTTGGAAGCGCTTTATTGTAGCGTCAAAGTGGACTAACTTCATTTGCAATTTCTTCGGGATCATACATTGTCGCTAGTTGTTGTTTTTTTTCCGAGCAACGTGGTATATAATTGGCACATTACTTGAGTCTTGCAAGTAGTTTTTCTTACCCAGGTACAAGCTTGCTCGTGGTGATATATAGCCGGTTTGTAGCGTGTCTTTGATTCAGTCATCTGGCGTGGTAAGCATAGGCTCAATTACCTTGTTAGTTTTGCTAAAGAGTGCGTTTGCCTAATGATTCCTGGTAAGCTTCAGTATGAACAAGTCAATCCTAGGTATTGCTGTTCGATCGAAGTATTTGGCTGCTGATGTATCGCTTGTAATTACTCTCTTCAGTTATTGACAAAGTTACCTCTTGTGTTGTAAAGTGTGTTTTTTCATGTCTGGTGTTTTGCGTTGATGTCTCTAATGATTAGATAGTAGTTTTCCAAATTATTCAATTGGATAGATTTGAAAAGCTTGTCAAATTCATGGTTGAATTCTAAATGATGTTCATGGGCTGCGAACGCTGTCGTTATTATTAAATTTTGTTAGTGCTTTAGTTTTAATCTTATACTTATAGTTTCCAGGATTTAAGACTTGTCTGAGAATTTGTTGTTTATAATCTTATGTTATGAGTTGTGTAATGGATTGCATGATGTCCATATTCGATGATGAATTTGGTAAGACGGGTGAAGGTATGTTTAGATTGTGTTTAATGACTTTACTGGCGTAGGAGTTAGCTGGTCTGGTGAGATTGCTTGCTGGTTGGCTTGTCTTTCTGGTTGCGGTGATTTTCGATGTTTTCGCTAGTGTTTTTTGTTCTAATCTGTTTTTTAATATTTCTATTCTTTTAGGACAACCATAGAAAGGATGCTGGATGTCAGAATCGTCGACAAATAACATAGTAAATTTTGTATTTATTTATATCGGTGTCCGTTCAATCGATTTTGCATTCTTTGAGATCGTGAGTTTGATTGCAATTGACGCAACGGTAAGCTAAGTGACAGTTGGCTGCTGTATGTAATAACCGCTGGCATTTTTTGCATTGTATCTCTGTTTTTTTTATTATTTTTTCCCAGTATATAACTTGGTTATCGAGACGATTGAAGAGTGGAGAGCTCCTGGTTTGCTTGAAGGATTGACCTGAACAAGATAAACTGGTAAAATTTTCTGTTCTTTTATAGATGTTAGAGTTTTAAATCTAGATACTTCAATAAAAAATAGGTTAGGCGTGTTAGTGCTGGATAGAAGTTTCATTACCTCGCTAGGCTCATATGAACTATCAAGTCCTTTGAGCAGAAATGATTGCTTTTTTTCTTGTTTTGGTGTGTATGTATCGTGTTGTGTTTTAGAATCGTTTAAGGAGTCTAATACTTTTTTATAATCTGCATACTTATCTATTCTGACGATGTGTAGATGATTGATTAATCTCTTGACCGAAAAATCTTTGGTTTTTATAACTGATCTAATAGTGTTGATCGTTGCTTTTACCTCTTGACTATGCAAATATATTAATCGGAGGTGGTTTGCTGTTGTTATTTCGTGTATCTGTAGCTGTTGGGGTATCACTGCAGAGCTGTAAGTTTGCTGTAAGTGCCTGAGGAGGTGTTGCCATGGCTTCAAACTTTTTGTTTTTATTTTTCATGACCTGCCAGCCATTGGTATCGGTTTCTTGAGAATTCTTATTGCTATTGACTGCAGAGTCGAGCAATTTGCTAATCTGGGCGTGTGATATTACTGTCTGTTTATATTTGAGTTTTGCTACTTTTTAATTGAGCAATTTCTTCGCAAAGAAGCTTGATTTGATCTTGAAGTTTTTCGATTAATTCATCTTCATTATCTATGCTGGAAGAGCTGTCGTTCAGATTTCTCTTTTGACTACTAGACCTGCTTCGTGTACTATTGAGGTTTGGTTGGATGTTTTTACTTCCTATTTTCTTGTTCACTGCCTTTTCAAGTAGTCTGGCTAGGTGTTTTAGCAATGTTGCAGTTTAAGTAATGCTCATGATTTCATCATCGCTAAGAACGGAGTGTTTCGACTTGAGAGAGCTTGGTTTAGTGTTAGCTTAAAGAATTTGTGGCATGTCTGCCAATGATTTGCCATGAGGCGTAGCCTCGCGGCCTAAATTTACTTGACCACTATTCTGCTCTATTTTTTATGTTACTTACACTTTTTAGGTGTAATATTAGTTTAATTGTGGAAATTATTATTTAGCTGATGATCGCAAAAAAATCCGTCTATCGGATTGGCCCGCAGGGCCAACCCCAAAACTTCCCGCTGTTTTCGAGCTTCTTGAGCTCGAAAAAATTGTCGTGAATACATTTTCGAGCTCGTCGAGCTTGGAAATACTGTTGTATACTGTCGAATTAATAAAAAAACGTTTTTTAGCATTTCTTTCGCCCACGATATCTCGCGAACGATTTAACCAATTTGATGGTTGAGGCGGCAATTTACGTATTTTATCGAGTTCTAAACCTGATCAGATTTTTGACATGTTTAGTTGCGTTATTTGGTTAAGGAGGCAATCAATGCATTTTATTAAGTTCTAGAGCTGAGTAGATTTTGAAGTCGATCGTTTAAATCGTTTCTAAGAAATCAATAAAAAACTAAAAAAACAAATTTCTTTTGTTTCGTAATTCACCGATATTTTTGAGTCTTCTCGATTGAATAATCCGAAATTTCTAGACAAGTTGATGGCCAACAAGCTCCTTCGATTAACTAATAAAAACATAATTCGGGATTTGACTAATTTTAGTTATAATTAGACTACATTAAATTATGATAAGCACCGGTTTTATCTCGCCACAAGGATTTATGTAAATGTTTTTATGTGTAGTGGTTTTTTATGCAAAATTCGATGAAAATTATTTTCAATTTATTATATTACTTCTCGCCGTATTAAATATTAACGAATATTATTCAAAATTAGAGTGGCTAATTAAAAATTTCATGTTACAAAAAAAATTCTTTTCCAATTCATACAAAGAATATAAATTTTGTCTTTAGCAAATACAAAAATAAAAAAAAAAGAAATGCCAACAGCACGTGGTGTTCCCAAGCGGTCACCCATCCAAGTACTAACCACGCTCAATGCTGCTTAACTTCAGTGATCAGACGAGAACTGGTGAATTCAGCATGATATGGCCGTTGACAAAGTATGAACAAGATAATCCGGGATTTGACCACTGTTGATTACAATTAGTTCTATTATGATGACATCTTTAGTGTATATTAACCATCTGCGATTTAGAATATCATCACTTAATATGTTACATTGTTTTATAATTTGATTATTGACTACTATTTCCCGACCGATGTAAAGAAATTTGCCGGTCTAACAAAACACATACTAGGTCTAGATCACCTGATACGAGTACTGGATGTGAATCTCATATCAATTGCATATAACTATATAGCTTTTTTGATCTATTCATTTTATCTCGCTTGATGAAACGTAAATCAATCTCGTTTTTTTTTGTTTTTTAATAGCCAATCAAAAAATTAATGTAAACAAGCGATAATCATTTTCCCGAGTAAATCTTGAAATTTACAAATTTTTACCATATGCCAAGTCATAAAATAAAAAATTAACAGAACAGCTGCAAAGTAATGCGGCTAATAGAGTAGATAATTACTTTATAAAGGTTAAAAAAAAAAGTAAACATTTCTAAGTAGGTTATTTTATACCCAAAATTGAGGACACTTTTTTTTTAAACTTTTAATATTACTTTTTTTTTTTTTTTTTTTCTTTTCGTACATATTAACATATCAAGTTGTATGTTAACTTGAATAAAAATTGCATTTTAAAAAAAAAAAATTTTTTTTTTTTTCAATTCATACAAAGAATATAAATTTTGTCTTTAGCAAATAAAAAAAAAAAAAAAAAAAAAGAAATGCCAACAGCACGTGGTGTTCCCAAGCGGTCACCCATCCAAGTACTAACCACGCTCAATGCTGCTTAACTTCAGTGATCAGACGAGAACTGGTGAATTCAGCATGATATGGCCGTTGACAAAGTATGAACAAGATAATCCGGGATTTGACCACTGTTGATTACAATTAGTTCTATTATGATGACATCTTGAGTGTATATTAACCATCTGCGATTTAGAATATCATCACTTAATATGTTACATTGTTTCATAATTTGATTAACAACTGCTATTTTTCAACCGATGTAAAAAAATTCGCCAGTCTAACAAATTACGTACCAGGTCTAAATCAACTGATTTGAGTACTGGATGTGAATCTCGTATCATTTGCATGTAACTATGTAGCTTTTTTAATGCATTCATTTTACTTGATTCGATTTTAGTTCACTTGATGAAAAATAAATCAATCGTTTTTTTTTTGTTTCTTAATAGCCAATCAGAAAATTAATGTAAACAAGCGACAATCATTTTTCCGAGTTAATCTTGAATTTTACAAATTGTTACCATATGCCAAGTCATAAAATAAAACATCAACAGACCAGCTGCAAAGTAATGCTGCTAATGGAATAGATCATGATTTTATAAAGATTAAAAAAAAAGTTAACATTTCTGTGTCGTTTATTTTATACCCAAAACTAAGGACACTTTTTTTTAAACTTATAATATTACTCTTGTTTTAATTTTTTACGTACTTAATATTTCTAGTTGTACGATGACAGCTAAAAATTGCATTTTCGAAAAAAAAAGTTTTTTTTTCAATTTACAAAAAGAAAATCAAGTTTGTTTTCAGCAAATACAAAAATAAAAAAAAAAAGAAATGCCAACAGCACGTGGTGTTCCCAAGCGGTCACCCATCCAAGTACTAACCACGCTCAATGCTGCTTAACTTCAGTGATCAGACGAGAACTGGTGAATTCAGCATGATATGGCCGTTGACAAAGTATGAACAAGATAATCCGGGATTTGACCACTGTTGATTACAATTAGTTCTATTATGATGACATCTTTAGTGTATATTAACCATCTGCGATTTAGAATATCATCACTTAATATGTTACATTGTTTTATAATTTGATTATTGACTACTATTTCCCGACCGATGTAAAGAAATTTGCCGGTCTAACAAAACACGTACTAGGTCTAGATCACCTGATACGAGTACTGGATGTGAATCTCATATCAATTGCATATAACTATATAGCTTTTTTGATCTATTCATTTTATCTCGCTTGATGAAACGTAAATCAATCTCGTTTTTTTTTGTTTTTTAATAGCCAATCAAAAAATTAATGTAAACAAGCGATAATCATTTTCCCGAGTAAATCTTGAAATTTACAAATTTTTACCATATGCCAAGTCATAAAATAAAAAATTAACAGAACAGCTGCAAAGTAATGCGGCTAATAGAGTAGATAATTATTTTATAAAGGTTAAAAAAAAAAGTAAACATTTCTAAGTAGGTTATTTTATACCCAAAATTGAGGACACTTTTTTTTTAAACTTTTAATATTACTTGTTTTTTTTTTTTTTTTCTTTTCGTACATATTAACATATCAAGTTGTATGTTAACTTGAATAAAAATTGCATTTTAAAAAAAAAAATTTTTTTTTTTTTCAATTCATACAAAGAATATAAATTTTGTCTTTAGCAAATAAAAAAAAAAAAAAAAAAAAAAAAAGAAATGCCAACAGCACGTGGTGTTCCCAAGCGGTCACCCATCCAAGTACTAACCACGCTCAATGCTGCTTAACTTCAGTGATCAGACGAGAACTGGTGAATTCAGCATGATATGGCCGTTGACAAAGTACGATCAACATTATTCAGCAATTGGATACTCTTTGGATTATGAATAGTCTTATTATACATTAATTATCTCTTATTTTTTCAACATCGTGTAAAAAATTATTAACTGTATCAGTTATTTAAATATGTTGAGCTGAAGTATTCATGTAGCTCATGACTAATACAATAAATAATTTTACCTGCAGTAGCAAAGTTTCATATACGCGATACTAATGAGGATAGTATGAAATCTACCAAAGTCATGGTCGATAAAGAAGAAAATGTTCGTATGTTATTTGTTAAAAACAGATTGTTGTTTTCATCGTAATTCACAGCTGTGAGTTTATTGCAGAAATTTAATTTTTCTTAGAGTTACTGGTAGCTGAACGAGCATGTGTGCCGTGTCAATACCAACTTTTAACATCAATTTACTTTATGGGATAATTTAGATAGAGATCGGAAAGTCAAAATTTCGTTTATTGGACACTTCTTTCACTTAAAAAATCTCTTTTTATTTGAAAAAATCGTTTTTCATCTCTTCCATAATTTATTGTAGTTTTTGAGATTTCATTCAAAACTTAACCCTTTTTTTTTTAATCTACATTTGTTATTAACTTTTACAATTGTATATCTGCGATAATAAAACTCGTGTAAATTTCTTTAGTCGTCATCTTGAACTAAATGAATAATTGCTTATATTTCTACAATCTTTACCAATTATTACTACGTTTTTCGATATGTTAACTAGTCAGAGTTACATCCTTTTGAAGACACCATTCACTTCGCAATGCGTGCCTCAATCAGCCGTTTTGTAATCTTCTAGCTTATAATAAGTATAAAAACGTAGTTATTTTTTTTGTGCATTAACTAGTTATTAGGGTATATATTCTTAGGTCGAAGTGCATTTTTGAAAAACAAGTTTATTTTTAATTTGCAAAAAGAAAATCAAGTCTGTTTTCAGCAAATACAAAAATAAAAAAAAAAGAAATGCCAACAGCACGTGGTGTTCCCAAGCGGTCACTCATCCAAGTACTAACCACGCTCAATGCTGCTTAACTTCAGTGATCAGACGAGAACTGGTGATATTTATTTTATTTTTAATTGTTTATTTAACCCATAAAAAAAAATTTTTGTTACACGAATAAACAAAATGTATGTTTTTTTTTTGCTTTTGAGCGTAGAGGATTACAAAAAGGCCATATCGGCACGCATTGCGTAGTTCTAAAGAATTTAGAATGGATACATTAGTATAAAAATATATCTTGTTATTAGTTTTATAGAATTTTTTTCTATTTATTTATAGTGTATGACATTGGAGAAAAGGGGATAAAACTCCAATCTGATACTTCATACGTGGCGTCTGATTTGCGCCAATAAAATACTTAGAACTAGTCAATAATTTAAATGTTTACATATTTACATATTTACAGCTTAAATTACTAAATGACTAGTAGTCTACTCTGTGGCAGCTTCTTTTATAAGCCAAGTGTATTTTTTGGTATTTTCCCTATGTCTGTCTTCCTTGTCCCTCTTGGGGAGTGCTTTATTGTAGCGCCAAAGTGGACTAGCTTCATTTGCAATCTCTTCAGGATCGTACATTATCGCTAGTTGTTGTTTTTTTCGAGCAACGTGGTATATAATTGGCACATTGCTTGAGTCTTGTAAGTAGTTTTTCTTGTCCAGGTACAAGAAGGCTTGTGGTGGTATGTAGCCGGTTTGTAGCGTCTCTTTAATATGGTCATCTGACGTGGTGAGCATGGACTCAATTACCTTGTTGGTTTTGATAAGGAGTGCGTTTGCCCAATGATTCCGGGTGAGTTTCAGTATGAACGAGTCAATCCTAGGTATTGCTGCTTGATCATAAAGTCTCTGGCTGCTGATGTAACGCTTGTAATCACTCTCTTCAGATCTGTATAATCTAGTGCACGATCTTAGGCACTTCCTTTCGAACACTCTCAGTTTTTCCATAGTCGCTGCGCTTTGATTGAACCAGACCGGACAACCATACGTTAGCAGTGGAGGAATCAATGATTGGTAGCATGTTACTTTGACTGAGGAGTTTAGATGTTTATTGTAAAAGAGTCGATTTATTTTGTGGAATGCGTTTCTTGCCTTTTGGAGTTGTATCTTGATGTGCTCGTTGAATCTAAGGGATGAGTCTACTTGCACGCCGAGGTATCGAATAGATGACTTGTGTGGTATTCTTGTATTTTGCATAGTAATGTTAAAAGTTTTCCAGTTTTTTCTATTCTCTTTGGACAATTGTGACAGTTTAGGTCTAAACAGTATTGTTTCGCACTTGGATCCATTAATTTTTAGTCGCCAGTTGTTACTGTAGGTCTGCACGAGTTCGATGGTCGACTGTAGCTTCTCTTGTATTGCACTTATGTTTTTGCCGATTACATATATTAATACGTCGTCTGCAAACGCTATAGCTTTGACACTTGTTGAAGTGTCTTTCTTCTTGTTTTTTTTTTCAGGTACGTTTTGATTATCACAGCTAGTAGTTGCGTCTTGCAGATTAGTTAGTACTTTGTTGTTGATATCGCGCAGTGACAGCACTTTGCTATTGTATATGTTAAAAAGTTTAGGAGCTGATACTGTTCCTTGTTGTAAACCGTTGACTAGTTTGAAAATTGCGTTACCGGATAGAGCACCGTCTGTGACTTGAAAGCTTCTACCTTCTATCATATTCCAGATCATTTTAATAAGGTAAGTGCAAAAGTTTAGTTTTACTAATTTGAATATGAGTCCTCTAATCCAGACGGTATCAAAGGCTTTCTCATAATCAATTGCACATGCACCTACGCACTTGCCGTTGATCAGTGCTTCATAGATATCCGATGTAAATTTAGTTACGGCGTGAACTGTTGATAGCTTGCGTTGAAACCCAAATTGATGATGGGGGATGACATTGTTTTGATTGCAGAACTTAGTCACTGAGTTGATGATAACGATCTCAAATGACGAGAACTGGTGAATTCAGCATGATATGGCCGTTGACAAAGTATGAACAAGATAATTCGGGATTTGACTTCTTTTAATCATTATAAGTTCTATTATAGACGTTAGTTATCGATATTTTTTCAACGTCGTGTAAAAAATCATTAACAGAATTAGCTACCCGGGGAAAAAAGTTTTTATATGATCATATATAAATCATATAAAGTCTTATCATGAAATTGGTCCTATAGAAACTTATATGACTTTATAAAATCTTATATAATCATATAAAATTATATATACCCCGGAAAAAATGATTTTACTTAATCATATATACAATAACTTATATATTACTAGATCTCAAAATTGGCAGGATATGATGATACATAATCAATTATATATAATCATGCATGAATAAAAAAAAAAAATCTATCGGTTAACTGCTATTTTGCCAAGGGGTCACCCATCCAACTAATGTCCTACCTCAATGCTCCTCAACTTTGATGATCGCTTAATTGCCGTTTGCTTCTCTAGTCTGCTTTACCCTTATAAGTATTCAACAAGCTATAGCATTACTTAAATCAAATGATCAAATTGATTCATCCTACATAAATAATGCACCAAATATGATCAAATTTTATCATATTTGTGTTTTATATCAAATTACAAGTTTCTTTAAGATAACCTGCTTATAAGACCATAGAAATTTATATATAAGAATCATAAAACTATGTAAACTTTTATATAATTTTATATGATTTTATATAACCGTATTAAACTCTTTTGTAATCATGCAAATTTATTTATAACTTCATATAAAATCACATAAATTTATATTAATTATCTGAATTCTTAGAAGAATTTTATAAGGTCATATAAGATTTCATATGATCATATATGATCATACATGATTATGTATAACCATATAAAACGTGCTCTTGTAATTTCATAATGTTACATATAACCTTATATGAAGTTACATCGAACTTTATAAAAATTTTATAAGATTATACGAATTATTATAAGAATTTTATAAGATCATATGATTTCGTATATAATCATATATGACTGCATATAATTTATAACATTTTATCTGGTAATGTCATAAACTCATATATAACTTTATAAAAAAATCATATTAACTATTATAAGATCCTGATAAAATTATAGAAATTCGTATAAGAATTTTTTAAGATCGCATGAGCTTTTATATGATCATATATGATTATATATAAGCATATAAAACTCCACCTGGTATTGTTATAAAGTTATATATAACTTTAAATAAAATCACATCAAATGTTATAAAATTCTTATAAGATCATATGAATCCTTCTAAGAAATTTATAAGATTATGTGAACTTTTATATAATCATATATAAACATATATGTTTATATATGATTCTATAAGAACTTTTTCCCGGGTTTATATAAAATCACATCAACTTTTATAAACTCCTTATAAAACTATATAAATTCTTATAAGATTTTTATAAGATCATATGCACTTTTATATAATTATATATAAGCATATAAAACTTTATCTAGTAATTTTATAACGTTATATATAACTTTATATAAAATCATATCAATTTTCATATAGTCCTCACAAGAGTATATTAATTCTTATAAGAACTTTATAAGATCATATAAGCTTTTAAGTAATCATATATAATTTTTATATATTTCTTATATGATCATATATAAATTGTATATAATTATATATGTTTATATATGATCATATAAAATCTTTTTTTCCCGGGTATTTGAATAAGTTGAGCTGGAGTGTCGATTCAGCTCAATACAAAACCAATATATGATTTTACCTGCAGTAGCAAAGTTCTAAATACATGAAACTATTGAGAATAGGATGAAATCTACTAAAGTAGTGATCGATAGGGAAGAAAATATTTATAATCTACTTAATGTAAACAGATTGTAGTTTTCATCATAATTTACGGCTGTCGGTTCATTGCGGACATCTAATTTTAGCAATGTTACACAGCGATCAACTGCTTCGATGAAATTTTAAATTATCACTTGCGGTATATGCAGTAAACTAGAATAATAATAATAATAATGCTTCCATTGCATTTAGGTCATTGCTGAAAGACGCGGAGGATTTTACCATCATGTTTATGACGGCTTTGATGGATATTTTTATGTTCTATAGATCAAAATATTCTTTGATTTCCATTATTAATAACGAAACTCTCAATTCATTATCAGTTATAATCTGTAGTTGATTGTAGGATTCTTTATCCCGTCCAGTCCATAGAATACATAATGAGCAGTGAGTTTCTAAATACATGCTCGATTCTTCAAATCATCTGCCTAAAGTAGCGCAACAGTAGACAAACATCAAAATATATACTGCATGAGTATTTTCAAATACAAAGAAATATTTATCATTTTCTTCGGTTTTATTACAGTTTTTTTTTACTTATACATTTTACATGTTGTTAATATGTTTATAAGTTTTCCATGTAATATTCAGTGTTTTAGTATTACTTAAGTCTATTATTAATACTAATAATCTCTATTTCCAGTCGGTAATGTAACGATATAACACCCATCTACTCAAAAAAAAAAAGATTGCATCGACCGGGACTTGAACCCGGGTCGCCCGCGTGGCAGGCGAGCATCATACCCCTAGACCACCGATGCGATATTAGATGCTTTTATATTGCACAATTTTTCGCATCTCCTAAAAAATTATGGCTTAACTAAAAATGTTAAAAATAGTTATGTTTCTGACACAATATAGTGCAAACCCCATTATGTCAATTAGCGAGATCTATTACTATAGCTAGCTAAATTAAATTAACATAATTATGTTACAGTTTTTTTATTGTATTTTCCAACCTGTATGAACTTTTATGTAACCTTGTATGTGAAAAAATAAAAATAAACTTTTCAAAAAAAAAAGAAAAAAAAAATACCGATGCGATTAGTTTCTGTCCGCATGCGGTACGACATAGATCGTGGGTGCAGTCCTCCTGCGTGTTAATTATATGAGCGCATCTTACGGTTTATTAAACTTACTAAACTACACTCAATTTTGTGCATTAATGCAGTGCAACTTTTGTGCTGATTCGTTTCTGTATTTTTTGTTGTTTTAAATTAAAGAAGCTAACTAACTTATAACAAACTAGGGGCTGTGACCCATCTATAGGTCAACGATACTCGGTAATCCAAGTTACATGAGCGTAAGCCCACGTACCAGTGCACAAAACCTTGATCCATAACTCATCAAGCACATAAAAGAGTTCCAAAAATTATATAACACAAATAATTTCGTGGAAATATTTGAAAAATATAAGCGTAATTCGATTCAAATCAACCTAAATAGTTTTAGATGTAGCAGCGTCTCATCAGATGACTCTGATGCTGATGCCGGACTAAATATGCACCAAGATGATCCAGAGTTTAAGCTCAGGAGAAGAGCCACTAAAACCCATAAGGTAACCAGTAACCCAGATGTCAACACCAATAATAAATTCTCAGGCCTAGAGGAAAACATCGACATGGACACTGATGCTCACCGCAAGCCAATCAAAAGAAGAGTTAGCGCTACATTTATTAAACCAGATACCAACTTGAAGGCGCAACCTAAAGCCAAATCACTACCAGTGCAGGCGTAATTGTCATCAATTAAAGATTCCATCAATTTTCTAAACAAAAACAGTATACCAAGTGCTAACTTTACGATTCAAGATTACGATGGTAAATTGACTAGTATTTTTACTTCAAATATGGATACATATGATCGAGTAATTAAGCTATTAAAAGAAAAATCCATACAATATTTTTCTTACACACCGAGGCATAAAAAAGTAAAATCTTTTGTCATGTAAGGTATCAGAGAAGGATACAATGAAAATGAAGTCCAAGATACAATCAATAATCTTAAGGTAGAAAATGCAAAAGTATTAAAAACAACCAAATCAATTTTTGACATCGAAAAGGATACTAGGTATCATTTTATTATAAACATTACCCACGACAGTATTGCAGCACCACTCACGAGAACCAGAAGACTTTAAAATCAAGACATCAGGTGAAAAAGACTGCGTAAATTACTGATCTTTCAACTTAGAAACTGCCTCCAATTTGGACACCTCAGCACCAATTGCAATTTTAAACCTAAATGTAAAAATTCTCTGGGGAGCATGAAGCCAAAAACTGCATCATTGTAGATGCTAACGATAAAAACAAATTTCTGTGCACCAACTGCGATGACCAAGATCACTTTGCAAGCTACCAAGGATGCCCAGTAACTAAATTCGCTAAAAAACTAACAAAGCAAGTGAAAGAAGAGAAACCAGCTATCAAAAGAGCTACTACCATCAATATCAGCAATTGGGTCAATTCAAATCGTTCATTCACCAACATATTTAGGTGGCAATAAATCACAACAGACCCTGCCTTTACCAGCTCATCAACAGACTAATAATTTACATAATCAGTCTGATAATTTACAAAATAACTCTAAATAAGAGCAGCTTTTGAATAATTTCGAAGATGAAATTCTGCGTGAAATTAAAAAATTAAATGTTAAAATCACTAGGTTGATTAGAAAATCTTATAGAATTTAATAGATTCTCATAAATTCCCATAGTTAAGCATATGACATTATACATACCGCTATACGAATCTATTGGCTTTGTTAAGCAGGGCAATAACTCTAGCAGGATTGATTTCATTATGACTCACCTCAGCTTAATTTGATTCATTAAAAACCTCATTCAGCGAAATGACAGAGTGATAATTCTATTTTTCTAGATTCGTAGCTATGATAATTTAATATAAAGTAAACCAAACTTCAATGGAACAGATATCACTACGATTTCAACAAATGTATTTTGATGAGATCTATCATGGGGTAGCATACCAAAACTAATTAATGTACTTAGGATAAATCTTTTTTTGATAATTTTATACTTAAAAATAATGTCAAACGTCTAATGAGAAATAAAATTTTACTTTTTAAACAGAAAAACCACTGACGCAAACGAGTTTTCGATCCCATACCGTACATGAAAGATCTGGATGTGCAATTCAATCTAAAACCTTATCAATGTTCATAAAGTTCAAATCTCAACATCACTCAGCTTCTATACGGTAGATTAGTGCGTTGAATGCTATACTAATTTATTTCTTTCTTGTTGCTGTAATATATAAAATCTGACTAGACATTGAGCTTCTTTACGAAAGCAACGGTCTACCAACATGATCGAAATCAATCGTGGACAAATCCAAAGGATAATTATCCATTTCACGCACTAGCGAAAATTATTTTTACTTATCTACTTCAGCAACGCTTATCAGATATTGTCGGCTGATTTTTTCTCGGAAACAAAATCGCTAAATACAAATTACAGACTGCACATTGATGCTCTACTAATTTTTTGATAATGTTCGTTTGTTTAAGAGAAAAACCCGACTAAAGTTTCTGATTACTGTATTAGCGCAACAAATATAATACTGCTCGCCTACTTGGGCGTATAAGAGAAGAAATTAAGAACGCCTGTTAACACAAATAGTATTAGAGTGCGTAACGAGTGGATTAAGTTAGATATTTTTTGTTATTTGCAGTGGCTTCAGCACGAGTTCGAGGCGCGTAAGCACTAGCTGGATACAAGTGCTAAAGACACTGTGTAAAATCTTGTTTGTCCTAATGACAACAGTAGAATATATATGGGGCATTCCACGCCAAATCGACCACTTTTGAACCCGAACGCTTTAGATTTGGCTGAACATTTTTTCTCTTTTTCTACCGCATCAAACACATTTCTCATAATTTTTTCAAATTTTTTCACCCAACCAAAAAGAAGTTATGAAATTTTGAAAAAAATAGCTTTTTTCATTTTAAATAGCTATAACTTTTTCAAAATTCGACTGATTGGAACGTTTTTTTTTTTTTCAAATTTTTGTTTTTAAATTTACTTTTCGAAAAATAATACAAAAAAATTACTGCAACCTATCTTCATTGTTTTTTTGTAGATTTTTGGAAAAAATCAAAAATTTTTCGATGTTTACCATTTTCGATTTTTGATTTTTTAGTAGATTTCATAAAAATCTAACTATTGTATTTGTCCTCATGATGGAATTTTCGAAAAATTTTGCTACCTCTAAACTCATCTTGTAACCGTGCAGCAAGCGTAAGACGTGAGAGTGTGGCTCTCTCGCTTCAATTATTTTCTCTCCCTCTCTCTCTTCTTGCTCTGAGAGTCAAGTGCAGTAGTTTAGTCTCAGCGTTAGAATTTGGGGGATGATTTCGCGCAGCATGGGACCGCAAATTAGTCCCTGCGCATAATGAGGTGGGGTCAACGCAGGTTGGTGGCCCAGAGAACTGACCCAAGACGATTCAAACAAAAGTTAGTGTGAACTTGTAGAGTAATATACTATTTATGCAGTTTGGCACTTTGACTATAGTCACAATTTTAAACCGATCGCTTTGAAACTTGGTATACGTATTCTGCAGGTGACTACCCTGATCGAGTTTAAAAATGAGCTCAATCGGTCGATTAGTTTAGAAGTTATAGCATTTCAAAATTTCCAAAATTCATGTTTTTACTTATTCTTTCTTCAATATCTTTTGAATATGATAACTTATCGACTTTCTATAAAATTCTTCTGAAAGCTCTTCAAATAAGCTTTAATTTTCATGCCTACATATGTGCCTAGACCAAGGAAATTACTTACTTTACCATTCATTTAATGAAATTTTGCTATTGCATTAGTTCTCCTACTTCTTAGTGAATTCATGGAGCTACTTAAATTCATATTATTTCATTGTGACACTCATAAAATTCAAACATCTTAATTCAGTAGGTATACACAATTTTGTTTTATCGACAGTGTATAAATGATATGATATATCAATAACAAGATTACCATTATAGTTATGATAATAATATTCTCTATATCTACTTGTCGTTTGATATTCTAATAGGCTTTTGATTTCAAATATTAGTTCTAATTTCAAGTATGACACTTAGATATATCACAATCAAATTTTATTCTTAGATTATTTTATTAGCGGATTTTATTGAAAGCAAATTATTGTCTTTGTCCTTATGGTAGAATTTTCGAAGAATAAAACCATTATCATAATGCTTCGAATAGGATCCGAAATACTATTAGTCCGATAGTTTTAATATATGCATTGGTATCTTTAAATAACGTCAAATCAAAACATATAGTGCATTATCATTAAAAATTCTTCTGAAGCTGATTAAGTTAGCTTCAATTTTTGGCATCATACTTATAATATTTTTATTTTTTTTGTTTTATCATCTTGAGAATTTTGAAGAAAATGTCAAAAAAAATTTTATTTCGTTATCAACTTTTATTTGAAAGATGAAAAAAATCAAATAATGAGAAATCTACTTCCATTTCGGCTGCCGAATGGCCATTTTTTTTTTTATTTCAAGCTTTGACATTTTATACAAATTCTCAAATGTTGTCAGAGTGGAGTTTTTTCGATTTATATTTTTTTTCCAATTGAAAAAAAAAAATGTCTTTAACTAGCCTTATTTCTCATAACACCATGCTTAAAATTTTTGAGAGTGCTCAGAGAACTTTTAAATTTAGAAAAAAACAATAAATTTAAATGGTAATCATCGATATGATTTGAGTTTTGTTCGAAAAATCAAGTTAAAAAATAGAGGTACTTTCTGAATAATTTTTTTGTATTTTTTTCTGAAAACAACATTCAAAAACGAAGAAAATAAAAAAAAAAGTTTTCGTTTGGTTCATTTTTGGACAAATGCTGGGAATTCAAAAAAAAAATTCTTTTGACCATAAAGCAATGAGTGTAGAAGAAATTTTTTTTGAATTCCCATTATATGTCCAAAATCGAACCAAACGAAAACTTTTTTTTTTATTTTCTTCGTTATTGCATGTTGTTTTCAGAAGAAAATACAAAAAAATTATTCTGAAAGTACTTCTATTTTTTAATTTGATTTTTCGAACAAAATTCAAATCATATCGATGATTACCATTTAAATTTATTGTTTTTTTCTAAATTTAAAAGTTCTCTGAGCACTCTCAAAAATTTTAAAATGGTGTTAAAAATAAGGCTAGTTAAAGAAAATTTTTTTTTTTTAATTAGAAAAAAAAAATATAAAGCGAAAAAACTCCACTGAAAAATCTTGAGGATTTGTAGAAAATGTCAAAGTTTGATATAAAAAAAAAAAAATTTTTAATCAAAAATGGTAAACATCTAAAAATTTTTTCCAAAAATCTACAAAAAAAAATGAAGATAGGTTGCAGTAATTTTTTTGTATTTTTTTTTCGAAAAGTAAATTTAAAAACAAAAATTTTGGAAAAAAAACGTCCCAATCAGTCGAATTTTGAAAAAGTTATAACCATTTAAAATAAAAAAGCCATTTTTTTCAAAAATTTATATCTTTTTTTTGGTTCGGTAAAAAAATTATGAGAAACATGTTTGATGGGGTAGAAAAAGAGAAAAAATTTTCAGCCAAATCTAAAGGGGTTGGGTTCAAAAGTGGTCGATTTGGCGTGGAATGCCCCATATGTAAGAAAGATGTAAAGATATAAAATCTAATTAATTTTATGGGAGAAGGGAAGCGAGTGAACTGGGAGCTTGGGTTATTCGATGGGTTTTGAAAGTGGCTATTTATACTATTTACATATATGCAGTGTAGTCACTTTGTGACTTTCCGCTTTGGTGAAGTGTTGGTTTAATCGAAGCACCTCCTGATAAGTAACTGGTAGCATATAATTTCCGCTTTTTCTTCTGAATTCCTGTCGTAGAAGATTCTAAATGTCATTAGACAAGAATTTGCGATTTCAGTATGCTATGGAGGTTAAAAAGAGGTTAGAAAGTATGAACAACATAATTTGGGATTTAACTTCTTTTGAACATAATTAGTTCTATTATCCATTAATTATCGATAACTTTTAAACGTTGCATAAGAAACCATCAATAACATCAGATGAGTTTGAGTGTCTTTCTAACTTGAAAATAACGTAAAATATAATTTTACCTGCAGTAGCAAAGTTTCGTATGCGCGATACTATTGAGGATAGTATGAAATCTATCAAAATAGTAGTCGATAGAGAAGAAAATTTTCTAATGCTATTTATTGTTATGAGATTCGCGTTTTCATGGTAATTTACAGCTGTCAGTTAATTGTGGACATCTAATTTTATTAATGCTACATAGCGATGAACTGTCCCATTGGAATTTGTAATGATTACCAGCAGTATGTTCACTAACATTGAATCACAAGAGCGGGATTATAAAGCAGGTACATACTAGACGAATACTTACAGATTCTATCAAAAGGGTATTTCTATTGTCATTACTTAATTGCATATTCAATATAACCAGAAGATTGCAAATAAGAATATTACCGATCTTACTACTGGGTACATTCCTCAATTTTAGGAGAATAACAATATAACAGTATCGATAGATGTTAATAAACATCGAATAAATCGAAAACCAAAAATTATAACGTTAATTTATAGCATAAAAAAATTTTTTTTTCACTAACATGGTAATCGTTTCTTCTAGAAGATAGTTGTAGATACGAAATGAACAATAATTAATAACGAAAGAATTCAAAAAATAAAAGAGGTAAGAAAACCTCATGTTACCTAAATAAGAGAAACATCATCGAATGAGAAGTATTAAATAAACTCGGGATATATTTTTTCTTTCAGAAATTTCTTTGAAGAGTTAAAACTAATGATTCAGGGAGCCCCCTTAAAAAAAAAAAAAAAAAATTTCGAAACATAATGGACACCCCAATAAACCTACATCGAACTTTAAAAAGATTGAAAAAAAAAAAAACAAAAATTATCGCTCGAACAGGGACTTGAACCCTGGACCCTCAGATTAAAAGTCTGATGCTCTACCGACTGAGCTATCCGAGCATATGGTACGGCAAAATGCTATGTTATAATTGAACCAAGTAGACCTAGTGATTCAATAATAACTTTATTATCATTATTACGATCTTCTTCCGATAAATAAAAACTTTACAATATTAATTTTTACAAGTTTTGATGAAATTTTCTGGTTTAAAAAAAAAAACAGTCCTGGTCTTTCCATTAAGCTGCTCTGAATTTTTTTTCAGTCCTTGTTTATTGGATATTATTATATATACTAACGTAAATATATTTATCGCAGTAATATTATTTATTAATAAGTAATTAATTATTTATTCTACTGAGGGATTCTTTCGATAAATTATTTCGACGGAATCAATCATTTTTAAGTAATACCACACCATTCTAAACTTTTAAGCTTACACACACAATCATACCCATATAAACTTGTACAGGAAGTCAATAGTCAAGTGGGGATATAACTCTCTCTTTGTGAATCCATCTTTTTAAGTACAATGACTCTCTCTCTAACTTTAACAATGAGGACCTTGAAATTCCTAGAATCCAAGTTACAGAATACACGACAGTAGGTAGACACTTCCCACTTTGATAAGAAATGGGGCGGGGGGTAAGTTAAGAAATGTAAAAGTTAAAATCTGTTGTTTGAAAATTATCTTTCTAGCACTAAAATTTTGGTTTGATTATAGTTTGCTTGTTACTTAGTTTCGTTCGGTAAAAACCAAAAAAAATGTTGGAAAATCCAAAAGTGCACACCTCAATCGCTCATTTTATTTTTAATTACTATTTTTATTATATAATATTAATGTTTTTTTTTTTTATTATGAACTTTTATTCAACTTAAAAATTATCAATTTGATTTTTTTATTTCTTATTTTCAGTTTAATATTTTTTTACTAACATTTTTTTTTAAATATCCGGCCTTTTGTCTTAGATGTCGTTTTTTTTTTCAAACATATTCATACGCTAGTGCTGCCACCATTAGTTGATAGAGAGAAACAATGAAAAAAATAATAACAACAGTAAAAAAATAGCAGCTAAATTTTTTACGAATAATCAATTTTACGTCGTTAATGAATTACAATTATACTAAAAGGATTCAGATAGTAATTTTCATAAGGGTTCTTGTGATAAAAAATACAAAGACAATAAAAAAATAGTTAGGCCGATTAATGGTGTCTATCGAGAGTTATCGTGTTTACGAAGTTTCATACGTAACAATTGACAGCACTGGTTTCTTGAGTTAAAATAATTTATTTTAAACGAATAAAATGATGAATCGACTTAATGTTGGGTTTAAATTGTTCCTTAATAAATTCTCTATATGCTAGTATACAATTTTACCTATCTTGGTAGAATAAAAATAGTGTAGAAAGATTTTTATATGAGTAAAATAGTCGAATAAAAAAAACCGTCCATAAAGCACACCTGCGCTTTCGCGCTTGAGGTGTGCAAAATTTTACAGTAGATTTGTGTTTTGTAAAAGAATATCTGAGCGGCAGTCTAGTAAAATGTTTTCCTTCGTGAAACGATCATATGACGCAACGAAGTTGATGAAAAACGAAATTGAAGAAACTGTGTTACAAAAAACCTTTGTAAGTGTACTTATACTATTGATATTATTATGCTAAAGCGGATCTTCAAATTTTATTTAGATTCGGATCAGACCCGCCGTTCAAGAATTAAACTATAACAATAAGGTCCTGTATGTCAAGAGCAAGAAACTTTCTTTCTTTTCCTTTAAGTTGCATTAGGGTGCTTCGTTTGAAACGAACATTATTTTTTTTTAACTGACACAAGAAAATTTTATTGTTTACGTTGAGAAAAATTCCCTGAAAATTTCAGCTCTTAATTTTAATTTAAGTATTTTCTCTCGAGCATCAAAGTTTTCACATTTAAAAAGCATGTAGATCGAATAACCTTTTTTTCAAATTACTATAACTTAGCCCGATTTTAAGCTATCGTTTTGAAACCAGTTATTATTAGTAGAGAATTTGTTGCTTTTTAAACGTGTATAAAATTATTTTGCTCTAACTCGATCTATGTCGATTGTATCAGCTCCGAAAGTCAATTTTTCACTTATTTCATTTTTTTTTTGGTTAATAGTGAAAAAACGGCTCATCTTACGAAAAATATGCATAGAACCAATCTTTGAGGAAATTTTGTCCTCTACAAAATTGCTCATTACATTTATATTGCTAACGTGCACTGTTCATGAAATACAAGCAGTTTAACATTTTGCAGTAAAAAATATTATTACTATAATAAGCTTACAATTTTTTTTGCTGTAAAATGTTAAACTACTTGTATTTCATGAACAGTGCACGTTAGCAATATAAATGTAATGAGCAATTTTGTAGAAGACAAAATTTCCTCAAAGATTGGTTCTATGCATATTTTTCGTAAGATGAGCCGTTTTTTCACTATTAACAAAAATATATGAAATAAGTGAAAAATTGACTTTCGGAGCTGATACAATCGACATAGATCGAGTTAGAGCAAAATCATTTTATACACATTCAAAAAGCAACAAATACTCTACTAATAAAAACTGGTTTTGAAACAATTCCTTAAAATCGGGCTAAGTTATAGCAATTTTAAAAAAAGTTACTCGATTAACATGGGTTTTAAATGGGAAAACTTTGATGCTCGAGAGGAAGTACTTAATATTAAAATTAAGATCTGAAATTTTCAGGGAATTTTTTTATCAACATAAACAACGAAATTTTATTGTGTCAGCTAAAAAAAAAATAATGATCGTTTCAAACGAAATGCCCTCATGTTGCATACTGTCATAAAGTAAATAATTATATCTACCAAAACTAAAAAATCTTTTGTCAGCAAAAATATTAACGTTGATTAACATAAAACAAAATCTCAACTGCTGAGAAAAAAAAACAATCGTTTTGGTTAACCCGTCAGCACTCCCGTGATTTTTAGTGCCTCGCTTGCACTACAGCGACATCCTATAAATTGAATAGTGTCCTGTGAACAAAATGCTCATAACGGGAGTGCTAAAGGGTTAATATAATTTGTTCTCTATTCAGATAAATAAAACTCGAACTCCTAATAAGCTTCAGTATCCATAGTTCAGCTTATAAGGATTGACGTTTCAATAAAATAAGGAGATATTTATCGACTTTGGATAATTGTTTGCGAATTTACAGCTTTAAAAATTACGCAAATTACAAAACAAAATCACACATTGATGGAATATATCTCAGGTTACAAGATAACAAAGAAAATAAAGGTGTCACAGAGTACTCAAAAAAGTAAAAATTAAAGAATCATAAAATAACAGAAATATTGTGATCGTTTTTAAAAAAAATAGTAAAAATTTTATGTCTTCATTATGTTTGATCACTGGTAATTAAACAAATTTTTTACCTTCAATTTTATACTGCATTTAGAAATTTTTATAATTTATATATTCATATAATCCATATTAATAAATATGAAAACAAAAAATTCATTATTTTTATAACATTTCGAGATTTACGTCATTCAAATATAAAATTTACCTTAGCTTGTAGTGCTCAGCATCAAATGTGTCGCCATCTCGCCATCATAAAATAGAAATAGTTTTTGTAATTTCTTCTTTATCGGCTATTTCACTACTTAAAGTAACATATCGATCAAACAAAGGTTTTAGGTTTTATCATTACGAGACCTCTCTTTCTCTTTCCTTTACTTGCTCAAACAAGCATCAACGTCTGTTTATTTTCAATTTTAACTGTTTAGAAACCCGATCTGAAAAACACTGAAATACACAAAAGCTTTTTTGTTCAACCAATATAACGATGCAAGTATTCTTAAATCATGGATATATTTCAAGATGAGCGTGAATGTAGCAGATGTGAGAACAATTTATAAATGTTAAATAAATTAATTAATTAATTAAAATAATGAAATTAAAAATAATGCGCGTACTGGCTTTTAATTCTGGAAATACGCATTTACTAATTTTTATTCTACTTACATTTTATGTATTTATTTATTTATTTAAAAATTAAAAAAATGACCAATTGTCAGCTACATTCACACTTGTTATTTTGAGACAATCACTAACAATATATATATATATATTTAAAAACGTATTAACCTTAATACTTGTATACATCATGAAGTTTTTTCTGTACGCTTGAATCTTCTGCGACACATAGTTCACTTTATATCAAAGATAATATTTATAAATTCAATCTATATTATTACTTGAAACCTATTAATTTTTCAACTTCACTCAACTATTGATATTCTATTAATTTTTAATTAAAAAAAATATATCGTTGCGTTCGTCCACTGCTTGATACTTGTAATTTCATTACTCATTCACATTACTATTTAATTATTGACAACTAATTGTGACTTTTATTTTCAAATATTATTTATAATTCATCAATTGTTAATCGTAGGTTGTTAAATAATTATCAAAACATCTATCCGGATTGTGTATTAAAAAAAAATGACGACTTATCAATAATCTACGCTCTACGCACCGCAGTCGCTGAGACAATGGATGCTGATGTGTGGACACGAGTGAGTAAAAATTGCGGGAAGGGCCCCCTTGCTTTAGTTTTTTCTTTTTTTACATTGTTACCGACTGGACTATTTTTTTAAAACTAATACAAATTCTTTAAAAGTATTATTAATGAAAATTCGTTTGTAAATTCAATTGTAAATCATTAGGTATTAAATAAAATATCATGAATTAAATAATATCCCTTTTTTTCAATTGTAAATTATGAAAATATATGACATTACCGCATAAAAAAAATTTATTTATTCTTGTAGTATTTTAATTACTATTGATTGCAAAGTAAAAAAGTTATTACTTTAAGTACATGGTCGAGATTTTTAAATAAATGAATTTTTTCCGGCGATTTAAAATTTTTGATTAAAAGATTTTAATCTTGTTTCAGATCATGGAACTTTGAATAAAAAGTGATTTATCAGTTACATGACAGCAGAATGATATAGCCGTACCTAAGATATACTGTTTTTAAGATAAAGAAGCTAATTATTATAGTTACACTATCAGTAACTAGCTAGTATAATTATTAACTAATTAAGCAAATATTGTTACACGGAAAAAAATGAACTATATAAATTGAGAATGACAAGTAATATAATGATAAAGTGATCAGTAAATACCATCATTCTAAATAGTAATTTTTTTATTTGTGATTAAAACGCGAATAATTACAGGATAAGGATGAAAATTTATTGTCTATGTAAGAAAAATTACTATTTGAACTTTAAAAATCGTAACTGATACTTAGAAAATAGACTACACGTATTATAAAATTTACTATTTGAATGCTAAAATTCCCCATATTGACAATCGGGTTCCGGGTTATAATTTCAAACAGTAATTTTTAAAGTTTATTTTTTTCCGTGTACTAATATTGTAACTATAATTCTGTTTTATTTTTTCAGATTCAAATATTAAATCTCCTCAGAATCGTTGACTTATTTTTTATACAAGTTTTATCGATGGCTGATTCTATATTGATTAATTAGATTTGTTATCTGCTGTTTCTGCTCTTGAAAATTAAAAAAGTGAACTATTAATTTATCAATAAAAGAGTTTACTACAAGTTGAAAGACATAAATTAAATGGAATAATTCTTTAATAACAGTAATAAACTTTATTCATATAATGATTGATCTTCGCTACAACTGTTTTATTGTGTTAAAAAAATTTTAATCATATTCTGGGTTTACTAAAGAGAGCCGAATATCAATTTTTTTTTTAAATTAATTAATTGCGTACTACCAATAACATTGATATTTATCACAAAATAAAATGCATGCGAAGAAAAACAATTTTTAGTCAATATCTTTAATTTATACAAGTTCAAACAAGAAAATTCACAGCCGAAAACCTATTTTCAATACACTATTTCATAGAAAAATTTTATTTAAAAAATTTCTTGAGTCTTGATCGTCTAAATATAATTATTTCCAACTAAATCTCAATTTTTACTTAAAATTATTATCCGGCAATTAAATTATGCAGTTTTTAAGAATAAAAGACATAGAATAGTCAGAATGTATTTATATTACTTTTATTTATTCCACTAAAAAAATATTCTACTATAATAAATTATAAATAAATAATAATTTATTAATTACTAACCAATGAACGCAAAAACTAAATTACAAATTTCACAGCACTATAGCACCTACTATATTATTTACTATGTATATAAAAAACATGTCTCAATAATCCTAACTGTTATATGTATCAGGTTCATTTGTTGTTTTCAACACCCCAATCACTGATCAATCACATTGAAGATAGTATATGATAATTTCATTATCTACAAAGAAAAATTATAATAAGAAAAAATAATGTTTTACCAAACTTAAACAACGGACATTTATTTGTCCATTGCTTTCAAGTAACCGATTACGAAATTTATTTTTAGGATAAAAAATTGGATTTTTATTTGTTGTGACAAATCTACCGTCAGTTCATAATGGACTGATAATTAAAAAAAGTACTTAACAAAGTAATGGATTGTTCTATCCCGATCTTTTCTAAACTACTTTTATAAAATTAAATTGTGTTCTATTACGTTATATTTGCAATATTAAATTCAATATCAATAATATGACAAAAATAAATAACAAACACGTAATTAATATTGCTTAGCAAGGTAATGTGACTTTGAAACCCCTTTAAAAATACCCAGTAACAAAAGAAAAGCTCATTTACATTTAAATGAAATTCACGATTAACATTTGGAAACATAAAAAATATATACTAACGCTTTTAAATGAATCCAGAGATAAATCTACAAAATATCCACTAACAAAAATAACATCTTTTATAGTTTTTGACATTATTATCGTAAGTAATTTTTGGACTTCCACATCAATGGCATACCAATTAGTTGAAAAAATGACATGACGAAGATCTTCAAACTGTTGATGCAAAAACATACATTGATATTAATTAAATATAAAAACGTATATTTCAATTGAAAGAAAAGGTTTAATCAAATACGTTTATAATTTTACAATTTAACTAAAAATTTACTGAGCTTAAGAGTCGAACTTGCGACTATCGCACGCCTGCCCCATGGGCAGTAACAATTGTATGATTTTCTTTGAATCTCTGACGTAAGTTTTCGATAAGAAATATAATTAAAATAAAAAATCTTTACCAAAATATTTATGAAAATAAAATTGAAATAATAAAATAAAAAAAATTTAATTTGATACATAATATTACCTCTAAAGTTACTTGATGTGCAGAAGCACACTGACCAAATTGTTGAACACATTTAAGAGCAAAATAAAATGCATTAACAATAAGAGAAATATCGAAACTAGATCGACTCAGTAAAAGTGTCAGTGTACACATAACAAACGAATTAATAACATAATGAATAAAAACAGTTTCTGCAAACAGGCTATTAGCACATTTAAATAAACTAAAAATTAGAAGCAAAAGTAAAACAATTTATTATTGTTAATCCTTACAATTATAGAAAATAATATAGAAATAAAAAAAAAATACAAAACTTAACTGTAAAAGTGCAATATGACTTTCGACCCATTTAGCAATTAAATATTTTGGTGAATTTTCATTAGTTTTTTCAACACTCAAATTATCATTACTCTTATAATCATTATTTTCTAATTTGGTAATTATCATTCGAAAACGATATTGGAGTATACAAATCTTAGCACAAATTTGCAACATCATGCTTGGAAATAATATACCAAATGTAGTATTAATAATACCAATAGTGACTACTGTATAGCATTGACTTGCAGCTGTTATAATGAATATTTTTGGCTCAGAATAATTAAACGGCATTTTACTTCTATAAGGTAACACTGTTGGCATAATCATTTGAAAAGCATTAAACCCGGTATACCATAACGTTGATAAAAGCCCTAATGTTAAACAAACAAAATTGACAATCCTGTGAAAAAAATTAATTTAGCCTGAACTCAAATTAATTTTATTGTGTAAAATATCAGAAAAATTATATACGTAATTTATTTAAAAAATAGAAAAAAAAACTATATACATATTGTGGAAATCAGTATTTACGTTTCATTTAAATAAAATAAAAAAGAAATAGAAAAAGTTTTTTTCAATAGATATCGTTATGAAAAATAAAAAAATTCCTATAAAAAAAAAGACAACATCAAAATAAGTCGGCATTAATTTGACATTAAATCTCATATATATTTTATTTGTTTCTATAAATTTTTATGGATAATAGGGTAAGAGCACCAGTACCCAGCCCCTAACCAGTAGCCAGCCGGTCATATACTTTAACATTGGCTCAAAATATATATAGATATAATTTAACATGAGGTGGCTGGCTACTAGTTTGGGGCTGGGTACCGGTGCTCTTACCCTAACCGTATTATAATATATAATACGTATATATAATTTCAGATTTTTTACAATATTAATTCAGATTAAATTATTTATTAGCTAAAAATAATTGAAAGATTAAATAAACCAGCATCTTTGAAAATTATATAATTTTTGGTAATGCTAAATAATTTGAATAGTTATAATTACTAATAGAACAATAATAATTACCTATTAATGTCATCATACTTTTTTTGTATCAATATTTCATCGTCATTTCGTAAATTAAATGGCTCGCTGTGAAGATAAATATTTAAATTTAATAGATCATTACGTTTTTTGACCAAGCAAAATATTTTTGCAAAGTTCTCAATAGACTGTAACATCAGTGTAATAATATCAATTGAACCAAAAAAATCAATATTTCTAAAATTAATATCCATTACTCCAGTCATAAAAAATAAATAGTTCATTAACATGACAAACATAGTATAACAATTGTATAGATGTGCTTTTAAACCATGCCATTTAATTGGTCTCCAAAGTCCAACAGCCATAAAAAATTTCCAATAAATATTTAGCATACCCATTTTTTGTACTTCTAAGGCTTCAATTTAAAAAAAATTATATTTATACGTGTAAACTTATGTGTTAAGTTTCGTGGTCAAATTTTAACTGAACAATGAACTTCGTTTATTATTCGTTCTTCAGTCCTCCCTATAAGAAAGGCGCCTATCCGTCTAGCAGTAGACAATCATACGACATTGTTGCTATTATAATAACTGAAAATTGTCATAGGACTATTAAAGTATTTAATTATTTATGCCCAATTATTTTGATAACCGATAATAAGACATAATTATTATGAATAAATAAAGATTCACAGAATGCAAAGGGCTGCTTTGTCAGAGCACCATACAATGTAAAGTCAATCGATATGGTTCGCTCACTTTTTAGTAGCAATAGCTCTTCAGTTGCTCATAGAACTTAAACGCTCTTACTTTAACCAAGACATTACATAGAGAAAATAATTTTATTTCCAATGGATTATTGAAAGTAACGACTTATATCTAAAATAAAAGAAGTTAATTTATGAAAACTATATTTTATTTGTTTTATTCTTCGATAATATGAAAACACATTAACGAAGAGAAATAAAAAAAAAAAACATATAAAAATAAATTCAACATTGGGGTGAAAAAAGTAAGTTTATTAAATTAATGTAAAATTTATTTTAATTTCAGAGCCTGTGAAAAACAAATTGAATTTATTTATTTTGGTATTTACTTAATGCTACTGGATAATACAAAAAATAATCGAATGTAAGTAAACATATTTTTATTTTTAGTACAATTTATTTTTAGCAGAAGGAACGTCAGAACGGTGATTTACTTACCATAAATTTATACTCATAAATAAAAAATAACATTTATTTTTAGCAACTGAATTGCATAATCTTTATACTCAAACGTAAACATAATAACTTATAAGGACTATGATATTCAAATAAACAAAATATTTATCAAATATTTCAAATATGATATTCGTAAATCAAATATGATATTCAAATAAACAAAATATTTATCAAATTCTCAACATACTGTAAATAAATATTTTTTATTCATTTAATAGTTGATATAAATTGATTTTTCAGCGTTTTTATTAATAATATTTTGTTATAATTTTTATTTTTCTACTCCCTGATTAAACAAAACTATTTACTCAATGGTGAATGTATATTATCTATATAGTATTAAAATTGAATCGTTTTGAATCACTTCTAATCGATTTTAATTGTTTTTTTTTTTTCATCACGGCTCTCACCCGTAAAATTGAAAATTTTTCAAAATGGAAAAAAATTATTGCATTCAGTATTGACCATATTTTTTCACAATTTTTATTTTTATGTGTGTACTTATTTAATAATATAATTATAATTTTTCATTCTCTCTTGCAAAATAATTTGATTTATAAAATATTATATTTTATTCGTGTGTTTCTACATTTTTTATGCTATATACCTATTCTATTGAATTTCAAACCATTATCGGTCCCATGTATGAATGGCGGTAAAAAAATTTAATTCAAAAATTGCGCTTATGCCCGTGAGCAGCAGCGCAACCAACAATAAAAATCTCTACAATACCTAACCATCAAAATTCAAATTATCAACCGATTTTAAAATGGTAACTCTAAAGTAAAACGTCAAGATGTCGCTGGTAATAATATTTCGAGCTAAAATAACACAAATCGTCGTGTAAAATATAACAGCAGCTTCATACAGCAGTAGAGAATAAACGATCGGCAAAGTAAAACCTCACGTCATCCTCAGTCTATATAACATCTATATACATAAAACTAGGAAACTTAGCGATACTACTACGAATAATATCGAGTCTCGTGTCTTTTTAGACTATCACAGACATCGGACTTTACGGACTTACAGAGCATACTAGTTATTAAAGTTGACCCTTCTTATCCGCGCTTCTGCAGAGTCACCATCGTTGCCGCTACGTTTTGTTCGCTATATATTAAATTTTATGTGCATAACACACTAGACTCAATAGACCAGAGTCAAAGAGTATTATCACCAATTATCATCGTCATCGTATTCAATCACATTCTATATATCACATTACTTCAGTCTACAACTATATAAATTTAATAACAGTCAGTGGTGCAGTGCCGTGCAATATTATCAATTATTTATTTTATGTTATGTTATGTTTTTAATATCAAACTCTAATTACTATTACTAACGTAAATTATAATTATTACTTTCTATTCAGTGTCTTATAAATTTTAATTTAAATAAATTTGGAGAAAAGTAATATTCAATATATTTAAAAAAAAAAAAAAAACAATCTCGTACCATTTACGATTATGGATTATTTTTTTTGTCCCGGTTTAATAATTTAGTTGAATATTTTAAATCGCATGATATATCAGTATGACTTGGTTTGCTTGATGACAGACAATAGAAACCCATTACAACGGTACTACCTAGATCAGAGACTCCTAAGACTTCCCGGGCGTAAACCTTAATAATAATAATAGTTGTCATTATTGCTGGTATTGTATTTGAAAAAAGAAAAGAAAAGAAAAAAAAAAAACAAATACTAACAACGAGAGTGTAATAAAAATTGATGATAATACTGAGGATGATCTGATTGCTCATCATGACTGTAGATTTTGCTGATTATTTTTGGGTAAGTTTTATAATTTAATTCTAATTATTATTTTATTATTTTATTTTATTCATGTGATAATGTAGTGTAATTAGATAGTGTATGTTGAACGATAAGACGAAAATGAAAGTGATAGATATGAGTTTGGTTATAAGAATGCCGTAGATAAAAAAAACAATTGAATAATGATAATAATATTTCAAATGAATCGATATAATCGTTACGAATGTTAATTTAAAGAAAGACATCATGTATATTTTTAACGTATTATGTTATATTACATTATTACATAGGAGGCATTTTATATCGAATGTATAAGCGGGAAAAGAGAGACAGGTGATTTGAGTCTGGAGGAAAACAAGGAGGAGAAGTTAGTGTCCTTCGACGCTTTTGTTTATTTCTCTTTCTCAACCAAAACTCTGTCGGCTTATCCTTTCTCTTCACGATCTTTCACCTTCTCTTTTTCTCTCACTTCTCTTTTATTTTTTATTATTTCGTCTCTCTTAGACTTGTTATTCTCTAGGCACTGGTGTTATGTGATAAAAAAAGAAAGAAAAAGAGAGAGAGTGAGTAAATACGTTACATCTTTTAGACCGTTACTACTTACTACTACTGAATAATGTTATAACGTATAACCATTTTTGCACCATGTACATACACGTTTTTTTTTTTAGTTTATGTTTAAAATTTTTAGTTATAAACTTTACTTTGTAATTTATGGTAAAAAATTATTCAAAGGTTTAAACAATTGTTTGAATTAATTAAAAATTTTTAAGTGTTGAACTTTTGTTCAAAAAGAAATTAATTTTTTCATTTGAAACAATACAATTTTTAATTATTCAAACAATTGCTGAAAACAATAAAAATTTATCAATAAAATGAATAAATAATTTAAGTTTTTTCAAAATTTTTAATTATTAATGCTACATTAGTATGATAGATTAAAGGAAGTTGAATTGCACTTTATATTTTTAATCTTTTTGTTTAAACATCCTTTCGTTATGTACGAGTGCGCACTTACTTTAGCCATATTCAAATGATGAATAAAAACAAGTGATATAAACGCTTGAGTAAACATTATTATATCTATTAAATATTTAAGTATTTGTTTTTAATTTATCACATATAATCACAAGAACATATCAAAGAGACATTGATAACAACATCGTACTTTTTGTTTTCACTTGTGAAATGAAAGATATTTCGTTGATAAAGTCATTCATTTTCGACCAAATATTTACTTTTTTTTTATTAATTATAGAAATTTTATTAATAATTGAATCACGTGAGTCTCTTTAAGATTTTGATTAAAATGAAATATATTTATTTGGTATATTTAATACTGACTGCTATAAGTCAGACGTAAATATCCGTAAAACAAAGACCATTTGCATAGCTTAAAGGTCTTCGTTTTTATTTTATTTTATTTTTTTTTTTACGTTTTTATTCAGGTGCACTAAGTGTAAAATTTAAAATAGAAGGGAAAAAAAGTAGAGTACTAAAGAGTAATGGGTGATGATAAAGAACCGAAGTAACATTCTGCTGATATAGTTTTTATTCTAATATATATGTATATATTCGTGTAAAGAATACCTTTTTAGAAGTAATTTAAACACAAATTCAGTCATAAAATTCATCGTTTCAATATCATTTATAAATATTTGTGTAAATTGGTACTAATAAAGTATTTTACTTCGATATATGTACTGGCAAACAATACTGTTCTTAAATAGAAATACAAATAAGATAAAGTACCTAAATATAAACAAGATACTAATTATTAATATTTTATGAGAAATATTTTGCATTATGAACTAAAGACTAACATTTTTTTAGGACTAGAAAAAATTCCTTAGCGCAAGCAATTTTTTTTTCGCTGAAAATTTCTTGGGGCAAGTGAAAATTTTCTTGGGACGAATAACTTTTTTTGCGTCAATAAATCCTTTTCTTCTGTGTATTTAACTTCCTTAAACATTTTTAAAAGTTATAAATATTTCAATATAATCTTTGCAATATATCACACACTACGAAATAAACTTCTAGTTTGCGATACAATATATTGGATGAGAAAAATATAATAAAATGTTCTGACATTTCTGATACAGCACGAAAACTACTAACTCCATAGAGATTATGTGGCATGTCAATAATTGGTACATTTGAGTGATCATATAAAATGCTGTATATTTATTAAAAAATGATTGATTAAATTGGTAAAAGCATTAAATAAAATAATACGCAATAATAATCTATTATTGCGCAAAAAAATTTTTACTTGCCCCAAGAAATTTTTTGAATTATAAATTTAAAATAAAAACTTTCTTGGAGCGAAAAAAAATTTCTTACACCGAGTAAATTTTTTCTAGTGCTAAGAAAATTTTTGACTTCAATTCATAATGCAAAACATTTCTCGCGCCGAGAAATCCTTTTTTTCTGTGTACTAATAAAAAATACTGTCTTAGTATTTAAATACATGTACTCAACATTAATTCACATACATTAAAAATGCTGTTAAACAAATATAAAGTATTTATATATACATATATTCATTAAAAGAGTGATTGAAATACTGCTTATAAAATTTTTTCACTAGTAGTTCAAGTAGAACTTCATCTTGGAAAGTAATTAAAACAATTAAAAAGGATTTAAAACAATTAATTTAAAATACTTTATGGATTTTCCTGTAGCTGCAACAGGAGGCAGCCATGTTGCAGCAACAGGAAAAAATCTTGTTGCAGCGGCAGGATTTTCCTCCAGTTGCAACAGGAGACAGCCATGTTGCAGCATCAGGAAAAAATCCTGTTGTAGCAATAGGATTAATAATGTTGTTGCGACTTAATAGTAAAATATAGTTACACGGTAAAAAATGTTGTGTCATTGCGTCAAAAAACTTAGTGTTACAATTTTTTGTGTTAAATATTTAACACTTTTTTGGGTTGAGTTAACAGAATACATCTTAAATATACACATAAAAGTGTTAAATATTTAACACAAAAATTTGTAACACTAAGTTTTTTGACGCAATAACACAACATTTTTTACCGTGTAACTATATTTTACTATTAAGTCGCAACAACAGTATTAATCCTGTTGCTGCAACAGGATTTTTTCCTGATGCTGCAACATGGCTGTCTCCTGTTGCAGCTGGAGAAAAATCATGTTGCTACAACAGGATTTTTTCCTGTTGCTGCAACATGAATGCCTCCTATTGCAGCAACAGTAAATTTTTTTCCGTGTACGTAAAATACTAATAAAGTATTTAAATACAACACTGAAAAAAATTTAACAAGACGACTGTATTTTTACATGTGAAAAATAATAATGAGATTAATGACAATCTATTGTCGTTGATGCGACAATTTGCAAACAATTACGCATTAAATGTTGTGTGAAAACAAAGAATTGGATAATAACAGATATAAGCATAATATAAAGTACATTAAAAAACTATTAGTAGGCTGTCTAACGTAAAAAACTAAATGGCTTTAATATATTTCAAGTTTCTTGACAACTTGTCATTTCTGTTACAAATAACTCGAGTGTTTGTAAAAAAGTAAAACATCATTACTTTTAATAATTTTTTTTCACATAATTGGATAATAATATTTCTTTTTTGTAAATTATTTTCTTGAGAGGCCTTGAGAATTTTTTTTCATCAGCAAAGCTTCAATTTAGAGCCTGTTGAATAAATGAGGCAAATTTAACCGCTAATAATTGATTATTTGTGCTTCCTTTGAGTTTAAAGTAGAAAAATAAAAAAATAAATGTTAGAAATTATTAAAATTGTTTTTGATTTTTTCAAACTATGATAATGATGATGATAATGATGATGATGATGATGATGATGACGATGAAAAAGACGAAGAAAAGCCGTGGAAACCGGTTAAGCCAGTTGACCTTCTATTGGTCTTGAAAGAAAAACCATGAGGTTGACGAGCGCACAAAGTTACTTTTCGAGTTGGTATTATTATGGGTTTTTAGCGAATAGGGAGGGTAAGACCTGTAAATCATGGATAAAAGGATTGAGTATAATGTAAAATGAAAGTAAAAAATGTAAAGGAGTGTGTAAAAAGAAAGAAAAAAAAAAATAAAATAAAATAAAGAGTACGAGTTGAAAGAAATTTATACTTATGAGGCTACTTCTTGCTTATATATTACACACTGTACTCCAACGAAGTGTGTGCTATGTGACTCTACCGTCGTCGTCTGGATGCTTGTCTCTTGAATTCTTTATCAATCATACCCCGTGATATTATATACCTTGTGCGTCACAGTCTGCTGTATAATAGAGTTGTACAATTGTCTTTTTTATTAGATGAAATTGATTTTAAGAATGAATTACAAAAATAAAATTGTTTTTATTGTTTCAGTCATTAGATATTTTATAGAATCAATTAAAAGTATCTTAAAAAAATTTAATTTATGTTATTAGATTCTTTAATTTAATTACATTATATTTAATTTCGTAATTGTGTAGTTACAATGTTCAATAAAAATCATTATTTAAAGAATATTCTATGTATAATTATAATCTTCATATATTTTTAAATAAAAAAATTACTTTTTGCTTTACATAATTATTTTAATCTTTTATTTTTTTTTTATAAATTATATATCTTAAAAAATTAATTAAAATTTTGTTTATTTTTTTATACCCATAAATAAATAAGTTGAACTTGATAAGAAAATAGTAAATATATATTTATGATTAAGTAAATTCTAAAGGAGTAAGATTACATGATTATAATTAAACATGACCTCCAAAAGTTTGCTAAAACAATCTCGATCATTTAACCACCCACTGAAATCACTACACACTCATCCCCCCTTTACTTCAATAATAATCATCTACTGCGTAGTATATTACGTTTAATACTTGATACATCGCTTGAACTATCCTAAGGCTTCTTTAAAAAAAATTGATGATCTAATTATTAAACCTCATAAGTTATTAATCAAAACCAATAAATAAATACAAATAATTAAGCAACTTTTTACATCAACGAAAAACCACAGAAATTTGTTACTTGCTATTATTTTTATTATTAAATAACTCAGTTACTAGTTACACTCAAAACATTATATATAAATCTACCATCTCTCCTTATTTGGAATACTGCAGTACTTTGATTTTAAATTACAATAAGGAACAAGTGAAAAGAATGCAAATAGTACAGAATAGAGTCATGAGATTAGTGCTTGGTGTTAGCAAATATACTAGTATACGAGATATGTTGGATGCCTTAGGTTGGATGGCTATCAATCAGCGAATGGTGTATTTTTGTGCATTTTTGTACTTAAAATGTTAAACAATCTCACACCTTCTTATTTAACTAACTGCATTGAACTAGTAAAATATAAACATAATTATAATACTAGGAATAGTAATTGTATTAATATAAAACATACGAGAACAAATACAGCTCCGAAAAGTATACTGTATACAGGGTGCAATTGGTACAATAATCTTCCTGAGAGCATTAAACAAGAAAAAACATTATCAAGTCTTAGAAGAACATTAAAACAATATGTAAAAGATCATTTTTAAAACTATGTTATTCAAATGTCTTTATAGTTGTTAAAAATTAATGTATTTAAACTAGCAATACGCTAAATAAATACGATTATTATTATTATTATTATTACTATTATTATTATTATTATTTTTAGGGTGAAAAGAATAATGGATTTGATGTGTTGTATCATAATATGAAGCATGGAGTGGTGGCGAGTAAAGAGCTTGCAGATTTTCTTCGAGAGCGGTCGGCAATTGAAGAGAATAATTATAAATTATTGAGTAAAGTTGCTAAGCAAGCAAGTAATAGTAGTAGTATACAGGGCACATTTGCACCAGTATGGGCAGCATTACGTGGAGCTGCAGAAAAGTTAGCCAGCCTGCATTTACAGATGGCACAGCGGGTATCCGAGTTAATAAAAGATGTTTCTAAGTATGCTGATGAGCTACACAAAAGGCACAAGACTGTAAGTATGTTTTTATAAACTCATAAACATCAATAGATATTTAAATATCTCTTAAAACACAGTTCCTGGGTTCAAGATAAACCTATTCACTCTTATCGCACACACGCTTATCAGTATACGCCCACTCATCCGTACTATATGTTGAAAAAAAAAAAACTTTAAAAGTTGAAACTGTCGTTAAAAAAAAAAGTTGACTATTGTATAGATGTGTAGTTATAAGATGATGTATTTCAGGTAAAAGAGGAAGAGTCATCGACCCTCGAGGTCGTTCAGAATATACAGAGTATCACGGTGACACTACAAAAAGCTAAGGACATGTGTCAGCAAAAAGGGCTCGAGTTGGAGAAGTTGCGAAAGGATAATGCGAGCCAGCGTGAACTCGAAAAATCCGAGGCTAAGTTTAAAAAAGCTCAAGATGATTATAAAGTACTTGTAGATAAATATACGGTTATCAGAAATGATTTTGAAACTAAAATGACTCAGGCATGCCGGGTAAATTTATTATTATTATTACTATTATAATTTGTTTAAAATTAATCCGAGTATTTAATAAATAATTTTTTATTAATAGAGATTTCAAGACGTTGAAGAAACACATTTACGTCAAATGAAAGAATTTTTAAATACATATGCCGATGTTCTTCAAACAAATCATGAGCAAGTTGGTCAAGTTCATATTGACTTTAAACGACAGTGTCTGGATATGACAGTAGATAAACTGTTGGAGCAGTTTGTTCAATCTAAATACACAGGATTCGAAAGACCAGGTATTTAAATAAGCAACAACAATATTTAACTAAAACAAATTATATTGAATTAAATCAACAACAATAACGTGGATGATGGCGGTATTGTAAGACGTAATTAAATAATTGTAAATGCATCAGGGGTGATCGAGTACGATGAAGTGATGACAAGTCTTGCAGAAATGGCTAATTCAACGCACCAAGTCGAGGGTGGAGGCAGTGGTGGTGGTAGTGTTATCGGAAGTATCGGGAGCGGTGGTGGTGGAACTGCTGATCCTACAACAGCAACAGCTATAAAGGAACCACCAAGTTCTAAAGGAACTAATGGAGAAACAGGAGTTGCTGGTAACAAACAACAATACAACACAACTAAGAAAAACCAAAGTCAGACGGCTAAGGTTGTGGTGGGTGGTGATTATCATGGGGACATTGCTATAGAATATAATCACGAAAAGGATATTAAAGATAATAATAAAAAATACAAGATTAAAGATAAGAATACTGACAAAGACCCTACAACCAAAGGCTCACGTCGTACCACCTCGCTTCTCAACCTGTTTATGTCCAACTCCCAGGGTAGGTCTACGAAAAACGAAATTAAAACAAAATTATTTTTAACGCGTCCCCTTCACACTTGCCTCGATACAAAATTATTATTTTAAACATTAAATAACTCATTTTTATGTATTATTTATTACTTAACATTATCGCTTAAACTTTTAACGTGTAATGCTTTAAATTTATTGATATCTTTTAACACTTGACCTTGTCATCATTTAACATCTGGCTTTAAGATAAATACTTGGAAGTAATTTTTTTGTCTTGAGGCAAAGTATTCGATGATTTTTTTTTAAACTTAGACTTATTTCATTTTAGCACAACATTTAATAATTTATTTATGAGTGTAATTATTATTTTAAACACCCGGAAAAAGCTACTCAAAGTCATTTATTGTTTGTTTATTTTTTTAATTATTATAATCATTATGCTTTTGTGGTCTCGTCATTATGCTATTATGTGCGTCATTAGCTGCTGAAGAAAGATGATATACGAGCGTATATTTTTTCCCCGTTTTAATCGATATTATTCAATAAAAAAAAGAGAGAAAGAGAATACGGAATATGAGCGCACAGTATTTAATTTAAAATTGAATGACAAACTTTAGATGTTTATTAAATTAATTTAAAAGTATCAATAGTTTTTCCATACATATACTGTTTAACATGTATATGTATGCATATATGTGTGTAGGTATGTGTGTATATTTAATCAAGGTGCGGGTGAATGCCGAAGGCACTTTGAATGGCTTATAGATAGTCCAGCACGATCGAATTAATCAAATACTTGGAATTTAAATAGAAATTCAGGCGTGTCGTTTGTACGTGTATCACGATTGTTTTTAACACTAAACAAATTTTATTCGCCGAGTTGAATATATTATAAAAATTGACAATATAAATAATAAAACAATACAATATACATAATAATTGATAAAAGAAAAAAAATATAAAGTAGAGATCGCGACGCGGATTGAAAAATATGAGCGATGAGTGATTGTTTCAGAGAGGCAGAGGCAAGCAGGTTCCGGTTCGGCACCTGTCACTCCTCAAGGTGACAATCCACCTTCCAGCATCTCCAGGAACCCTCTCAGAGGATCTAAATGTAACTGCTTTAATCATTTACCTTTGTCCACGTAAAACTTTATTTAAATCCATTCCATAAAACAGCTACAACTGACTATTTTTTTTAGTCTTTTTATTTTCCTACTGATGTTAACAATCTACTATTGACTATTAACTATTTATAAACATTTTCATACAAGTAATCTATTGATCAACAAAATTAGATGCAGATGTAGCTGTTCTATTAATGCTCAAGCTTTTAGAAAATTTATATGTTCACACGGATATTAAATCACGTAATTTTAATTAACGATAATTTAATTTTTGCTTCAACATTGAATCTTTTTTTTTTTTTTTTAATTTTTATTCTGCCTTTATATTCATCTCAATGCTAACATAACATTTTCCGATACATATATATATAAATAAAATAGAATTTATTGTATATTTACGGCTTTAATTTCTGCTAATTATACTAGGTAATTATTAGCCACTGCCTATTATAATTTATAGGCTAAATAAAATAGCCGATGGTATAATATATAAAAGGTGATCTGCCTCTCTGTCTATCTGTCTGTCTGTCTGTCTTTGTTGGAAACGCTTTGTCACAGGCTTTTGATTCCGGATTTTATACATAAACATGTAAAACACCAAAGCACTATCATAATGCCTTAGGAAATATTATTTTAAATATCTAACGCTTTTATTTTGTTATTATTATTAATAACATTAATTTCTAACTTAATTATCAGTCATTACTAACAACAAATGCTTGTAGATTATACACTTAATACTAAAAAATTAAATATTCAAAATTTTATTTATTATTTACAAGTAACTTAAATTGTTTTTCTAACAATAATTACGGGTTTTTATAAGGGTCAAATGTTTTAACTACAAAAAGTAAAATAATTTCTTCATTAAATTATTTATAACTTGATTATAATATTATTTATCGTTACAATAAAAAAAAACACACACACATACAATTCTTTGGTATTTTGTTTGTTAATTTATTACTTATAATTAACGACGTTTAGAATCATTCATGTCATTAATGTCTCGACGTTAGATTTTAAAAAATATCTTCACATTTAAAAAATATATACGTGCTAATCATCAGTGTGTGTGCACTTTACAACGTAACGCAAGCATATAATCAATCTTAAAATGGTATGAGAAGATGTAAGACTTGAATTTAATTAAAGAACATAACGTTCAATGTCAATGTCTTGCCTCTTAAAAAAATAAATAATAAGTTTACTTATAATTATCAAAAGCTATGAATCTCTGTCACTGTGTGTACGCACATGTTTCACGTTAATAATTACTTATTTAATAGTTTATTATTATTATTATTTTCTAATGTTTTTGAATAAAAATATGTAAGATAAGATAATGGGAGATGGACGTTAAAGTTGAGAACAGGCGGCTACTGACGGGGATGCCTCAGGTGAGCCGTCTAATTACAAATTACTCCAACAACTTCAATTATGGTGCATGATTAAATATCCATGTTATTTTATTTTATAAAAAAAATTGTTTTTTTTATGTCTCATACTTGAATTTTTTTTATTATCTATAATTATTTAAATAGTTTTTTCTTTAATTAAGAAATTCGATTTTAAAAATTTAACATTTTTATTGTTTTTTTTTTTTTTATTAAAATATTTATTTGTTAGAAAAACAATTTACCACAATCTTTTCGCGTCTGACTTAAAAAATGGTGATGGTTTAAATTTATTTTGTTATAAATAATTTATTAGTATATGACTTTTTTTTTTCTGTATTAATAAATTTAGTCATTATAGAATACTTTAGTGCCAGTAGAAAGCCTAATAATTTTAATCATTAATTTCATTGCACTTATCTGGAATCTTAAAAAAAAAAAAAAAAAAAAATGCAAATCTAATACATACTAGTAATTTTTTTGATTTTATTTTAATGTTATTTGCAAGTAGAAGTTTGTGAGGAATTTGAATGAATTGGGATTCGATTGAATTGTAATAAAAATAAATATAAAAAAAAATAAGTCGTTATACGTTTTCAGCTCTTACCGAACTCGTTGGTTTTTTACTATGGTTTCAATTGATTGCAATACTTAATGGTTTTACAACTATCTTTTATTATTTTCTTTATTTTAATTAATAATTATTTTTATGAAATAATTTTACTAATAATATTTTAAATAAATTAACAGGGTTTCTTCGTAGCAGACGTGAAAAACGAAAAGAAAAAAAAGCTAAGAAGAAAAAGGATTCTGTGGATACAAACAGTAACAAAGAAGAAAAGTCAGACCTGTCAGTATTTAAATTATCAGCAGACCCAGTGCAACAAATTAAAGAGTTACACATTATAATAATTATAATATATAATAACAATAATCAATAAGTATAAATATAAATTAATCCTCTATAGCTTTAATTTAAATATAAATAATTAAATTTATTGATTTTTTTAAATGTACTTGATAGTAATGCACTGGGCGTGCTGTTAAACTTGTATATAAATTTATTAATTATTGTCTTTTTATTTTTATTTGTTAATAGGGAAGAAAAAGATGAAAGTAGAAAATCAGAAACTCCGACACCTGAGGTAGACGAAGATGGTTATTGTATTCGTCCTAAACCAGATCCTTGGGAAAATGAAAAAGGATTTTATTCAAGTTCTGATACTGAATCTGATGACGAGAGAGAACGTAAAATAAGGGTGGAAATAAAACCATTGAGTAATGGTGGAGCACCAATGAGTGCTAGTGTTGATGAGTTACGTGCAACTGTTGAAAATCTTTCATTATCACCAGCTCCAACGGTAAAATTTATGAATTATTTTTATTCAAACTGAGATCCACTAGTCAAGTACCCATGGGAATAAAACTAAATTAACTTATAAAAATTTAATACAAACTTTTTTTTTATTATTATTGTTCAAGAAAAGTTTTCATAAATCAATCGAATAAGTTTTTATAAAATATGTAAATATTTAATTTATATTAAGTAAACTTCGATCTAAAGTTTCTACGCTAGTGTATATATATTTTTTTAAATATTTTTATTCTGAAACATTTAAAAAATTCTATATTATAATTTACAAACAAAAAACAACAAGCAAATAAGTGATTCGAACGCAGGTTCGCAGTCGTTAAGCAAATTATTTACTTTTTTATTATTAAAAATATCGATTTTATAGTGACCCGAGCGCGAATCGAACATGAGCTATGATTAGAGTATTTTTCCACCCCATATTTTGACGTCAATATAAGAAATTGAATTATTGCCCCATCTTTAAATTTCCCACGGAATTTTATTCGTAATTAAAATCACTACAAAATATTATCTAATTTGCATAGCTAATTTTTTTATAATTCTTCTAAACTTACAACAGAAATAAAGAATAAATTTCTGCGAAAATCTCAAATGAAAAGTTCTTATAATACTTTTAATGAAAATGATTAATTATAGGGTCGAAGAGGATCAAATAATGACTCAGATCATCATATGAAACGTTCCCAGTCAGTATCACAGCAGTTAGGAGGCAAACCAAGTTCAGACTTACTCGGTCTAAATCTTTTTAATCCTAGTAGTACGCCGTCCAGTGCATCAACACCTACGGCAAGTCATCCTTACGCACCATTGCAGAGTCCACCTCCGCTTTCGACATCACCGGTTCCACAACCTGCGCCTCCGCAATCAGCGCCTCCTATTCAATCTCACACACGTTTTCCAGGTAATTAATCCTTCTATAAATCCATGTTATATTTATCACTGCTCTAATAATAATTTACTGATAAATTATTTTATTATTCATGATATAGAAGGAGATTTATTCTCCGAAGTAGGTGACATAACGCCAGCATTGCCACCCAAACAATCAGCATCATCAACACCAACGGGTTCGATAATAATCCCACGGCCTCCATCACGTCGCAGTGAAGGCGGGCCACGTGGGAGAATGTCTCCAGCAACGATATCACGAGCTGATAGCGTTGCAAGTCTTGAATTTCGTACTGCTGGAGTTGGCGTTGGTTCATCACGCGGTCCTTCTCCACTGACAATTGGTCTTGCTGATACAATACCACTTGCTGTAGCTTTTCATGAAATTGTTCATTCGTATTTCCGTGGTACCGATGAGACACGCTGTCAGGTCAAACTAAACGGTGATATGATGCTTTCATTTCCTGCTGGTATTGTCGCTGTACTTGCTAATAATCCAAGTCCAGCAAAATTAACATTTAGAATGAGAAATACTAATAGACTAGAAAGACTTGTTCCTAATTCTCAACTTGTCAGCATGTATGTTTATATTTATTTATTTATTTAGTTATTAATAATTATAACGATTACTAATTATTCATTTTTAAATAGAGATGCTACACAGACAACATCAGAAACAACAATATTTGACTTTAATATGAGTGCCTTAACAACATTATTACGTCGTCAAGCCGAACAAAACCCAACAGCATCATATTTTAATGTTGATATACTTAAATATCAAATTAAGGCTAAAGAAGGCGCGGCATCATGTCCATTTCAGCTCGTTGCCTATTGGAAATGTGAACCAACTCACACTGATTTAAAGGTATGTTTTATTAATTACAAATCAATATATCTTTGTAAAAGTATTCCCTCTATAAAACTTATAAATAGTTTATTTTATCCATAATCATTATTAGCATAAAATTAACTACATAAATTTTTCACATTTTGCGGGAATATTTAGGCCAAGGATATATTGACCGGTTACTTGGTTTAATATAACCATAAAGTATAATGTGTAAACTGAAATATTTACTTAAAAATAATCGAATTGAGTTATACTAAATAAACTATTTTAAATAATGAAGTCTTAATTAGGCGCCGTTCATAAAATACGTCACGCAAAATTTTACCTTTTTAGACCCCCCCCCCCCTTTCGTCACGCTATGTCACATTTTCTGCGATCCTCTATCAATATGGCGTCACAAATGATAGACCCCTGCCCAATATAACGAAAAAATATACATAGAAATATTTATATATTTACAAACATGAAACGATTGACTTTCTATCGTAACAAAAAAAAAAGTTTTTTTCTAAACCGAGAGAAAAATTTTCCATAATTGTTTGATGAGCTGCGAACGTCACGTTTCCTCAGCCCCCCCCCCCCCCTATCACATCTTGTCACAGTAACTGACACCCCTTCCTGCCCCATAAGTACAAGCGTATTTTTTAAACGACCCCTTCAAAAATTTAGGAGTAGTGATTGCATTTTTAAATTTTACTAATAAGAGGGTAAATTAATACAAATTTGACAAAAATATATATAAATAATTTAATAGGTAATTAAATTTTTTACTAAAAAAAAAAATTTATATCATAACGAGTGTAGTCCTTTACACCGAATTTATCGATATCTCAGCATCTCAAAAAATTTATGTCTCTACACCAAAATTCTATGTAAGATTCATTTTACGACGTTCTATTTTGACAACTAAAAATTTTCGCGGATAATCTATGCAAAAAAAAAGTTATCATTTATCGTGTTTAATAACAATGTATGAAAAATTTACTTTGACTCGGCGCTGAATTTAAGTAGTAAGGACTTTACGTTAACATTTGATCAGTCGTCCCATAGAAAGTTTCGGATTTTGCCTTACCACAATATTTAGATTTGCGCATGCACAGAATAACTTTTTCAGAATGTTTTAATAAAGCGAGAAAGAATAATGGTGGGAAAAAATCCCAAACTTTTTTTCAGGACGACTATAAATAAAAATACAAGGGATAATATTGCCACTTCAGGAATTATGATTTCTTGTAATTTTTTATCTAGTCAAATATTTCATAAATTTATTAATTATTTTTTTGAATAAAAATTTTTTTCGCTTATTTACCATCTTACTCCTGTTCAGTATTTATATTTTTTACTTTGAGGATTAATTTGTTTATTTTAACATTTAATAAAAATGGACTTTATTATTGATATTTTAATAATTATAATTATTAATATTAATAATATCATGCAGAAAAAATTACTAAATCGTGATTTTTATCGGTTGTTTTGGGTTTTTCTTGAATACTTGCACTCTGGCCCCCAATTTAGACTTCAGATTCATGTTCAGCGGGAAAAAATACGCCAGAAACTCATAGTTTGACACCCAGCACACACCACTTTTTTTTTTTGTAGACCTGTATTATTAATTATCTGAATTCAGCGCCTTGTCAAGATGAACTTGATAGACATTTTTATTATGCTAAATATTGTTGTAAATAAATTTTCTGTGTAGATACATTACTATTGAATCAATCTTTTATAGTTTTCACATCTAGTTTGACGTAATTAAAATTTAAAGTATAAAAACAAATTAAAAAATATTAAGATACACGTATTGACTTTACTATATATTGTTTTAGATTGACTATAAATACAATAGCCGTGCAATGGCATCACCAAGTCCACTATTAAATCTTCATGTAGCAGCACCAATTGACGGAGGGTTCAAGAGTATGCACAGTAAACCCTCAGCTCAATGGTTACCAGACACAAATCGTTTACTGTGGAAATTCACAGAGCTCTCACAGCACAGCGAAGCCAATGGTGTAGGATCATTAAAAGCACGAGTTGAAATTGATCGTGGTCCTGGCACTCAGGGAACTATATTCACCCAATTTAATTGCGAAGGTACAACTCTGTCTGGAGTTGAATTTGAATTAGTTGGCCCAGGATATAGATTGAGTTTGGTTAAGCGTCGATTTGTTTCGGGTGAGTTTAATTTAACTAACGTCACACTACCAATTTATTTTAATTTTATTAAACTTTTTTATTAACTAAATAAACGAATAAAATTTATAAATAATATATTTACTTTTAAATAGGTAAATATATATGTGATGGTGATACAGATCCACGAACACGATACGCTGCGCCTCCTTCAAGCAGTAATTGACCCTCGCCTCAATGGTCACCACAATGGGATCATTCAACAACATAATAATAATATTTATTATTATTTTAATATTTGCCTGTTTATTCACTGCCGGTTAATCAAAATTTTTTATTAATCGTGGTTATTTTTTTTCGGTGATTAATTAATAAACAAAACAAATAAAGAGATTACGGCCATTGGATACCAAAGAGAATGAATTTGTTTAGGATCTGTATGGTCTCATAGTCGCGGACCCGGTTTAAAATAATCTAAGGGCATTTTTATGATAAAAAATCAGGATCAAAAATAATTATTGATTTATTAATATTGATAAGCTATTAAGATTAAATATTTAACACCAAAGGCTAAAGCCATAAGTGCTAATAAAATGAGCCGATTATTAATATTAATAATATATATTATGTAAATATCTTTATTACATTGAAGACTATTTGTTGGTTACGTAAATGTTGCGGATTCTATTCTATTAAATAAATTTTTTTTCCTTTTTTTTTATATATATTAAATTAAATAAATTAAATGATGACACGAATTCAAGTGAATTTTCAATGATGCAGAAGGATAATTGATATAAATTTAATTGTTAATTTGTTAACGAGTAGTATTTTAATGTTTTCAATTGATAAATTTAATATTTTTTGAATTAATATAATTTTTATACCTCTAAATTATTGGTGATTTTTTTATAAAAAAAAAAAATTGATGTTTTTGAATAATGTTTAAAATTTTATGTCGATATTTAATATCTGTCTTAAATATTTGTGGATTAATAACATATCTACGTGATTATAAAGTCTTCGAAGTATATGATAACGTTTATTATTAATTTAAAAAAAAAAAAATAGTATTTGTCGTATTTGATATTTTTTTTATTTAAAATAAAAAATGAATACTCTTGACTTGGTCATAATTGATTAATTAATTAAAATGTTATTTTAATTTTTAAATAATTGTCATAAAATTATCTTTTGTCTTTTTGTTTTAAAATTTGACTGAGAGCACTTCTGTGATACTCGAAGATCATAATTAAAAATAAATTATTAATAAAATTAATAATTTTTTCCATTTAATACAGTATTTCTGTGATTAGTGATTACAATTATTTTTAAAATTATATTCAAAAATTGATGATAATTAAAGTTTTGTCCAACATAAATGTTTGTCTTTTAAAAATTAAATGAATTAAAAACTATTAACATGTTCGATTGTTATTTAAAAATGCAAAATTGAATTGATAATTAAATTTTTTAAATTTAATACAGAATCTGCATTATAAATAAATTAATTGCATGTAAATAAATTAAATATAAACCGTGTACATTGTAAAAAAAAAAGAAAATAATTAAATACACAGTACGTTCGCATAATGGTTAGTAATTAAAATAAAGTAATAATTTAATGCAAAAGATTATGATGATAAAAATAAATGAACGCAATAAACACATGTTACAATAGAAACAAAATTGCAAAACAATAACAGTTTGTAATGATTTGTGTTAATAAAGATCTTTATCTAGGATATTTTATATAAATGATTGTTTTATTATTTATAAATATATAATTATAGCTACTGACATTGTGAGGTAGATATTTTTCAGTTTTAAACATCGTGATTCATTACAGTGACCGCTACCTTCGTTATGATAAAAAAAAATCATATTTGTTTTCCGTAGTAGAAATTTATGACCTGAATATAAATTAAAATTATAAATATGAGGCAATTATTTTACAGCAGCATTATTTTTAATACTCGTTCGAAATCTTTGCCTTTGGCTCAGGTAAACAATTACACACGCGGGTTGGAATGTCCTTTTTTTTTCTTTTTTGACATTTACACTGTAAAAAATTTGCGGAGTGAACGCGGATTAAATTCAGACTGAATGTGAAACGATGACTTTATTTATTTAATCCCCTCGGAGTAAATTTAACTCTTAAAGACAGATTATTTTAATATTAAAACTCTGAATCGGAGCAAATGTGGATTTAAATAAAATCTAGATCACTCCAAAATTACTTCGCTGAAAAATCAAACTCCTTATTTACTTCGTATGCGAAGTGATTTTTTTTAAAACTCCGGAACTTCGAGTGACGGAGTAAATTCGGATTTTAATAAAATGTGTAAACACTCTGAATTTTTTACAGTGTAATATACTATTAATGCATTTTTAAATTATATTGTAATGAAACATCTAGAGCATTCTGTCAAAATCTCATGTTTTCTGCGATGTAGATTGCATCAGAATACCTTTGATATATCGAGGGTACTCTAAAGCAATCTCGTATGTTATTTGAGATACGAGGTTTTGAAAGAGTACCTTCAATATGCTAGAAGTTATATAGCCTATGTATGATCAAGTTAATTAGACCCAAAATATAACAAAAAAGAAAGAATATTTTTTTGTATTTTGAATGGCAAGTCATAAAATTATTAGTGACCACTAGTGAATGTGCGGGGTCTGACGAGGACCAATGGCTAGAATTCTACGGTATTCACATTCACGAGCGAGTCCGTACGAGTCGTAGGCAAAAACTGGTCGTAAACATGGAAATCAGAGGCCATAGATCGACTGCCGTAATGAGCAATAATTAGTGACCTTTTGAAATTCTAACTAATAAGGACTATATTTAAAGGAAGTGTTTTTTAGTGTATACTAAAAGATTTCAAACAGTGAGCATGAGAAAATATTGCCGCAAAATGACAATCTAATGTAGATATTAATTATGACGTAAAAGGTAGCAGTCACTTTTAAGGAATAAAAAAATTCTCTTTATAGATATATACTGGCCTTAAATAAAAAAAAAAAGTTACAACAATCAACAACCAAAAAAATACTGCAATATAAAGAACATTGATTTCCTATTTAGATAATTGTAATAAAAGTTTCAACATTTCATCATCTTTAAATCGTTTTCTCAGTAATTTGTCATAATTAAGAGGAATACTTATATTCTTAATATCAACAGGACCTTTTAATTTAACCCTGTCTAATATAATCCAGGCCAATTTTCTCTCTAGTTCATTGTACCTGCTATCTAAAGTGAACCAAAGTGCAAGTGCACATCTCTGACCTTTATGAACACCTTTGACACCGTGTAAATTTTTTTCATCACCAGAAAATGCGACCATTCGTCCGCAGTGTGGTTCAACGATGCTCTGAATATTTCTGGCTTTAGGGTCTCCGGCAAAAATAAATTCTCCGCCTTTGAAATCATCATTTAAGTAAATTATTGCTGAGTAATCTCGCCATGTAAATGCAGGACTTTCATGTAAACATACGCCTTCTTTAATCGCCAGGCAATTGTCCGCATGGACATCGTGACTGAAGATTTGCTGATTCATTGGAGAACCTGCGCAGAATAATAATTAATTAATAACTTAAATAAAAGTATTTATTAATAATTACAAAAAAATTTTTGGATATAGGAAAATAGTTGAAGGATGTGGGTGACTTTCTTACAGAGACGGGTAGTGTGATTTCGTTGCGACGTGCATAGAAAAATTACCAGGAAGAGCTGAACGGCAGACCAAATGAGTGTATGTAAAATACAGGTGTTGGTTGAGATTGAAATATTTTTCCACGTGTGCACGAGCTTTTTCAGATGTCTTTAAAAAAAGTTCCAAGTAATCTGGAGTCAATAGACCAAAATACACCATCTATATAAATAAAAATATATTTATTTATTTATTAGAATTCATTATTTGGGTATTTATGCGCGAGTTAGGGCTCCACATATTATTTTAATGAGCAATAATTACGTATTGTGCAAATTGCTTTTTGCATTTTGAATGAAGTTAACATCGCTTTACTTGTGAATTTTAGACGCTTTATTCATATTTTTATCTGAATTATCTTTCATTATTATTTGATTCCAAAATTTTAAATTGTCAACTTGCACATTATGACATAAAGCGTTATTTCAAGATGAATTGACTCTTAAATCAACTATCAAAATGTCATGCATGTAAAGTGTAATAAAAGTTATCAAAAATGACAGCTTCGTTACGATTAATTCGTAAAGATGGGAATAATTAAAAAATTTACGAATCATTCAAAAATTTTTTTTTGAACGACTTAAAATTGTAATATTTCTTTCAATAATTCAAATTCTTGTCAAAGAAAAATAGAGCTCAGACGATAATCTATAAGAGAATTATTGCTGGTTACTTTAAATAACTAAGTTGTCCATTAAATAAAAATTAAATATTTGAAAGCTGATCAGGATTTTCTCGATTCTAATCGAGTATTTTAAAAAGTTAAAAATATTTTGAAAACTTTTTGATCATTCAAAAATTTACGAATAATTCAAAAATTATAGAATAGTTCGACTTTATCTAATTATTCGAATTGAATTTCGAACCAAATAGTCATATTCTATTCGATTCGATTTGCACACCCCTATTAATTATTTCCTATAAATTTTATTTTCAAGTGTTTTAAATTTTACCGTTTTATTTTTAATAATATTTAGTTTTTTTAACTTATGACAACTTATTTAGTTTTTTTTTGTATTTATGACAAATTTTAAACTTTATACTTTTGGTTTATTTCTTAAATTTCTTTTTTTTTTGATAAATATTTTATTCAAAAAATTGTCGTTTCGTAAATATTGCATTTCAAAAAAATGTTTTTTGGAAAATAGCTTTGGTTCTCTATTTATTTTTATCAATATGTATCTATTTATATAGTTCGAAGTTTTGTATTATTTTATAGTGATCGAATAGTTGAAATTTATAAATTTAAATTGCGGAAAATTTGAAATATATTTTTAAAACTTTAAGCCTTTTACCCGCCACCGCCCCTTTTCCGGCAATAATTAAATTGAATTAATTTAAAATTCTTTATCATGTAGAATAATTTATCGATACTACTTTTCAACCGTAAAGTGAAACTGAATAAATAAAGTGAATTTTTTATGGACATTATAGTTATTAACATTTGAAAATTTTTTAAATACATGGAGCCGTAAAGTTGCATCATTACTATTATTTTTATCAGTAAATTTATAACTTTTACTGTTTAATAAAAATCAAAAATACCAAAGCAGTTCTTCCAACAGTTAAGCCTTCAAAAAGTTCATATTTTGAATGAGGACTTTTATTATTTTCATATCCGTCACCCACGACTGCAGCCATCTATAATAAATAATTTTTAAAAATTAAATATTTTAATATAAGTTTTTTTTTTATATCAAATTTAAATTTAAAATTATAAATAAAATATGGAAAGTAAAATTTACCTGAGCTAATTTGATAAGTGAATTACACTGAGGTTTTGTTATAAATCCATCAGCTAAATAACGAAGTGTACCGTTAAGTTCTTTTTCATTTAAAATAACTCTAATATTTTTTAGTGATTCTAAAATTTGTGATTCCCGCCTTACAGTTTCCTCTCGCTCGTACATTAATGACTGATTGTTAATTAGCGCTTGTACTGCAGGTGAATGCCCTGGAGGTGGATGATCCATGATCTGAAAAAATTTTATTTTATTTTATTTTATTTAAAAAATGATTAATTTTAGTTTTTTTTTTTTCGAGATTATCATTTAATTTATTTAATGATTATATTATCGAGATTATTATTATTATGAAATAGTTATTGCATTGAATCGCGTTGTATTCTCATATAAACGATGTCTCTGACGATTGGATATCATTGCATTGCGCTAGAACTTTTTTTTTCTTTAGACCAACGCACTGCATCACTGCAACTACGTCTCCGTATATTTAAATACTATTTTTTATTTATTTATTTAAAATTCAAAATTTTACATCAATAAAAAATTTAACTTTTACTTATATTATTATTTTATTATTATTATTATTGTTATAATTATTACATTTACAAATTTTTATAAAAATGAGTATTTTTTTATCCGTATAATTATAAAATATAAATGAAAAAAAAAAAAAAAAATAGAAATATTTTAATTAATAAAATTAGATTATGTTCATAACGATAAACAAAATTATTTATTTTTCATTTTTCGAATTTTACCTTCTCCACATCCTCTTGATTATTTTTTTTATCTGATACTTTCTTATCATTATCGAATTTAATATCAATAGCAGAAAATTCTTGAGAAATAAATTGAAGAATTCTTAATTCGTACTCTTGACGTTTTACATACTGCAAAATTTCCTAAAAATAAATAAAACAAATTTATAAATATTAATTTTTAAATTTTTTATTTTAAATAGATATTTTATTTAAAGGCTCTTTAATAAAATATATACCCAAGAATAAATTACACCGACCATTGATAAATTAATATGTATAAAAATTAGGGGTGTGCGAATAATGATTGAATTAAGTCGAAAACTATTTGATTTGAGATTTGAATTTTCAAATAATTACCAAGTTTTCGAATGATTCGAACAATTTGAATTATTCTTTAATTTCCAAATTATTCAATTCGAATTCAAATATTTGGTTCAGACTTCGAACATAAAATTTTTTACATATGATGAATTATAACAAATTTTTTACAATACTTCAAAAACTACACAGAAAAAAAGGATTTCTTGGCGCAAGAAATATTTTGCGAAAAAAATTTTTTTCAATTTACAATTCAAAAAATTTCTTGGGGAGAGTTAAAGTATTTTGTGTCAAGAAATCTTTTTTTTCTGTGTAACAAATAATTCTAAAGCTTAAAGATAATTCGAATTTTTGAATTAAAAATAATTAGAACTTTTCGAATAATTTGAAAATTTACGAATTCAAATTTCGATTCGATCTGAATAATTTGTGAGTTCAGATATTCGCACGCCCCAAATAAAAATCTAAAAATTAATGACTTACTGAACGTGGCACAAAATAACTTTCTTGGACTTTAGGTAAATTTCTATAATATTCTTTATTATCAACCATTGTTTCATCAGCAGGCAAGAATAATAGGTAACTTTCGACAGCTTGACATGTTTTTTTTATATCGCCCACTAAAGAATACATAAAACATTAAGTAAAGTAAATGATCATTAATAAAGTATCTCATACTTTGACGTAACTAAAATTATTAATGTTTCTTCAAATTAAATGCTGACGTAATGTTTAAAGTTTGTTCAAAATAATTATACTACATTTTACGCCTTTAAGATACTTATTTAAAAATTTTAATTAGTTGAATCATTAATAAATAGATAAACAAATAAGTTGATATTAAAATTAAAATTAATAATGAGATGTTTAAATAAATTATACGATGAGAATAAGGTCGTTAAATAAAATAATATGCTAACAAATTATTTGATGTGTCGGTAATTGTAATAAAAACTAATAAGCGAATTGAAGTTTTATATAATGACCTTGAATTACTCACTTTTGTAATAAGCAAATTGCAAGTAGTTATAGTGACTTGCTAGTAAATCTTTTTGATAATCTCCGTTTATATTGTTTAAATATCTGGAACAGCTACGTTTACATTTCAAACAAAATGTAAAGTGATCTAAAAAAACAAGAAGTTTATTATTTTTATTTCTAACAAAACATATCGTGTCTTTAATTATAAAAGAACGTATTTTTATATGCCCTTTTGGTTTTAATCACTCAGTTTAAAATCAAAAAGATGTACAATTTTTTTTTATTGCTAATCATACAGAGAAAAACAGGATTTCTTGGTGCAAGAAATTTTTACTTGTCCCAAAAAAATTTTTACTTGCCTCAGTAAATTTTTCACGGTATGAATTAAAAACAAAAAATTTCTTGGAGCGAGAATAAATTTTCATTAAAAGTATAGCAGTGCTACGTTTAATGTACCAGGCATTAATAATCACATCTGTATTGTAGGCTTATTTTAAAGCTGAAAATTTGAAAAAAAACTTTTGAAAGCCAAAAGGGCGTATAATTAAAGATACATGCCCTTTGGCTTTCAAATTTTTTTTTATTGTTTCAATTTTTAGCTATAAAATAAATCTACGAAACGATTGGCAATGAAAAAAAATTATACTATATATATTTCTAAAGCCAAAAAGGCGTATAAAAATATAAGTCCTTTAGGAATTAGAGATGCGATATAAATAATAATTTATTCATTATTCATTTAACACACTGGCGATTGATGAAGTAAATTCTGGATGCCATCCTTGATCAAATGGACCTTCACAATAAATTCTACAATTTTCTTCAGCTTTCAAATAAGCTCTTAATGATTTTTCAAAACTTTCAATAGCTTCTTCATAATATTCTTCTTCGTAAGCTTTTACTCCGTTAACGTAGTATTGAATAAATTCAGGAGCTTCGAGATTTGAAATTTCTGTTTCTTTTACTTCAGCGAGTGACAAATAGTAACGAAGATTATTTACACTCATTTTGTGATTTGGGTGACGAGCTAGATATGTAAAAACTGCGTTTGCTGCTTCTTGATAACGACTTCTCTAAAAAAAAAAATTAACAATTATTTTCATTTAATAATCAATTAAAATACTCATATATTTATTTCATATCAATGAATAATCGAACGCCATAAAGATCATGTTTATATTTTTAATAATTGAATAAGGAAACAAAAAATTTATGGAAACTATTAAAATTTGATAAAAAAAATCTTACGATATTATAAAAAAAAAAAATTATCAGTATTTTTTATCATAAAAATACCAGACACACTTCCCACAATATGATGGGTCTAATATCGCTTTGCATGTATGACTCTTATTTTATTTCTTCGTCAACGAAATTATAAATCTCTTTCCGGCTTTCTCTACATCCTTCACATGGTCATCAAAATTTTATTTTATTTGAAACCTTGTTAAATATTTCATTAAATTTCATATCTCATATCTGTTGTCGCAATAATTTTAATTAAATATAAGAAATTTTATTTTTTGACTATTTTTTAATTTTATGTATAAGTCTATTAAAAATAGTAATGAATTTTTTTTTATTCTGTATAGCAACTCATATATTTAGGGGTCATACTGATACGATATGTATGGTGATAATATTTTTTTAAACTAGTAAACAACTTCCTAATATCAAAGAGAACAAAAAAATAATAAAAATAAGGAAATACATGTTTCTAAGAAAATTATATTTGTTGTTGTTAAAATATATATAATGAAATATTATGGTTAATTTATTCATAAAATAAATGTTTATTTTAAAATAGTCTTATGGTTACTTTAAAACAACATATTTAACAACGTATGCACGTTTTCTTGCTAGGATCATAAACCTACATTTTACACCATTAATTTATTATTAAATTTTAAATGTATACATACATGTATATATATTTATGGACATATATAATTTAAATAGTTAAAGTCACAAGCTAAACACAATGAGCTTACGTAATAATTAAAAAAAAAAATAAAAGAAAAAAAAATTCACACGGTGAAAGTAATAAGAATAAACTTTTCTGCGCCGTCGCGCTTTTAAGCTTATCAATTAAACGATTACGCGATTAGCTATTAATACCGTCAGTCATAACTAAATATAATTTATAACACCATAACAAACGATAAAAAAAAATTTTAGTAAAAAAGTATTCAGGATTTAAAACTTCTATTATTTTTATTCTGATTATTTTGCCGTAGAAAAAAATTTGTCTATTAATAACTTCAAGGTTTTGATTCCACAAAAAAAATTTTATAAAACCAGAAGAAATTTAAGCTCTCAATATTTATATTTTATATTCTAAACTCAATTGCTGTTTTAAAATATCAACTGTTTGTTTAAAAAAGGAGTTTTTTCTATTGAGTTTTAATTTTCAATAACCGATTTATTATTATTATTTTTTTTTATAAGAAAAAATAGTTTTTTCAATAAAAAAAAAAAATTAGTGAAGTAAAATAAAAAAATTACCTGATAATAACAAATATGAAGATATTCATACGGTTTTAAATCGATTATTTTTTGTTCAATATTCGAAGGAAGACGTTTTAGCGCTTGATCTCCAGCTACATCACGATAATCTTGATTACATCTTAAAAGACAAAGTGTTTCTCTGACTTTTTTTTCATAAAAGTTTAAATCTTCAATATTTTCTAACAAAATTGGAGTGAAATATGATACGGTTTCTCGGCATTTTTTTCGGCACTCAATTACTGCATTTTTGTAATCTTTATATCTATAAATAAAAATAATACATTCATTTGTTATTAATTATTGATTACAAATTCCAAATAAAATTACATCGACAGTGAAAGCAACCGACTCCCAAAATTTTATTTTTATTTTTAAATACACAAACTAAATATAAAATATTTTTAAAAAAATTTCGAATGCTCACTAAGGATTTTTTCAAATTTTTATGTGCAAATTTAAAAATAATTTTCAAATAATATGCAATTTGTTTATAAAAAGTCAAAAATCGTAGGACGTTTACTATTTTCATTTTCATATTCAAAAAATTTTTAAATGTACACTAAGAAGTTTTTAAAATCTTTATGTGCAAATTTTCAAATAATTTTTTTTAATAATATGTAATTTTACTTTTAATAGGCGTTCGCTATTTTCAGTTTCAAATTATATAAAATAGATAAATATTAAAATAAATATACCTTTGTATAACAAAATTAAATTCAACAATACATTGATCGAAATTATCATCAAGATAACTTTGAACCGCATGTTCATAAGCTTCTTCTAAATTGAGCTGTTTTAAATCATCGTAATTATTTTTCAAATCAGTTGCATCTTTCCACTCCGCCTCGACGATTACAGCATCACGTTCATCATCTTCATCTTCCCCTTGATCATCGACATCGAGACTATGAGGGTCTTTATTGTTGTTATTGTTGTTGTTATTATTGTTATTATTATTTATTTCATCTGACTCTTGAACTCGGTTACCATCATCACGTGTTTCTTCATCATGTACTTCTTTATTATCTTCACCTTCTTTAGTTACAACTTGATCAACAGGTATCTCATTGTCGATAAGTTTTTCATCAGAAGCTGCAGTAATAGTAACAATTAACGATAAAAATATTAACACAAGTAGCCAACGCATCATTTGTCTCATACACTAGTTACATCTGCTGCCGACTGGCTGGTGACTACCACTCGACTAACAACTAATATTACTTTACTTTTAGATGGAAGGCTAAAGCTGATGCTGAGGCTGAGACTGCATGTAGATGTTACACATGTGTGATGTGTGGCAACTTGGATACACAATCTCAGTTTTACTCCTCCACTTTCACATACACGAATGTTTATGATACATGTGCAAAGAAGAGTGAGAGATGGTCAGTCAATGAAAAAGAAAGAGAAGAAATCAGAGTTATGAGAGTAAGAATGAGAGAGTAAATGATACCAGATAAAGAAAGATGAATGATGTTTGAGGGTAACATTAAACATAAGATTTTTTTTTACTACAGACAAACATGAAAATTTTTAAGATTTTTTATGTCTAAATATTTTACAATACAATTTTTTAAATTTATTTTGGATATTTTTATTGAATTATTCATTATCTATAATTCGTAATTATATAATTATTAAAAATTTATAATAATTGTTATTTATATTTCCTGTTCAAAAGTTTTAAGACAATATTCTAAATTTAGTTTTATTTTGATAAAAGTTAAATGATAATCAATCGGGAATTGTGCGTTTTTATAAGACGATCAGAACTTTTGAACAATAATTAGGGTAGAAGTACCGTTTGTAGTCTGCTTTATTTTTGGACATTCAATACTTTAATTTAATCAATGAAAAAATATAAAATACAGTTTGCATTTAAACAGTGTGATAAAAGTGTCTTTGTACACATTTTTAAAATTAATTACATCATTGCATCTTTTACAAATTATTTTATTAAAATTTTTCAAGTGTCCAAAACTGTCCCTAAAGTGGCCAAAAGCGGTACTCCTACCCTATTTTTTGGTAACTAAATTGAATAGTTTATAGATTTTTCTTATTTGAAACATTTCTTGGTATGATAAGAGAACAAATATATATTTTATAATATATTTTAATATAAAATTATTTTTTTTATAATTTATGATAAATATTAATTAAGATTTTTATTTAAAGTTTTAATATTATTATTATACAGGAGTTTATTACTATATTTTAGAATTTATTACTGAATAATAAATCAATGAACTTAAATACTTGAGAGATAAGGTAAAAATCCTAGTCATTTAAAAATCTCGATGAGAAAAATAATTTTAAAGCTATCAGTTGGACACTTGTAACCACTCTAACTAGAATCTAAAACATTTAAATCAGTGACTTGAGGGGGATGACTAGTGTGAAATTTTGAAAAAATCAATTTTTTTTTGCATATTTCGACAGTCTATACCTTTAAAAATAACAAACTAAACTTTCAAGTGCATATCTCAAATAGTTTTTTTGAGTACAGCCATCTAAAGAGCAGCAGCTTATCGATTCTCGAAAATATATTTTTCAAAATTGCTGCAGTTATAACTCGAAGACAAATCATCCGATCGATTTGATTCGAATTGCAGCTTCTTATATATATATTTCTACGTATCATGAACACCCAGTTTTCCGATCGAATCAAAAATGTAGTTTTGGCAGGCCGAAAATCATCAAATTTTCGCCCGAGGGTCATGGCACGGAAAATACTTTCTAATTTAATAAACTTCTTAGTTTTTTTTATTTTATGCACTGTGAAGGTCACTATTACTGCAGCAGTGGGGAGACAGCTTTTTTTAGAGCGTTGAGAGATTGTGAATAACTTGCTGAATTTTGAATTTTTTGGTCTAAAAATTTTATGTTGTATTCATTATATATCCACAAATATATCCTTAAAATATTAAATCATTCCACGCAGTAGTTTTCTTTAAAACAATCTCCAAAAATCATTTTTTTTTCAAATGTTCAGACGGTCAGATGGTCCCTCTTAAATATCATAGGCATTTTTTTGTAAAAGACGATACAACTCTTTAGTAGTATTATGGAAAAAATGTAAAAGCATAAAGTCTTTAGATGACTTAAAACAAAATAAAAAATTTACTAAATTTAAATTTAATTTTTCACACAATTTGGCACTGGTATATGTGTAAAATAATCTTTCTTTGATTCAAAAATAAAAAAATGTGTATTAGATCAAAATCTTATTTGGTGGGCATTGATGTTTTATAATTTAAAGACATAAATAACACAATATTTAATGTTTTATAATACTTAAAAACGTCGATTAAGTTCAATACTAGTAAAAATAATTACTTATATATCAATCCGCAAAAATATTATACATACGCTGTAAAAAAAATAGTGTAAGTCTACGCTATCTCGGTATTATACTTATCGGTGTGAAGAAAAAAAGTAGTTTTATTTGTCAAGCATCAAAAGTCGAATTGTATTTCAAATACAATAACAAATTTTGAATCGTTTTAAAAATTAATGATACGACAGATTTACCAATTTATCGAGAAATCCAATGAATATTTGTCGATAATGATATGACCATGTTATTGCATAAAATATAGGAACAATTTTTATGATTTAACCCTGATTAAAAAAAATGATTAAAAATGATTTCACACGTTAAATGTCCATAAGAGACAGGATTAGAAATGATTTGAAAGATTAAGAAGTATTTAAAATGATTAAAAAACAAATCATTTTAAATACTTTTTAATCATTTTTTTTAATCAGGGAAGTCTCTTTTCAAACTAAATCAGCGGGAAAAATAAAATAAAATTATCACTGATTAATTCATCATCTTTAAATCAGCTATTACCTCATGGAAATAAACATCAGAGTTATAATAAAAACAATTATTATTTTATTTCTAAATGTTTAATTTTACAAGTGATCAAAAATTTATGCAAATTTTTCAGTTTAATAAAAGTGACATTGCTTATTTTATAAGCAATAAAATTTTTTTATCTCAATTAATGACAATGTCGTAATTTTAACGAAACACCGCTAGATCATCAGTAGATCTTAACACTTATACTCATACCCTCATTCTCCGATCGGAGTTAATTTACTCCGAATGTTCATAGATTGGATAACACCGGTACACTAGTGGGAGTTTTTTTAACACCGCTTTTGTTAAAGGGTACAATATTTTAAAATTTATCCGAAAGCAGTATTAATTTTGAAGAGACGCACTGGGCAAAAATCACCCGGGTCTTTTTCTTAAATGTGCGCCATTTTTGAACGCATATTCTTGAGTAAATTTTCTATCGACTGAAAAAACAATTAATTGAATTTGATCAATTCCATCAAGATATAAGCTTTGAAAGTATCGTCGGGCATAAATGATCCATGTGTCCAAGCGTGAATCTTACGTATCTTTTTTAAGTGCATCTTTTAAGAAGGGTCTATAGTAATTTTCGTCCAAACTTTACTCTTCAACAAATTCTCCGAACACAAAATCAAGGACGAGGTTCGATGCATTACTCTATAATTTAGGAATCTCCGTTTTCATTTTTCAAAATTGTTCAATTGCTTAAGAGAAAAACGTGGACAAAGTTTCTATTTACTGCACAAGTGCAACAGGGATAGTACCGCTCTTCGACTTGAGTATGATAGAGAAAAGTTCAGGCCCCTCTTAAGCTTAATGTCACAAATGTTCTTATATTATGATAATTGTATAATCATGGAACACTTGAAAAAAATCAGCATACACTCAAATTTTCTATTACTGTCCTCTAATTCTTTCTCGTGTATTGAATTATCTCAAGAAAGATGACAGATATGGAATAACTGATAAAATTTTTAGGGTTTACCAAGAGAATGCTGCCCATAATTAACCCTCAAGGGTCTGAACTTTTTTCTCTATCACACTCAAGTCGAATAACGGTACTATCTCTGTTGCACTTGCGCAGCAAATGGAAACTTTTCCGAGTTTTTCTCTCAAACAAATGAACATTTTTGAAAAATGAAAACGGAGATTGCTAAATTATAGAGTAATACATCGATCTCGTTCTTGATTTTGCGTTTAGAGAATTTGTTTAAGAGTAAAGCTTGGACAAAAATTAATATAGACCCTTTTTTGATAATGAAAGTTAAAATTTATCTCAGAGTAAATGATTCGATAAATAATTTAATTTAAAACGTTTAATAAGTAAATTTAGTAGTGACATTCGGGTAATTACCTACACTCAGAAAATTAAATAATATAAACTACTATCTAGTTATGGTTAAATTTCTATCACCAATCCGATAGTAGTGAATATTATCTAGATGATTGTATAAATCATCTAGATTGTAATATTCACCATATTTATAATAATTGTTACAATCCTGTAAGTTAATTAGAGTTAATTCTTATTATTATTCTAAATAGTTATATTTATAATCCAGATGGTAACAGTTACCATCAGAAATTATAATTGTTACCATTCTGATATTAACTGTTACGAAATTTATTGCAGAAGTTATCATCCAATAATTATTTATTCTATTAAATAAAATTGTAATACTCACTATTTTTGCATTGAAAAACGTTCCAATCATTCTAGATGATTGGAATTAAAAATTTTACATAATAAACATAATTACTTAATTTTCTGAGTGGATGTAGGGACTGCAGATTATTAGTTATTATAATGAAATCGATATAAATTAATTTTTAATGCTTCAATTAATTAAAATGGAGTTCCCGATGAAAAAAGATTACATACAATTGTATAAAATTATATACAAAAAATGGCCCGATCCAATTGTATATAACTGTATACAAATTGTATACGATTCTACACAAATTGTATACAAGTCTATATAATTATATATAGTCCATATATAATTGATATATAATTCTATACAATTGTATAAAATCTTTTTTCATCGGGTTGAAAAGAAAATGAATAATGAACATAATTTTTTTGGTGGTAATTCTATTTTAAATTTTTCGTTTATTTACCAATATCAATTATTTAAATCACAGAACTTATTGATCTAATATAATAGATAAAAGAGGATACACAATAATCAGATTTAAAAATCTGGTATATCAAGTATATTCATATATATCTAATATATCAATTTAAAAATTTTAATTTTCAAATTATCGATACAATTACGGATTTTGACATTCACATAATATATATTTATATATTTATTTAAATTCGACATTTATCTCACGTTTTATTGCTAACTAAGCAAAACATACTCCACTTGATTTATCATAAATCATATTTATTATTTTCTTACAGTCAATAAAAAAAGACCCGACCTATTATTAATTAAAATCGATCATTAGTTATCGACTATAAGTTTTTTTTTTACTTGATTAATTTAAACGTTTCAATCATTGCGCTCCATTATCATTATTATTATTAGTATTATTTATGAGATATTTTATATCAAACTGTAGTTTTGTATTTTAGTTTTCTTTATTAAGTTGTAGACAAAAAAAGTAAAAATAATCCGTTATTAAAATTAAGAAATATATTTTTGGATTAAAAAAAGATTAAAAGAAAAAAAGTAAGTGCATATTTGAAATATGTTAATAAAAAAAAATGCCTAATTTTAATTTATAATAAATGACAATCTAATGTATCACAACCTAAATGTAAATAAAAAAAAGTAATAGATATAAAAAGAAAGCACAGCTCTACTAATTACGATTTAAAAAAAACTACACGGAAAGGAATAGATAGTACTGGTTACTGTTCTGCGCAGTAATCGACGAAAAATATAGGGAAAAATACATTTTAACATGACTGATTCATATTAGAACAGGAATAAGTCATTGCTTAACACGTACTATTATTTTTTTAAACAGTAACCAGTGCTGTGCTACACAGTAAATAAAACATATGACTGGTTACTGTTAAAATAGTCGTCATTCATAGTTCAAGAGTAAACAAAGCTCTCAGTACAGCTCTTGTTGCTGTATAGAATGCGAGAGCTTACTATTTAGTGATACAAGAATGGTTACTTAAATCTCGTGGGCATGTTCAGAAACACACTCTGGAAGAGAAATATTCAACTCTTGTGTTCAGAAATATTCTCTGGTCGACCCAGAGGTGCGATTTAACATTACAAAGTTACTAATCACACCTGGATAGGTAATTTTTCATCTCCTGTGTATTTCAGAACACGCCCCGTAGTTCTCATTAACACTCGGAACAGTACTCAGTCTTGTTCTGATATGAACATTTACTAACTTCAGATGTGTCTGAAGTGTCAAGAATAGTAAAGATACATTTTAATTTAGAAAATGTTCATGTCAGAACAGGACTAAGTACTGTTGTGGAGGTTAATGAGAACTACGAGATCTAAATAACCATTCTTGTCACTAAATAGTATACTGGAGCTACTGAGATCGTTCCCTTCAGTTAGCATGCAATTCCCATACCTCCACCATTAAATGATGAGCAAGCTCTCAGTGGTCTCACTATAAGCTCGCGCATTCTATACAGCAACAGGCGCTGTACTGAGAGATTTGTATACTCTTGAATTATGAACTAAGAATATTTTAACAGTAACTAGTCATATGTTTTATTTACTGTGTAGCACAGAACTGGTTACTGTTAAAAAAAAAAATAGTACGTGTTAAGCAATGACTTACTCCTGTTCTAATATGAATCAGTCATATTAAAATGTATTTTCTTTATATTTTTCATCGATTACTGTGCAGAGCAGTAATCAGTACTATCTATTTCTTTCCGTGTAGGAAAATTAATAAATTCATGTTAACTATTGATTTACATTCTATTGTTAAATTATTATTATTTTTTGATCAGCATTTAAATATGACTTAAGTGAATACTAAGACAACTAGTCTTTTAATTCTAATTAATAATTTAATTGTTTTACAACAAAGACACACGACAATTTTTATTTATTTAGTATAACACGAAATATCTACCACAAGCAAAAAAATTTGTTATTTATAATAAGACATTTAACGTTTTATTTTAATAATTGTTTATGCATATGCATTTTGCTTTGTCCTTCTTTTAAACTTTTCTTACTTACTTAAGCTTTTACTTTTTATTTTTATTATTGTTATCATTATTATTTTTAATTCTTTTCTTGTATCTTGTACCGATTCTTTTTGATTTACGTTAAATACAACAATAAACCACTCCTTGGTATGAACAAAAAATATTATTTACAACAAATTTGACAATTTAATAATTGACAATTCTAAAAAGTAATCTTGACAAACGTAATAATTATGAAAAAAACTTAACGTTTTAAATTCAAATTGCAATAACTATTTAAAGCTATTTTTTTTTTTTTGCTTTTTGTTAACTTTTTTTATCGCAAATTTAAATGTCAACATATAACATTAATAAGTAATATTTAATAATTATAAATCAATCATTACAACAAATTACTAAGAAAAAATTGTAACTCTAGTTGCGACAAATAATGAACGATAATTAATATCAATAAATTGTTAACATTAACTCAATTTTTAATAATTAATTTAATTTAAAATTAAGAAAAATGAAATATTAATAATCTTTAAATTAAAATATTTAATTTAAATATTACCGATAAAAACACACATTACATACATTTAAATTAATAAACAATTGCTTGAAAAAAATTATCAATAAAATTGTTTTACAAAAGACATTACATGTCACAATAATTAGTTGTTGTTTAAATATATAATTTCGATGTTTTTACCAATAAATTATTTGTTCGTAAATAGGTGACATACTTTTTTATTGATAATTTTTATATAAGTTTTATAAGCTTTGATAGTGAGCAATACTTATCTATATATTTTATTCGATTGTATTCATTTTTTTTCTTTAACATCAATACGATAGTTATTATCAATCTATTATATAATTATTAATTGTTTTTTTTTTGCTAACATTTATTTGAATGTCAACATAAGTGACCAAAAATTTGTAAAAAAAAAAGTAGCACGTGCATATTAAGAATTTTTTTTTTCTTTCGCGTTTAAATCTTAAGGAAAGTCAATTCCATAATTATTATATATTTTTTTGTTGTAAATTCAATAGTATCGGCGATTAAATGGCAGCTTGATAGTAATTAAGTCAAAATAAATATTATGTTTAAAAAAAAAGTTAACGACTTTGTGTTCAAGTCTTGAAAAAAAAAAGGATCTCGTCAAAGATTTTTAGCTCTAAATTACTACAGAGATCCCTTTAAATGTTTGTTTAATTTTATTTTTACGTGCTAGTCTACTGAAATGAAAAGAAAAAAAAAGTGTTCAATGTCAATGAAAATGAGATCGATTAAATACTGCGAATGATGATGCTTCAGTCGATTATACATAATTTTTATGAACTTATCTTCCAGTAATTAAATTTTATTTTATTTAACTTTCCCTTTGTGTATTTTTTATTTTTGTTAGTTATCTAATTTACATAATGAAAAAGGAATGCATTGTGATGTATTAATTTAAATATTTGACGTAAGCCGAGCAAATAACATTTCATTCCTTTTTTTTTTTTTATATTTATATTTACAAATCAGTTGTCATTTTAATTATTTACAATCAGAAAGACGTTAATTATTCAAGATAATTTTTAAAAAAATTTTTTTGTCAAGAAAGCACCAGTTTCACTATTTTAATATGCTTTCAAGTACGTAATACAATTCCTGTATTAATTGTTAGATATAAAATAAATAATAAAGTGATGAAAATGATAAAAAAAAACATTTACTTATTTTTTTTATCTTCGACGTCTGTATTATTTTCATTTTTACTCGAAGCTGATGAATCCATGCTATCAACTTTGTATCTCTTTAAAATTTTACGTGTCTCTGGGCTTGTTTCCATTTTACTTTTATTAAAAATTTTACATTCAATTATTTTAGGGGTTGTTGCATCGAAATCATTGCAAGCAGCAGTAGCAGAAGTTGTTGGATTAAAATTTTTATTACGAGATTCAGTTGATTGATTTGCTGCCGACGAAGAAGCTGATGTAGTAGATACCGATGTAGAAGAAGTTGTTGATATTGATGAAGTTGATGATGACAGTGATGACATTGATGACAATGATGATTTATTGCTTTCACTGACACAAGGTATGACAGTTTTAACAGAATCCGATGATGCACTACTTTCTGAATTAGAACTTATTTTACTTTCATCATTTTTATCAAGTCCAGTAACAATTTTTTCCCCACTAGACGACGTAATTGAATCGCTACTTGTATCTTTACAGTAATCATCGCTCTTAGATCCTGTTGGTGAGTCTTTTTCTTCGGCAATTCGGGGTAATTGTGTACCACCACACGAGTTAGACAATCCAACACCAGGAATATTTATAGACATTGGTATTGTGTGTGATATTTTTGAATACTCATTAGACTTATCAGCAGATTTTTTAATATCATTTTTATCATTTGAATCTTTAGATGTATCACTATTATCATCACTGGATTCTGGGTAAGAAGTCTGAGCAATTGTTACTCTAGGTGTAACACGTACAACACTATTAGCCAATGGAGAAATAGATGTTTTATTTTCAGCAGAACGTGGATGCAGTCTATCGGGACTTAATGCACGACGTAGTAATGGTGAACCTGGTTCTGCTGACTTTGGACGGCCGTAACTTTTTTTTGAACTCGCTGGAGTAGATAAAGAAGTTCCTATTATCCGAAATAATAATAATAATTAGGGGTGTGCGAATTAGGGAAGTTCGAACTTACGAATTATTCGTATCGAATCGAATAATTTAAACTTTTCAATAATTGGAATTTGTCGAATTATTTGTAAGTTTTCGAATTATCTGAAAATTCACGAATAATTCCAAACATTTCTCTTTAATGACTTAAAATTGTAATATTTTTTTGAATAATTCAAATTTTTGTCAAAGATAAATAGAGCTCAGATACGAATCTACCAAAAAATGATTTTTGAATACTTTAACGAGGGTCTATAGTAATTTTTATCCAAGCTTCTCTCTCAAACAAAACCTTTAAATGCAAAATTGAGAACAAGGCTCGATGCATTACTTTATAATTTAGCAGCCCAAATAGCATACTTGCCTTTGCGAAATCTATAAGATAAAAGTATTGAAGCTATTTTTTGACATATCGACGAGGCACCAACATGTTAACAAAATGATCGGAAATTTATGTCACCGAAAAAATATCTACTTAACAGGGGTTCGTACTTCTCTCTCTATTACACTCAAGTCCACGAACGGTACTATTTTTGTTGCGCTTGTACAATAAATGGAAACTTTGGCCGAGTTTTTCTCTTAAACAAACGAATATTGTCAAACAATTTAAGCGCACTTCGGTAGATTAGACAGTAGTGCATCAATGTGCGGTCTGTATTTTGTACTTGGAGATTTTATTTCCGAAAAAAACTCAGCCGAAAATATCTGATAACCCCTGTTAAAAAATTTGACACAAGTGACGTCAAAAAGTAAATTACAAATACTGGTAAAATAAGTCATCAAAATGACTGTTTAATTGACACAAGGCAGGAAAAACAACACAAAGTTTCTCTGTCTCCGGAAACAACATTTGCATGTCATATTTATAACAAAAAAGGTGACTTTGAAACAAAAAAAAAAATTGTCTTATCCTTTTAAAAGACATCTTAAAGTTGTCTCTGTGCTACTTGGAAATCTACGTTTTCATTTTTAAAAAATTTTCATTTGTTCAAGAGAGAAACGTGGACAAAGTTTCCATTTACTGCGCAAGTGCAACAAGGATAGTACTGTTCGTCGACTTGAGGGTGATAGAGAAAAAAGCTCAGACCTCTCTTAAAAACTAATCTCTCCATTAAATAAAAATTGAATATTTGAAAGCTGACTCTGATCAGAATTTTGTTAATTCGGATTGAATAATTTGAAAAATTACAAATAATTTAAAAACTTTCGGATAGTTCTGGAACTGACGAGTAATTCGAAAAGTAACGAATAATTCGAAAAGATTTGAATAATTCGAAAAGAGTCGAATTATTCGAAAAGTTTCGAAGTAGTCGGAAACTCGAATTATTCGATTCGAAATTCGAATCAAATAGTTATATTAGATTCGAACCCGATTCGCATACCCCTAGTAATACTTATAAATATTAAAAAAATATATACAAGTAATTTAATTACCTGGACTGTATGATTGTGTAGTATTAGAGCTACCAGGTTGATGTCCAGTAGGAAAAGCCAATGGGCTTGGACTTCGTGTAGGACTAGCAGGAATTGGCGAAGGACTTGGTGTCCTTGCCAATGGTGATAATGGAATGTGACCAACGGACTTTCTACGATTAGGTGAATGTATATTTTTAGCAGCCGAATGTAATTTATGTTTTAAACCATGAAGTGTACTCGGTCGTTGATAATGTGGCGATTGATTGGCTATTGTACTTATACCAGGACCCACAGAAGTACTTGAACCAGGTGATGATGATGAATTTGGACTTGAACATGGGCTTGAATTACCACCAGTTGAATGATATGAATCAACACTGGGACGGTTTGTCGTCGGTGGGGACGGAGTACATACAGACTTAGGTAACCCAGCAAAATATGCCGAGGACTCTTGTTGTGGTGGTAATGACCGAGTGAACGATTGAAATGAACGACTCGGTGTTACCATGGACGGAGAACATATTCCTGCGGCCATCTATACATTTTAAATAAATTAATGATAAAAACTATTTATAATTAGTATTATTGTTGTTATTATTTGTAGTTTATTGTTTTCCATTAATTTATTCCCTCAATAAATCACCGACTGCATTAAATATAATAAATAATTATAAAACGATTTTAGTTTAAAGCGTGCTAGTGTTTTAAATAAATAATCAAAAAGCATCGCGTACTGAATAATAAAATTATTAAAATAATATATTGCGGATAAATGATAAAATAAAAAAATAATTAAATCATACCATAAGTGGAGGTTTGCTGTCGCTTGGTAGAATAGGTGCCGACAATGGGCAACTGATAGTTAATGGCTGAAAATAATAAAAATACAAAGTGTTGCTTAGCGCTGATGCTGCTTCTCTATTTACCTTTCTTACACACGTAACCATGACCTGCACTTCTTTTATTTTTATTTTTAATTACGATTTAATTGTAACAAGTAAAATTAAAAAATTTTTGATAAACGAAATAAAAAAAAAAAAAAATGAATAAAGAAAATAAAAAAATTGGAATAACATGCAAACATGTGAACAGAGCAAGTGTTGTCGCGGACGTGCGTAAAAATTATCATTATCATAATTATAATAAATAAAGTATTATATTTTTATTGTATGTTTTTAATTTATTCAATATGATTATTTTTTTTTAAATTATTTATTAAATACCTGCTGCATTTCAACACTCGCACGTTTCGAACTTATTCTTCGGAAGAGTGACGTCTTCCTTTTCTTATCTGAATGATCACGTTTTTGTTTACGTTGTCGGTGCAATGTCCTACGTGCCATTTTACTTTGTGCAAGTTCACGTTTCCGGCCGCCAGTCTTAATACTTGTATTCTCCAAGGGTGTGCTACGAAGTGTTACATGATCACCACCGCTGAGCATCAATTGTAACACTTGGGTATGATATAGACCTTGTACTGGTTCACCATTGATATGTGTTATCAAATCGCCTGGTCTTAAACCAGCTTCAAATGCAGGACTTGATTGATCTACAGCCTTTTTTTTAATATTTATAATTATAATTATTATATATTTATTTATTTAATATTAATATTTATAGATTGATAAAATTTACCATAACTAAATGATGCATTGTATAAAAATCACTATCCCCATAATAAACTCTAATAGTATGAACAGTAAAACCAAAACCATTTGGACCACGACGGATAATTATCGGTGGTTTTAAACTCGTAACTAGTGGACTTAATTCACGACATGGTGATGTATCTCGAGATGAAGCTGTTGATGAACCACCAGGAGATTCTATCGACTGAGAAACTGATGGATCGTCTATTAATTATAAATAATCTTTTTATATTAATCTATGATTTTATTCATACATTATTTCCTTTTAATTAGACGTTAAAAAAAAAATACTTAATTGATGATAAAAATCTTTGATACAATTTTCAATATTTAATTAATTAATATATACGTACATGAGAAATCATTTGTAGGTATGACGAGAGAAAGTCCACTAGTTGATGCTGATTTAATAACAGAACGTGATTTTTGTTTCGTTGCCAACGGAAGTGGTGTTATGTTTAATGATTCAAATGAATCTGTACTTGAATTATGTTTATCTTCCGCTATTTCTTTATTAGCTGCTGCTAAATCAATCCTGAGATAACAAAACAGTCAAATTGAAATAATTATTGTTTTAAGTAATATAAGTAATTACTTATAATCACGTGCGAGTACATTTAAATAATAATAATGAATAATAAATAAATAAAAATTTTAAATTAATGAACGTAAAAAAATTTTAATTGTGATGAAAAAATAATAATAATAATAATAAAATAATAGTAATAATGATAATAAGTAAATAAAAGTTAAAAAATAAAAAAAAAATCTGCCGATTAAGGCAAAATGACTCACATATGATCACCATCAATGGAAATACTGAACCTGGGCAGCTTATCACGTGCATGAATATGCCGTCTTCTGTGTATTTGTGGGCTTATGTCATCCGATTCAGTTTGTGATGATTCTGGTGTACTGAGATTAATACTCGTAGTATTAGTAGTATTTAATGTATCAGTCATTGGTTTTTTAATAATCGTATTACGTGATTCACCGCTACTACTACTAATATTATTATTACTAGTATTACTACTGATAGTTGATGCCAGACTACTATTCAATGAAATAGTACTATCCATACTTTTATTAATTGATTCATTACTAGTATCTTGAGTATTTTTGGCAGTGGGTGGTAAAGAAAAACGACTTTTATCAATAGTCAATGAGGACAATGGAGCTTTATCAATATTAAATCTTAGTGGTGGTGAATAGGAAGAACTTGGTGATAATTGTGACACACTGCGTTCAAGTTCATTGCGGAAAAGTTGTTTTTTGGTAAAGTCAAGTTCATTATCGTTTACAAGAACAGGCGGACGTGACTGAGATATTTTACGTGATTGAGGTGAGTATGAAGAGAAACTTCCGAATAGCGGTGAATCATCAGTGTCATCAGTATCCTCACCAAAATCATGACTGTAACGATCCATGCGTGTGTCAAAATAACTAGTATCTTCTTCATTTGTTAATTGTGGAACAAATTCAGCTTTCTGACGTAATAATGTGTTCCAATTGACACCAAAAAAATATAAATGTTCTTTAACTTCATGCGCACCACCTGTACCCAATCGATCACGCGCATTTTGTTGCAATAAATTTGTTATAATATCTTTAGCTTCTGGCTGTACCGGCCAATCTTCTTCATCTGGCCACTCAATATCATCATTTACTGTGTGGGCAAATAGCTCTTCTGGAGTTTCGCCAAAAAATGGAACACAACCAATTAAAAATTCGTAAAGAATTATTCCCATAGACCACCAGTCGACGGGTTTACCGTATCCTTGACGTAGAATAACTTCAGGTGCAATATATTCGGGTGTACCAAACACTTGTTTGTCTGAAAATTGTCGAGTATCACGATCAATATAACCCTCGTATAAATTTGTCGCCAATGACATTAAACCCATTTTACTGAGACCAAAATCAGTTAATTTAATATGACCCAATGCTGTTATTAATAAATTGTCAGGCTTTAAATCACGATGAACAATACCGTAACTGTGTAAATATTCAACAGCCAGTACTGTCTCAGCAAAATAAAAACGTGCCATATCTGGTGGTAAAGGACCAATATTTTTCAATAAACTAGCACAGTCACCACCCTCAACATATTCCATAACTAAACATAAGTGTTTTTTAGTCTCAAAACTACAGTACATTGATACAACAAATGGATTATCTGTAAAACTCATAATATCACGTTCAGCAAACACTTGATCAATTTGATTACGTAGCATTAAATTATTTTTATTAATTTTCTTTAATGCAAAACGTTGGCGTGTTGTTTTTTCTTTAACTAAATATACCGCACCATAAGCACCATTACTTATTAATTTAACAACTTCGTAGTCACTTTCACATGGCACACGTTGTGATTTATTGTCATCGTCTTTGTGTGGACTCGATGACGCTAAATCTAAATTACTGCTATTTAAACTTGCCGAATCTTCAAGTTTATTTATATCTTCTTGGAGATCTAAAAATAAAATAACATTAAGATAATCATAAATAATTTATTTTTATCATCGGCACTTATACTTTTCACTTTCATTTTATAAAATAATATTGAGATAACAGTAACTTTAAAAGTTAATGAACTTTTAATAAATAAGTTGATGTAATTTTGTTTTTCTCAAACTCACCAGATATAGGATCTCGATTCAACGATAATTTACTAATAATATATTGAGGAATGTCCGCCTTGATGCCATTATTTATTTTTGCCTGACCCTCAGCTTGTTCTAATAAATGATAAAATTCTTCAGGATCGAATTCTAGGCATTCTAATAGCCGTGCTGGCCGCGAAATTATCAACAATAATTTCTTAATTAACCCAGTTAAATGTGTCGCTGCCTCTAAAGATTTATCCTTCGTCTAAAATAAATTGCATAATGGATTTAAAATAATATTATTTCACTAGCTATTTCTTTAAATAATTTTTTAAGAACCAAACAAAAGAATATAATAATAATAAAATATAAATATCAACCTCCATCAACAAGTGCTCAAGGCTCTCAGTCATTTCATAAAAATAACGAGAAGTTATAAGTTTCTCTTGTGACTTTTGTAAACAGTCGCGCGCCATTTCAATTATTTGATGATGAACGAATCTTATAATTGGTAATGAGTCTTGTGCCACATGTGATACTATTTCATACTCATCTATCTCTTTATTTTCATTTATGAAATTTGTAAGACGTTCTTCCATCTGTTGAGTTGCCTGATAATAAAAAAAAAGCATTTTAATAATAATTTTAAATTGTGTTGGTTCATGTCCATTCTTTAATATCCGTAAATAACTCGTAGGTAATTGGACAGTATTGTTGTTATTATTTAATGTTTATTAAAAATTATTGTGCAACGTTTCGTCCTTTTCAGGACTTTATCGAGTACTGAAAGACAAAAGTAAAATAATTTATAAGATACTATAAATAATTAGTAAAAACTCAATTAGATAATTAAATTCATACCAATTCAAATTTACAATAAAATTCAAATTAAAATTGCTAGTCATTTACCTCAATTGGTAAAACATTAACTGTCAGAACTATGATTTGATAATTGAGACATAAAATAATAGTAGATAACACAATACGTCTTTCCCAGTACATAAATAATAATAATAAATATTTTTTGCTATGATATGACTATTAATATTATTGTTATTAACATAAAATATTAATTTAAAAAAAAAGGTTGCAACAATAAAATGGTATAATGAATCATGTTGAGTAATAACTTATCCAAAGTTGTTTTTGAGAGTAATGAAAAGTAGACAGATAGGATGTCATGATAGCATAAAAAAGTATGTTGCCCTCCGGGTTTACGGATCCCCGCGGTATTTGGGTCAGACAGATGACCTCGTAAAATAAAATAAACACAAGAATTGACGTAGTAGTCGCAATAATAGTAGAAGTTGTGGAAAAAAAAAGAATAAGAAGAAGGCGAAGAAATTATAGAAGAGTAACAACCACATGAGGTTTATCGTTATTTTTGAATGAATCAAACTCATTTGTCTTGATGACTTTGCATGTTGGCTCACTGCCAATATCTGGATGCTTACATTACTTATTGGTTATATATTTTCGTAATACTTTATATTTGTTTAATTATATTTTTTTCACAAATTTACTTATGATAACGGTTTACTTTATTATGGTAAATAGTATTTAACACAATACCTTTGGAAAACGTTCTTTGTAAAGCGTATTCATCATGACGATTTCATTGTCGAGAACTGGCGATCGACTTGGACTACTACAAAGAATTAAAAAAAATAAATGAATAATGATAATTTAATAATTAAATATTTGTGATAAAAAATAAATAATAAAATTTAATACCTTAAGCTGCGAGATCTTGGACGGTGTAATGGTGACCTTCTGCCCTCTTCTTCAAGACTAAATGATATACTACCAGGAATGCTAGATATACTTGAGCCCGGGAATCCTGGATGCGATGAACAAGGAGTCCCGGGCTTGGAGAAGTGACAAGACAGCATACGTAATTCATCCTTTGTTGGAATGTTTGGCAACTGGTGTAAACGTTCCTGACTTGAACATTGTGACTGAGTAAAGCAAAAAAGAAAAAAAAAACATATATACATACATACATATTACTTATTTTGAAAATAATATTATATATTAGTTAACTTAGTTGTTTAACCAAGCCAACAGGAAATGAGTCAGTGGATTATTTATATTCACCGATACGTTGCTGGAACCAGGAGTTGTTCCGTAGCCACTTGAAGGTAGACTTGCTACAGACCAACGTCTTCCATCAGCAGTTCCTGCTCCGCCGCCAATTCTATTATAAAAAATAAAATTAACAATACCTCTAATCTTAACAAAATATTTATTGATATGATTAAAAAAGTAACGTTATATTTAAGTACCTTTTGATTGGAACAAATGCAAAATGAGGACTTGATGACATGCGTGGACTTTCAAGTGGACTGCCCACAATAGGAACAAAAGCTACAATATTTAAATATTTATAATAATTATAATTATAATATGAGTTGTTTTTTTTTGCATTTGAATAATTCATTTGTCGGATCACTTGTGACTTGATTAATATCTTTAATAATTTAAATCTTTAACAATTAGACTATAACTTGATACTAAGTCTCAGTAATCTACTTTTAAATTTTAAATGTTAAGTAAATAAATTAAGCAACAATAGGACGATTGACGATCCATGCTAAAAATCTATTGCAACCTCATCGTCTATTTGATTCTTACATCACATATATATGATTTGCGATAAAATCTATCGCGTGCCAAAAAATGTTTGCGTAATTTCATCACTCTTCATTACAATACATTACTACACCTTAATAAACAGTGCCAACAAGTCGGTACTGTTGATATTATTGTTTATTGTTTTATGATCTAAATTAACCTATTTATCTTCACGTTACATGATTACGCGTAATTGCCATAAATTATAATAGAACTCAAGTAAATAATGATTATATATATAATTGTACCAGACAATGGAGAGTGACATCGAGGTAGAGTGGGTGAAGTTGTTGCGATAAAGGATTTACGATGAGCTGCTTTAGCCGCACGTCTTGGAATATTAAATTCACGCTAAAATATTTATTGATAATTATAAATTAATTAATCAATCAATCAATCAATAAATATATTTATTATTTATTTACCATGTGAACTGACAGTGATGGCGCAGATTTACCGATAGCAGAATTACGCATTCGCACAAGGTTAGACAATTCGCTGCCAGCTGAAAATATAAATAAAAAAAAATATATGTATATATCAATCAATTGATTTTATTAGTTATGCAAAAGGTATCGAGTTATGACATACAACAAATAGTTTTAATCAACAGGCACAGAGCATGTGTGCATAATACCGAATAATATATATATGTATACTTACAAGCACGAACTGGTGCCTCTTTGCTCTCAACTTTCGCTGGCAGTGACCTCCGAGCAGTCTCTGGTTCCATTGGATTATTTTTATGATCCTCAGACTCAACTTGATCGAAGACAAGAACCCGTGAGGGATTTCCATGTGACCTTAGCCGCGGTCGACTTGGTCTATTGCGTCCAGGATCCATTTTTATTTATTATTATTACTTTTATTCGTAAATATTTTACCTTTTTTAACTTCTTGCTATTTATTATACTTGGGCTATTTTTTTATGTATTTATTCGAGTTCTTCTTTTAGATTTATCACAGAAATACTAAACAAATAATTATTTTAGGATTAACATATCTCATATCAGTTTAAATCTTAAAATTATCATCTTACTCTGTAATATTTATTTTTTTATTACTTGACTTTCATTTCTATACCGTAAATATATATATTTATTTTAATTAATTTTAAATTAATTAACGCCAAAACATTGGCTCTTATTTTAAAAAAATAAAAATTTAATTTAAAAGCAAGTAATAAAAAAATTCTTGACCCTGAAATTAGCAGACAATTAACAATTTTTGAATTTTATGTTCAAACTAAAAATACGCACATGTAGAAAATTGAAAAAACTACAGGTGCAATTTTTTTAAATATTTTTTTTTTTATAATTTATCATTTTTTAAAAATTCAAAAATTATTAGACGTCGGCTAACTTCAGTATAATAAAAATTCACCATTTATTCATTTAATCAAACTTGAATATTTAATTAAAGAATAAAAGAAAATAAAACATGTAGAATTAAATGAATGAATAAGTAATGAAACAAAAAAAAAAAAAAACAACTTATGTACCTTATAAAACCCTTGAATATCCGGGAAGTAACATCAGTCTGCAAGAGGTGTAGTGATAAAAAAAATGAAACTTAAATTTTTTAAAAACTTAAAACGCGAAGACTTGATAAACTCACGTTAGACAACACACTAACTGTCTCACTCTTGTTACACTCAATACATATAATAATAAAGTGATTTTACCGTGAAAAATTTATCGAATCAACTCCTTGATATCAACCTATATGTGTATATATAAAATACTATTGAATTAAATATGAGAAATAATGAAATTTATAACTGAGTACCGATTAGCGAATACCAAATATTAGTTTTAAGTAAATTTGAATAGAGATATATATGTTGTTTGTGTATTAAACATGACGACGAATAAATGAATTGCGAGGACGACGATATACGATAAACCTGACGAGTTTAAGTGGCATCCTCGTGGTTTTTATTAAACGATAACTCGGTGATACTCTTCTCTGACTGATGATTTGTTATTTGTATTGACGTACAACCGTGACCCGGGTTGTTGTGCGACAACTACGATCAACGATAGATCGCATCGCGTTTAACCAAACGTTCGAGAGGGAAATTAATTACGAAACGTACCACTCGGCCATGGGTTCCTCTGTGCTCTGACTCATGACGGACGGAACGAATACGGCTGGCCAGCGACAGAAAACACGCGCGCACATACCAACACTTTTATCTTCACAGTCTACATATATGTCAATACGTGCATTTGTGTACGCATGTGTGTGTAAAGTCACACCTAACACCTATTTTGTGTGTATGTATTTAGTAAGGTTAGTAGTCTATAATCTATACTCGTGTTGTTCATGTTTAGGAACCTGGATTATTGGAAAAGGATGAAGATATATATTGTTTTTTGTGTCTCTGTTGCACTAGTGATTTTTTTTACAAGTTCTGTTGGTAAGTAAGTTATTTTTTTACCGATTGAATTTACCGCCAAAAAATTTAAATTACTATTTGAAATGACAACTGTATCAGAAGCCCAAGTAGCGCACTTGGCTTTGTGGCATCTATAAAATAAAAGTTTTGAATGATAGTAACATTAGCGGACAATTTTTAAAACTTTGAAATAATAAATTTAAATGTTTATAAAATAAAAATAAAAAATGCATGTTTAGAGAATTCAAAATTCAGTACATGCATTTTTTTAAATTTTATTATTTTAATTATTTAATTTTTTTATATGTAATTACACTCATAAGTTTTGAGGCTATTTTTTGACTTATCGATAAGGCAGCAAAATGTTGACAAAGCGATCAGAAATTTATGTCACCGAAAATATATCTGCTTAAAAAACTTGACACAAGTGACGATAAAAAGTAAATTACAAATAATGGTCAAATAAGTCATCTAAACGATTGTTTTAATTGAAATGACTTTTTTAGGACGGAAAAACGAATACAAATTTCCTATGATTCTCAAAACCAATATCTGTATGTCTTATTTATGTACAAAAAACTATGTACCTGAAGATCGGAACTTTTTTCGTGAAACGAAAATAAAAAACAAAACGAAAAGTAGAAAATCTACTGGATCTAAATTTTTGAAATGTCTCGCATACGCGCTAATATGTCAGCTGGAAATTACAGGCCACTCCTAACTACCCCTTCAGCAGTCAAATTACATAAATTTTTCATTTTCGTTGCGTGAAAAACGTTTCGTTCTTCAGATACATAAAAAACTTGGCTTTGAGACAAAAAGAAAAATTTGTCTTGTCTTTTTAAAAAACATCTTTATGATATCTTAAAGTTCTCTCTGAGCTACTTGGGAGTAACACGCTTGGCTTTGTGACATCTATAAGATAGCAGATTTGAGGCTGGTTTTTGACCTATCGATAAAGCACTAAAATGTTGAAAAAACAATCAGAAATAATTGTCAAATGAGTCATCATCACATCATCTAAACTATTTTTTAATAGAAATGACTTTTTTAAGACGGAAAAAAAAAAATTCCTATGACTCCTAGGATCAACATCTGCAATTTAAAAATTTTTTGTTAAAAGTGTACGAATTATAAAAGAAATACATGGGGAGCGATACCATCATCCTAAAAACTTTTCTAAAAAAGTATAAAAAATATCAAGCAATCAAGCTGCAAGTTATCTTTGTGTTGGAACTAAAAGATAGAGATTCGACAGTTAAGACTAAATAATATCAATATTTAAATATACTAAATCCTAACAGATTCACATCAGTATATTAAACCAAACTTGAAATTTGAAGGGTCAATTTCTGACATTTACTATAATTTTAATGATGCTGGAAGGAGCAGACATGAAAATCTTAGTGTTTTCATTAACAAGTCACTTGTCATTAAAATAAATAATTCAAAATGTGCACAAAAATATTTTGAAAGTTTCTTCAGATGCATCATTTATATTTTTTCTGTCAGTATTTAATTTTTTCAATTAAGAAAAGAACCAAAAAAAAAAAAAAAATTTAATGTCTGTTACCTTTAGATCATAATTTATGTGAGATACTGTAACTCTTCTAGGGTCACGTAATTTTCAAAATCACTGATAAATAAAATTTATTCAACTTCTTTTCAATCTTCTCAATGGATTAAAATTCATTTATGGTCAATTTATCTTCAAAAAATAAATTTAAAAAATCTTATAGCATACCTATTAAGTTTTGTATAAGATTTCAAGTTGTGCAATTAAAACTTTAGATAATACTTTTATATATATTTCTAAATTACGTTTCATAAACTCTGTTCAAGTGTTCGTCAAACTCTGAATCTTCTTTCATTATCGAAATTTTTTATTAACTCGCTAAAAATAGATAATTCCCACAATAAGTTGCATTTATTAAATATCTTATATATATTTATATTCAAATTTACACGATAATAAAGTCCCAATAATGCATACATACTCTATATATTCCGACTATTTATTTATATATTTAAAAAGGGAAAATACTTTCATTCGTAATTATCAGCATCAGGATCAACAATTATTATAAAAATTCCAGTTGAATAATTCAATAAAAATTTATTTTTGTAACATAACAATAATGTTATTTATATATTTATAATTCCATTAAAATATATATATTTAAAAGTAAAATATCATTGATAAGAATATGTTTTTAAAATTTATTTTGGTCATATGGTAATTTAAAAACATTCGATCAAAAACAAATATACCGCGCACGCAATATGACATTTTAAAGATCGATTATTTTCGACTGATAGCTATAGTCAACTTTACCATTAGGTAAATTTTTTATTTATTTATTCCATAGATAATATAAAATGTCGTAGTTAAATAATTAGACCATTAAAAAATTTATCTTAAGTAATTATAAATAAAATTTAACAATTGTCAACAATAAATACAACTGGATGAGTGATAGCTAATAATACTTGAGTTTTCACGTACGTATAGGTTATGATTTATAAAACTTAATGTATTTATTTTTCATAAATAAAATAATAATTATTGTTTATTGTATTTAATAATAAACAGGTTTATTTTGAGAATACGACATGTTCTGGCAGTATAAATTAAATTCAAAAAGGAATCAAAGTTTAGTCTATCTCACATCTACAAATACATCATCATCATCATCAAAGTCAACGGATTCATCAACAATAACAACGACGACAACAAATTCTGCATGCAATATTATTAAAGAAAGACAAAGACCAGTTTGGTTACATTTAATAGCAATATTTTTTTCAAAAAGAATGCTCTATGCTGCAGTACAGTATGGCATATCAGTCGGTGTTATGATTCACTATCACGCACGTTTAGGTTTTCATTTATTATTATTAGCTGCGTGTATGGAACACGTTTAATTATTACTAATTATTATCACTTTTACCATTTTAATTAATTTAATTAAATTCAATAGTAAAAATAAAAATACCGCAGTAATATTTATAAGTTTATTAATTTAAATGTCGATTATAAATGTTATTTTAATTTAACAACGTGTGACTAATTAATTAAAGTGAGATATTGATAGATAAGTAAACAAAAAAAATATAAATAAGTAAAGATGTTATTGCCATTAAGACAAGTAGTACTGATAAGTAGAAAACAAATTATTAGTCCATCAAAAGTACCAGTAAGATGGACATTAGGAAATAATTGTTGCCAGTATCGTGTGTCACGATCGTTGTATATTCAATCATCGTCATCATTTGTTAAAATTTATCAACGTAATGGATTGCTCAGGATTAATAATTATTTTTATACAACACCAAGACGTAATATTTCACCAGCAGTTGCTTTATTGATAAGACCTCTTACGAGAATCGGTGCATTGTTGTTTGGTAGATTTTTTCGAAAATGGTGGGCACGTAAAACCCCTGAAGAAAAGAAATTGTATATAGCATGGGTCTGTAGGCAAAGGCAGAAAATTTATGGTAACTTTTTAAATATACTTTATTATTTATCAATTTAATTTTTTTAATGTTGATACCATTAATTTAAATCGGGTTGTAGTAGTTGCGATATTTTTCGTTACAAGTACCCAGAAGACAGCGTAACCTGATATAAATTAATGTTACTAATTAGGACATAGTTTTTAATTATTTTTCATTTGTTTTTAATTAGGAGCCTTCGGATTTTTAGTGGCGGTTTTTTTTATGTTTTATTTAATGAATATTGAGGTGGATCCGTTAACCGGTAGATCTAGATTTATAAGCATGAACCCACAACAACAAAAAGTTCTTGGAAAAATAACTTTTGAAACTGTGAGTTAAAATATTTAATTAATACTTATGTATATAATTTAAGTTAATTTATATATTTTATTTAAATTAGCACTTGGAGATGCACAAAGATTTAATAGTACCTACAACGCATCCATCGTATGTCAGATTATTAAGAATTGTAAATAGATTATTAGAAGCAAACAAAGATTTACCTCAAGTTAAACAAAGAAATTGGACATTATCCGTAATTAATTCTGATGATCAAAATGCTTATGTCTTACCGGTAAATTAAATAAATTTTATATTATTAATTTATTTATTACAGGTAAATTTATATAAACTAATTGTATTATTTTGTATTTACAGAGTGGAAATATTTTTGTCTTCTTAGGATCATTGAAAATGGCTGAAAATGATGATCAGTTAGCAACCGTATTAGCTCATGAAATAGCTCACGTTCTTTTACAACATCCAGTAAATAGATAAACTAATTACGGTAGTACAGTCGGCTACCTATTATGAGCCTGCCTCTGATAAGCCCCTCCCCCGTAATTAGCAGTTACTGAGTCCAAAACAACTTCCCCCACTTAATCACTCTTTTGAGTTTCATATCACGCAGCCCCTGATAAGCCTCCGTTAAAATTGTCAAAATTATAAACTAAGAATAGAAAAAATTTACCATCTATATTTCGCAGAAATTTTAGCACTACCTACTAAATATTCAGGTAGTCCGATGTATCCTAGACAAACAATTTACTAGAAAAATCGAGATAACGGCATATGACCAAATGTACATATGACCTTTAAAATCATTTATTTATTTATTTATTTAATACGTATTTCTGCAATTGACAATATGATACAATAATTCAGTTATGATTATTTGATGACTAAGATAGATGAAGACATGATAAAAATAGAAACATTATTTAGTACTTAAGTAGATCACAAGTAGACTTCTTGAATTGCTCTAATGAACCTTAAAGAATTCTAAATCACAGGAGTAATTGTTAAGGGGGAAACGATCGTTCTGAGGTCTGAGATACAAAAAAAAAAAAAGCATATTTTTGTGATCTTTTTTTTCAGAGTACCTTCTTTATTCAAATTTTAAAAATTAATAAGATTATTAAGCATCATTTCAGGAAAATTTTGCTAAATCTCCATGAAAAAATATTGAAAAATAAACCGGTGGTAGTGGGGAGAACTGAGTCATCTAAAAAAAAAGCTTCCATGCGGTAGGCTGGATAACTCATGACTGCCTCATCTGAAATCAAAAAACCAAAAAGATTTCTTTAGTACATAAGTTTATCTTAGATTTGAACGAAGGACTTTTTTTTAATAACTACTTATTTTTTAATTAAACAAAAGGAAGAATTTTTGGCAAAAATCAGAGTTTTTTGATTGCATCTTTACCTAAAATTAAAAAACTAATATTTCGTTTAATCCTTCGTTCAAATCCAAGATAAACTTAGGTACTAAAAAAATCTTTTTGGTTTTTTTAATTCAGATGAGGCAGTCATGAGTTATCCAGCCTACAGCATGGAGACTTTTTTTTAAGGTGACTCGGTTCTCCCCACTACCACTGGCTTATTTTTCAATATTTTTTTATGAAAATTTAGCAGAATATTCTTGAAATAATGCATAATAATGTCACAAATTTGAAGAATTTTGATAAAGAAGGTATTCTGAAAAAAGAAAATCCCAAATATATGCTCTTTTTTTTGTATCTCAGACCCCGTTCCCCCCTTCACTGCATCAAGTAGTCTTATCCATGGGCTAAATTTAATGAATTGCTTTTTTGTACTTGATATATGGACTAAACGTCTATTTCTTAAACCGAATTTAGGAATATTCAGTTTTGTTTGCCTTATTATGTCCGGAGATACGAAATAACTATTAATGATTTTATAGAAGAAGCAAAGCTGGTAATACAGATGTCGAGTTTGCAACCTCCAAATATCAAGTGGATTGTATTGGTCTTCGAGACTTGTTACATTTCCATTTCTTTTCATATAAAATTAAACAGGGTTATAACGGGTAGTTGCGGATAAAACTAAACATATGGAAGTAGAGGCTTAAATTCCAAGAAAAAATTCCCCTGCGACCCCTAGACCAAGCTTATGACGAGTAGTCGACTATAATTAATATTAAATTAAATTAACTTAACATTCAATTTATAATTTTAGATTGAACAGATTTCGAGAAATTTAATTCAAGATATACTTTTGGCAATACCTATTGCAGTAGTATGGGCATTGTTTCCAGATCTGCTGGCATTGTTTCTTCAAGCATTAGGAATAAATATGTTTGATATTCTTGTTACGTATCCGTACAGTAGAAAATTGGAAACTGAAGCTGATAATGTTGGATTAATGTTGGCGGCCAAAGCTTGTTACGACGTACGACAAGCCGTTGTATTTTGGGGAATGATGAGGACTATGATAGAATTAAACCTAAAACCTGAATTGATTCCTTCCTGGCTTTCAACGCATCCAGATCATGCAGATCGTGAAAAAAATTTAACTCAACAGTTACCTTTGGCCATGGCCGTTAGACAGCAAAAAGGGGTAATTTTTTTTTTAAATCCATTTATTTTATAATCAAAATTATTAACTAATTTTTTTTTTGTTTAATTAGTGTCCAAAACTAAATCCAGCTGATCCAATAAAATTTTTCAACGCGCTCAGTATCAGAGAACGTGAATATAACTTGAAAAGAAAAGGAATCTTGTGATAAAGCAATAAAAAATATAGTTTTAAAATTGATTATATTTATTTACCATTTTATTATTATTACATTTAAGTAACTAATCAACTTTATTTTTATTTCACATTGTTATATTTATTAAACATTAATTAAAGTGCCTCATTCAAGTATTCATTATTTTTGTGTGATTGTTACAGTTTTATTTATTTAAATTTCAGCTATTGCTTGTATTTTAAACGTTAATTTTTTTTTTAATATTTAATTTTCATTGTTAGTTGAAGTGACATTGATATTGACAAATAAATAATAAAACATAATTATACTCTAACTATTTATTTATATATATAAATAGATTGAAGTTTTTTAAATATTCATTAGATGATTCGATATAATAATTAATTATAAATATCATTAGCGGACACAGCTTTGTGTGAAAAAGATTGTCTTATCAGTGCTGACTCTTCCTGTACTTGAATTATTGAAGGTTTTATTCACGAGTAATGAAGTTGATTCAATCACTGTTAAATTTCTTGTCATACTGACTCATTAAATAATTTTTTTTTCAAAATGCTCGCAAGTAATTTAATAATATTCATACTTTTTGTTAATATTTCAATAAGTTTCTGTTATAATATCGTTTTAAAAAATGCAATTATTGCTCGTAATCGTGATTTTTCATATTTTGGATACAGTATTTTACTTCGAAAACCCTGGTAAGTATTTTAAATAAATAATTAATAGGAGTGTACGAATAGTTCAAACTTACGAATTATTATTCGTATCGAATCGAATCAAAATATTTGATCGAACTTTGAATCGAATAATTTGAATTATTCGTGAATTTTTGTAATATTCGTAAGTTTTCGAATTATTTGAAAATTTACTAATAATTTCAAAATTTTCTTTCGAACGATTTAAAATTGTATTATTTTTTCGAATAATTCAAATTTTAGTCAGAGGTAAATAGAGCTCGGACACGAATCTACGACAAAAAGTATTTAAAATTTTTTTTTTCTAATCGTTTTAAATCGATTCTTTTATTAAGGGTTAGCCGACGTCTAATAATTTCTGGATTTTTTTCAAAACGATAATAATAAAAAATTGCACCTACAGTTCATTAAATTTTCTACATGTGCATATTTTTATTTTTTTTTTTTTTTTTGTAATTAATATTTTGAAAAAATAATCTGAAAATTATTAATTGTCTGTTAACTTCTGGATCATTCAGAATTTTCTCGATTCGAATTGAGTAATTCGAAAAGTCACAAATAATTTGAAGACTCAGATAATTTAAAAATTTTTGAATAGTTCAAAAAGTTACGAATCATTCGATAAGTTTCAAGTGATTCTAAAAGTTACGAGTAATTCGAAAGTTTTTGAATAATTCTATTTTATCTAATTATTCAATTTTAAAGTTCTCCAATAAATGAAAAATGAATATTTAAAAGATGATCAAATTTTTTCCGATTCGAATCGATCAATTTGAAAAATTACAAATAATTTGAAAATTCGAATTATTCGAATCTGTTTGATTCGCACACCTCTTCATAATTAACTATAAATTATTATAATAATTATTTTTATTAATTAAAAAAGTGATGAAAAATTTTTAAAGGATGATTGTAGGAGCACCCAGAGCTAATTATTCATCAGTACCTAGAAGTTCCCGAGCTCCTTACGAACCAGGTGCTTCTTACAGATGTAATTTAAAAAGTGTAAAGTGCGAACAATTTAGACCAATTGATGTTAATGATGAGTCAGGGTTTATTAGTCAAGTTAATTATAATAGTGTAATTAAAAAAGAGGATGGTTGGTTTGGTGCAGCAATGGCTTTAGATGAAAATAATGATATTTTAACAGTATGCTAATATTTTTTATATTTATATTTATTTGAATTTAAATAATTTATTGATGATAATTAACTAATTTATTAATTATTTGATAAATAATAGGTCTGCGCTCCAAGAACAATTATATCTATTTTTTCAATAATGGATAAACACGTTAGCATGCATGGTGTTTGTTACAGTGGTAAAATATCATCAGGAAATTTAGAATTAGACGATAATTTTAAATCTCATGGTATTTAATTAATTATTTATTCATTTATTCAAATTAAAATAATTATTAAGTATAATATTTATTATTTCAATTAGATTTTTTATCAACTTTTTGGTATAATCCTTTGCATGGATTTTCTGTACATTATGCTAAAACAATTGGAAATGATAAAAATAATAAATATAAAATGATTACTGGAGCGCCAAAGCATGAAATCATCGGTACTGTCCAAATCAAAGGTCAAAAAACAGCTATTCTACTTCCGACAATTGATGATTTAACACAATTTGGTATTTATATTATTCATTTTACTAAATTTCATCATCACACAATTATCTACTTTAATTTAATATTATTTTTCAAGGATACGCTGTTACTTCAGGATATTTCTTCAATAAAAATAAACTTCTTTTTGCTGGGGGTGCTCCTGGATGGAATCTTATTGGACAAGTAAATTAATTAATTTTTTCTGTAATCAATATGTAGATATAAATAATTGATGATTCAATAAAAATTATTGGTGACAAGGTAGGAATGTTAGATCCTGAAACAGATCCAGCAAAAGTAATAATGAGTATAAAAGGACAAACGGTTGGTGAATACTTTGGAGCTAGTTTGACAGCTGGAGATATTAATAATGATGGGTATGATGATCTTATTATTGGTGCTCCTCATTGGGGAAGTGATAATGGAAGAGTTTACATTTATTTTGGCAGTACAAATGTAATTAATTTACAGAATTTCATTCATATTATTTTATAATTAAAATAAATCATAAAGAAATGCTTTTTCTAGCGGATCCAAATTATGGTAAATTACGGGATTTACTGCAAATTTACCACATTTACGGTAATTAGTGGCAAATTACGGGAAAATATGGGAATTTAATGCAACATTACGGCAGTTTACCGTAACACAGTTCCGTACTTCATTTTACGGTAAAATACCGCACTTTTAACACGAAATACCTTAGAACTGTCGCAAAATCACGGTGAATTACTATACCTTTACCTTAAAATTCGGTACTTTTATCGTAATTAGTCCGAACACCATAAATACCATAATGTACCGTAATTCGGATCCGCCAAGGCTGTAATAAAATTAGAGAACTAGCTGCTTGATATAATAATTTTACTATATTCAAATAATTATCGGCACACTTTATACGTCAACTACTTTGTAAGCAATTTTTAGCCCCTATCCAAAAGTTTCCATAGAATTCACTGAAATGGGTAAAAATCGCATAGAAACCAATACAAGTCTGTTGGATTCTATGCGGTTTTTTACCCATTCGAGTGGTTTTTATGGGAACTTTTGGAAAGGGCGAAGAATCAATTGGCTTTCACTGGCAATCAATTTCTACTACAAATAATTAGTTAATTTTTACTGAGAATGAATAAAAATGGGAAGCAAAATGCGTCTATGAGGTAAAACGTTTCCCTTTATGTCACTCATAAATTTAAATTACAAGAAGTAAAACGGTTCCCTTTTTATTACTTACAAATTTAAATTATAAAGGGCAAAATGGGTCGCCCGAAGTTACTTGAAATAAAATTTTAAATTTCTAAGCAATCTGCAAATTTTTGTTTGAATTAAATTATAATTTTTTAAAAATAAACTAAACGGAGAAAAATGGCCGTAAAAAATTTACCGATTTTTATTATGCTGTCGACCAAACGTGAAACAGAAATTTGAGTTGCCAAAAAATTATTATGCACCACAAAAATTATTATACACTTTAAACATATTAATAAATTGTAATGAAAGTTATTTGTCTAAAATAGGAATTATAGTACAGTATAAGAAAGTTTTAGAGGATCACAATAATAATTATAGTACAGCATCATAATTTTTTGGCGATTCAACTTCCTATTGGAGGCTTGATCGACAGCACAATAAAAATTCGAAGATTTTTCTTCGTGTAGTCATAGAGTTTGATTCAATTATTTTTTATTAATAAATTACATTTTTATAAAAAATTTGTCTATTGCACGAAAAAACGGATTTCGTCCTGATAACAAAAGACAGGATAACGAAAGATTTTGTTATAATGACAAACATGATTTCTGCTCTCCGGCCGGAAAGTGGCCACTTTTGGGCCGCTGCCCTGAACGAAGTTGCAACTTTCCAGCTCCGTCGAGCAGAAAAATAGTATACGCACCCTAGTCAGTAAAAAAAAAAGCCTCTGACCACATATTTGTCAGCCCCGACCAACAATTACATGTGCTCTGAGACTTTTCTTATTTTACTGGCCTAGGTATGTAATATACTATTAGCTTACGGTACACGGAAAAAAAAAATAGGTGCTGCAACAGGATTTTGTCCTGTTGCAGCGCCTATTTTTTTTCCGTGTAACAAATCAATTTGTTATACACTGATAGAAGGATTTCTTAGCATTTAAAAAAGATTTCTTAGTATTTAAGAAATCATTTCTTAACTATTAAAAGATCATTTCTTAAATAGTAAGAAATATTTGTTAAATACAAAAAAAATGATGTTTAAGAAGTGGTTTCTTAAATACTAAGAAATCCTTCTATCAGTGTAGTAACAAATGAATTTGTGTCGTAATTAAGAAGTCGATTTGTTATGAGAACGCATGATGTTTATTATAATAACATCGTCGTATTTTAAAGCCGGCATTTGCTACCGCAAGTAATCTTAGCTTATGTTTACATACATTTTTGTTAATGCTACAAATTCAGTCTGTTACTTCAACAAATCAGTTTTTTTATTGGAACACAACAGTTTTGTTACAGTTACAAACTATTGCTTGGCCCAGCGAAGAATTTGCTAGCATTACAAAAACATTGTAATCCCAACGAATGCTTCGTTATCCGTATATTAAGGCAGAATTTTGTTACCGTAAGTTATCTAATCTTGTGGTCACAAAAAAATTTTTTCCGCGTAACATTTGAATTATTGCGCATATTCAATCTATTTTTAACTATCAATTGATAATTAAAAAATGCGGAAGAGTGTATTCATTATAGTATATAAACTAGTTTAAAAATAAATATAGGAATAAAAATAAATATATACTATCGCAAAAGAATAAAAATAAATATAATCATGAGAAGAAATGTCAAAAATAAAAGTTTTTTTTTTGAGTTCATTTCGTTTTGCGACTAAAATAAAATTCAGTATAAGCTTTTCATCTTTTTTAATTTTTTAGGGGGACCATATTGTCCAACATTTTGAATTTGTTCATTTTTTATGAATAATTTTGAAAAACTTTTTTTACTGCCACGAAAATTTTCTTCCCAAGGTTTTAAAAAGTCTTAATAAATTTTTTTAGAAAACTCGACGAATTTGTCTAAACATTCGACTTCTTAGGAACTGATAATACTTTCTCAAAGTTTTGAAGAGCGAATACAATTTTCAAAACTTTTATTTCCAATTTGTAAGAATTATTTTCACATTTTGCAGAGAAAAATTTCCACTAGGATGAATCATATTTCCTAGAGAGCCCATTTTGTCTCACACCCCTTTTGTAATTATCATAAAAATTTCAATGAATTCGTGTCAGAAATTATGACTATTTAATTTTAATTTTTATCTTCAATAAAATTATTAAATTAAATTTATGAAAGTCATTAAAAATTATAAAACGTCAAATTTGTTTTAATAAATTCTTAAATTTTGTTCTTACTATAATTAATTTTAATTATTAAGTTATAATTATTATCACATTATTATTTTATAATTTTAATTATTCATAATGCATTAGAGATTTTTAGAACCACCAATTATAATTAATGGGCCAACTGAAGACAGTTGTTTTGGATACTCTATAACTACCGGTGACATTGACTCAGATGGATATAGTGGTACTTGAATTGATTATTTTAATTAAAACTATAGCTATGGTTGATTCATTATTTCATTAATTTAATTTGTGATTAGATTTAATTGTAGGAGCGCCTTGGGAAGACAATGGAGCAGTTTATGTCTACAACGGTGATTTAATATCTAACATGGAGACTAATTTAAATGTCCAAGTACTCAGAGTTAAATCAACAGTAAAAACATTTGGATTTTCATTATCGACTCCCGTTGATATTGATGACAATGGATTTCCTGATATTGCTATTGGGGCTTACAAATCTGGTCATGCTTTAGTATTGAAAAGTAGACCTGTCTTGAAAGTTAATTTATTTGGTCACTCATCGCCTCGTACTCTCGATCGCAACACCACGAGTTTTCAATTAACATTTTGCGTAGAGCATTTTAAAAATGGAAACCTTTTCCAACCATTTGTAGAGAGTTTTAATTTGACTATTTCTGTTGATAAAAATTTTGAAAGAGTTAACGAAACGAAAATTTTTCTCCAGCATATTTTCAAGTGGAATGATACTTTAGTTACTCTTTGCATTAATAAAGATATTCAGTTATTGGTAAAATAATTAATTAATTATTCATTTAATATAATAATTACACTGTAAAAAATCGTGAGTGAATTCGGAGTGGTTACGGATTTTATTTTAACTCAAACTCACTCCGTCATTCGGAGTTCTGGAGTTTAAAAAAAATCACTCCACATATGAAGTAAATAAGGAGTTTGTTTTTTGCAGCGCAGTGATTTAAATTTTATTTCAATCTGCATTCACTCCAAACCGGAGTCTCAATATTAAAATAAATTCCCCTTCGAAGTGAATTTCACTCCAAGAGATTAAATAAAAAGTCGCCAGCTTCGCATTCACTCCAGATTTAATCCGCATTTACTCCGCAAATTTGTTACTGTGTATTTATCTATTCAAAAATTTAATTACTTATTCTTTTAGGAAAGTAATAAAAATTTTATCGACTCAATTGATGTTGAAGTGACTCATAAATTTCATAATGTAACAATTTCAAAAGATAAAGGTAAAATAACCGGATTGTATTTGTAAGATATTTATCATAAATTGTAATAAATAATTTTCTTTTAGGCGCAGTTGTATGTGATCTGTGTCCTATTGGATATAAAGGAGTGGAATCGACTATCAAACATTTAAGTATTCCATTCAATACCGAATGTGGATTAGATGAAGTTTGTACATCTTCAATATCTGTAACTACTAATTTCATTGGGTAACAATTAATCTTAATGTTAATTTACAATTTATGATGCAAGAAATAAAGATTTGGGTATGTACAAATCACAATTACTTTTCCATGCATTAGACAAAAAATATTAGAGAAAATTACCCGATAAAACAGTCGTATATTTTTATCATCCCATTGATTGTTCAAAAGTACTTTTTTTATTTCTGATATGGGTCCCTGAATTCCATTTAAGGGAGCAATGCCCGTTTTATATCCTTGTGACTTTTACAAATTTTGCGCAGTCAGCACCCATTGTTCGTATAGCCGATATTGTAAGCTAATTTTGTGAACTGGAATATTTTTTTGACGTTTAATTTTTTTTTTTGACATTAGCTGCTATATTTGTTAAGATAACGATTAAAAGTAGGACTTAGAAATTGATTTGTCTCAAATTGTATAGTGAAGTTATAGAAGCAACACTATTAACAATGAGTAATTAATAATTTCATAATTAATACTGATATTCATTAAATTTCTTGACATTGTTGGCCGGTATTATTGTATTCTGCGATTAGTTACAACTAATTGATGGGTTTTTTTTTTTTTTATATATATAATTATATATTTACGTTTGTTATTCGCATTGTAACTATTGTATTTTTCAACTTTTCGCTATAAAAATCAAAAATTTTCAAAAAAAGAGAAGCTATTGGTTTCGGTCCGATTTTTGAAAATCGAGTTTTTATCAGCCCCCATGAAAAAAATTTATAAAAAAAATATATGTTAAAATATAAAAAAAAATTATTTTTCATGTAAAAAAAATATATTAAAAATACATAAAAAATATAAAAAATATATTTTGAATTGCTAACTTTTGGCCGATTTTCGTATATATTTTATACATTTTAAATATATCTTAGAATATATAAAAAAATACATGTATAAAAATATTTAAAAAATTGATTGAATATATATTTTATGTCAATAAAAAATATATTTTTAAGTTAATCAACAACATAGAAAAAGAAATATAAAAATATATTTATGAAAACTTGAAAAAATTATATAAAAAATATATTTTTAATATAATGTTTTTATATTTTTTTGCTTAGATTGTTGATTAACTTAAAAATATATTTTTTATATTTTCATAATTATATTTTTTATTGATATAAAATATATACGAAAATCGGCCAAAAGTTAGCTATTTAAAATATATTTTTTATATATATTTATTATTTTTTTATGTATATTTAATCTATTTTTTTTATATTTTAGCATATGTTTTTTTTATAAATTTTTTTCATGGGGGAGATCCCGATGTTTTGAAGTCCTAGGAAACCATTCTGACTATTTCCGGATTGACGTCCGCGCGTGCGCGTGTGTGTGTGTAAACTAATTTTTGTCGTACGATACCTTTAGTACGAATCAATCGATTTGAATGTACTTGGCGGCAATCAAAAGAGCTCTTTAATATTTAGATGTAATTCGATTTTGAAGGTGCTCAGTCAAATAGTTTACGAGTTATACGAAAAATTAAAATAAAAAAATTTGAAAATGTAATCAATTTTAAGTCTTGATGAGCCTTTTTGATTGCCGCACAATACATTCAGGTCAGTCGATTCCTTCCAAAGGAATAGTACGACAAAAGTTAACTTCTTTTAGCTAAATGTATTTTTTCAGTCCAAAAGAAAATAATAAGCTCAAGGAACTAAAAAATTACTAATAAATAACATTTTTAAGATCTTTAAGTTCAAAAACAGTGGGAAGTTTTGGGTTTTTTTTTTAATTTCTCGATAAAAAAAAAAAAAATCAAATGTTTATTAAATAAATCAATTTATAAGAAGTTATCTTCAGTAAAGATGCACTAAAAGATCTATCTATTAGTCTCGTAAAATTTTTGATGACTTTCATTCACTCAGTATTAAAAGTAAGAAGAAAAAAGTACTCTGTAAAGTGAGAAATGTTTTTTTAATTATCGTGAAACATTTAACAAGATTTCAGTTTTATAAAAATGCAAAAAGTGATTAATTGAAAAAATAAAGTCTGTTAATTATTATTGATTAAGATTAGTTAATTAGTGTATGATATTATTTTCAAACAAATAATTGCTTTCTATTGAGTATAATAAATGCAATAGCTCGTTGTTTCAGTATCTGACACTCATGAATCCGAGCATACTCCAATAAAATCAGTACATTATCAAGCTTTAAATTATTACCTAAAATCAAGCCACAGATATTTTTTAGCTCATTAACCTGATACATTCCTCCAAACTCGAGCAACTTTAGAGCCATATTGTAATCATCGTTAGCTTTCTCTAATTTTCCTGTATAGAAATACGTAAGCAATTCATTTACAAGATCTTCATTGAAATCTTGGAAAGTTATACAATTCTCATTGGATTCTTTCATGTCCGTAGTGAGCATAGTCCTCAACACTGGACTGTGACTTGCTAAAACCATTTTGTGAGCAGGAAACTCTTTGTCTTTTACTTTTATGACAACGTCACTGAATTCGGTATTTTTAAAATAATGTTCCATATGTTTATATAAAGCTGGATTGTATAGTTCATCTGTAAATCCGTACCAAATTACTGAACAAATTACTTCTAAATCATATCTCGGTACATTAGCATAAGAATAGATACAATGACGAGAAAGTGGAAATTCAGTAACATGCACATCTTTCCAATCACTCAGATCCATGATTAGAGGGGGTACTCCCTCCGTTGAAAATTCAATCGTTGCTGCTGCTGATTTAATATGATTTTTCACTATTCTTAACTGTAATTTTCCCGTATCCTCCCATTTAACAGTCAGATAGCAACTCAAACCTGGCACATTTTTTATGCAAAAAATACTTGATGTGACTAGTTCATTTCTACTTTGGCACACAAAAGTGGTTTTAAACGTTGTTTCATTGCTAGCTTCTGAAGGCCCTGGATTCGATCCGCTGGTTGAAGGGGTTTTATCCATTTTAGAATATCTGCAATTAAATTTTGTCAACTAAATTTTATTTTACCAAGTATTTTTAGGACTTCAAACATATGGTATACTTATAATCTTTAACATATTTCTGATAGAATACACTGTGAAAAATATTTTATTAAAATCAACACAATCTGTGTGTGAAAAATGGTCTAGACAATATTTGCGTTATTTTTTAACACGGACTTGTGTTCAAATCTCAACACAAAATTCGAGTAATACAAGAAGTGAATTCAACACTTTTTAAATGTCAGTGACAACACAAAAAAATTTTAACTTATACATTTTATTTTTGTACCATCGACATTGAGTAAATAAACTTATGCATTATTTTGATGGTATCAATAGTGACAACAATTATTATTAAAGATTGAACTATTTTTTGATAGTAAATAATATATTTTTAGTCAAGATTTAAAACAAAATCTCGTAATATTCCATACCGGCTGTAAATAGTAAATCAATAAATGTTTTTTAAAAAAACAAAAAAATAATTTTGACATTACATGAAATAATTCAAAATTATAACTAAATCTTTTTTATTAGTATGATAAAAATTCCGGCTTTTAGTAAATGGTAAATTTAATATATTAAATATTATACATTTTTAAGTTAAATCGATATTTATAAAATGTCGATTTCACTTTCATTTTTCTAATATTTTTTCCTTGACTATCGATTAAGTTTTTAACATAAATTTTGTGTTAATTTCAAAGCTAAATAAATGTTGATAATTATAATTTTTATACTAAGTAACACTTTTTAAGTATTAAATAGTAGATCGATTTAAAATTTTAAACACAGTGAAATGTGTTGATTTAACACAAAAAATTTAACATGGACCTTTTTTAACACAGATACACAATATTTTTTACCGGATGAGACCCACAACCCTATTTTTTTTTTAATTAAATAATTATTTAAAAAATTATCAAAATTGTTAGATCTATTTAATTTTATTTAAAAATATAATAATGACTAAGAAAACTTTTCATTTCACAAAACATTTTCTGAAAGTACGCAAAAAATTTAATCCGTAATTTTTGACAAATTTTGATTTCAATTAATATCTTCGAGTATTTATTTAAATAACTTCTCATTTTTTTCGAACAATTTAATTAAGTAATTGAATAAAAACAAACAAAAATCTTCAACCAAACCTAAATATGTGAATCTTCATGTTCGTTATAATATTTCATTTATTTAACTGAAGAAATGTTTGCTAAATCTATAAAAAGAATTACATTTATAATTTTTAACAAGTTTTAAATGGAAATAAACGCCTACAAACTAATTTTTCTTTAGTCAAATTTTTTTTATTCATTAATAACACTTGCATTAATAAATAACGGAAAAATATTTTTTTTAACCAAACCTAAGGGTGTGGGTACTTATTTTATTCGCTATCTCATATACTTTCACAATATCTTAGTTATTTTACTAAAAAAAAATTATAATAATAATAATAAAGTATTAACTTACCATTAAGTTATTTATTAACAAACGATTAATCTCGTAATTTTGGTTAGCCAATGTCGAGTATTTTTGAACTATTTTTTAATTTAAAAATTGTTCAGTCAAAATTTTAAATTTTATAACTTATTATTTAATTCTTTATAATCTTAGTTAAAGAATTTCTGATTATATTATAACGTAAATGACACTAGTCCTGGGAATGGATAAACTGTCGTCAAATAAGTTTTGAAGATCTAAATGATGATGCATACCTTGAAAGCTCACGTTAAAACAAAAATATAACAAGAATAATAATAATAATAAGAAATAAAATTTCCCGCTTGATATTTGCAATGAAAATCTACATTATCGACAATTATGTCGGCTATCTTTTTTTTTTTTTATTTTAAAAATGAAAAAATTCAATGGTTTTTTGAACAGAAACATTCAAATTATTCTATTTTTTGACATAGAATACCCCGTACATAAATATGTATATAATGAGATAAGTTCTATATCATTATTTATAAAACCATTTATAATTAATAGATCATATTTTTCACTCGGGTATTCATGAAATTCTAAATGACAACTAGAGTACCCGGGCAAGAAAATTTAAAGCCAAAATAATATTAAAATTTTATTTCGGCTGAAAAAAAGCCCAGTTAGTGAACACAAGGCTGAAAATTGTCAAGGCCGATAATGAGGTCTAAAAAAACCGAAAATAGGTTGACTTAATTTATCTTTCAATTTTCGACTTGTTTATTATAAGAATAATAAAATTTCGGCGTATTTTCGACAAACTGTCGACTTCTTCCAACAAAATTTTACAGCTTCTGCGAGATTTCGGCAAAATTTAGGTCTCTTCGAATAAAATTCTATGATTTCGGCGTATTTTTAGCCAAATATTTTTACCCGGATAAATTCTTCATTCCTCAGCTTTTATCAAATTGCTTTTGAAAAAGTACTTCTTTATATATTTATAGACCACCAAAACGTTTAAAATTTTTTGTTATAAATTTTAAATAATTAAACTTAAATTTAATGCTTAAAATCATTTAATTGATAAAATATATTAAAATATTTTTAAATAAAATTAACTAAATTTGTAATAAACATCAGTACAATTTGCTTCTGTTAATAATCCATTGAAATCGTAATTTAATGGCATAAAAATTACTGGTTAATGAGAAAGTAAATAATTATTTTTTGTAAAATGATTTTAATTAAAGTACATTAACAAAATTTAAATAAAATACTTTAAGTAATGGAATCTGATTAAACAAAACGATTCACTCAATGATGAATGTATATTTATATTGTAGTAAAATTGAATCGTTTTGAATCGTTGCTTTTAATCAGGGTATGTACTTTAAAGTAAATTTACTCAACTACACGTAATTATTACTTTTCATATATTTCTTGTTACTTTGCATAGGTAATTTTTATTTGTTCATACGAAAAATTTTATTTCTTGTTCCATGAATAAAGTCAATGTTAAAATGAATGCATACAATAATAAAATTATTTAAAATTTCCATAGAGTTAGTGATGAAATGACTTGGATAATTGGATCCAAAGACATAAGCTTAGAATTTAATATTAAAAATGAAGCTGAGCCAGCCTATTTAACATCAATAAGTATTGAATTACCTGAAAATATTTATTTACGTAGCGTATTACCTTTTTGTCAAGAAATTACAGATGGAGAAACTTTAAAAGTCACTTGTGATGTTGACAATCCATTATTAGTTGGAACTACGGTATTCACAATTCTATTTATTATTACAAAATAATTAAATTTAAATTTTTTAAGAATAAATTAAAAAATATTTTACAGAAAACGATCACCATAGATTTAGACATGAGTCAACTAAATGACGGCAGTTTAAATGGAACGACTGTAAACTTTGATATTAAAATAAATACACGAAGTCAAAATAATGGTGACCAACATATATATGAATCTCTTTTGTTATTAAGTGAATTTGTTTTTAATTTGCATGGGTAAATTTTTAAGTGATTTATTACACGGAAAAAAGAGCAGTGGAAAAATTACAGTTTTTAGTGCAAAAACAGGGCCCTCGTATGAAAATTTTCAAGTATTATAGTTTGCACTGTAGAAATTGAGACCAAACCGAGAAAAAAATAAATTTTGTGAAATGAATATTTTTTCGAGTAATAAATCGACATAAATTTTTGTATCATTAATTTAATATTTAGCGCGAAGAATCATTTTCTTAACAGAAGAAAATCAAAATTTATTTACACTTTTACAAAAAAAAGATCAAAATATCTTGAGATAAACTTGGGTTTCTTCCATTTAGAAACTTATTTTAAACGAAATCTTCAAATTTTTGCACCAAAAATATATTGGATTGTAAATTTTAATAGCATAATTTATTGTGGTAAAAATATACAATGATTTAAAAAGATTATTTTTCTCTCAGTGTACTTCTTGTAATAAAGTAATTACAATTATAGATACCAAATTTTACAGTTTCTAATGTATTTTTAATTGAATGAAACTTTATTATGAATAAAACGCTATTAAGGACTGAAAAAATTCTCATATGAAACTTTAATAATTGGTTCGTCTCAGCAATAATCGGCTGCTCAATTTCAAAATACAGTAAGGGAAAAATTTTTCAAAATCAATTTTTTAGTATTTTTAGTTCCAGTGGGATCTTATGGACATATTTCAAAAATTTTATTTTTGTCAGTTATTGTGTTTTGAAATTGGGCAGCCGTAATGTAATTTTGACAGTTCTGAAGTACAGGGACTGATATATATTTGAAACTACGATTTTTCGACTATTCTTTTTGCCGTGTATGTCAAAAGCAAATAATTTTTAAATTAATTTTCATACTTTTTTTGGTATAGAAATGCTAATGACAAGAACTATTACTACTCAATTGAAGATGAGTCATCATCAAATATTAGTTTTCAGCATGCGTATCAACTTCAAAAAATTGGCGGAACTCCTGTTTTGCTATCAAGACTTACGATTAATGTACCTACTAAATTGCGAGGAGTAGAAATCGTTACTTTAACGAATAAGCCACGAGTAAATATAATAATTATTATATTTTTTACTTAAAATTAAGTAATTACAATTAACCCAGTGTATTATTGACCACAAAAAAGTTCTTTCAAGTTTTATGAACGTTTTTAATTTTAAATCATCTATTTATGTTAGAATCCATAGAGATTTTTTTATACCATCAGATTTTAAATCTGAAAAATAAAAAATATTTTAAATTTTTTATTTATTTAATATTTTTTATTTTTATTTATAAAAATTAACAGATCTCAATTTATTTTCTTATCAAGCAAATTTAGTGAAAAAATTCTCAAGTGATAATTGATATGAAAAGTTTTCTATACAAATTTATTGAGTAATGAATGATAAATAAAAATTTTAAAAAAAATATATACTTTTCATTCGTAATGAAATAATTTTTCGATCTATAAATTTGTAAATAAAATGTCCGAAAAACCTGAAAGAATATTTTTTATTATCAATAATAAGTGAGCTCAAGGAACAGCATAATTACTTAATATTACTTTGATTAAATATTTAATTAACGTAAATATTATAAAATATTTTCTCCTAGATTTTTATCTCAGGAAAATTATATAAATGTTCAACGATTGGAATTCCAATGGTAAAAAAATCAGTAAATTATAGTCCAATGATTTTAAAAGAAGAAATTCTAGAATATAATTTAAATACGAGTGAAAAAATATCAACTAATAATTCAAATTTAATAATAAAACGAAGTACTGATCAACTTCCTGATAAATTAATTCCACTGATGACATCAAATCCTCAATCAGAAGCATTGATAAATGAGAATGCACCTAAAATATATTTAAACTGTACGTCAACGGATGTGGAATGTGGAAAAATAATTTGTGATATCGGTTCTTTGAATAGTTATCAAGATACCGGTGGACTGCAGCTAGATTTTTCAATTAATCCTTTACTTTTATGGAATAACACTCAAGAAAATTATGAAGAGCAAGTTATTTTTACAACAGATGCTTTGATTGACGTTATTAAACCTGTAATGAAAGAATTTATTTCCGGTACAAATTTAATTACTTATACTCATACAATTATTTATAAAATTGATAGCAATAAGAATAAATCAATCAGTATTTGGATTATTATTGGGTCTGTGTTACTAGGATTAGTTGCATTATTCATTATTGCAATTATATTATACAAGGTAATAAACTTTAATTTTTTTTTTGTTTAAATCAAAATATATTAAATAAATTTTTAGTAATTAATGCTCATATTTATTTAATATTTCAGTATGGATTTTTTAATCGCAGTAAAAAACAAGAACTAGCGGCTCTAAAAAATGAAGTAAGTCAAAAATATTAAGCACAGTAATTTTATTTAATATTTGTATAATGTTTTGTTCTTAATTTTAGACAGACAGCATATCAGGAGCGTCGTAATTATAACTATCGTTTATTTATAAAAGTACATCATTATTTATTGACTTTTTTTTTGATAATATAAGTAGTTAATTATTTAATTCTTGAAAATTTATATTTAATAAAGCGTTCGGTAAAAATGCTACTGAAATTGATAAAAAAAAAAAAAAATAAAATTTATGCTATATCTTAGATATATGGAAAAATAATAATTTTATTTTTCGTGCAAAAAAAATTCATTCCAGATTCTAAAAAAATTGGACATGTAGAGCTTTTAAATTTGAGACGAATTAGAAATTCAATTAAAACTTTTTTCGAAATTTTAGAAGTTTAAGAGTAAAAGACTTGGCAGTGTTACATGTTTACTCACAACATCTCCACTAAAGGGAAATGGTTGTAACTCTACTCATATACTTCTTTATTCAGTCTCAACTCTTCTCAGTTTCTTAATCAGCTTCAATCAGACTCAGCAACAACTTTACTCAGTTATAACTCTACTCACGTATTTTGGCCTATCGATAAAATATCAATTCTTTGTGAGTAGAGTTGTAGCTGAGTAAAGTTGTTGCATAGTCTAGTTGAGTCTGAGTAAAGATATAACTGAGAAGAGTTGAAGCTGAGTTAAAAGATAAATATTTTGAGTAGAGTTAAGGCTGAGTAAAGAAGTAAATGAGTAGAGTTATAACTATTTATCTTGAGTAGAGATGTTGTAAGTAGACATGTAACACTGCCTTAGAACTTCACGTTCATAAATTTCAAGTCAGATGAGAACTTTTTTGAAAAAGCTTTTTTTTTTTAAAAACTCTTCATAATGGAGGAAAAAATCTAGTATAGGTTTTTAAAATTATATTATAAAAATTTTCTCATCTAGCAGAAAATTCGTGCACATAAAATTATAAATCAACTAGATTTTTTGCTGTTAAAATTCTAAAGGCTCAAGAAAAATAAAACTTGAAATTCTAATCTATCGCAAATTTAGAAATTCTATATGTCCAATTTTATTGGAATGAATTTTTTTACACGGGTTTTATCCTGATAAATTTAATTGATTTTATATATTTATATATATTAACATAATTTTTTATTATTTTAATAAGTAGACGTTTTTAACACAAACTTCACTTAAAAAATTTTCATTAAAAATGAAAAAAATAAAATTTAAAATTGACTTTTGACTTTAAAAATGGAATGTAACTTAAAAGAAAACGTTCTAACGAGTAGTTTTTTATAGAAACATCTACTTACTTATATAGTTGTAATATTATAATTAATAATACTTTTAATTCTTGTTCATGATAAAAAATATAGATAATTAATTATTATTAATAATTGGCACTTGTTTGAGTTATTATCTATATAAAAATATTTTTTTTCTTAATTATATACTTTTTTAACCCAATAGTAAAAAGATGTTGACAAATTACTATTAATTACTTAAAATATTACGAGTATTTATTTCAGTAACTAGAGATTATTGATAAGTACTTTGATTAATCAAAATTAAGATGAATTTAAATCTTTGATTTTATCATATATTTTATCTTAATATAGACTTTATAAGTAATGTAATACTTTGATGATAAGAAACCATAAAAAATTATGGTTCAAAATCTTAAATTTAACAATAAACTTTTTTTAGTCATGACATAAGTAATAAGCGGTAACAAAAAAATAAATAAAATAAAATATAAAGCAGAAAAAATAAACAAAGCACCATCACCTAAAAGCTTCTGGAGGTATAGCTCCTCGTTTATGGTGTTCCTCGAATGCTTTGATACCAATATCATAAATCCAATTAACTTCAGTTAAACACTTGTAGCTCCATTCATAATTCATTTTCGTTGTTACACTCAATGCTCGGGTCATTTGCTCTTTGATGGTATCAGGAAGTTGAGTGTTACCATTCGGTATAATCGGCGATGAAACTGGTGCTGGTGTACTTGGGATTCTCTCAAGACTTTGGGTTGACTGAAAGATATTCTGCTGCTGTTGCTGATTAATTAGCTGCTGTTGATGAACCAGTTGCTGTTGATTAACAAACTGCTGTTGATTTTTAGTAGCATCAGTTAAGTGAAGTTGTTCATTGCTGATACAGTATCCGGTTCCAAATTGTTCAATAATAAATGTCCTGCTAAAGAAACGAACAGTTTTGTTTTTGAAACCAAGTTCTTTGAACAATCCGGTGATTGTTATTATCATCATAGACTCTGTGAGAGCATTTATGTCGATAGTAAAAGTTTCAGCAAGATGTTGAGTCTTTGGAAATCCTGATAAACAAGTGACAATGTGAAGCCTTCCTTTATTAAATAATTTTATTCTTCTAAAATTTTTTGTGTGGATTAAATTTCTATCAGCAGATGCATACACACTGTTTACATCTATTGTAGAATTAGGATCTATTGTCATTGTGAAAACTGCATTGTCAAGATAAGCATCCAGTAATGGCTGTCGTGAATCACTATCATAAATGTCAAAATACAGTTTTATAAACTGTTGAGTAATTTCCAGGACGTGAGAATTTGTCGCAAAAAATTTAATAAATTCAGGCAGAGATTTTGTTTCTTCAATATCAAATTTTATAACTTTTGGCAATGGTTTACCATCTAGACGTACAAGATTTGGAAACTTTTCTCTTATCACAGATGAGTAATTCAAATCCATCTTCTGCAATTTACTGATAAAATCATTACCTTCGAGACGTAGTTCCTCTAACTTAAGATCCTTCAATACATTTAATGTCGATTCATACTTTATTTTATTATTACCAAGATAAAGAATTTTTAAATTTTTAAAATGAGTACTTAATACAGTCAATTTTTCAATCCTTGATAATTTATTGTTATCAAGATTTAACGCTTCTAAATATGGTACTGCTTCCGCAGCTATTTGTAATACATAAATAAGTATCTCTGGTCTAAATAAAGCACAAAAATAATCGTCAATAAGATGAACATCATGATGAAAACACGACAAATTAAGTGATTTAGTTTCTTCAACGTATCTATTTGCCATAGCTAATCTAATACGCATTTTAAATACTTCATCAAATTCAAATTTTGGAAATCCTGATAACTCTGAAATAATACGTATCTTAAAACCACGATCAATAAATATTTTTTCATGACAATTAACCAATCGTTCAGCAGCCTCTTGATTATCAACATAAAATATAGCCTTGCGATTTACAATTTTATACATGATTGGTACAAATGTCTGTGGTTTCATATAATTTAATAAAGCATCAATTATTATTTTTTTATCATACATATGGACGTGCGGCATCACTATTTGGTACCAGTTTGCTTCACTAAGGTTATCTAATTTATTCCAAACAGCTTTTGGTCTTCTAGATACATTATATGGTTCTGTTCCACTTAATCTATTTTTTCGAGTAAATAATACTAGATTTTTATTTTTACCTGTTCGTTTCTCATCATCATCATCATCATGACCATTATTACCATTAATAAAACCAATTAATTTGGGCTGGGATTTATTTCTAATCCTGAAAGATATTTTTTGTCTACTAGAATTCCAATCCATGTTGCTGGTAGCATCATCATCATCATCATTATCATCATCACCATTTCTCGTAAAAAATCCAAGTCTTGATTTTATGGACTTGCCAGTAAATGTAGACATTTTTTATTCTTTTATTTTTCAATTAAACTTATTACGCACTTGGCAAGTTACAATATAAATGTAAAAAGAATAAAGTTGTTTATGTGATTAAATAAACACCTTGTTATCTGATACCGGACTCACTGGACCACACGCTAGATCGTAGATCTATATATAGTGTAGGTTAAAGTCTGATATTTATTAAAAATGATAAATAAATTTTATTTAAATATTAATTACAACTTTTTTCGGTTGGTTTTTAGTTTTAGTTATTTTTTATTGTCACGTGTTTATGTTTATTTAAATTTATTTCAAGTGTTTCAAGTTACGAACCGCACGCGTGCGTCTTTTTCGGTTAAAAATTTGGTAATTTTTGAGTTGGTAACATTGATAATCGATGATCAAAGTCTTTAAGAATGTAGGGGATTACAGATTAAATGTCAAAGATTCTCCCACTTCTATTTAAAAAACGATTCCCCTCAGGTCTATTTATTATTTTTTAAATTTCCCGCTAAGAAATAAAAAAGTAAACAAGTTATTGTTTTAGGTTTCATTTATGAAAATTAAGTTTTCATGAAATATTGGAGATTCCAGGTCCTAGAAAATTATTCTAATTATTTTCCGAATCATGTCCGAGCGTGTGTAAGACATGAGTGTAATGTAACTGACAAGTGGGAATTTTTTTAATTTTTAAATAAATAAATAAATAAAATGTGAGTGGAATAGAAATAAAAAAATGCGTATTTAGATCAATGACAAATTCGTACGCGCATTTTTTAAAATTTCATGACTTATTTATTTATTTAAAATTTATAAACTGTCTTGTGTCTGCTACATTCACACTCATGTGTAGGACGTGTGTTTTCTTTAATGAATGTGAATGTAGCTGACGATTGACAATTTTCAAAATTTTGAATTGAGTCAATTCAAGAAAAATCGAATAAAATTTAAAAAATGCGCATTTATAGAATTTGAAAATGAGGATGTGCATTTTTTTACGTTTATATTTTTAATTGTTTAATTTGTTTATTCGTAATTTGAAATTCGTCTCATATCTGCTACATTCACACTCAGTTTTATTCATTGATTAAAATTAGGCTAATTAAAAAAAAAAAAAAAATGTAATCAGTTTTACGATACAAAAAAAAAAAACAGTTACCAATTAAGAGTTAAACGATACCTCATAAGTAAATTGCAGCAAAATCTTCATATCAGTATCGTACTTAATTCAAAATATCAAACTTAGTCAAACAGTTAATTTATAACTTCGGTAGGCAATTGATTAAATAATTTATATCCCAGCTTAATTTTAGATCCATTGTCGTTTTTTATGATTCAGAAAGTAGAAGACATTGAAAAAATTTAATTCTTTTAAACATACAAATAAAATACTTATAGAAAAAACGTAAAATTTTCGAATTAAAATATTTTACAATTATTTTTGTGCACGTTCTAAAAATTGAATTTTACCAAAGTAACTTTTTTTATAAAAATTACAAACTTTTCTGTCTGCTACTTTCAGTATCGTTTTTTTTTTTTCAACTAGAGCTTTAATTTTTATTAAGTTTATTAATAAAATTATAATAGCTTCAAAAAATGAGATGACTTTAACACTGTTCTAAGTAGATTAATTTGTCTTAAAGATATCGTTGACACGATTAATCAAAATAACTGTTTTTATAATTTTGATCTAATGATAAAGAAGTTGGATGAATTTTTGATCATCATACATTTATTAATAGATGAAGAACAACTTTTAAAGAATATGTTTTAATAATTTTTTTTTAAGTCAAAATTTTCATTATTTTATGAATTAATTATAAGAAATGAATATATTTTGGCGCAAAAAAAACGACATAATTGATTATGACGTCATTACATCTGTTGGAGATGAGAACCAATGAAAGTCATGCTATTCTCTTGTATTCTATTTTTGTTGTGATTCTGATAGGGTAAATTTTGATATTTTTTTCTCTCCGTACGATGGCGCGTCGGAACCGATATAATGACGTCACTTGCGTTTGAATTTACATTTTTAAGAAACAATTTTTAGTTTTAAAATTAACTGAGAAATCATTTATTATAATACTTTTCCCTCAATTTTCCTTAATAACTTTCATTAAACTTTGAAAAAAAATTTTAATTAATAAACATGCAATTTCTCTATTCGTAATCTGGTAGTCCAACTATATAAAAAATTTATTGAAGTCATGCTAAGAAGCTTTGACGATTGTCAATCAAATTTGTGTATTTATGAGCGTGAATTGAACTGACAATGGCAGTTTTTTAAATTTTCAGATAAATAAATAAAATATAAGAAGAATAAAAATTAAAAATTGCGTACTTAAATAATTGGAAAACCAGTGCGCGCATTTTTTTCGATTCCATTATTTCAATTAATTAATTAATTAATTTAAAATTTATAAATTGCCTCATATCTGCTACATTCACTTTCATAATTTCTTTAAGTATAATTTTGAATAAAAATTTAAAAAATTGTTTACTTACGCTGTTTAAAAGTCCATGTAAATTAATTTTTAATGATAAACGCCCATAATAATCAGTAGCTAAAAGATTTAATTAAAATTTTTTCAATTGTTCTCAATTATTTTTAATTGTATTTTCTATCAGAGTATAAAATAATTTTGGTTTTTCACCTTCGACATGAGTAAAAACTTTTGTAAGGCCACAAGCTCGAAAATAACAAAATTATAATGGAGTTGGCCCTCAGGATCAACCGCTTAAAATTTTTTTTTGTTTAAATTATTACTTAGTTGTCTACAATATTGATTGACTAGTTAATTTAAAATAAATCATTAAATAATATATTATGCGCATGAATATTTAATTAAGTCTTAAATACTAATTAAAAATATAAAATTACTAAAAAACTTTTCTTTGGGATTAAAGATTTTGTTAAATAAAAAAAAAGTTTATTCAAATATATACGTAATTTATTTTCAGATAAAAGATAAACGAGATGTCATTATTAGTGTAGTTCCAAAACCTTCACTACGTCTTAAAAAATTTTTTTTATATTTTACAATTATTATTTTATTCATTTTTTTTTCTTTATCATTGTTTTTTTTTCGTTAAATTTATTCAATAAAATGTAATATTATAATTATATTATCGAATATTAATATAATACAGCGTTTTGTTATGTTATAGTTTTTTTTTTTTTTAATTATTTCTAATATTACATAATTAATAACTAAACCATTACAAATTTAAATTAGATACAAAAAATTATCTTCGTATATTAAAGTAAAATTTGATTTATTTGATATTTATCTATACTTAAATATATTTTATATTTAAAAAATATTTTTTTTGCTATCAATGAGAAAAAAAAAAAAAAATAACAAAATTATTTAACAGTGACGTTTGATAGAATTAAAAAACATGTAATTTTTTTTTTTTTTTTTCAATGCAAAATAATTAAAAACTAATTTATTATTCATAATTACAATTATACTCAATTCAAAAATTATTAATTGAAAAAATAAATTCAATAGCAAAATTTTGTAAATATTCTTTCGAGTCAGTCTTACTACTAAAAGAAATTGTTTAAATATAAACTGTTTTAAATTATTCACTAGTTAAACTATTACTTTTTTAAAATTAATAATAAATTGCACTCAAAGATAATTAATATTTTAAATACTAATGCACAATTTTAAGGAAGACTTAAATCCCAGATACAAGGTACGACATTTGTTTCCTCTTGAAGTTAATGATTTAATGTAGTTGTATATTGATTGACAAAGTGCGCAATCGTACCTTCATGTGTAATAAATATAATTAAAAATTTATTTGAAGGACGATGCGTTGTTGTATTTCATATACCCATGATTTAAAACTAGAAATAAATTTCTAGTTATCATAACAAAATGTATGACATCAAGCTTCTCTTGATGGTTCGAACAAGATTATCTTGAACAAACCGAAGCTCGATTTATTTTGCCACTGCATCATTAGTACTCGTAAATTAATTTATACGAGTACATTGCTGGTGTGTAAGCAGATCATATTTTCTTGGTTTAAATTTTATTATAATTTAATTTAAATCTTCTTTGTTTCTTCTTCAGGAGTCTTCCTCAATTGTGTGTTTTATTTTAGTATTCATGTTTTATTACTTTTTAAAAATTAATTATGTCATTTTTAAATTTAAAACTAGTTTTGTTTAAACAATTTCTACTTAGTTTCAATTTTTCTTCGAAAGAATCTTTACAATCCTTGCTATTTTTACTGTAAAAATTACTATGGCAATTGACTGTTTTTTTTATATTTTTTCCCGGATCATGAGAATAAAGAGTCAAAAAAAAAAAAAAAAGAAAAAAGTTTTAAGAACAATAATAAAATTAAAAAACTGATACGATGTTTTTAAAAAATATGAAATTAAAAGAAGATAATTTGATATTTGTTTGAAAATTTTCTAAATATTTGATTATTTATCCTCATTAATTAAAAATAATAATTAAAATAACTGAAAAAAATTATTTGTTAATTAATTGATAAGTGTGCGCTAGAAAAATTAATTGACAACGATAATTAATGAACATTAATTATCATAATTAGATTAAAATATAAAATTATTATTTTTCGAATGCACACTACAAATTTATTACATCTCTATACTGTTTTAGTATATCAATTTTTTTTTTTTTTTATAAATATCAAGGTAACTATATCTGTCGTATTATAGTTATAATTTTTTTTGTCTTCAATGATTTTAATTATAAGTGAAAATGATTTGATTCATTAATATTTGGCAGTTAAGTAAATTTTATAAATGATGTACAGAATGTTATTTAGTTATTATTTTTTTTTTCTCTAATTAAATAAACGTGTCACGAATTTGGATATTAAGCCAAGACTCAGTGCAAGAAAATATGCTAGATTAATATTTAACAATTATACTAAAGGAATATTTAAATATTTAACAGTAAAAAAAATATCACCAAATTCGTGCCAACTATTAATATATTAATTAATAAGACTATAAATTTGGTGTTTTTTTCATTTTTTCTTTAAATTTCTATATATAAATAATATTTTAATATTAGCAGAGGCCATTATTAAGAGAACGCCTCTGGTGGAATTCTCCCAGCTTGGAAGAATTCATTAAAAGCCCGAATGGCTGTATCGAAATTCCACTGTACCTCTTGTAAACACTTGAAACTCCACTCTAAATTCATTTTCGTTTGCTCCATTAAAGCAACAGTCATTTGATGTTGGAGTTGTTGATTAGGTTCAGATGTACCTGATGTCGACGGTTGAGGCTGAGCTTGTAGTTGTTGCTGTGGTTGTTGTTGTTGTTGTTGTTGAGGTACTTGTTGGACAGAAGCTTGAGCAGCTGCTGCTTGTTCAGCTATTGAATTTTGCGGACTGTTAATGACTTGACGCTCTTGAGTTGGTGTTGGATGAGCTAAATGAAGCTGCTCATTTTTTATACAATAACCGCTGCCGTATTTAACAATTATGAATGACCGATCAAAGTAACGAATTGCTTGATCCTTGGTTCCTACTTCTTTGAAAAGCCCAGTCACTGTTATCATTATCGTCGATGGCTAATAAAATAATTTAAATTATTATTTATTTATTTATTTAAGGGCATTTTCAGATGGTGCTCTCTCCCCACTTTTCACAAATTTTCAATGACTCAACTGTCGATTAATTAAATTAAAACATTAATTGAAAAAAGACAACGTAGTTGTGATTTCGCTGAGATTAGTATTTAAGAAAAAATTACGTACAGTTGTAATCAATAGGGAGTTAAACAAAATTTGTTAAATAAATTTCAGTAAAATCTTCATATCAATTTTATAATCTGAATTTTCAAATTTTGTGGGCTAAAATTTATTCAAAAAATTTTCTTTAACTAGTAATTAATAACATTAAAGATTTTTAAAAAATTCTATACTAATCGATAAAATTTTGATATCTTTATGACAGAAGTAATTGAAAATTTTAAAAAAGTGGGAAGCACTGTCTGAGAATCGGGTTTAATTTTATTCGGGTTCAAGTTAATATTGCTAGTATGTCTATACATTAATTATATATTTATGTATCCAGCAATAATAATTATAACCCGGATTAAAAATAAAACTGGCCATTAATTAATTAATTGTTGTCTAACTTACCGTTACAGCTCCAATGTCCATTGTAAATGAATTCAAATAATGTTGAGTTTTAGGTAATTCAGAAATAAATGATACTACTGGTAATCTTCCTTGTTTTAGTAATTTCGTACGACGGGATGTATCACTTGAACGGAATAAATTTCTATTATCTGGTGTGTATTTATTGAATCTGTAATTAAAAATTATTTGTAAATAAATAAATATTACTATTCAATTATTAATATTTTTATTAAAGAATAAGGTAAAGAGACCCAGTACCAGATCAGAGAACTAGTATCCGATCACTCATGTATTTGTATATCCATATTTACTAAATTTTACCAAATATAGATTTACTAAAAGATGGAGTGATCGAGTACTAGTTCCCTGATCGGGTACTAGATCTTTTATATTAAATATAATTTATTAACTTACTTTTGTATCGTAGGACACGGAGCAACAGTAAGACTGAAAAATGCATGCTCATGATAAGCATCTAATAAAGGTTGTCGAGAATCACTATCGAAAATAGTGAAGTATTGAAGCATAAACTGTTCAGCAACTTTAAGAGCTTCACCGTTTTTAGCAAAGACCTTTTGCGTTGGTGGTACTTGGATACCCTCTTCGGCGACATCAAATAATATTGGTTTCGGTAGCTCCATACCATCCTTTATTAATTTAATATTAATAATCATTTTATCGTCATATAAAAAAAAACATATTTTTTTTAATGACAATTAAATACTTACCAACCGCAGTAGTTTGGGGAACTTCTTCCGTACGTCACTGTCGTGAAGAGAAAAAGCCAAAAGCGGATGCTCCGAATTAGTTGTATTAAAACAAAAATAATATACCTTATTATTAAAGGGAGATTTAAAAATTTTTTTTTTTTTCCAAACTACAGCCATTTCATAATTTTTTACAAGATCAGAATTAAAAAAAAAAAAAAAAATTATCCAATCCCCTGTATCCAACTACTTGGATATATTAAAATAATTATAAAAAATTGATTACAGTACCTGATATAATCGTCAGTACGTTTTTTGTACCTTTGCAGTACAACAGGGTTACCAGCAAGACGTAATTCTTCAAGTTGTAAATCTTTAAGAACATCTAGTTGATGCATTTCTCTAATCTAAGAAAAAAATAAAATATAGTCATAATAATTACAAGAGTTTACTGAACTGAAATAAAATAACATGAAAAAATAAAATAACTTACTTTGTTATCACCAATGTATAAAATTTTTAAATGCTTAAATTTCTTCTCCAAAAAAACTAACTTGTCTACCATAGACAATTTATTATTATCAAGATTTAATGCCTCGAGATTAGGAATTGCTTCGGCGACTATATCCAAGACTAACATTAACATCACAGGTCTGAATAAAGCACAAAAATAATCTTGGACAAGATCAGGATCATGATGAAAACATGACAAATCCAAGGCATTATTTTCTTGCCGGTACCGCTTAGCCATTGCTGCTTTCAATTTTCCTCTAAGCGTGTCGTCAATTTCACATCGTGGGAAACCAGGACGTATTCTTACTTGAATTTTGTGATTGTCAGGTGTCGTTATTTTTTTATTACATTCCGATAATTTGTTTGCCGTCTCTTGACTGTCTACATAAAAAATAGCTTCTTGTCCTATGACTTTGTACTAAAAGTAAAATAAATAATTTTAGATAATAATTAGTAACAACAAACGTCAAGTTTAATTTTAAATATTAATTAAAATATAGATAAATATTTACCATTATTGGTATAAATGTATCGGGGGCAATATAACTCAGCAGACTATTTAATATGAAGTCTTTTTCATATTGATCGCCGTACAATATCTGAAATAATATTTTTAAAATGATCAATTGTTTATTCTTCTTGTAGACAGGAGTTGAAATAAAGTGTAATATAAATAAAAAAAAAAAATACTAACCGTTATTTTATACCATTGGGCTTCACCACTAAAATTAGTTCTATTTTTATGTAATTTAGGACCTCGTTGTGCCATAGGACTAAGTCGTCCACCTTTCATTCTGTTTTTAGTCCTAAACATAACCTGGCGAGGATTATTATTTGCACCCGAAGACATAGCATCATCACCCAAGTATTCTTTAATCATTGGTCTTATATAACGTGAACGATCTGGTACTAATCGTGCCTTTTTAAACGATACAACACGTACTTTAGCAGCACCGAAATCCATTGGATGATCATCATCCATACGTGCTGTTCTATCATCATGATCTGCGGAAGTAAAAATCAAAATTTAAATAATTATTGTCATAAAAAAAAATTTTTAATAGACCAAGTTTATAAAACGGAGTAAAAAGTAAATAATAATTTCTCTAAGCTTCATCAAGATTTAAAACCCTATACAGATTCCGAACTTCTTACATAGTTTAAAATATTTGTAATTGTGTATTTTTAATGTACCTGAAGATCGGAACGTTTTTCGCGCGAGGAAAAAAAATCAAAAGTAAAATTCTACTGGATGACTAGATTTCTGAAATGTTTTACACATAGATGCTGATATGTCAGTCGAAAATCTTAGACCACCTCAACTTCCGAAAATAGCCATGTACCTGAAGAGCAGAACGTTTTTCGCGCAACAAAAATGAAAAAAATGCATGTAATATGATTGCTTTAGGGGTAGTTTGGGAAATTGGGGTGGCCTAAGATTTTCAGCTGATATACCAGCATCTAAGTTAAAAGATCTAATACCCGATCGAGGAACTAGTACTCAATTACTCCATATATTTGTATTTCTATATTATAAGTATGAATGTAGCAGACATTAGACAAATATATTTTAAATAAATACATTAATTAATTAAAATAATTAAATTTTAAAAAATGCACATACTAATTTTTCATTGATCTAAATACGCATTTTTTGAATTTTATTCTCCTTTTGTTTTATTTACTTATGCAAAAATTTTTTAAATTGCCACTTATTAGTGGCATTCACACTCATATGTCTATTTAGTCAAATTTAGTAAATATGGATATACAAATATATGAGTAATCAGGTACTGGTTCCCTGATCGGGTACTGGGTCTTTTTATGCGACCCTTATATGCGAAAAATTCAAGGAATCTAGTGATCCAGTAGATTTATTTCTTTACAACTTTTTTTTCGTTGCGCGAAAAACGTTCCGATCTTCAACTACTCCTTAAGGCTCGGCCGTACCTAACGAAATCTCGAATTTAAAAATTATAATTACTTTTTGAATATTTATGGGACTCGGGTGATGAAAATCTTTCGAGGAAGTTCGTCTTCTGCTTTTAGTCGAAAGCTAAGAAAATTGCTGTTATGATAATCATTTAATAAATAATTAGAATTATTAAACTCGAGATTTCGTTAGGTGCGGCCCAGCCTTAAGCAGTCAAAAAGATAAATTTTCTTTATTTTTGTGCGCGAAAAAAGTTTTTATCTTCAGATAAATTATTTTTAATAGCTATGAAAATACTTGTAAGATGCAATACATAACTGTAAGAAGTGTAGAGAGAAGTTATCAATCAGAAAATTTACATATCGTGTCATATCATTTGTAGTGCAATAATCTAAATCATCCAAACAAACGAATACGAAAGCGAGTTAACGTTGCAATGGCCCGGATCGAAATTTAAGTCGTACATTAAACGCAATTTTTTGTATCCTCCTTCTATTTATTTTTGTTTGGTTTACTTTTCATTTTCTTGCATTGTCATCTAATCCTGAGCTAAGTTACTTTAAAATCAATTACGAAATTACGGCTGGATGGGTTATCCCAATGCTTTATTGAAAAACTAATTAACTAACTAATTACGAAATTCCATCCGAATACATGAAAGCGATTTAATAAAAACGTGGTGAAAAAAAAGAGAAAACGTTATAGTGAAAACGTAAATTCAAAAAATTTTGTTTTTAAATAAACAAATTAATTCTTAGTATAAAAATTTTACCTAGAATTTTATATGGTTATTTTTTAATGATATTTAATTTGTGGATTAAAACTAAAATATTAATGGACATGAGCTGTTTACAGTATCATTAAAAAATATGATGAAATAAATTTAAAGTCACTGAGTTTGACAAAGACAGCAGTATGAGAATAATAATAATTAAAAAAGAACAGGTACTTACTGAAAAAATGTTTGTTTTGTTTGCCAAAACGATTATTCATTGGTTTTCTCGGCATGGTGAATGTTTTAAGTATCTACAAAACTAGAATAAGCGTCGTAAATTAAAAAGAATAACTCAATTCCACATTTCTTAAGATACAAGGCACACTAATGGCTGACTTAGATAATAAAAAAAATATATTAATCACTGAATTACTAACTTCTCAATGTCTTATTGATTTATTTAGTTTTAAATAAATAATTATAATTATTGTGTTAATCAGCTTATGATATTTTGCACGAGTGAACTGAGAAATAATCAACAGAATTTTATTATTTTATGGAAAAGTTAGACCAAGCGAAATCACGAGACTTGTTTTATTTCGCGATCCACAACATGGCGTAGTTAAACTCGAAGAAACTCTATTGCGTCCTTCACTTCTGCATCTACGTCACTGTTTGACAATAGTTTCACTCAAGACTTAACTGTAGAAATTATGTCAAGAACTGACCGGTGGCGGCATCTTTAAATTTTATAATTTTACCACGGGATCTATTTTATCGACGTAAGCAGTATGGAAATTTTGTTTTATTGATCTCTGATAGCCATTTTGATCGCAAGTTAACGGCGGAATCTACAACCGAAATAAGATGTCAAGTTGACTGTGAAAACTTGATGGTGCAAATAGTTGACGCTAACTTGTAGTTAATTTGGAAGTAAAATTTCGCTCATTTAAAATTTTTCATGATCCTGAATTATGAGTTTGAATGTAGCAGACATCAGACAAATTTCAAATTATAAATAAATAGGATAAATAATTTAAAAAATAATATTTATAAAAAATGCATTTACTAATTTTTTAATTTTTTAAATGCGCATTTTTTTTTAATTTTATTTTTTAAATTATTTATCCTATTTATTTATAATTTTAAATTTGTCTGATGTCTGCTACATTTACACTCATCCTGAATTACTGATACTGAAATTAGCCGACGTTTAGGGCCAGTTTTTCAAACCGAGTTTATTTGTATCCGGGTTTTAATTATCATTGCTGGTATATCTATTAATCACGGGCATCTATAATGGTATCTATACTGGTATATTATTAATATATAGATATACTAGAAATATTAATTAAAACCCGGATAAAAATAAACTCGATTTGAAAAACTGGCCCTTAATTTTTTTTTTTTTTTAAATGATAAATTATAACAAATAATCATTTTTTAAAATTGCACTCGTAGGTTTTTTTAATTTTTCAGATGTGCATATTTTTGCTTTTTTTTTTTTTGTAATTGATTTGTTGAAAAAAAAAATCCGAAAATTGTTAATCGTCATAAGTGCATGTGAATGTAGCAGATATGAGACAAGTTTTAATTTACAATTAAATGAATTAAAAAATTAAAAATATAAAAATAAAAGAAATACATATACTGATTTTCAAATTCTATAAATGCGCATTTATTTAATTTTATTCGATTTAAATTTAATTCACTTATTTCAAAATTTTTTAAATCGACAATTGTCAGCTACATTCACACTCATTAATTGTCTACTAACTTCAGGATCATGACTCAATAGACAATTTTCAGGTTTTTTTTTTTTGTCAAATCAATTGCAAAATAACAAACCTAAAAATATATACGCATGTAGAAAAATACAAAAGCTATAGGTGCAATTTTTGAAATATTGTTTTTTTTTACAGTTTATCGTTTTTAAAAAAAATCAAAAATGATTAGACGTCGACTGACTTCATTATCATGTTTTTTCTTGCAACTTTTTGTCACGTTGAAATGAACTTTTGGTCTTCAACTTTGTTTTCTACAACTTGAAGGTAACATTCTGATTCATACAACTTGCATTTCTATTAGGGTTGTAAACTTACATCAACTTGTAGTTCATCTTGTACTCACATTACAGTCAAAACTCGGAACAGCAGAACTTGACGTTAACCTGACCAAAAATACTTAACAGTAAAAGTTTTTGGAGAGAAAGTGGCACCAGAGTTTATTTGATAAAATAAAAAAAAATCATTATCATTTTGGTATGTTTGTTTCATTATTTATATACGTATTCTTGTAAAAATAACTTTGATATCTTTAAATCATTTATTATCAATCGTCCATTGGGTTTTCAAGAGTTTTTAAAAATTAATTATTTTTTATTTTATTTTAATGTCAGCTACATTACAACTAATTTTTTTACTAAAAAAAAACTTGAATATTTCCGTAGCTGGTTAGCTATTGGTCTCGTTATTACTATAATTAATAATTCATTATTTTTAACCGAAGTTGAATATTTATAATATTCATAATGATTAGTTAATTAACAATAGCATACACTAAACCGAAAATTGGTGAATTAATAAATGAGAAAGTAAAAAGTTCTTATACAAAAAAAGTATTGAAGTTTTATCGTGCACATAGAATTTAGCTACTGGAAAAATTTAAAGATATAAGTAAACAATATTAGCGAGTATTAAAAGAACAGTATGTCAAAAAAATAAAAAAAATTTTATGTCAGATACGAAAGTTGAACTGAAAAGAAATAATAGAGCTGCATGTGCTGGGAATTTATTAATTTTTTTTTTCATGCTCATCCTCGAAAGGATAAAGTAACCAAACTTTATCGTTGCCTGATTCGTTTTGTTTCTAAATTGTTATCGATGAAAATACGTCTGTATGGATTACCGAGAAACACCTTGCCAAATATTATTGCTTTTTAGATAAATAAATATTGAAGTTGGAAAGCTTATAAGAAAGAATAGTAAAAAATTTCTCGGCTTTATATTGAAAGAGAAGATCAATTTTATTAGTCATCTTATGCACTAATTAATAATAATTCAAAATGAGGAGAATAAAGTGAAGGAAGAGCTCTGATTATAAAAAACGATTCAAAACGGTTAGAAATGATTCGATTTTAATACTATATAAAAATACATTCATCATTAAGGAAATCATTTTGTTTAATCAGGCAGCTATTAACCCTTAAGAAATACAAAAAAAAGTTACGGAAGATTCACAAACGGGTGATTCATGCACAGCGATATTTTGAAAGCATATTTAGTGATTTGATTGATCAAATTCAATTAATTTTTTCATCAATCGATAGAAAATTTTATCAAAAATATTCGTTCAAAAATGGCACAAATTAAAAAAAAAAACGGTTGATTATTACCCAGTGTGTCTTTTGTGTTAAATCATTTATGAAAATTTTTTTTGCAAAATTTTCAATCATTCGATATTGCATCAATTAGGGCACTTTTATATTTGTGCGGGCGAAACAATCAGACCCGAAATTTTTATTTCACTTGAAATCAAACTGGCCACTTTGCATCACTTTCCCACACGAAAAAAAATGAATTTTAGCGCCAAAAATTTTTACTCGCCCCAAGAAATTTTTTGCATATGATGAATCGTAAACGAAATTTTTCTTGAAGCGAAAAAAAAATTCTTTTCGCTTTAAGAAAAAAATTGTTGAGGTCCTGATCCTAAGAAAACTTTTGTTTTTAGTTTGTAATGCAACAATTTCTTGGGGCAGGAAATCCGTTTTTTTGTGTATATTTATATACATCATCTCAAAACGCGTTACATTCTAGTCGGGCTAATAATCGGGACGATTTCTCGGGCCCTTATTTCAAATCGGGCAAATTATATGAAGCCTGGTCAGGTACCCGGAATCATTTCTATCAGGGTATATATATGGGCATTTTGAAGTAAGCAATCAATTAAATAATATTCAGATATTACAATTATTATATCAATAATTAGTTAATTAACTGATTGACTAATTGTATTGCCTAATTAATAATTATACGATAAAATTTGTGTTATTGACAGTTGAGGTAAAGGATACAACGACTTTAAATAAAATAATTAATTAAAATTACTGATTAAATTTTTCTGTATCAATTACAATAGAATAATATATGCTCATTGATTATTTAATCATACATATTCGAATTGCTGGACCAAATTATTAATGACTTAATTACTGAACCTGTTTGTCATTTACGTATTTTCCTTTATATATTTATGATATATATTAATATTGTTATCTCCTTTGCAGATATCTTTGTACCGGAAATGTATAACGCATTAGCACACCAGGTTAAAACAGCGATTATAATTTAGGTGTTTAGGAAGATTAATTCCGTTATATGAACAAAGGAATAAGTAGACACATATTCGGCAACGATATAATCGACAACCAGCTGCAAATTTTGCCACGTATAAACTATCTACTCTATATCTCATGTGTTAATATTAATACTCTAGTCTCTAGTATACAGACTGTAGTTGTAGTTTGAATCTAAACGACACAGGATACACGGCGAATATATACAGAACAAAGTTTCACCCCTCATATATGTATGAAAGGTAAGCCGATTATGTTAATGTCCATGATTTTTGCGCTTTTTTTGGAAAGTAAGGGCTCGATTTAATCCCGCATATTCACATCTATCTATATATACCAAATACCTATAATTTGTATTCTATATATATAACAAAAAAAGGGAGATCAATATAAATTTAATATTTATTCTTGCCTATTTATATTTTATATATTTTTGTCAGCCGAATTTTATTTCAGTATTTTTATTTTTGATTCATCGGGTTACCATTTAAAATAGTTTAGCCGCTTCACCGGGTCAATATAAATTTAATTTAACAATTTTAACTCTATAAATATATTAAATGTATGTGTGTGTATGTACAATGGACAAACGATTAAATTTTAATCTAAAGTTTACTTGGCTTATTTCGAATTCGAGACAAATTTGGATTGTTTGTGAATTTCATTCTGTTATATGATATGTATTACGAATAGTTTGAAGCTGGTGGCTCATATAGAGAAAATTCTACTTGCAAGTTTTAGAATTGAATAGAGAGAGAAAGAGAGAGTTCAACCTATTTAGAATTGAGTTGTGAATATGTTCTTTGTAAACTTTGAGTAGGCAAATATGGAGAATCGACTGGAAATTTCGGTGGGTTTTGAAAACAATTTAAACTATCTTAAGGATACAAGGATTGTATTAGCGTTAAAATTATTGTTATTACACTGTATTGTATTACTGGATGCAGATGATATTGAATTGTTAAATGGTATGATCAGTTATTGGTGAAAGAAATAGTTACTTTTATTATTATAATCATTGTCTGTATGCCGAACGTAACATAATTCACAGAGTTACAATCGAAGCATTTACGAAGAGATTACAAGTTACAAATTAGCCTCATATATTCTCGGATTAGATCGAACCCGATGTATATGCGGTCGGGTTTGGATATATCATTATAGATATAGAATGGATGTAAAATTGAAGGAGTGAGAAGAAAGAGGATAATAAAAGCATTGAGGGAATTTTCATTCGTTTGACCGTACTTGTATACATCAGTAGTTTAGTTCAGCTTTCATATCTTGTGCAAACATACATATACCCGGGATTTAACTCATGTGAACATGAGTCGAGCCGTATGCTTTAAGGATCGCTCCTCATAACTCACGTAAATTGACCTATTTCTATTTTTTTTTATTTTTAATACTGATTTAGGATACTCGGAAATTGAAATATGTTTATTTTAATATAAAGATCTTTGGATATGGTAAAATATAGGGAAGGTTAGGACAGAATTATACCATCTGCAAATTTTATATATTGAAATAAATTATTTTATGGTAAGGTAAAAGCCTATATATACCCGCTCACTTTTCATTGGAGTGAGATTAAATCACTCAATATAAATGATTAAAAGAATGAAAAACTATATTTTTTTTTTTTAGTTATTTTTTGTAGTTTTAAGCATTGGAATATAATTTTAGTTTGAAGAATAATGTTGATTATTAATTATTATTAATTTTTTAAATAAGGTCCTTCAGTGTACCCATAGTCGCTCACTAAAAGTTGTGATCTACCATTACTCGATCAACACATGGCCCTATAGTCGCTCAAAGACAATATCAATTAAACTATGCTAAGTTGGTTGATTTGGAAAATAATTTATAAATTATATTACTTCATTGTTTTCTAATATAAAATTTCATTAATTTTAAAAATATAGTTGGACTGCGCTTCGGTTTTTTACCCCCACCATCAAGGTGCAATGTCTGAGGTCTTAAATTTAGATGGTAGGGGTAAAAACCGAAAATATCCGAAACGTCAAGTCTCGCTAATCCAACTATATATTTAATAAGCTATAGTTATAACAATTCTTAAAAAATTTGACGTAACCTAAATTTAATCTAACGAATGAACGTTCAAGTAAAAATGCCTGGCTGAGTGCGATTATGAAAACAGTCACTTAATTTAAACTTATAAACTATTATATTGATTATGATACCAAAGAATAACTGATGAAGAAATAAAAAATCTGTGATGTAATGATTGGCGCACTCCTGTATAAATTTATTTCTGTTCTGTGCTTTAATTTTTTTTATTTGGAAATTGTGCTGAGTGAGAAGTAGGAAGAATCTGATAATGCAGCAATCAAGGGTTGCTAATTAATCGATAGATATTGTTAAAACTATCTACCATCAGCAATACTTCCAAAGCTTACAATAACATAACCACACTTTTTTTCGGTGTAATATCTAAATAAGGGAATTTTTTTCTTCTTTTTTTTTCAAACCGTTTCAAATCATAATGTAAATGTTATGATGATAATTCAATGATAATTTGTCAGCAAACGTTTCGGAGTCCATGAAAAAAGCCATAATGGTGATAAGAATAAACTTACTGATAGGGACTGACTTCACACTGTGAAGAATAAAAAATAATTATAAGACTCATGCTATGAAATTCCTTATAATTCACTAAATTCGACACTATGAGATGTGTATCTATAGAATAGTATTTTCTGTAACAGTTTTGATCACCTGGTAAGCATAGATTTCTAGATACAGGCACGAAATTTTGTTTGCATTTACACCGGTAATCAATACAAGCTGAATTGGGAACGAAGCATTGGCTATCCCTCCAGCAATAACCTTGTAAAAGTGGCAAACATGTTGATCTATTAATTGAAACATTGTGTGAATTGCATCGACATTTCTTGTCTGGAAAACATTTAATATGCCATGGATCACCGCAATCTAAATCTTCATTGCATACATACAAGTAATCAACTGAAATCATTTCAAGTCATGAATTCTTTTTATGGTGCATAAAGTGATGTTCGCATTTAGAATCCTTTGTTCTAGTTATTCCAGTTCAATTTTAGTCCAAAAATTACTTACTTGGTTTGCACTGACTTGCTGATACAGATTGAAAGTTATGTTTGCATTGACATTTGTTTTCAACACATATAGAAGAATTGAATCGACATTCATCATTGTTCAAACAATATTGATGTAAATAAGGGGCACATTCGAACTCGTTTAATGCATAGTATTTTCTTCGACAAACGCAGATCTTTCTGTTTGAACATACGGAATTTTTTATTCCTATATCACAATCATCATCCTCGTGACACCTGCTACCAAGCGAATCTAATAAAAAAATCCAAATTACAAATGTAAATTTCTAAATGGATCAAACTATAATTAATTTAAAAAATTATATTTACTACGGTCACATTGATATTTGGTTCTAATGACAAATTTTTTTAGACATTGACAATTATTATTGATACAAACAGTATTATATGAAATACACTCATCGTCTGAGTCACAATATTCACCTATAAGTGCTATACATTTGTCATCACCGAGAGCAACGTAATTTGATTGACAAACACATTTTTGATACGTGGAACATTTTGCATATTTAATGCCTACACAATCATCATCTTTGTAACATGATATTTTAAAATGTCCTATAATCAATTTTTATGTAATTTAACACAAAATAATGACAGTTCTTTGAATCTACGAATGTTTTTACCTGTTTTTGGTATACATTTATTATTAAATCGAGGTACGTAATCAAAATCACATTGGCATTTATTTTCGTTGCATATTGAATTGGCGGGCGCGCATTGTTGATTGTTGTTACAATATTCACCTAATAGTGGTACACAAGCTGTCGCATTCAGCATATCATAGTTGTCTTTACAAGCACAGTCATTGTTTACGCATTTCGAACCCAGTATTTCTTCGCAATCTCCATCTATCATGCAGTACGTTCCGATAAAATCTAAATTATCAATCATACATTAATCACGTTCAATGATCAATTAAAAAATATTGACTTAAATAAAAATAAAAATCACATCATCAGATTCGATAAATGTATCAACTTACGTGATGTACATTTGTCATTGAAAAGTTCTATAAGACCATAGTCACACACACATATATTATGTAAACAAATAGAATTGAGAGTTGCACATTGTCGGTTTTCTAAACAATAACTACCTAGTAATGGTCTACATGTTGTAATATTATATTCTGCATAGTTTGACATGCATTCACACTTTTTGCTCACAGAGCATTCACTATATAGTATATCAATACAATCATTACTATCTTTACAGTCCATACCTAATCGAGCTAAAATTTCGTCAAAAAAGAATAGTTATGATTACTTTATTGTATCAAAAGTGATTCCTTATCTACCATGTTGTTCATTTTTTTATTAAAATTTCTATTCAGACAGTATAATTTCCGAGCGGAAATACTTTCATCTGTCATTAATTATTTATTCACGAATAATACTCAGTTTTCAACTAACATAATACACATAAATTTGTCGATCGCCTCACAAAATGTGGTTTGCATTGACATTCATTCATGATGCAAATTGAATTAATATCTATACAGTCCCCATCTTGAAGACAATGTTGTGGCAGCACTGGTCTACAGACTCTTTCGTTGAATTCAATATAATTTTCATTGCAAACACATACATTGTGAGCTGAACATCTTGCATTTAGGATCTGATCGCAATCATTATTACTCTTGCAAGATCCATTGAGGTAAACTATAATTAATCGAAATCAAAAATATATTAATGTGAAAGAAAAAGGAGATTCATTTTTTTAGATTATTGACTACTTTCAGGTTTAATAATTATGAACTATTATAATAAACATAATTGACACAAATCCATGTTTAAAATAAAAAAAAATTCTTGGTAATAGAAATGTTTCTCTTCGGTAATTATGATACTTACGAGGTATACATTTAGAAGAGTGGTACACAAACCTAGGTCCACATTGGCACATATTATCCATACACAGAGAATGATTCATTGTACATGGAAATTTACTTGAACAGGGAATTTTAGTAAAAGATGCACACGTTGTCTGATCTTTTGCAAAATAACCTCTATTGCAAGTGCATTGATTCCAAGTACAAATAGAATGTGGTATCCATTGACTGCATTCTTTATCCGTTGAACAGAGCATGTCTAAACGGACTGAAATTCCAATGTATGTATATAAATGAACTTTCTTATTGAGTATGTATAGAGAACAAAAGTATTTTCATTTTATGATTATATTTTCTATCTACGGTAGAGGTAACGTTCACGGCCACTTTAAGACCAGTTTTGGACACTTGAAAAATTTATATAAATTAGTTTGTAATAGACAAACGAAGTAATTAATTTTCTAAATGCATGCAAGGATACTTCTATCATTCTATTATATTAATAAAAAATTTTATTTTACTAGACACAACATGCTCGCTTCGCTCGCCTTCATTCTTTCAAAAATCCCGCCACTATCTCAGTCGACCAATCGACAACCGAATAAAATAGTCACAGAAGTGACGTAAAACGATACAACATCCGGTGATCAACTTTTTAGAAGAGGATACTTTTTCGTTAATAAAAATATAGTATTAAATGTCAAAAAATGGACCAGTGACCACAAATGGTATCTCTACCCTACATCATTTACCTGGTATGCATTGATTATTAGATTGAGAAATGTAGAGATCCCTACATTTACAGCTGTTATTAACACAAATAGAATTTGGAGGTAGACAATCATTTGTTGTCCAGCAAAACCCACCTATAAGTGGTGCACAATGATGTTGATTTATAGCGAAAGTATTCGTTGAGCAGCTACAGATTTTGTGTTCCGAACATTTCGCAAACCTAACTCGTTCACAATTTTTATCGCTTTCACAGGGTGCACCCAACGTATCTTTAATAATGGGAACAGTTGAAGTAGACAATGAATTCAGTATGTGTATCGTATTAGTTCCATTTCGATTAAATTTAAAGACACTTACTGAATATGCATTGGTCGTTAAATCTTCGATAATTACTGACGTTACATTGACATTCACTGTCAGTACAGACAGCGTTATTGGTCGCACATAATTCATTTTTCCAACAAAATCCACCTAATACTGGTGCGCAGGTTGTTTCATTTACTTGAATATTATTGGTCCTACATATACACGTATTTTCTTTTGAACATTTTGAATGCCACAATTCATTGCAATCTTCGTCCCGTACACAAAATTTTCCTAATCCCACTGAAGTACAAAAATATTAATAAAAGTAGTATTAATCATGTTATTTGTGATGACTGTGTTAAGTTAAATTATAAATTCGATTACCTTTTTCGATGCATTTAAATGAATTCGGTTCAGTTTGTTTGCAAATATCTTTTTGATCACAGCACGGACGCGTAAGATTTGGATCACACTAATTAAGACACGATAATTAAAAATCCATGTTTATTTCGTATCAATACGAAAAAAAAATACTTACATGAGTATTTCTGATGACACAATGATTATCAGGAGCTCCAGTATTCAATGATGAAGGATTAACAAATGCCACAATGAGAGACAATATTCCACTTGATATTAACAACATTCTGACGAACTTTTCTCTGGAATCAAATTTTTAGTAAATCATAAGATTCACCTGATATTCGTCACTTATTTTCAGAGGTCTATAAAATTTTATGGTCGGTGAATTAATGAAACGTTCGATCCATTCATTCGCTGGTCACAGTACCAACTGGCTTAATTACTTTATATTATCAGCCACGATGACTAATGACTGTATTCATCATTATACGTATCGAATTTTTAAAAACTAAGTTTTTCACATTGTGAATCTGTTCGCTGCAATTAACTTTGTCTGTTATCAGTAAAAAAAATAGATCTATATTAGGAACGACATGTAATGACAGCAAAGCCATTACGAAATAATTAAAGCTAAAAAAAAAAATCTGTCCATCGGTTGACCCTGTGGGCCAGCCCCAAAACTTCCCGCTGTTTTCGAGCTCCTTGAGCTCGAAAATACGTTTGTATTTCATTGTTTAAAAAAAAAAAACCGTTTTTTAGCATTTTTTTCTCCCACGATATCTCACGAACGAATTGACCGATTTTGATGGTTGAGGCGGCAATCGACGTATTTTATTGAGTTCTAGAGCTGTCAAGATTTTGGAATTGTTTAGTTCAGTTGTTTCAAAGATATTCGCAAATAACTGTTTTTTACCATTTCTTTCTCCCGCGATATCTCTCGAACAAATTAACTGATTGAGATGGTTTAAGTCGCATTTGATGCGTCTTATGAAGTTCTAGAGCTGATTAGATTTTGAAGTCGATCGTTCAACTCGTTTCTGAGAAACCAATAAGAAACTAAAAAAAAAATTTTTTTTTTCTCGTAATTCGTCAATATTTTCGTGTCTACTTGACCAAACGATCTGAAATTTTCAGGAAAGTTGATGGCCAACAAGCTCTTTCGATTGTCACCTTAACTATCCAAATCGATTCGTTAGTAAAAAAGTTACAAAGAGTTTACACACACACACACATACATACACTCGGACATAATTCTGAAAATAGTCAGAATAGCTTCCTAGGACCTCAAAACGTCGACATCTGATGAAAACTCGATTTTCGAAAATCGGAGTAAAAACTATAACTTCCCGAATTTATGAAAATTTACGATTTTCTTAGCGGCAAGTTAAAATATTTTTGTTTTTCGTAATTCGCCAATGTTTTCGAGTCTACTAAATCAAACGATCTGAAATTTTCAGGAAAGTTGATGGCCAACAAGCTCTTCCGATTGCCGCAAGAACTGTTCAAATCGGTTCATTAGTTAAAAAGTTATAGACTAGTCACACACATGCACACACACACACACACACACACACACACACACACACACACACACACACACACACACACACACACGCACACACACACACACACACACACACACACACACACACACACACACACACACACACACACACACACACACACACGCACACACACACAGATACATACATACATACAAGCACCTGAACATCATTCTGAAAATAGTCAGGATAGTTTCCTAGGACCTCAAAACGTCGAAATCTGATAAAAACTCGATTTTCGAAAATCGGGGTGAAATCAATAACTTCCCGAAAATCATCGATTTTCTTAGCGGGAAGTTAAAAACAATTGAAGAACTTACAAAAAATTAATTATTTCAATTTTATTAGTGTGAAAAAATTTTTGAATGCCTGACTTAAATAAACTTTTAATTAAATTTTTTTTTTATTACATCAAATCTAATAAAACTCAAAACGAGGGTTGAAGACAATTGACAATCAATGAAATAAAGTACACAAAGAATTTAACTCCGTAGTATTAAAAGTGTATATTTCAGTATATCTATACATAGACTAATAAAAAATTCGCATTGTAAAATTTCGTTATCTCGGTGGCTCGTGTCAGGTATTTTTTCGTTTCCTGTAACGTCATCAGGACGCGCGTGCCGTAACCCACGCCGACGATTGGCTATTGACTAAATTACGATTTATATTGTAGGTACCAGAATTACACTACTAAAAATATTTATGGTCACAAGCGTATCTCTAGAGTACCATCAACTTTATATATATTTCGTCCCTTATATATCATACGTGCTACAGTACGAATATGCACGCATTTTTGTATTTACATGTTTTACCTAAATCTCAACATCTATATCTATGTATAAATAATAAAATAAACGTATACCTTTCACATACGTATACACTATCAACATGCTATGGGATTCATAACTTTAACAGCAACGTTCTTTGTACGAAATTATTAAAACTAAAAGTTTACATTAAAACTTTTCACTTTGTAAGCTCTAATGAACTTTTAAATTCAATTAATATCTTAACATACTTTTTAATTATTTAAAAAAATTTTCTAAACGATCCAAAAAAAAAAAAAAAAAAACTATGAATAAATAAAACTGCAATCAAATTTTCAGTCCATAGAAATGACATAAAAATTAAATGACACAGAAATAATATTAGAGGAAAATTTAATATACAATACAATTGAAATATGCTTTTTTTTATATATTATATATACACACTCGAGGGTTTGGTTCTTTAGAATATGTCTATAATGTAACATTTGAATAGACACGTGTGTTAAACAAGAGAGATGGTAAAAGTTATTTTATTTATTTCTTTCTCTCATTCTCTCTTTACTTGTCGTATAGATGATGTTAGAAATTCGAATAGGGTATAATTTATTGTTGAGAGAATCTCGATGTGTACATACATACATCCATTTATGTATGTATATATGCTAGTATTGGAGTTTGTATAAGCCGTAGAATGTAGAAGCTTCTCCGTGACTAAATTGCCGTGTCTAAATCACAAGTTCCCCAACAATATATATATACAACGACAACTATGACTATAACTAGGAAGACGCAATGCGGAGGACGAGGACGACAACTAGCAAGATGACAATACAACAACAATACTGATGGTGTTGAGAATAATATCAAATATAGGTGGTTGTTCAGAGAGCAAACTTGAGACTGTTAAAAGACAGACTTAGTATTAGTATTAGTATTAGTAAGGAGAAGTAGGTATGTAGTGTATTGCTAGTCTTGTAGTTTCGGTGAACAATTATTTTATGTCTGCACACATTACATGACACACTACTCACATTTATACAAAAGATACATTACTTATTGTATGGTTGTATTGTGCTGTGTTACTGTCTTAACTCTTGGTGTCTGTTGGTGTCTGAACTCTAGATCTATGTCATTTCAGTTTACATTTTGATGGCACAAGGGGACCGGTAGTGGGCTAGCATCGATATTGTTCAAGCTCTTCAGACAATTCGATGCGCGTTAACTCCCTCTGTAGTTTTCGATAGATCAGTTTATGTTTAGTATGGAGGCAGTCATGAGGATGATACGATTTTTTATAGACATTTTTTTTTAATCTTCTGCTGACTTTACACGTGTTTCATTTTTTATGTTAACTATTTAAATACTGCATTAAAATAATCATATGAAAGCTTGCGTTATTTTTTTTTTAATGCATAAAGATTATGAGTAATAATAAACTTTAGCTGTATAATTTTTTTTTTTAAACTTTTATCGTTATTAATAAACAAAAAATACAAAGCTTTTATTTTATAATCTTTGTAATCCAAGTACAATATTATATAAAATAAAATTTTCACCATTTTATAGTACCAATAATTAATTAGTACTGAGAGTATTATTAATTTATCATCAGGAAACTTTAAATCAGCTTATGGCTATCGATTTATCAATTTCCTCAAGTATTTTCTCGGTTGTAAAAAACTCAAACCTTTATCTCCTTAATCATTATTTTTTTTTTCTTTTCATTATTCCTTTTTGTTCATCTTCAGGCACTTTTCACCCAACTTTTGTTATAACCACCCACTTGCGGAAACTCGTTGGTTCGTGCAATAATAAATTCCCCCGAGTTTTGGCTGCTAATTCCAATACCCTTTCTTGGATAACTCATCAAGACGGAAGTAAAGTAGACAGCTTGGGTGTAGATTACAAAAAAAAAATCTTTTTTGCTTATTTATATACATATATACTTTTATCTTTTATCAAAGCCATCATTTAATCTTAATAAAATTTTTGACATCTCAGGAAATTAAAGATAATCTTTTAAGAAACGAAAACCATTAACTTTTTAGTCATATATATATTTTTTTTAAATTGCCATTATTAAATTAAATTTATGAAATGTAATTAAAAAACCCAAGTTGAATTTAATATCTCATCTAACAACCTTTTTCAATTCTTGAGCAAGTCTGCTTTCAAGATCAATAGCTGCTTGTGTCTTTTTCTACGTATGTGTCTTGCTGCAGATACTTGTGATCAGATTTAAATTGCAAGCCTTACACAAGAAATTCTTGCCAGATTATAGTTAAATTCTGGAGGAAGACTATAGTTGAAAATAGTTGCGCATGGCTTGCTCAAGGCTCAAAATTGACCTTGAGCCTTGAGCAGATTTTGAGCAAGCCATGCGTAAGTACCTACTGTAAGTTAATGGTGCAAGAAATGCGTCATCAGACACTGTTTCATTGCACATGTTCAAGATATCTTTAATATTCTTGCGTACGATACCAAGAACAAGAGATACGCAAATTTTGACATAGGTTTCTTGATACCCGATTTTGCGAAAGACACATACGCAGAAAAAAACACCAGCAGCTAGGGGTCTTGCTCAATATACTTACTCCAGAATCTTGCTCAAACACATATTACTAGGGATATAAATTAATAAAACAATTTATAATCAATCGTATAATAAAATAGTCTAGACTTTAGAGCTTTTTGACAAATGAATTGGGTATAAATCACATATGGAATTCCAATCAAATACACTATAAAGAATTCATATGTGTCATAGTGTCTATTGAATACAAAAGAATTCAATATCAAATGTAACCACAATAATAATAATAACAACAATAACAGAAAAAAACCAACAAAGAATAGCTCGTAGCACGTGATGAATAATACGATTACAGTCCATTGACCACTAACGTTACTACTTGGTGTTTTTCATCGTCGTCGTGCAAACCCTACAAATAAAATAATTTGTGTCCTTCTCTTATTATATGGATGGATTTCGTTTAGTTGAGTGCGTAATGTATTGTCATTTGCTACTGATGCTGCTTCTTCAGCTTCTGTTGCCATAGAGCACATACATTAGGAATATAAAAGAAGTGAGGGAGGTTCCAGGACACCAATACTTGAGAGCGTATATATGTCTTGACGAATAGAGTTTCTACTGGTGAAGAGGAAAAATATAAAAATAAAAGAAATGAACATTGGAAATATAAAAAAAGAAAAACAGAAAAAAAGCTTCATAGAGAAAGATATATTAGTATTGAAAAAAAAAAAAAAACGTTAAAAGAGCAATAGAGAATATAACAGCGCCACCTGGATGTATCATGTCTCTTATGATGATCATTCATTTGGAAAATTGCCGTAAAATTACAGCAAGACCGATATTTTATTCTTTTCAGATTCTTTAGTATTTTTAGTACGGTGTTTATGGGATTTTATGGACTAAACTATGTCGGGGCTTATGTTATAGTATCACGGAGAGTGACACCTGGTATTGAAAAGAGCATCAGAATAAAATCTATCGTCCACTGTGAGCGGTGACACTTTTTTTTTTTTATCATTTTTTGAATACTTGGATACTTAATTTTTTGATACTCTTTTTTATTTATATGGATAAATAAAATCTTTTTAGGGATTTACGACGCCCTTTAAGCCTCTTATGGGTTTTGGAAAGGGTGGAAATTTTCAACAATACCAGCCATCAACAACTAATGCACAACTTTAATAAGCACGCGTATGAAAACCCTTATTATCGTGGCACGCGTACACTCACGCGACCCTTCACGTAACAAAGTTATGTTAGTATATATTAGTGTATTTTGTTAGTGATGATTGATTCTATATATATAAATATATATAATAAATGTATATGTAGTTACCGGAACGAACTATGACTGGACTAAAACGCGACTAAATTTCTCAATATCGCGAGGATGTGAACAGGCGCGAGTAGTGTGTAGTATAGAACCAATGTAACGTCAACGTCGCAATTTACTTGCTATTGTTGAATATGATAGAAATCCCAATGTAGAGAAAGTCATTATTGAGAAATTTCATTTTGTGCGTCCGTAAAAAATACATAATTTTACATAACTGCGGAGTGTTTTCTCTAAAAAAAATATATTTTTGTTTTTGTTTACGCCTATTTTTTATCTTCGTCACTAGATTCAAATTTTTTTCATAAAAATTCAATTACTTCTATACAAAAAAAATCAGAGCTAAAAAATTGCAACAAAGTTTTGATTTAAATTAATAATTTTTTCACAACTACTAACCAGTCACCACAGCCGAGAGGTAATGTAAGTTCAAGCAGAGTTTTTTTAATAATAATGTTTTTTTTTAATCTTCATTTTTCATCATTAATAATACTATGAGCAAGACTCATAAGAGAATTAAGTCAAATGACCCATATTAATATTAATATTTTAATGAAATAAGATAATGAATGTATTAATTTGTTCACTCATCAAGAACTAATAAATGTGAGTAGCTCGAGCTACTCACATTTATTAGTTCTTGATGAGTGGATCCAAACGTGGAGGCCAACATTATACAACAGTTTGTAGCAAAATTGAGACTAAAGGCTAGTTTTTAAGTTAATGTTGTAATCTTGTAAATATGTAAATACCAAAATGCAAGTATATAGGCTTATTAAAAAAAAAAAAAAAAAAAAAAGAGCTTAGGCCGGTTTTGAACCGCAACTGTTTTATTGCAATTATATGATTACGCATTGACCAGTAGTCAATACCAAAAATAGGCGACGAGTGAATAATGGTAAAGATTTTGGTTTATAATTTTAACTCCGATTTATTTTAAGTGAAGCGTGTTGCTTCTTACAAGTTCAAAAAGATTTATATGATAAGAAAACTTATTAAGTTTTTTAGAGTTGTAATCTGGAGCTTACAACACCAAAATCTATATACTATGCAGATGTTAAGATGAAGTAAAATGAAAATAAAATAAACGAAAGTAAAATACACATAAGGATTACGCATGTGAAAACGGAAAAACTATTAAAATAATAAAACATTAGACATTATATTAAAGTCAGAATATGATCTTAGTTTGAATTTAATTGAGTAAAATGCGCATCATAAATAATAAACTAAATTAATTTATCTCAGAAGAGACAGAACATAGGCTTACTGTTCGAACTTGGTAACTGGCCAGACGTGGGTTCGAATCCCAGTTAGCCAAATGTTAGCCAAAAAAATCGATTCTCTGAGATTCGGTTTAACGTCTATCTTACAAAAACCCCTAGTCCCAACGTACCATTTCCAACAGTTTATAGTCGCTAATGACCCCGGCAGTTAAAAAGCGATTTTAAACAAAAAAAAAATTTTTTCACAAATTCAAAATTAAGGATAAAATAATGGCAATTAATATATAGAGGTGATAATCGATACAAAAATAATAATAGTATTCTATCTTTGAAGGATGTAGTATTAGTGGATGAGGGTCAGACGTTCATTAATGACTTTGGTTGTCAGGATTTCCCAAGGGTCTCTGATGAATTTATAAAATGTTCGCATCAGCCGGAGGAATATACCAGCGGAGGGTTTACATCAAGGTATTGCCTATGTCTACATATACATTATATACTGAACAGTATCATATATGGTTGTATTGTTATATCAGTTGCTTGTAGAGGAGTAGAGGTTTTAGTTCGCAGAGTGTGAAACATGTATGCTATAATAGGATAGAGGAATAAAGCCAGACTTCAGAGAGTTGTCTATGAATAATAGGGGTGTGTGTTCGTCCTTAGGGACCGATTTCACTGTCATTTTTATTTTATTTTTCGCAGTACAATTTAACTTTTGAAATCTTGCATGGAAAATGTTAAAAAATTAGCTTTTATAACTTTCAATTAAGTGATAATTAGCTTACTTTAATATAGTTTTCTGTAGGTAATATCTGCATTTAAAAGTATATAATGGAAGCTTTCTGATAGAGTTGAGAAAAAATAAAAAGCAGACTGGAGAATATATAACAGGAAAGATATTAAATAAAGAAAAATTTAAACTAAAGAGCACTAAAATGCGGCTATAGTTTAGCTTCACGAGGCGTATTCTCAAAGTTCAGCAGTTAGAGAATGAGATGTAAAATGGGCTTAAAACTGGTAAAGTGACTGGGAAAAGACGGGGAGTTATATATACATATATATATTTAAGAAGATGAAGATGAGTTCTTGCTGGAATAAAAAAATAAAGTAGGGAAAAGAAAAAGAAATAAGTAAGTAAGTAGGTAAGTAACTATAAGAATGAAAGAAGAAAAATAAATGAGCGTCACTTAGCGTTTCACGGGCGAGTCATTACGTCCCATGATATGATATTCTCACGGCTATGCTGGTACAAAAGTTTAAGGTATATACATATATAAGTACATTATATGTACGAAAGTATGATGCAGCCAATAGACAGGGGCCAACTGATTCATCGTGGTTAACAAACCGTGTTGTATATATGGAGCTCGCGTTACGTTAGAGGGCCTCTTTCGCGCGTGTCAAAACATCATCAAGTACAACGCCAGAGAATGCTAAAGAGGGGTGGCTGAGGGTATATAGCTGAACAGAAAAATTACCGAATAATCTACGCTAGGATGATCCTAAGTTGCTACTCTTGAGTTGCTCCAGGTATTGTTACAAACAATGAATATCGGTAGACTGACCCAAAAGCTTTTTCCATCAATGGACTATGCCGCCCATCTTATTATTATCATCAGCTTGCTACTTTATTCATATATTTTATATTATTCACTCTAGTTCGATGTTCATTCATATATTTTATATTTATATGTTTTTCCTGGTATTATAGTGATTCATAAATTTTATTTTTTTTCAGTTAGTTTTTATTTATCATTTTAACTATTTATAAGAGATATTTATATAATTTGTTCAGAATAATTCAGTGGGTAAATTATTATTTGTTCATTATTTTATTCAAATTTTATTTTAAGATCATTGAATCTTATTGAGTAATTTCTTCCATTATAAAATAAAGATAATATTTAAATTGCAATACATATTTTTTATACATTTATGTAGGATCGTCGAATATTTCAAGTACGCGCGTATATGTGTTTTTTTAGATAGATTCTAAGTTTTGGTTTATTTTATTTTATTTTAGAAACTTTCACTTAAGTGATAAATGTAAGAGAATGATTTATTTATTTTGGTGATATTTAAAAAATTTACATATCAATAAAAATAAAATAGAAAATTTTTAAAATGTACTCTATTTTGAGTATATACATGGTATTCAAATTGGAGAGACCGAATCTAAACGAAACACTATTTTTGAGACGAAAAATTATTTTTTTATTAAATATGCTTAGTTACGGTTTGTAGAAAAGAAAGGGGCAAGTTGGTTAGCCTAGATAGTCTAGTCAAATAAATTTTTTTTTTCAATCATGGCCAATTTTATATTTCGAACTCAGCTTTGTTCTAGTTCTCAGTGAAATAATTTAGGTAACGAATACTTGAAAAACAAAATTGTTTTTTTAACTAAAAATTTTTAATTGCCTGCACCCTTTGTGCTGACCAACTTGTCCCATTTTTTTTTCTTCAAATTGTAATTAATAATTTTGCAACAAAAAACTTTTGCTTTTTTCAGAATTTTTTTTTCATTATGCTCCGATTCCTCTTTCACATAAATAAATACATATTTTAGAGATGAATAAATTTATGAAGTTACTAATTTCTACATCATCCGCAAAGTAGCTTAAAATCAGAATATTTTAACATGCGGTGCGAGTGGGATATATATAATAAACTAAGCTTCAAACAGCATTTGCAAATGTATTTTCAAGCATAAACTACTATCCATATTACATACATTTACGAATAGTTTATTAGAAGTTTTGAGCTCTGACTTTTCTTATTAAATTTAATTTAAATCATTACCAAAATTTTACAAGTGTTATTGATATATATTTTATCGTCATCGAATTTTATTAAAAATTGATAAAAACTTTTATCATTCAATAATCAAATATATAAAGATTCAATTTATTGATTTTTACTCTCAATTACGAAAATTGTTCAACTTCGATATGTAGTTGTTCGATGTAATAATTTTGAATCTTGATATAATACACTTTCAAACTGATTGGACTTGATATCTCTTACTGATTCAATAAGATAATAGAAAAAAAAATAGATATATGTCGGAAAATATATAAATGTGTGTGTATGTTATATCATAGATATTTTTTTACTTTTATTAAAATAAATTCATATGTTGCGTAGTAATTAATTTCATATTGCAATTAGTTAATTTGATTTTATATTAAATAAACGACTTGATAATAGGTCGTTATGTTTTATCGTAAATTTTATTTTATTTGATTATTTGCTGTCCAATATTAATCAGTAGCACAAAGATGATGTAAGTATTTAATTCTCTAAAAATATTTGAACTTATAAGAGATCGTTTTGAATATGTCCATTTTATTGTGAGATAAGATTTATATTAAGAGTTAGTAAAAAAAAAAAAACAATATAGATTGAAAAGAAAAATAGATGAACGTACACAAAAAAAATAAGTAATAAAATAAAACAGGTAATATATATATATATACTCGATATAAATGAACATATAGAATCCTTTTTCTCAGTTTTCCTTCTCAAAGATAATATGAAAAAGGGGATTGGAAGGCAGTACCTTTCAGGGTAACCCAAGAGTTGTTGATATGTCGATTGTGACTATGCGTCGATTGACAGATACATCTTTTTGTGTACAGTATTCGTATACGTATACAATAAAAGCACTTTACGGTTCGGTGAAAAATAAAGGATTTTCGCGACTATCTCATCTCATCATTTTTTTTTTTACACATGTTTTTATTCTTATATATTTATTTTTTTGATAAATCTGTGTACAACTTTTGTGTAAATGATATAAACATATAAATGTACAATATACATCACTATATTGTGTAAATAAAAATACGCTTATTATTGTTCACAAAAGTATGGATACTATACCTACTGATGTAACAAAACGACTTAAAAATAAGTAGCTAAAGATTAAAAAATAAATAAACCAAAATCGTATTTACTATTCCCATGATTATTTTTATTTTTTTTTCTTTATATCTTTTGAATTTTTTCATGACTGACCGATCGGTTTTTCTCAAATACTCTTCTCAATGGATCACACACATTTTTTTTTAATCTATATTCTACATACGTTTGTATAAATATATACATACATATATATAGATCTAAATTCATTCTTCTTTGCGTTTTCTAAAAGAGTCGAAAAACCAGAAGTAAGATAGAAAATTCATTGTCCTCTATAGGATTATTCGGAAAGAGAGTCCACTTTTTTTTTGTGCGGTGAAATGAGCCGAGCTAATTTCTACCAAATGCGAGTAGTATAGTGAGGGCCATTCCTTGCCGTAGGGAAAGAAGGATTTCTATTGGGAATTCAAAGGAGTAACGTAAAGCTAGGATACGCTCCGTGACTTGCCTTTTTTTTAAAGCGAAAATTCCCCTTTTATTTTATTATTTTTTATTTCCTTTTTCCATCTTCTAAAGTCGTTGTATTCTGAAACGACGATTGTTCCTAATGGATATTCGTTCATTTCAATGTGATTTTATTATAAATTCATAAAATTCAACTTTTCTTATTGTACGAACGGTGGTTTTAATCACTTATAAAGCCGCTCTTTCAACAGGTTTTCGGTTATTCTTTTTTTATTATCATTATTATTTAATTAAAAAATTTTTTTAATTGAAAAACTCATCAAAGTAAGTTTGATTAGCGACGAGTGATGCTTGTTGGCGTGGTGGTTTATCGTTAAGTAAACCAGCTGGTGTAATCTCTATCCAATTTTCAAGTTTGATCTTATATATTATATCCGACAATATCCGTTTCCAATAACGGTGATGCATATCTCGTGATATATCAAATACACTTCTACACGCAGAAATTATTCTCGTTTGAAATGATTATGGTGTCATAGTAAAGCCGGACCATGTTGGTCACCTATCGAAATATAAATAAACACATGCAAAAATTACTATGGCCATAATAAAATTGACAACGATTACATTTCTGTGTACAAATTACTGTACACAGAAAAAAAGGATTTCTCGGCGCGAGAAATATTTTGCATTGTGAAATGAAAACAAAAATTTTCTAAGGACTGGAAAAAATTTCTTGGCGCAAGAAATTTTTTGAACGTATTTTAAACTTCTGAAAATACACAGATAAAACAATTGACTTGACCCAACAAATTAACATTTTTCAGTGCAAAATATGTTCAGAAAAAACTGATTTTGAACTTTTTCTGAACGTTTTTCGTTTTAGCATATCTTAATAATATTAGCATATTTTTTGAATTTTCTCTTAAATTTTCAAAAGTTTAAAAAATGTTCAAAAAAAGTTCGCCGTTGTGTTACATTTTGAAGTTTAGAATAGTCAACACTTTTTCAACAATTTTTTTTACACGGGTAAGAAAATTTTTATTTTCAGTTCATAATGCAAAAAATGTTTTGGGGCAAGTAAAAATTTTCTTTGGGCGACTAATAATATATTACACACCAAGGGGGGAAAGTAGGACATTCCAACCACGTGTATAATTACCTACTCGAGCTGAAGGCGAGGGTGGCAAACACGTGGATTGGGACGTCCTACCTTCCTCCGTGGTGTGTATACAATTTTTCACCATATCTGCACCTGAAAGTTTAAATTTCGGCCTCTGTTTCAGGAAAGAATGGCGTATGTGCAAATTTTTTTCATTTTTTTTCTCATGAAAGAAAAGAACGACTTTCTTCCCTTTAAACAGGGCAGGAATGTAAACATTCGGCGCAGGTATGGTAAAAAATTTTTTTTTATCAAGAAATCGTCTTTTTTTTTGTAACCAGTGTAAATTTTACTATGACCATAGTAATTTTTGCATGGATTTATTTAAATTTCTGTAGATGGCCAACATAGTTCCGTTTTATTCTCACATCATAGCACGTCAAACAAGAATAATTTTTTCGTGTATGATATACATATAAAATTATGTATACAAAAAAACCCAAGTGAGTATTGAAATTTTTTTTCCTGCAAAAATATGTTAAAATAATCAATCTATTTTTATGCGAAAAAATTTTATTGTCTTGAAAATATTATAGTCAGCTCAGATTTTTAAAGTGCGAAAGATATTGTAGAATAAATGTTTTATAAACCTTTTTGACGTTGATAAAATGTGAGATTTTGTAGTGTATTTTGATTTGTAAAAAAATAAAAATACAATGTTATTTTGATACTTTGATGCTATACAATAAATACGAAGTACGAAGAAATGCTTCAAAGTGCTGTTGGATTTGAAGTTTACTTTTCCAGCTGTGAAAGTATTCTATAGATAAAATTTCTGTTTTACGATACTTTTTACTTCACTTACCGTTTCAAATGGTTCTGTAAACATAAAGTGACGTAAATGTAAAAAAAAAAGGTAAACTCTAGATTTTTATTTAATTTAAAAGTTAAGTTTCAGTTTTAATCTTTTAAGTCTCAGTAATCTTTTACATTTATGATTGATCGTTCTGTTCAAAAATAATTTACGTCTTTATATTAACAAATCAATTAATTTTTAATTTATATATTTTAGTTATATATCTTTTAATAAAATTTATTAATCATAAGTATGCATTAATAAAAAATTTCACTTTTTTGCTTTCTCAAAATTCCGGTTTTTATGTCCATTTTCTTTTCAAAGTATTTGATTAATGTCTAACTCAATCGATAATTGAAATGTAATATAACTAAAAATAAATGAATTAAAAATAGTCTGCAAGTAAAAAGTTTAAAAACTATCTAAAGACATTGGAATTTTTGATTTATGTTTTATAATGTAACCTTTTGTCCTCGACTGCATAAAAGATTGCATTCATTTTAACTTCCCTCAACACACTAGTACCCCAAAAGATTTTCGGACCCGCCCAAGTGAGGAATAAGACCAATAGGGTGTGTGTATCGGATATTCGAGGGTTGTTCTGAAATTAAAATATCCTTTTTGAGCAATGATGCGAAATTCTAGCGCAATGTAATGAGATAGGGGGAGCTACCCATCCCTTTCAACTGAGGGGTAAAATGATGATGCCTTTCACCCAGTCCCCTACTCTTCTTAAACATATTCGTTCCTTCAACCCCTTGGTAAGGGAATCATATAGACACCCCTCGAAAAAAGCATCATCATATTATATACTATGTTTTGCACATCTATATATCTATACATATGTATGTGCCGATGGGCATATGCTACATAACTTGTATGTATATTATATGTACTTACTTGGGCTTGCATTATTCTACCGGTAAGATAACGTTACCATGATTTTTAATGCGAGCTACGAGGGCTGATCGACGCTGGTACTACTTGGGGTGGTTTTCTTTTTTAATGGGATTAGTCGTGTTATTAGGGACTTGAAATTGCCAGTTAACATTTCGTCGTTATTTTGTCGTCGGCTGCTACACTATGTATCTATATATATATTCAAAGTTAACCCTTATAATTGCGTCATTAAGTTTTATTTGTTTTATTATCCATTTTATTATAATTATTTTAAATTATTTTAATGACCACAGTTTTTAGCAACTTTTATTTATTTACTTTTTTTTTTTTTTTTCATTATTACTCTTTTTTTTCAATAATATAAACTATGAGCCATGAAAGTAAAAAGAGGATGAAACAAAGTTTTACAGGATGTTTTATTTTTAATGAGCCTGTGAATATTTTAAAAAGTTATAAGTTTTTTTTTTTAAGATATAAAATATTTTTTTTTTATTGCTAAGCTGAAAGTTCAGAGAGCATGTCAGTTTTATTCGTTAAGGTTCAACTTCTGAAAGTTAAAAATTAAAAAAGATCTCAGCTGTCAAAAAAATTAAATTTTTTTCAACAGGAGAATTAAACTTTTTTATCTGAACATGTTAACTGTCTGGTTAATGTCACCGATAAATTTACCTCCTCCCGCTATACTCAGCAGTAAATTATATTTTACCAGGGTGTTATGATCGTTATTTACATGTCAATTTCGTGTTTAACAGGATAAATGTTCAGTGACCAAAAATATTTTTATAATTATGTTATAAATTTATCAGACAAAAATAAAAAAAAAATTGAATATAGTAATAAAGGAAATAATTTAAAATATATTAGAATACTTATTGTTGATTAATATAAAGAATGAGGTATATTTATTTGTATAATATATTCATCATGATAAAAGTTTAAGGAAGTATTTTAAAATATGAGGGGTTATTTTAAACGACCCTCAATGCAAATTAAATAGTTGTAAATTTGTAGGTATCAGTCGTGTAATTTTTTCCCTTTTATTAAGAAAAAAAAAAAAATACCTGAGTTAATAAATTACCCGATATTTGAATAATATGTATGTAATAAAATTCAATTGAGCGTGACTTAGAAATATTCACGAAAGTTGATTACTGTCATTTTTCAAAACCTCTTAACACTAAACTTTTTTTTTTATAAGAAACTTTTCTTTATATTGTTGAATTCACTTTACGTGATTCACTTTATTATTATAAGGATCGTTATAAAAGCCCCTGGATTCAATTTCGTAACAAAAACTAATGAGTGATGGGTATATAATGCTTTCCGCTTATCTATTTGAAATACTTCTGCGTATATCGTTGTCAGATTTTCCGGATAACACGCAAAGCCTCTGCTTAATTATAACTCCAATGAAACTTTACGTATTTATATAAATATATAATGTATACATATCAGTAAAATAATACTTTGCATTGAATTAATAAGCAAAGAAATTTATACGTACACTGATAACACGAAAGTTTTAAGCGTTAGAATAAAATTTAATTCAACACATCATAAAATTTAAACTATTAATCTTCATATCATGTACTACCCATTAATCTTGCATACAAATTTATGTTGTTTAAAAAAAAAAGTTTAATTGAATTATTAACTACGTGTTATTTAAATAGATGATGTGATAAAATAATTTTATTTTAATTGAAACGGATAAAAAAGTTTTGCCGACATGAAAATTCAATTGAAGTTCAATGAATAAAAAATGGGTATTGTGATAAGCAGGCACCCCTTTTATCTCTTGCTTTTTGCTTGATAACTTTAGTAAACTCTTGAATATTGCATAAACTTCTTAGCGATGAGCATCAAATTTCTAGGTCTTGTTAAATCCGTTTATCCTTGATCATTTATGTCAACCTTCCATCACGTAAGCACTTGGGACACGTTTTGTTAAATGAAAAGTAAATAATATATTTCACAAACTATTTTAAATATTTAAATATATAAATAAACAATATTTTTTTTCGGAGATTGGATACCTATTTATATATATCAGGTAGATAAATAGATAAGTATAAGTATTATTAGGCTGCATTTAATCAGTGAAACCTTAAAAGTGTAAGTGAAAAAAAGCGTATACGGAAAGATCAATCGATCTATTCACAGTGGTTAGTCACCCCACTCTGTATAAGCCAGAAAGGTCATGATGCCTTAAAAGGCACGAGCAGAGAACAAGATTGGTTGGAATTAGCACGCTGGAAAATGCTTCGGATCATTGCCTGCTCGTCCCCCGAGAGATGAGCCCTTGGGAGAGAGATAAAGAGAGAGAAGGCCAACTAGTGAAATAGATGGAGAGAAACTACTTGTGTACCCTGTCAAAAAAAAGCCCCACCAAAGGGCGGAGCACGGGGGACAAAGGACCCCCAAATTAAAACCAACCCCTGGGTGGAGTCACCAGCCCTTATATAGAACTACTAAATCGGACCCCATCTCACAACACGCTCAAACTCCGAGTCGTAAACGTCTATTTTAAAATTCATCTCAAAGTTTATACCAAACTTTTCGTTACTGCCTTACACAATTATTTCAAATTGGATTAAAGTGTTCTGTGAATTTGTGAAGAGTTTTTTTTTTATTTAAGTGTTTTAAAGATCTAACATTCAAGATGTCGCGAAGTTTTTTGGTGGATTCGCTTATCGGCAATAATTCGCCTCCAAGTTATCCATTTCCATATTATGGGAACCAGGTGCCAAATTATATGTTTAACTTCTTCAATCTTGGATTGGGTTATCAACCAGTTAGACCAGTACCTAGACCACCACCTCTGTCTATTCCTGTACCGCTGAGTCCGCCAGCCATCATGGGGATGCCTTTTAATAGACAGAGTCCGTCATCGCCACTTAATTCTCCAACAAGTCGCTTATCAGGTAATTATTGTTTCAAATAATTTTAAATTTGATAGTAAATTCGTTGCTTTGATAAAAATCAAAACTAAATTTTTTTTAGTAAACTTGGAATATTTAAAAGTAATATTTTTGTTATTTAATTTACAGACGTATCAGGCGCTAATGAGTCACCAACGCGCAGTACGACACCAACACCGCCACCGAAATCACCAAAATCACCGAAATCACCAAATTCATTCAATAATAGTTCAAAAAGGATACGCACAGCATTTACCAGTACTCAGTTACTTGAATTGGAACGTGAATTTTCAACTAATATGTATCTATCTCGACTGCGTAGAATAGAAATAGCCACGAACTTACGTTTATCTGAAAAACAAGTGAAAATCTGGTTCCAGAACCGTCGGGTCAAGTACAAGAAAGAGGATCTACCCACGGGCCAAAGTGCTAAGTGCTGTTGCTTGAGGACATGTGGCAAGAAAAAAGAGGATTGTGATGATAAAAAGTGCACTACGACAACAACTGAAGAGGAACTTTGTGAAGAGGATAAAGATAAAGACGTTTGTGAGAATAAGATACTTGCATCAACACACGAGAATGACAAACAAGATATTAAAGAGGAATGTAAAGAGACTTCTGCTGACGTCGTTCAAGATTTAAGAACTTCTCCAGTTGATTATCCAAGGTTTCCGGGCTTCTTTGAATACCAAGACCGCCGACACAATATTTGTGATGTGAACATCAATAATGAGAGTCGTAAACGTCAATACCACGATACGTACATTACTTCTCTTAAAGACGGTCCAATTATCGTTAGAAATAATACTTGCACTAAATATACCGTTGAGAGTATTGTTAATTCTTGATTTCAGTAGAGTAATTTAATTGAAGACTGTAATTTTTTTTTATTTTAACTAAAGAACCAGTGGGTTATTTGAACAAATAACTTTTGTAAATATTGTATATATTTTAACAATATCGAAGACTGTAAATTTTGTAATTTTTATATCTAATAAGGTTTATAAATATATATAAATAGTAATGAAATATTCATGATGACAAATAAATATTATTTTAAAACGAATGTCTGAAATGATAACATATTTTTTTTATAAATATTCCACTCACCTCTATCTTATAATGCATGAATCTAATGAATATCTCAGCCGCATACTTACTGAGACATGCATGAAAAATTTTAATATTTGGAAAGTTATCTTTGCGTGCTTCTTAAAATCATATCACTCAGCAAAAGAATGTTAAACTTTGTTAACAATTTATTAAGTTTTAACATTAATAATTTAAGTTATAAAAATATTATTATTATTATTAATAATTTTATGATGATAAGTATTATTTTTACTGTAATAACTTTTCAAATTACATTTTATCATGGTGAACTTTTTTTTCTTCATCACCGTTCATATATATCTTATAGTATTAAATAAGTATTTATATTAATTATTCATTTTTGGAAGAAAGGTGAGTATTCTGTTTTTTATTTATTTTACTACCAGAGCGTATTATTAAACGAACGTATATATATTTATAAGTATAATATTATTTTTTAAAGTGCTTTTAGTAGATTGTGTGCTAGACTTTAAGAGTTAAATATCCTATGATGCAGAAAAAGAAACAGTGGTAAGATTACGTGAGCGTGCGGATGTAATATAAACGTACGATATATATGTAGTAAAATTTCATCGCGTGCATTTTTATAGTTTCAAAAATTTAAGCATAAACGATATCATTTAAACTGAATATGAACAGTAAATAAATTATTTTTATATTCAAATTTGAAATCGGATTTCGGAACCAAATGACAGTTCGTAGATTAAAAATTCATTTATTTATTTTTTATTTGATTAATATTATTAAATATATAATAGTAGATATTATAAAGAAATTTATTCGCGCATAGAGAAATGCATTATCAAAATGTCCCGTCGGAAGTTTTTGAAAATGTTCCATAGAGCGTAAAATGGTGTGTCGGGCTGGCACATATAACTAGTGCAGCACAAAATAAAAAGCAATTGTTTTCCATTCACACGTTGGAAAACTGGCTTCTGTGTGTCGTACACACGGTTATTGTACTGAAAATGTTTTTCTGTTCCAAGAAGTTTGAAAATAAAGTAAAAAAAAAAAAAAAAAAAACTGGAAAAAGTTCATGTCACATCCAAACACGATTCTATTGAGTTTGGGTTTGTTCTGAAGCCAAGAAGCTGCTGAAGAAGTCGGCAGAGTTGTATTATATATTATATATATTATATTATAGTATTGCAATGTAAGGCGTTTCTGGTCTCTCTCACGGTTGAAAAATTTATGTATTATGTTTGTCAAACGATTGGAAAAACTGTATACTGTAGATTCCGTAAATTTGTCAAGAGGCCCCTCACTTTGGGTCAAATTTAAGGTAAAACGTAGTTAATGGCGTTAAAGAAGACCGACCGACAATAGCGCGAGACTCTCGACACTCTGGATAAAATACAATGGCACACTTGTGTCGCAAAAGACCTAGCAGGCGGTATTTTTTTTCCATTCTTTATAGTATACTACGTATACTGATCGTTTTTCTAGCCAGACTGCGAGGCACCACTTCCCACTTTTTGTTATTCTCTTCTTTTATTTATTTCTTACTATTATACATACAGTCGAGTACTCCAGGTTACCTTCTTGTGACTTATTCGTCTTTCAGGTCTTTTTTCTCTTTCTTTCTCTGGTTTTACAGTTTTTTCATGGTCATTCATACTCATGATGCTGGACTAGGACCATTACTAGAAAAGCTACACTAACTGTTGCTTCTGATGGTGGTAGGTCACTCCGTCGTCGCCACCAGAGTATTCCATTCATAAAAAAGAAAAAACGCTCATGTGAATGGGATGTGGGATCATGGTGGCTTATTCGTGGAATCACAATGTAACACAAGTGGACAAACTGTTTAGTATGAAACGCTAAATATATTTTCACCTTTTCAATAGTCATAACTTTGAGAATAAAAAAAAAACTAGGTATTCAAAAAGGCATTCTGAAATGTATTTATGAAAATTCTTCGATTATCATTGTTGCGGTCGGTGTCTGTTTGATTCGTTTCGTCTTTTCAATCATTTCGTATCGATGTTTAAATGACATTTAGTTTCAAGTAGCTGACGATGAGCTAAATATACTTAGGAATTCTTTTGAGATTTTCATCAGGTGTTTGACTAAAAGTTTAAACATAAATACATGTGCATTTTTATTATTCTTATAAATATATAACTAATTAAATTTTTAATTTATCTTAAATAGCTAGAGGTTTATTTACAAAGATATTTATGTTCATAATAAATTTTTAAAGTCTCTTGAAGTAGGACGCAGTGAAGGGGGTTTTAATTAAAGTATTTTGAAATGAAGGATTTTGTTTATGATTCAAGAGGGATTAAACGGTATTGTAATTTATATACAGGTTTTCCTTTCTCTGATGATACTTTGGTATACATGATATCCTCGAAACATAAACTTCTCTTATCCTTCAGGCTTTATCAAGTTTAAGTATCCGTTTTGCATCACTGTCAAATAGTTAAGACAGTTTGTGCTGCTCTTACTCCGGTTAAAACTACGAATGTAATATGGCTATACTTCTGTCTACCAATTAGTCTAGGTATGACTCTGCTACTCTGACTTGGTATACCGTGTGAGATTTAAGTTTCACATCTTACTAAATGGAAAATCTTTATAATTATAATTTTAATCCGTTGTCATATCACTGATCCCTATTATAGATTATAGTGCATTAGAAAATTAATCAAGGAAACAAAGAACTTTTAACACACGAAGAAAAATGAAGACAAAAAATTTACGAATTTTTATTATGCTGTTGATCAAACTTGAAATAGGAAGTTGAATCGTCGAAAAATTATTATGCTACACTATAATTATTATTTTGAGCCTCTAAAAATTTTCTATTTTTTACCATAATTCCTAATTTATTACAATTTATCGATAAGTTTTTAGTGTGTAATATTTATTGTAGTGTAGCATAATGATTTTTTGGCAACTTAGCTTCTTGTTTCAAGTTTGATCAACAGCATAATAAAAATTCGTACACGGAGAGAAGTTTTTGATAAAATTTACCCTGCAATTTAGAATAAACCTGGGCCATAAACAAAACAAATACGGAAAGAATGAAAACTGATTCCTTTTGTTTTATATTTTACTCTTTTTTTATTTAAAAGCTACTCAAAATTGGGATTTTCTACCCGATAATTGAACACGGAAGAGTGTTTAACTAGAAGCGGAAGAGTAATTATTTTTTTCCGTGTACTTACACTGTAAAAAATCACCGGGGTAAGTCCAAGCGGTGTAGGTGTTAAAATTATCGGTGTTAAATTTACCCCCGAAAGCGGTGTGAAAATAACACCGCCACCGGTGTAAATATTCTGTACCGGTGTTAAAATATTTTACTTTGTGAATATTTTTACTTACTCGATTACTATACTTGTTAAAAAATGATATTTTTTATTAATTTTCATAAAGAACTGACATTTTTTGTGTTTTATAATCTTAAAAGTTAATACTCCAAGCGGACGCAATTTACCCCGCTTTAACACCGGTGTATTACTCCTCCTCCGCCGGTGTAATTTCATTTTTACACCGGGCGGAGTTAAAACGAGTCCATTTTTAACACCGCTCTTTTTACAGTGTACATCTAACACTAAAAAAAATAGCGATAATAATTTCAGTACATCAACGATTTCGAATAGTAATTTTATCGTTTCAATTAAAAAAAAAATTAAATTTTTTGAACAAAAAATTTAATTTTAATTTTACTTCTGTAAATTCAATTTCGTTTATGGATCTCATAATTTATAAAAAAATATTTTCAAAAATTAACTGATAATGTGACAATAACTATTTTCTACATAAAACCCATAAAATATTAATAATATCCCAAATAAAAGATATTGTGAAACTTTAAGTAGCAACCTTTTCGATCAAAATTTGTATCATGAACATATTGATGATATTTGATGTATTATTACAGAAAGTGATTCGTCATTGGAAAGCATCATCACATCGGCGCAAAATACCCGTCCAACCGCCGACGAATTGTTAGAAATATTCCATGGCAATATACTAGGTAACAAAACAGGGGTTGTTGTTAATTCATGGGTGAGAAATGAACATAGAGAAAAAAAATATATATGTATAAATATAATAATAATATAAAGGAGAGCAAGGCGGCAAACCGGCCGGTGCTAATTCATTTCATCTTATGCACTTTGAAGAGGCGCTCGATCAAATTTTAAAAAAGCTAAATGACAGCTCTAGGAGTGAAAGAGTATAAGCGCAAAAGAATGTTAAATAAGAGAGCAAATGACGTCGAGTGTAACGACAAAATTTGTACAACAATTTTACAAGAGGCGGATATATATATTTATATACTATTCTTTTTTTACATGTTGCCTGGTTTTTTTCTTCGTTTTCTTTTATTTTTTTTTCAAGGTACGTGCGGGCACTTGAAGTCTTGAAAAACCGTTTTATTTTCTTAGTCGTGTGACACGACGAATGACAATAGTGTACTACGATATACATCCGCCATATTATAGATCGTTTCACGACTTCTCTCGGGTTATTTTTACAAAATACCCCTAAAACTTGTATCTTTTAGTTATATATGTATATACTACTGGTACTGGTGATGTACTTGAACGAGAGCGACGAACACCTACTGAATATTGGATACAATGCTCTCTGCTACAAGAAAATGCCACTGGTGATGTTTTGTATATTTATCTTTTTCTAGTCTATTACATTTTTATGTTCTTTCTTTCTTTGCAGTTTTCTTCCAAGACATATTTGGGATCTGTATGAATGGACTTTACTAGTATAGCGTAGAGCTATAGGTATATTATGTATATAGAGCAGAATACTTTTGTGTATAAATATATAACTTATATTTTAGCTTTTGTTAATAGACTTACGCCGACATTGTCAAGGTCCTTCATACCAGTTAAACTCAACAGCAAAAAAAAAAGAAGCTTACACAGTTGATTTTTAGTACCAAAGTCTTTTCAGTGCAATTTTTTTTTTCCAATATGTCGTGCATTTTATTATTTGAGTTTGATATATTTATTCAATTGTGCTTTATATAGATTCTTTTATTCGTTTTGAGAGTTATATATTTTATGGACTGAGTGGACGAGTGGACGGTCAAGATCATTCAATACTCGAGTTACTATATTTTTCTGTAAGTAGACGAGAAATTGTACAAAAAAAAAAAAAATTCAATTTGTTGAAAAGATTTTTTGTTACAACATTTGAATTTTTTTTTAGAGGTGGTCTTAATGCTAATGCGGAAAATGAGGGTAAAGTAAAAACGAATAAAAGAAGAAGCTATTAAACTTTGACTTTCTCGGGTGGTTTCTTATCTGATAAATTTTAATCCGCACACGTTATATATATGTATAAAATAAAAAAAATATAGAGAGAGAAAGAGCAATGCGCAACTTTAACCTTTCGCGTGCGATTATTAAGTATACGGAATCTAATAATGCACGCGAAAATGTTAACGAACTTTAACACTTAAATTCTTTATCGATTAATAAATATATATAATAGGTTTTTTTTAATCTTAAGATAACTCAATAATTTACATAACCAAAGTCATATTATTTACTTTAATGAGGCTCTGTTATCTTAGCAAAGTTTTCTGCATTGTGATTTCCCTCCAGGACAGTATATTATTGTTCGGGATTCTCTGGTAAATCTTAATGAACCTATAATACAAGTTCTAAAGACTCATCATCCAAATATAATAAGGCCGCAGCATGTTTGTCTGGACGAAAACTGTTACTAAGCGTGATTTTATGTATTTAATATTCATATCTCCTGTAATTAACATAATTATATTAGATAACTCAAAACGTTCATTTGTGAATTAATTCTTCACTAATCCGCATAAAGATAAATTAATTTTAATATTTAAATTTCATTAATCGTCTTATGGAATTATTCACTTTTATATATAATAGATTTAATTAAAGTTGTCTTCCTGCTCGGCTACTTTAAATATTTTTTTATAATATAGTTATTAACAGCAAAAAATATTAAAACCAGTTCTAGATAAAAATTTTTATGCTAATATATTTAACATTTTTTTTTAAAAAGTATATCATTATTAGATTAAGGTAATTTCTGTTAAATTGAATAATTTAGAGTTAATTTAAGAACTGACGTACAAAATCTTAATTATTTAGTTTAAAAATTTAATAAAAAATAAGTGTGAATTTATCAGACAATAATTGGAAGTTTTTGAATAAATAGAAAAAAAATTTTAATAAAATAATACATAATTAAAAAATACGTATTTATGTTATTGAAAAATCAGTTCGCGCATTTTTTAAAATTTCATTATTTTATAGTTGGATTAGCGAGAGCTTGCGTTTCGGATATTTTCGGTTTTTACCCCCACCATCTAAATTTAATACCTAAGACATTGCGCCTTGGTGGTGGAGGTAAAAACCGAAAATATCCGAAACGCAAACTCTCGCTAATCCAACTATAATTCATCTATTTGTTTATTTAAAATTTATAAATTATCACATATCTACTACATTCGCGTTCACAATAAAAATGAATGATCCTGAAGTTAGCAGACTATTAGTAATTTAAAAATTTTTTTGTTAACAAATCAATTACAAAAAAACGAAAACTAAAAATATGCACATGTGGAAAATTAAAAAAGCTACAGGTGCAATTTTTTCCAATATTTACTTTTTGTAATTTATTGTTTAAGAAAAAATCAAAAAATTATTAGACGTCGGCTAACTTCAGTATCATTCAAAATGATACCGAAAATAACAGACATTAAAAAAATGTATTTCTTTTAAATAAAAAAATAAAATACTTAAAGAAAAAAACTTTTAAATATTGCATATCAAAAAATTTAAAAGATATATCTGTACATTTTCTAAAAATTTTATTTTCCTGACAAGTAATTTGTTTATATAAATTACCAAAATGTCTGATGTTTGCTGCTTTTAGTATCATTAATTATAAATTTAATTGATTTCAAAATTTAAATTTAGTGCGCGAAAAAATCACCAGCCTCCGGTGTCGCTCAAGTCGGTTTGGGCTTTATGCGGTTTACCCGCGCTTATATATTATATATTTTATATATATATCAACTTATTGTTAGAAGCCAAGTGCGTAGTATCAGTTCTGAATTTTTATTAAATTATTAATTTTATTAATCACAAGATATTTTTTATAGTATATTAGGTATTGCTGAATATGACAAAGCTGTTTTTAATGTACAGTTTATTTTATGACCATCACTGATATTTATTTCTAAGGTTAGTCATTTTGAAATTTTTTTATTGTTGGTTATAAGCAAATGTATGTAGCGTCAGTCAATTTATTATTAATTCTTTTATTGTTTATATATTTGCGAAAGTTTAAAATTATTATTTATAGACATAAATATTTTTCACTTAATAATTTTGTTAAGAATATTAAAAAAATTTAATCAACATTTCATTCTGCCCGACTTTTCTTTTTTAACAAAGGCAAGAAAAAAATGTATTTTTTTTTTTAATACAAGTAAAAAATATTAGACATCAAGATGATGTTGAAGTTAGCAGACGCCTAATAATTTTTGGATTTTTTTTTAAGACGACAAATTATAAAAAAAAAATATTTTTAAAATTTGCACTTTATAATTTTTTTAAATTTTTGCATGTACATATTTTTTTTTAATTTTTTTTTTTTTAATTGATATCTTGAAAAAAAATTCAGAAATAGTCAATTGTCCATTAACTTCAAGGTCATGATACCAAAGGCATTAAATTTATCAAAAATCCGCATGATTTTTAGTCCCAAAGTTGATCTCCTGACTCGAGAGAAAAAATTTTTTTTTTTAAAGCAACTAGTTTACTTTCCAAAAGTCAAATCACTTACAATATGTACAGATATAAAGTGATTCTCAATTTTGAATTGCAAATTTTCAGTGAATTTTTAAATGTAAGTAGATGTTACAAATATTTAATATCAATAACATAATTCGTATATGCAATAGATCAATATTTTTTGGCCTTATTCTTTAACGTCAAGTTATTTTTTCTACAATTATGAGGTTACTTATTGCTGACAATTTCAGCTGCTTGAATAATTGGTTGTTTTAAAATTTGAGTTCTTAATCAATCAAATAATAATAAAAACGTTTACATATTGATGATATATTTTAATATTACGATGAAGGTAACTTATATTTTTATTGTTTTATTTAAGGGTATTCTGAGACAATGTCCCCGACCCCTCCCTCATTTTTTAAAATATTCAATTACTCAATTGTCATAAACGCATTAAAATTTAATCAATTAATTAAAAAAACGAATTAAAGTATTCATTGAAAAAAGGAAAGAGTAGTAAAAATTTCGTCAGGATTTAGATTTTTTTTAAAATTACTTATAGTTGTTTTAAATTACTTGTTAAAAAATTTTTTAAATAAATTTTAACCTACAAAATTTTTAATTTTAAATAACAATCTTGAAATGAAAATTTTAATGTAATTTATTCAACAAATTTCTTTAAAAATGATACTGAAGTTAGCCGACATTTAATAATTTTTGGATTTTTTTATCAAAACAATAATTTCTAGAAAAAAAAAATATTTGGAAAAATTGCACCTATAGATTTTTTAATTTTCTACATGTGCATTTTGTAGTTTATTTATTTTATTTTTTTTTTTTTTTGTAATTGGTTTGTTTGAAAAAACCGCAAAATTTTTACTTATCTGCTAGCTTCAAGATCATTCTTTGAACGGGTAATTCAAAGCAACTGTAAGTTTTTTTTTAAACCTATATAATGGATTAGAAAATTCCGACTGTAGTAGTTGGGTATATGAGAGTTAAATAAAAGAAATAGAAGGTGGGTACTTGTCAAATAGATTTTTCTATTAAATGAGAAGAATAATCAGCAATTGAATATCATTTAAATACAACTGGTCAGAAAGTAACCCGAAGCAATGTCAGAAAAATTTTCTATAAATAAATTTCCAATTTTTGTCAACTAAATCATTGTCTATCAAAGACAAAGTATGTATGTAATTTAAATTAAGCTTAAATCAAAATTCAAGAGCTGATCTAGATAATCATAGATTGACTAGTAACATTTATTTCTATAAACAAGATATGAAAAAAGATTTGTTGCATTACTGCTGCAATTTTTACATATGTAATATTCTTATTTTTAAAAATCATTTTCAAAAGCTCGGCTCTTTTTTCTCTGTCACATTCAAGTCGACGAATGATACTATCCTTGTTGCACTTGCGCAGTAAATGGAAACGTTTTTCACGTTTTTTTCTTGAACAAATGAACATTTTTGAAAAATAAAAACTTAGATTGCCATATTATAGAGTAATGAATCGATCCTCGTTCTTAATTTTGCATTTAGAGGTTTCGTTTGAGAGAAAAGGTTGGACAAAAATTACTATCGATCCTTTTTAATAATAATCAAGAAAGGATATCGATTACTTATAAATAATCAACTTTTTACTTGAATTAAAAATCTAAATATAACATATATTTTGATACTCCAGGTGGTTTCCTATTATATAGAATTATTTCACACTGTTTCTTTTTTTCTTGAGAAATGAAGTAATTTATCGTTAGCTAACATTTTTTGTTAAGTACTAGTAATTGAAAATTAATACATTAAACTTTTGGCCTTTATATGTTTACTATAGTTACATTGCGTGTAGGAAGTTGAGTTAATATCCCGATTTTTAAAAACTTTCGGGTAGTAAGCCTAATTATGTCTTTAAAATCATCGCTATGCTTCTTTCCTAGTTCGTAAAAATTTTACACGTAAAAACAATTTTTTTTTTTTTTTCATGACATCATTTTGAAATAAGCCAATTTCGTATGTTATTGAGTTAAAACTGAATTAAGAATCGTTTGACCTAGGACAATATGTATAGACTGTATGTGTCACGCTATCGTTTCTCTGCGGTATGTTAAACGTCGACAAGAGAATTGGCGGGAAAGTGTTTCACACAGGTTCTCTATACTATTCTGAGGTGATTCATTCTAGTGTATGCACGTTAACGGGTCACCAAATCGTATAGGAGGAATTCTTAGTCCTTATACACACACATTTATCTATATATACATGTATATGTATATACAGTTATATTTTCACATGACCGATACCACCGATAGTTTAGTTAACCTGCATAAATTTAAATATAAATTAAGTTGGTCTGTCGTTTTATCGTGCGCGACAGAGTTGACAGTGATTTGTTCTTAATTAAACTTTATTGTTATTATTAAGCCTGCAGTAGAATTTATGACATTACTGGTGCAACAACTACGCTAACGTTGCGCATAAAAAAATTATTCTGAGTTAATTCCATGAAATAAGTTGATATGGTTGTTATGTCTAGAGTGACAAACACAATCCAGTCCCTTATTTCGAGTCAAATTTTCAACCCATTTACATGGGTAATGGGGATCTCGTTATTTGGTGACAAGTGTAGGAAGTTATGGATAAGATCGATAATAAATAAATAGAAAATACAGTATTATTATCAACTTAAAGTGATTCAAATAGAATCTTTATTTTAAATAGAATCGTATCGAGAGAAGTTTCGTTACTTGACAGAGTTTGGTCGCAGACTAACTATAATGTTAAAACTATTTTATTGTGAGGTCTAACCCTCTGTATTGTCCTTAGTAAAACACATGTTTTTCTTCTTAAACTAAGACCGTAATATTTGGTTGTACTGTACATAAAAAATAAGGAGTCCTTTGTACAACTCAAGTACCTAAAGTCATAAAATCAAGCCTATACAGGCATTCTTATTCTAGCTGCAAAAATGTGCCCTAAATGTATTTTTCACATTTCAAAACTAATAAACTAAAATATATTTTTTTTCTATAATAAATATTTCTAAGAACAAAATATCTAAAATATAAAAGTAAAAGTTTTGTAATTGGGACTTATTTTTTCTCAGAGAATCTAACAAGTATGTAGATAAGTCGAGAATATAGTCGGGAATGATTTAAAGTATAAATAATAAAAGAAGAATGTTGTAATTTACAGTTGTTTAAATTTTATTGCGGTAGGTGGTCAATACAAGTGACTAGTATTGTTTGCTACCGTGATTCGCGTTGATTGCAGGATTAATTTGGACGGTGGATCGGCTCAAGCGGTGGCTGTAGCTGTCGATGTCGGTTTGGTAGTCATTATTACAGACACTCGAATATGATTTGTGAGTTTGTATGCTGAAAGTGAGCTATCCGTCTAGTTCTTTATTTAATTTCATGAGATCTATTTTACTGATAAAAAGAGTTTCGTCATCATAAAAATAAAAAACGGGATCCACGTAGAACCTTTAGCCCTCTATGAAGTTTACTGACTCTCATTTCAAACTCATAAACCTCACATAAACCTTATTCGATACTTGAACCGAGGCGCTATATTTTAAATGGTGAAATGTATTTTCTTTTCCATGTACTGTTTTGGTTATTGAGTGTAACCCGAGCTAAGTCGAAGAATTTTCAAACAATTTAAATGGGTCATAAAATTTTATGTTTGCAATCCTTAACACATGGTTCAAAGTTTGAAATCATGGTTGGGATAAAAGACTTTGAAGTATTTACAATTTTTTTTTAACGTTGTTGCAGGAGATTTTGTGGAAAAATTAAATGTTACTACACTTTTCGGCAATCAGTCAGAAGCAACAGTGGAAATACAACAGTCATTCAAAAATTAACATTCAAAGATTAAAAATTATTAAAATTAACAATAATTTTTTTTTCAACAATGCCTATTAAAGCAAGATAGTACACGCTTGTTCTTTGGATACAAAATCGTTTAAAGGCCGTTATCGGTAATTCCAAGAACCAAATGCGTGGTAGAAAGTATGGTGGTCGTCGTAGACACACTTTGAGACAAACATGGAAACAAAAGTTGTCGTAAAAATAGCTGTTATGGAGAGTAAGTACAGTATTTTATTATTTCTTTGTTACAAAAAATTTTCAAATACACGACGAAAACAATTTTGTCATTTGAGCGATTTAAAGTATAGTCAAATAGTTGATTGTGAAAATAACTATTCATTTGTCAATTATTGCAATACGTATAGTTAATTTAACAACATCCTTATTTATTTTAATGATCTATAGTATCGTTGAATAAACTATTCAATGTTTGTCCTCCAATGAGAATTCATTTTTTTATTTGAACCATACTCCGAAAAGTTGCCATCGAGATTCAGTTATTTCGACAAAATAGGTTATCGTTTTGTCACTGTACGTATTCGTATCGTTATATTGACGATACGATGGATTGTAACATCGTTGATTAACAACGTGGAACTTGCGCAGTTAGCAAATGTCAAGCTAACCACCAAAAATCCTTTGTGAGCGTTGTGTCACATATTTCTTATTAGTAATTAATGAGCTTTTCGGTTATTATAATTGAGATAATCTAATTAAAATTGATGCGTACCTATTGTATAATCACAATAGTTTTTACGGACTGATTTTAATAATTATTTTCCAATGTAAATAAATTTTAATGCTTCCACGTAATTTTTTTTTGCGTTGTTATAATTAATAGATTTATATCGAGCGCGGATTGACATTTTTAGCTTTAAAAAATGTCTTATTATTTGTATTTTAACCAATAAAATTATTTGTTAATAGTTTTTTTTTAAAACTATTGTAAGCAACTGATTAATCAACACAGGTCACTGAGCCTGAATATTGAAACATATCATATCATGAAATGGTTAATGAGGCTGTATTCTTAACTTGACATCTTTCAATTTACATTATTTTTTTTTTATCCAAAATTATCTACAATATTGTCTTATTAGCGTTTCTTCGGATACCTATAATGACAATAGTATTGCCATTTTGACGTTACGCTGCGACGATACTTGGATCGCCAAAATGACTATACAGAATATCGTAATAAAGTTGACTATAGATAGTATATCTGTAGTAACGAAATGTTCAGTTGTTTTGACGAGATTTTTCTCGCCGTGTATTAATAAATATGACATGAATGTTATTTATTTTGAAAATTGAATCTAATTTCAAATTTGCTTTCTTTAAGTAAAGTAATGATATTTTATATTTGCATTAAATAATGATAGGTTGTTGAATTCAATACTTATGCGAGTAGTAGGGTGCTTCGTTTGAAACAACTATTTTTTTTTCTGGTCCATTGATGGAATAATGTTCTAGACATATAAAAAAAATTCTCACCAACGATGAGCTCTTAATTTTATTTTAAGAACTCGTTAAATGAATTTGAAATTTCCCCATTTAATTAACATGTAAATTAAAATTTTTTTTTTCAATTATCCATAGATTCGCGGCATCTCATGATATTTAATCGGCAATAAGTGGAAATTACAGAGGAATCTTTCCTCTTTTAAAGTGCTTGTAGTCAATTTATGTTTTCTAACCGGTCTCATCGGTAAAAAATCTTAAAGCTAATTTTTTTTCGAATTTTATGGTTTTTGTTATTATACTCAAAAACCTTTCACTTTACAACGAAATCGTACAGGACTTTTTTTGTAGGGAATGTGGTTTTCTACAAAAAGACTTATGTAAGCTATTACTGTAGAGCTAGTAGTTTTCGAGATAAATCCAATTTTAGTTCTTTTTAATAAAATTAAGTAGTCTTATCTTATGAAAATCACTTTCTTAATGTTTGCTTAGTAATTGATTGGTTTTAGCACTTATTAAGCCGTAAAAATGACAACAATGTTTAGCATTTATTATAAAAAAAATTCGAATTTTTTCTTACTCAATTTTGTGAAAAAAAAATTTTTAAATTAAATTAAAAAAAAAAATCGGGCTCAGCCGGGATTTGAACCCGGGACCTCTCGCACCCAAAGCGAGAATCATACCCCTAGACCACTGAGCCGCGAGGAACGTTATATACGAGTGAAAATTCAGAGAACCTATATAAGCAGTGCTGTGTTATTAAACAATATGGTATAGATTGCTCACGAAATACAGATTATTGACCATATTTATGGATAAATAACATATTTTATTGATATACACCAATACAATAAGTAAGTTATAGATTCTGTTGTTTCAGTTAATGTTTGAACATACATTTATTCTTAAAAATACGTCATATCATATTGAGAATGAATGAAATCTAACTTTTCAAACATTAAAAAAACCAGAGCTCTGTAACGAATTACTCTAATAATTCATGCAATTTTTTTTTTTAATAATTATTGAACGTTGATGTATTTTCTTTTTTTTTCTACCGATAATTAGTTAGTTTTTACCATGATGTAGTTTTTAATCTATAAAAAGGAAAATAGCGTGCGAAGCTTAGCTTATAATTGTCTCATATATAAATTCTGCTGGAGTATATTGTTGATTGTTCTGTGATGATTGTAATCTTTTATATTACTGCAAACAATTTAATGTTCATGTCACGCGTTCGTTTCTAATACTGTTATGATACATTGCACCGTACTTAGTTTTTTATTATCGACATTTATCAGCGTAAAGAATTCAAAGTAGTATGGGTGAGTTGATAGGTGTTAAGTAAAAAAAAATGTAGATAAAAAATACATTATTTAGTATTATAGACATTAATGTATTGAAGAGAAAAGTGGAGTTAATAATAAAGTATTCTTTCTGCTGAATTGTAATAATAAAAAAGTAAAGTTAGCTAATGAGCAAAAAATAGACGAATGAGAAGTACGGAAAGGAATTAGGTCATAATAAATAAATTGTTAGTTTACCTTTTTTTTTATTTTCGATTATGAAAATAATTATACATTCAGAGATTTTTACTGAGAGAATTTTATATAAATTATTTGGATTTATGATTGAGAACTCAGCAGTTTTTTAAACATAGTTTTATTTTTCATTTACTTTACAGAAAGTATAACGTTACTGGAATTGGTAAATTATAACTTTACACTCGTTTTTTTTTATTTGTTTAGTCATAATAAAAAAAGGATTTATTTTTATTAAAAATATTTTCACAGACATAAAATGTTTTTTGGTAATAAAAATGTCTGTAAACTATTTATTTCATGGATAATAAAAAAACTATAAAGTAAATATATACTGATTCCAGTATATAAAAAAATGATTTTTGTATTTATGAAATAGAACAGATCTGTGATAAAAATTTTTTTGATATACAAACAAACATCTGTATGGATGAAGAAAAAAAGACCGGTCTGGAACAAGTTTCTAATTAGTATAATTTTCTAAAAGTTGATCGTCCTAATTTCTACCAATCACTAGTTTTAAACCCTCGCTTCCAATTTGTCACAATCAGCAGCGTGAAATCACCACTTAATTTTCGGATGTAACCCTCTGCTCTGAAAAAAATATAGCCATACAAGCCGAGTCTTGAAACATAAAACTAAAATAAAAAATGTCACTAAAACTATAAACATATTTTTTTATTATTGACACTGATGGTAACGATAATAAAAATAAAAAAAAACCTATATTCCATCACTCGAGAGAGTCCTTACTGACTCTTGCCACTTGGCCTTTCTCCAAAATACCTTTTGACTGGCACTTATACTTCCTAATTCTCGTTAAGGAAAAAGTCCTGGGCTTTTAAAAAGTTCTTTGCTCATAAATCCTACTAATGTAACAGATCGAAACATTTATCACTATTGAATATGTCTTCGCGATCTACGAGTCTGCAGTCTGCTGTCTCTTATTGAGATTTAATCGTCATATAACATTCTGCATTATGGGTTTTAAGGATAATAAGCTCTAGTCATCTTAAATTATACGACTAACCTCACGCATTTTAACAGCAGGTTAACATTCTGCGATAAGATCTTTCTTTATGTTCGCGTCTCATTTGTGGTCACTTTTTTTTTACATTAGTCTATATAATATAATATACCTAAGTCTGTGTCTAGGTCTAGGTGCATATATTATATGTCTTGTAAAATAGTGACGACAAAACCACTTGCGTCAAGTCATTCTACTAATCCTTATTTAATCTAAGTACTATCTAGTGATCAGTGTTAAAGATTAACTTGACCAGTGCTGTTGTTCTTTGTATTGTAAAATGATGCCAGTAAATGTCTAAACGAAAATAACATTGACAGCCGCGTCATTTAGTCCATTACCAAAAAAATATTATCTTTTATCAGATCATCGGTATTTTTACAACAATCGTTTTAAAGTAACTTTTACTTTTGTATACTATACTTTTTTCATTTCTTCTATTTAGTTTTTCATCCACCTAAAAAAAAAAAAAATAATATTGCGTTACCGATATGTTTTTCATTCTTTATATTTTTCTACCTCATTTTATCGTCAATAGCTTGTCTTTACGTCTTTCACTTTGTGTTGAGTGTATGTATATATACATAATATAGGTATGACAGGGTAAATGCGCGAGCTCTCAGACTTTGCACCTTGCACAGCTTTGTAATGGAAATTGAGTGAGGTGGATGAGAAATTCGTTGGCGTACTATGGGATGGTATGTAGATATATATATGTGTATGTATATATGTATATATGTATAGATATATATTGATCGAGATATAAACGCCTTTTACATTTGACATCTCTAACGAAAAATATTAAAAAGATCCCTTTGTATTATTTTTGTATCGTCAAAGTTTGTTTTTTCTTATTTTTTATTTTACGAATATTTTTTCTTGTTTATTAAAAATTTTAATTAAATTTTCAATATTTTGTTTTATGCATATAAATAAAAATCGAGATCGAACGGAACAGTCTAGAGTGACTATAAAATAAGAATATAAAATTTAAAAATCTTAAAAAAAGTTGATAAATTTTAGAAATGAAATTTCAAAATATAAATATCATTTGAATTTATAAACTATTGGTTTATTTTATTTTTAGTATCGATGGTATCGATGGAAAAACGATACCATGCGTACGAAAATATACGTATATGGTGAGGATAAAAAATTTGATAAAAAAAAGTATCGTAGCGAGAATAAAAAAAAATTTGATATCATTAAAATGTCAATTGGTAACAGTATATCGTAAATTGATAGGTATGTTGTGTGTAGTAAAGTACTGAGTGAATTCGATTTCCGTAGATATCACGAATATTGAAGTGAGTGAATCGCGACCGCTGTATTTTATTTTTCTTTTTCCAATTTCCCTTTCTCATCGTGATTTCCAGTTAGTACACGTAAAAAATCGAATATAATCTCGATTAAAATTTCATTCCTTTTCATTTCCTATTTATATATCGTTCCTGGGTAACCCATCACAAAACGAGTGAGTAAGTGAATGAGTGAATGAGAATATAAGCGAGATAAAGAGACAAGTTGATAACGATTTTATCCTATACTTGAATTTTCTCTCATGAGATTAAATTATGGAATTGCTTGTTGATGCACTTTAACCACCACTCGTTCATATTTACCGAGAGTATATTGGATTAAATATATAAACAGACAATTAGTTATTTCAATCCACTTTCCCATATATTTTTTAATTATTTATTCGTATAATAATATTTACTTATAATTAATTTTTTCAACTCTCATTAAAATTACTTAGTTAATTATTAAATTTAATTTTCTTAATTTAAAAATTCAAATATAGTTAAACGAGTATTGATGAAATTTTTATCGCGATTAAAAAGGCATACGGTTGTTATATTTTTCACAGTCATTTTTATTTATTACCCTCTTTTTTTTGATGCTCTGTTGAAGTTCGTTAGTGAGATATTTGCATAATTTTTCACCGATCACCCCTTACCATTTTATTTTATATTTCAACATATAAAACGAGTATAGGGTTGAAAAGAAAGCGGTAACTGCTTGCTAAGCGTTAATAAAAAATTTTATCCACTTATGTTTATGTAAATTTTATCTCGTCACCGAGACTAATTGTGGCGCTAAATCAAAAAGCTATGGAAAAAATACTTGTACGTATATATTTATGGGAAGGTGAAGAAAAATGGCCCCCAACACAATTAATATTAAATTTTTCAACAATACGATGTGACAATAATTTTTGAAATGTCCTATTAAGAGTGACTGTTTGTAATTAAGTCGAATTGTAATCAACAAAGATAATTTTTTTTAATATTTATGTAATCATATATTTCTCAATTACGAATTTGATCCAATACTAGCAAATTTTGAACTTTCCGCTATGAAAATTGAAAATTTTCAAAAGAAGGGAATTTATTGGCGGCAATCGAAAGGGCTCATCAAGACTAATATTAGTCTCACATTATTAATCACACGTGTGATTAGATTGTGAAGTCGATCGGTCGAGTAGTTTATAAGTTATAGAAAAATAAAAATATTTTTTTGTTATTTTGAGGTGTTTTTCGTATAACTAATAAACCATTTCCCCTATTAGCCTCAAAATGGAAGCAGTCCTATGTCTTGATGAGCCCTTTCGATTGCTGCTAAATATGTTCAAACCGGTTGATTCATTCCAAAAATATCGTACGACAAAATTGAATTTTTTTCTTACGATTATTTACTTATGTGCTCGATAAAAAATTTTTAAGGGCGTCGTTCTCAAATTTTTTAAGTACCAAAAAATAATGGAAATTAGAATTTTTATTAAAAAATTTATTTTATATTACGTTGCAGAGATAGTTTCTATCTGTATAATCAATACCATGCTAGAAATTTCAGCTCAAAAAATAGATTTTTTAAACGTTGCTCCAGAATTTTGAATATTAATTCATAATATGTATCTAATATTTTGAATAAATTTTTTTATTGTCACTACACTAAGATATAACTTCGGCATAACCGAAAATATACTGGACAATCTTAGACGATAGAATTGGATAAGATTTGAATAATCAAAAAAACCTGAAAATGGAATTAATAATCGAGCAACAATAGAGCACCCTCAGCGCGTTTGCGCTTGAGGTGTGCAAAAGAAAATGTATGTAAATAACTAATTTTTTCTATATCTCTAGTTATTGTTATTCATTTTGATACAAATTAATAATGGAATACTCGAGAAGACTTGATATCAATACTTACAGATCGCTCGAAAACGTCCAAAAGACAACGCTCGATAACATTCAAAATTCTTAAGCGAGAGGTTCGAATATTCAACGATCTGGGCTGAAATTTCTAGCATGGTCATGGTTTTACACATATATAAACTATTGCTGCTGCGAAAAAGAAAAAATTTAGAAAAAAAAATCCGATTTTCAATCATTTTTGGAATTTGTGTGCGACCCCTTGAAGAGTTTTTATCGAGCTGATTTTTAAATAGAGTTTTTAAAACATTTCAAACTACGTTAAGTTATAATGAGACTCGAAAAAAATAGTTGGTTATTTTGGGTCACCCTAATACATACATATATTTTAGGTTTTATTATATGTGTATTGTGTGCTTGAATATTTACATTATTCATAAATGAAAACTAATTATTTATTAATGCATACGATAACTTTGATGTCCCACTACGACTACGAGTATAATAAATGAAAATGCTGACATTAAATAATTTTTGTATTTACTACTTATGTATACAAATATAATATGCGCTTTTGGTATTTCACGCTAATTAAAATTTTTAATTTATTCTTTTTTCTCTATGATTAAAAATATTTTTTTTAAGAGAGTACCGTTTACCACAAATTTATATTTCAAAATTAAATTCTTGTTAATAAATACTTTTTTCATTAAAATTTAATAAAACAAGTAATTTCAATTAATATAAGACAATATCTAATAATATAACGCTCTTTAAATCAAAATTGCTGTTTCCTCTCTTGAAAACAAGTGCAGTAAAATTAAATGTACAAATTTTAAGATTTGAAATATTTTATTGTGATAAGATTTCTCTTATCTTATTTAAAAAAAAATTAATCTCGAGAATTTAAATCAAAACTCAAAGGCCATTTTCATATTGCAATATTTTTTGTAGAGTTTCTCATGATAAGATAAATGTTCAAGTACTCAACTAAAGTATTCTTGAAAAAATAGTAATTTCTGTTATTGCATTTTCTCGTTTTATTCTCAAACTTTGCTACAAGTAACTGACTATAATATAACTTATGTTTATACACAACAACTTTTAATTTTCATGTCTAATGAATTTATAATTTAAAAGTAAAATTAAATATAATAGTAATTTTACCACAGAAAATAATAATTTAAAAAGTTGTTGATAAGTATTTATATGCGAGCCAAATCTATTCGTGTTCACTGATTGTAAAATATGTATTGGGTGTCGTGTGAACCCAACAGAAACGTGAGTACGCTGGCCTACTTCTGTCTCATAAAGTCGACGACCTAGTGCAACCTAGTGTAGCAAAAAGATCTACTGCTAGTAGTAGTAGTCGTAGTAGTGGTAGTATTGTGTACTGTACTTTGATTCTAACAAAAAACAATGAAGACTAGCTATTTTACGAACGCAAATCATGGTAGTTCACGTGGGTAAAATAAATGTTTAAGTATAAAATTGAGTCGGTTGTACTATTTGTTAGTTCAGTAACACGAAAGGAGTTTTGGGTAAATTTCTCAAGTCTCTTGTCGTCGTGATTGCTTCGGAAGTTGTTGATCAGTGACACAGGAAATTCACTGAATTGGAATGGCGTACAAGGATCGAAATGTTAGCTAGAAATTTCTATAATTGACTTGGTCTATTTGAACTCGGATAAGTTTCAACGCTGCTGCTCCATTGAGTTTGAAATTCTAAAGATGGAAACTCGGACCTTATTGAAATTCAAGACCACATGTATTATCTATACTACTTGTATAAGTAACTGTACTATTTGTATGAGTTAACCTCAATCAAAATTTTCTCTTTGGATTCTTGTTTTAAACTAAAAACCTCCAAACTATTACTCAATTAACCATTAACTATGAACTATTACACTGCAAAACATCATGAGTCGTGCAAAATTACGGAGAACTTTACACGGCCGTGTAATGTGAAATAACGGTGTGAAATTCTCTCGGTGTTGATTTTCCATCCGTGTAATTTTAACACAGTGTAATCTACTTTTTTACACCATTTCGTGTTACTCGTTATAATATGATTAACAAGCAACAAATCATCATTGAGCATCTTTAACTATTTAATCTATAACTATATTAATATTATTTAAATATTAAATAGTATTTTGAACATTTCTTACGATTAATTTTCTTACCGCAAAATTATCATAAATTACACATTTACACGCTTGTCGGTGTAAAAATTTTTAATTCACACGCCTAAATTTAACACCGAATTTGGTGTAATTTTCACACTAAAATTTTTACACCGAGACATTTACACTACGCCGGGTCCAAAAATTTTTTACAGTGTACCTTTTAGTAATTTTGTGCTCAGTTTGTAGTCAGTAATTTTTTCTTTTCATTTTAATAATTTAAAAATTTAATTAACTCATAGCCTAAGGATGCAAATGAGCACAGATGTTTTTTCCCAGATTGTTATATATATACATGTTCCAATATTCACGGATACTGTTTATAGCTGTAGATATTTGATGTGAGTGCAGATAGATATTGCGGAATAAGAATACATGATTCAATTTTTTATTCAAAGTCGTTTGCAAAATAAAATTCTTGTGAGGAAATTATTGGAATTGAACTATTGCATTATTTTTTAGCGAAATTGATTCAATATTGATGATCATATTACCACCCTTTAATGGATGCAATATTAATGTGATAACTGATGGTCGTATCGTGTTTCATACAAGAAATTGATGCATTATGTATGACAATATTACAATTGAATAGGGCTGTAATTAAACTGAATTGGAAAAATAATTTAGATCGAATGGGATCTCATTAGATCACCGTCAGTTTAATTTTTAGAAATTTTAGATCTACACCGATCTAAATAAATATTATATAAATTATATAGTGTTAAGTAATATGTCTATTTAGGAAGTGGGGCAAGGTGGTATAGTATAGATTTTGTTAGTTTATTATAAAATTAACCAGCATATTTAATCACGATCGATCGTGTTGATCAACATCAACTAAGGTAAAAGCCCCTAACTGCTCACTTTTCATTGGAGTGAGATTAAATCACTCAATATAAATTAATAAATAAAATGAAAAACCATATTTTTTTTGTAGTTATTTTTTGTAGTTTTAAGTATTAGAATAAAATTTTAGTTTGAAGAATAATGTTGATAATTATTATTAATTTTTTAAATAAGGTCCTTGAGTGTACTCATAGTCGCTCACTAAAAGTTGTGATGTACCATTACTCGATCAACACATGGCCCTATAGTCGCTCAAAGACAATATCAATCAAACTATGATAAGTTTATTAATTTGGAAAATAATTTATAAATTATATTACTTTATTCTTTCATAATATAAAATTTCATTAATTTTAAAAATAAATTTAGTAAGATATAGTTATAACAATTCTTAAAAAATTTGACTTGACCTAAATTTAATCTAACGAATGAACGTTAAAGTAAAAAATGCCTGGCTGAGCGCGATTTCGAAAACAGTCACTTAATTTAACTTTATAATCTATTATAAAATAATTTGATACATCATATATAAATATATTTAGTTTCACAAATAATTATTTATCAATAATAATTTTTTTAGTTGAAATTTTATTTTATAAAAATTACAAAAAAATCATTACAGTTAAAGTGAGCGACTAACGGTACTGAGCGGGTATAGGCTTTTACCTTACAAATGAGGTTTTTTAAAATCTATGTCATATGTCTGAAAAGTTTTATAAAGGGGTTCAAGATGGTCTTCTGTAACAAAAAGAAATACAAAAGTTTTTTTCGGTTTTATATTCTGTCGAAGCCGAGTGGTTTTATTAGAGTGATTTCGCTCACTGGGGTAAGTTGGACTTGCTCAGAAAATAAAATGACAAATTTTTCTAATTGCTATTTTCCGGTGGCACGTCTAAATACCCGAAGATAAATCACCCGCGACAAAATACCCGATGCCAAAATACCCGACGACAAAATATCCGCACACCAAAACGTGAAAAAAAAATGTATAATTAAAAAAATTAATTATTTGCGTTTCTCTTCATTTTACTATTTTGAGGATACAATTATATTATTGGGAGTAATTGTCGTGGGGATGAATTGTCGCGGAGGATGAATTGTCCGGGATGAATTGTCTTGTTCCCAAAAAGCGTCACACCGTGTGGCGGATGTTTTAAATTGCGGGTATTTTGTCGGGGGTGTTTTGGTTTGCGGGTGTTTTGTCGTCGGGTGAATTGTTACGCAACCCTATTTTCCTTATTTTCATGCATATTACTTGTATTTCTACAAAATATAATTTGCACCAACAGCTATCGAGTTAAATCGATGAATAGTAAATTTCAAGTACTATTATTTTTTGCTAAATTAAAATATTACTACGAATAAAAATGAAAATAAGTAAAAATTTTTCTTGATGTTTTTTTTTTTTTTTTGAGTTCTTCTGAATAGCTCCGGTTGTTTATAAGCCACAAAATAATTATTTTGTTTCTGACAAACAGAAAAATACGCATAAAGTAATTTTAAAAAATTTTTGATATGACAACTTACCCCAGTCAGTAAACTGGTAAATGATTTAGGCCCTTATAAATATAAAAGTGACAAAAAAATTTGCTATTCTCGATTTTTTTTTAGGGAGACCATTATTGGATAGGGGACCGCCATTCCTCTTCTTCACTTTTTGTTTAGATATTAAAAAGAAAACTTTATATCATAATTAAAACAAATTGCATTATCTGTGTTATATGAAGAGAAAAATAAGCGCGGAATTTTTATTGAAAACATGGCAGATTATATTATAACAGACTTGAGTGATTAAATTCACTAAAAATAAATTAATTTACTTTTTAACTATTGAAAGTTCGTTAAATAACGAGCCAATTATATTTTTATTGTTATTAACCCTCTTCCATTTGTGTTATCAGCAATTCGCCGCTCTTGAATTCTGAAACACGTCATCATAACTTTGGTATTCTGTAGTAATTTATCCGTTAATAAAATTTAAAAAAATGTTGGAAAATCCAAAAGTGCACACCTCAATCGCTCATTTTATTTTTAATCACTACTTTTATTATATAATATTAATGTATTTTTTTTATTATGAACTTTGATTCAACTTACAAATTATCGATTTGATTTTTTTTTTCTTATTTTCAGTTTAATATTTTTTTTTTAAATATCCCGCCTTTTGTCTTAGATGTCTTTTTTTTTTCAAACATATTGAAACGCTAGTGCTGCCACCAGTAGTTGATAGAGAGAAAAATGAAAAAATAATAACAACAGTAAAAATAGCAGCTAAATTTTTCACGAATAATAAGTTTTACGTCGTTAATTAGTTACAATTAAACTAAAAGGATTCAGATAATAATTTTCATAAGGGTTCTTGTAATAAAAAATACAAAGACAATAAAAAAAAAGTTAGGCCGATTAACGGTATCCATCGAGAGTTATCGTGTTTACGAAGTTTCATACGTAACAATTGACAGCACTAGTTTCTTGAGTTAAACTAATTTATTTTAAACGAATAAAATAATAAATCGACTTAATGTTGGGTTCAAATTGTTCTTGAATAAATTCTCTATATGCTAGAATACAATTTTACCTATCTTGGTGGAATAAAAATAGTGTAGAAAGATTTTTATGTGAGTAAAATAGTCAAATAAAAAAAACCGTCCATAAAGCACACCTGCGCTTTCGCGCTTGAGGTGTGCAATATCGATAAAAAAATTTTCTTACACTTTGAAAATAATGTGATTAATATTTAACATCGATTCATCTATAAAATGTGGAATTTTTCCGTGAACGTGCATTAAGAAGATTCTACAAGCTAGGTCTTATTTTTTATTCTTTTTTCATAGTTGCCAGGATCTTTAGTACCAGTGATGGAGGGGTAACATATTATTACATAATTTTTTAGCATACCACAGCTGCAAGAGCTGTTTAACTTTTACGATACTGCAGCTAATTATAAAAAGTAAAAAATTCAAAGAAATGTTTAACTTGAAATTTTTTTATTATAGTCATTAGCAATTTATATTTAAAATTATTGTTATAACGTTTGAAAAATTTTTATTTTTTTTAAAATTGTTTATATCCTTAAATTATTTACTCAATATTATTATCAGGGGATATACGATCAAGCATTAGTGTATTTAACGAATTATTATTTGCAACGTTTCAAAATTTATTATTGCTTCCTCTGGCTCATATCATTACGATTAACACAGCCAGTGCCCATAATCGCTTTGCTAATTGTATGCTTTCTTTGCATTATTCTGCTTTTATAAAACAGATTATTGATTCAATAACTTTTATAAACAAACATGACATGTGTACTATGTCAATGATCAACAATAATATCACAGTAAAATATACATAAGTACTCTGAGAGAAAAAAAATTTTCAGAATCGTATTTTCTTCTCTCAGGAAATTCTGCCATTGAAAATTTTCAATCTAATATATTTTTGGTGCAAAAATTTAAAGACTTCATTCAAAATCATTTTCTTCATCGAATAAATTTGTTCAGTTCAAAATATGCTGATCTCCTTTTTTTTCGAAATAGTGTAAATGAATTTCGATTTTCTTCTGTCAAGAAAATTATCCTTCGAGTTAGATAATACATATGAAATTAATAATGCAATAGTTTTTATTGATTTATTATACTAAAGAACTTATTGTTCTTACAGATGTCATTTTTTTTCTCAGTATAAATAGTATTTATATTTACACATGGAAAAAAATTTTTTTTAAAAATTACCGTTAAATTCACTGTAATCGTGAAACATAATGCGGTGCTTTTATTTATTACCATTTTTGAAATAAAAATTACGAAAAAATTTATTCATTTTGTGGTAGACTTCATAAAATTTACCGAAAACCGAATAAAATTTACAGTAGACTACGGTAAAATTTGTTGAAAAAAAGCTAAAAATTATCTCACTTACCGACAAATGATTAGGTCGTGCCATTCGTCCCACGATTACAGTGAACTTAACGGTAATTTTTAAAGAAAATTTCTTTTCGTGCATTAATCATTTATAAATGTTGGTTGTGATTGTAAAATTACCCACATTCTAAAAATTGCTTTTGGTTCAGTGAATGATTTATTAGCAATAGTTATTTGTGTCATATAAGCAAAAAATTAATTTGAACAGCATATGTACAATTCAAATTTGAGATATATATTACATCGAATTTTCAATTAAACGTATGTTATATCATACCAAGTAATAGTTATTTTCGTTGTGTCGGCAAAAATAATAAATTTGAGTGTCGTGACCTCGTTTAAACTAATAGATGCTTTTTCTTTGTCTATTTGTGCTGCAAAAGTTGTGGTGGGCATGCATTATAAAGCTGCTTATCACAAAAGAACAAGAAAGAGCAGAAGTGTTTAGTGATTCAGCATATTACCACTGACATTGAGTAAGCTCTTGATGCTTTCCAGTGTTGATGAGGTCGAGAGGGATGTACGCAAGCTCAATTGTTCCCGGGAAATTATTGAGGGAATTTCTTGAATAGAATTTATTTCTTATCAGATAGTAAAATAATAAAAAACAGAGGGAGCTTATTTCATGGATTTTTTTTTTAAAGACAATATTTGGGAAAAATTTTATCTAAAAAAATAATAATAAAAAAAGCAGTAAAGAGTTCGACAACCTGTAGGATTAAAGTGTTATACCAATTCTACGATATTTCTTTAAGTGGCTAGAGGGTATACTTTATATTTAACAACTACAAGTATACAGCTATATAAGGATCTCTTTGATCAAAAGCGACAATGTCGAGTTGTCCTTCTGATGTGGTTCTCCTATGTCATTCTAACCTAAACCGTTGACGCGTGTGCTACTGTGTGTGCACCAGAAACCTCTAATCTGTTCCTGAAGCTGCTCTTAAAGCGTTGCTCTTCAAGTCGCGTCGGTCGACCATGGCGTTGTTGTCATTGTCATTTTCTGATTGTCGTTCATCAAATAAAGTGATGATTTAAAAATATAAATAGAAGTGAAAAAATAAGAGGATAGCATAAGTATAGTAAAATAAAATAGAAAAAATGATTGAGAGTTTTCTTCTTTTTTTTTTTTTTGGAGGGAAAGAATAAATTTTTGAGATCGTTTTACCGATCGCGTGCCCCATGGATATTTGTTTGAATCTATTGAAATACTTGTGTACCTGGGGTTTGCGTTTTATTCTGTAGATATATATCCTTTTTTTGCTTCTCAATTTGTGTCTGATCGATTGAGTACTGACACCGTGATCTGGGAACAATAGTTCTCTGAGATCTTACATTCAGTACTTACTAGTCCTTAAGATCGAATCTTATTTTCAGGGAAAAGAAAAAGAAATATTTATAGAAATTAAACTCTTCCTGATTTTTAATACCGATTAGTTATCTTTTTAATCAATTTTTTTAGAATTATCGTAAGTAGGTTAAGTGGATAGAACTTTTTTTTATTTAACGATTGAAAAAAAAAATGTTGTAATTAAATGTTATTTTTTTTTATTTCTCCTCTACTTCAGATTAAGGATATCCTTGTAACAAAAAATACTTGAAAAAGTACCTGATTTTCAAGATTTTTTTTTTATTAAAAACGACATGAATGTCAAAACACGAAAGACTTTACCTCAACTATGTGTTCGTAATCTAATCCGCGAGTTTTTACTACGGAAAAAAAACTTGACAGCAAAAAAAAAAATATTTTTTGTTAACTAAAAACTTTTCAATATCTCTTTTTATATAAACCCTCAATATGTTATATATTACGTCGCCTCAGGCTTGAAAAATACGGTTATAATTTTTCGCTTATAATCCTGCTCACAATATGAAGCAATTTTTATGTATACATACAGGATGTACAAACCCTTATACATAACTAACCGAAAATGTATATAAACCCATTTGTCCAAAAAATTTAGTATAAATTATCTATTGAACCTAAGCAAACTTATCGCTTTCATCAAAAAAATTGTCTAATCAAACAAAAATTTTTATTATATTTTCTACAAATTTTTAGTTTTTAATAACGAAATATTTGAAGCCAAAATCATTCAATATATCCATCAACAAATATGTTTATTGTGACTATATATGTAACGAAAAGATTCGAATATAGCCATCATAGCATCTATATATATATATATATATATATATATATATATATATATATATATATATCGTTTAAAGTTTTTCGACCCTTGGTTGTTGGCATTACAAACGTTATGGGCAAGCGATGTGCGTGATCCTCAAATGTGTACTCAAGTACTTACATCCAATAAAAACGGAACATTGTATGTAATATATATATGTATATACGTATATACATATATCATATAGGGAATAAAAAAGATAAAAATACACAGGGTTGGATTGCGGCCACAGGAAACTCAGAGAGTCGACATTTATAATAAAATGAGGATGAATGAATTCTCATCCCTTATATATTATAATACGTGCCATGTGTATATATAATGCGTTAGCTATATTTTTTCAAAGGGTATTAAAAGTTCACGGGTAGCATACATTAATGAGGAGATGATATTCATGACAGATTTACCAGCTAACTTTTGTTACTGATTTCAATTATATTTATTTTTGTCAAGATTAATTAGCGATATTTTTCATACCGAAATTTTACGGCCATTGTTATTGTTGTTTTTTAATCAATGATTAAAAATGAATTTTTTAAAAATAATAAAGTGGAAAAATAACAACAACAAAAATAGTTATTGTAAAAAATAGGACAGAAACAATTCCAACGGGGAATCCCGAAAGTGCAAAAATAAAGGCTTGAAATTTTAATCTTTAATAATGTCGCTTGGGAGTATGAACGTTATATTGCACACCGTTTCCATTTAACTTATTTCGAGTCTTGGCTGCAGCTTACATATTATATGTACTAGCCGAGTCGACTACTCGGTTGGTTCTTGCTTTCATTCTTCTCAGGTTTCAGATGAAAAATTAATGTGCCACAAGAGAATGCATCAGTGAAGGAAACTCTTCAATTAAAAGTTAATTTATTCAAAAATTTTTCGTCTATTTTTATAAACTTTTACATTAGTTAATTCCATATTATATTCAAATCATTTGATTCATTTTTCATTACTTATCTCTTGTATCATACCGAAGTCTACAGGGTAAACTGATCATCTTCAGAAAATATTGGATTTAGATTGTTTTCGATTACTTATCCATTATTAAATTTTTGATTAAAGTTGTAACTATAATTTTCCTAAAGTGATATTTAAATTATTTAATGAAACTAAAATATTTAAATTTATTTATCTTTAAATCAATCCGCGAAAAAAAAATTTGTTTTAAAAACGTTCCTGACAGTGAACTTCTCAAATTGAGACAATTCTGAGTTGAACATTTTTGGAACTTCAAAGTAATTAGAAGTGTGAAAAATTTTTAATTATTGTGGACTTTTTTTGCGGGCGGTCATTTTTTTTAATTTTTTAAGCATGATTGCCTTCAATTGACAATTTTTTGAGTTGATAATAATTTCATAATTAGTTCTAATCACTCATTTTTTGGACTATTTTTGAACAAGTCTAAAAGTGAAAAAAAACTGACCTTAAAAAGTTCTAATAAAACTCTACAAATATTCATAAATATTTTCAAATTATTTTTATTTTTTTTTTGCCTCATACAACAAATAAATATTTAAAATTTTTAATGTTATTTGATACATGAAATCATTATTTTTTACTAATAAAAGAACAATTGTTAGAAATTTATTCATTTAAGAAAAAATTTATTTGACTCATTATTGCAAGTTTTAAAATTGAATAATAATTATTTAAATGGATTTCGAGAAGTGAAAAATTAAATGTTACTGATAAATTTTTTGTCTGCGTTTACAGACACTAACGATCCTTCACACCGATATACTCTTCCTAGCTCCAAGTCTATCGAGACTACTACTTTTATTGCCCCTCGAACTATTGCGACGGCCCCAAATCGTCGTAACTTACAGAGGTAGTACTGTACCTGAATAATTTTGGTAAGAATCGTAACTATTAATGATTCCTTTTTTTCTTAATGTTCTTCAAACCCAAAAAATTGTCAAATTATTTCTGTTAAAAAAATAATAAAAACGGGTAGGAAAAAGCCAACGCCAGTTGAACATTATTCACTTTCTAATTTTTTCATAGTTCCAAAAATGTTCAACTTGAAGTTCAGAATCGTCTCAATTTCGGAAGTTCACTGAATGAAATATTTTTTTTTTTATTATTTTTAAGTAACTAATTATATTTTTATATTTATCTTTAACGAGTCACAATTATCTTGGTAATACAATTCGATAATTTTTTTTTCATTCACTGATTGTCTGCACAATAATTGCCAATATTCTGCTAATGGTATATTGGCATTGTTATCGAGAGTATTGAGTTTAATGCAGCGTATTGTAGGGTCTACCTTTTTTTTAATATATAAAATATGAAATAAATGATATAATTGCCAATTTAACCGATTTCTATATCATTTAACACAAGATGATCTCATGGAATTACTTATAGTAAATTATATTAGTTTTGATGGTTGTTTATTTTCAAGTACAGAAGTTTCGTATAATAATATGAAGGAAGATATAAAAAAAACTTGTTGAAGAAGAAGTTTAAGTTTGAAGATCGAATACAGTCTCAAGTGTTAATGTTCAAGAGTAGATAAGATTAATTGAAAAGCTGATGGAATTAGTAACAGCTAACCAATTTTCCCGAATCGTGTTGATCTTGGTCCTTATTCTATCGACAAGATAAAACGCCCTCTATATGCTTGTCAGAGCATTACTACCGCCTACTGACAGGAAGAGGTCACTTATATGGAGAGTCTGATCAGTTCAGTACCTTGCTCGCGTAATTAACGGCTATAGAGGAGTACGGCTGACATTTAATTGCTTGGCCATTGGAAAATCAGGTATATAGCTGCTCGATGGTAGATATATATATATGACATACCTATGTATAATAGAATCCAATCAATGTGAGGATTGTATATTGGAAAAACCGCTGGTAACTGATACTAAAGTTAACCGACATCTACCTAATGCATGCTGATAACTATAATTCTATATCTGTTTTGCATTAATTTAGATCATTACATTTCATGTTTTTGATCTTGATCATCATAAATGTTACTATTATGTATTGAATATCAGTTACATAGCTTAATGTTATTATGTATAAATTTAATTATTGATCGTATGTAAAGAGAAGTTAATGTAAGGTAGTTACTTTGTGACAATCTGACGCAGAAATATATTCTAGTGCAATCGAAAATACCCGTGTAAAAAAAAATATTGAAAAAAGATGAAAGAGCGTTGACAACCAAACTTCAAAACATGACACAAAATCGAACTTTTTTTTGAACGATTTTAAAATTTTTGAAAATACAGACAAAAACAATTGACTTGATACTATCAATGAACGTTTTTAAACTCTCTTTTAAACTTTTTTTGACTCTCCATTAAGAGCGATGAATTTAATCTTTTTTTTTCAGTACGAAATACCATCAGAAAAAAAAATTTGAACTTTTTTTTAAACATATTTTAATAGTATTAAGTTAAATATTGATGTTTCCCTTGAATTTTCAAAAGTCTAAAAAATGTTCGAAAAACGTTCGCCGTTGTGTCACGTTTTGAAGTTTAGAATAACCAATGCTTTTTTTAAAGATTTTTTTTTTCATTACTCGAATATCCGAGACTAGGGTAAATGTGGGTATTACTGCGGTTGTGGGTAATACTGCGGATATTTTTAATTTGATAATAAATAAATGATATATTAGTTCTTGAAGCTTAAATAAATTATTACTAATAACTTATACCTTTAAAGATAAGATGGATCAATTGTTTTATAAATAAAATTGTTAATTCAATTTATTTTTAACTAATTAAAATTGACACGTGGTAAAGATATGAATTTATGCCTACTCTGTGAGTTTCTGTGGCAAAAGCAGTGACACGAATAGGCCTTTTATTATAAATATATAATTTTATTGTGCTTATTTATTTTATGTAGGAGTAAGATAATACTTATTTAATATCAAAAATTCAATAAAACATGATTTTTATTAATAATTTTTTTTTTAATTACTGCCGCAGTAATTAGTACTTAAAAATCGATAGTGTATGTATTACTGCGGTTTTTTCAAAAATTCCGCAGTAATTGAAGCGCCTCTAGTTGTACAGGTTTGTCCCTATTACTGCGACTGAAAATATTTACATCCTAACCTACAAAAATATAACGTGTGTTAAAGTGTGATCAAGTGGTAGATGGAAAAATGGGTAAAATTAATAATAAAACGAATGTTACTAAGAAAAAAAATATAAAATCGAAAGGAATGAAAAATGCGAGGTGCAATTATAATAAAGAAGATTTAAAATTGGCTGTTGCTGAGGCTTCAGGTGGCATGAAAGTTGCTGAACTTGCAAGAAAGTACAACATACCAGAATCAACAATACGAGCAAGAAAAATGAATAAATATCAGGATAAAAAACCTGGACCATCAACTATACTCAGCGAAGAAGACGAAAATAAACTCGTTGAGTGGATATTTTATTGTTGTCGACAAGGATTCCCGGTATCAAAACAGAAGTTGGTTGACAATGTTAAATTTTTATGTGATCATAGCGGTAGAAAAACTTCTTTTGTAGACAATAAGCCTGGAAGAGCATGGCTTGAAGGTTTTTTAAGACGACACCCAAGTATATCGGAACGAGTATCTGAAAATTTGTCACTTACAAGAGCTAAGGTCTCAGAGCTTCAGATACGTGGTTGGTTCAGTGGCATTACTGACTACTACAGTGAATTTTTTACTGAGGAAGAATTTTTAAAAATAGGTCCTGAAAGAATTTTCAATGGCGATGAAATTGGAGTTTCTTTAAATCCGAAGCCACCAGCAGTACTTGCTCCAAAAGGGACGAAAAACGTTTACAATGTAGTCGGCAGCAACGAGAAAGGAAACGTTACTGTTCTAGTCACCGCAAATGCTGCTGGGGATTTAGCACCAACTTTATTGCTATTTGCTGGGCAGAGTGTTCCAAAAGATGTTATCAAAGTTGGACCTCCAAATTTTAGTTTTGGCCATTCTGAGAACGGCTGGATGACGGCTAAAAATTTTTATGAGTATATAACCAATGTTTTTTTTCCATGGGTAGTGGACAGCAAAATTAAACTACCCATTATTTTATACATTGATGGACATTGCTCTCATATAACGTTGCCTTTAAGCAAATTTTGCAGTGAAAATAAAATTATTCTCGTAGCTCTTTATCCAAACGCTACACACATTTTACAGCCATTAGATGTTGCTCTTTTTCGGACGTTTAGAGCTGCTTATAGACGATCCTTTGAAGCTCTGTGTCATGATTCCGGTACCATAAGCATAAAGAAATGTCAAGTTGCACACGTTTTAAAAAAAACTTTTGAAAGCTTAGACTTAAAAAAAATTTTAGAGAACGGGTTCAAAACTTGTGGCTTACATCCTCTTAATGTTAATGCAATAGACTTCAGTAAAGTATTCAAAAAAGACGGAAATTTATCTAGTGACACTCAATGTACTTCTGAAGAGGTCATAAATACACCGAAGGATTCAGCAGCTCTGAAAGTGATTGAAAGCTTGATAGATAAGGATAAATTGGTATCATTCAGAGCACATAATAGTTCTGTTTGGAGAGGTAAAAAAGAAGATAAAAGTCTCTATGATATATGGTTTAAATTAAATCAATCAAATGGCGGTACCAATGCTGATTTCTACACCGTACATGACTCAGTCCAAGAAGTAAGTGGTGTACATCAAAATAGTCAATTATTTCTTCTCAATTATTTCATCAAAATAGTCAATCAAGCTTAATCAATTATTTTTAAAGTTATTCATAATAATTTATCCTTATTATTTCCAGCCAAATATTTCTCAGACTGATGAAACGGAACAACCACTCTCTGAAATGATGCTACTACCGATTGTGGATGACCCAGAGGCAAACTTATCAGAACATGTTCTGGATTATGATAAAGTACTTTAATTATTTTTCTACTTACTAACCCAAATTTGTTTAATTACTAACTTTAATTAATTAAAAAATTTTGTAGATACTATACATGATATTGAATTTATAAATATTATATTTTTAATCAACTTTTTCTCAATCAATGAGGAATTAACATGTAGTTCATTTTAAAATTTATACATTTATACTCAAGGAATTATATTTATTATTGAATTTTTAGAAATAAAATGATTGTTTTTACAGTGGCAACTCTTTTTTTTTTAATAACATATCTTTTGCAATTTTTTATATTTTCAGAATGGATCAGAGCATACTGAGTGGCACTCAGATTTAGTTAAAAATGATGTAGTGGAACTGATGTTCAATTTAGATGGAGAATTGATTGCAAGTAATACACAAAATCAAAAATCTTTCTCTACTTTAACTACAATCACTGCAAATTCTCGCGAAACGCAAAATCCATCCACTTTCGGTTCTTCAAGTCTAAATAACCAAAATGTTGTTTCAACTCTAGAGTCTGTTTCTGGTTCCACTTTAATCAACGCTAAGTCTCCTCAACCACAAAATCCATTTACTCCTGCTGCTTCAAATCCAAGTAACCAAGCTACTGATTCAGCTCTAGAGTCTGATTTTGCCACAATCATCGCTAAGTCTCCTCAGTCACAAGATCCATTTACTCCTGCTGCTTCAAGTCCAATTCACCGAGCTACTGATTCAGTTGTACAGTCTACTTCTGATTCTGCTACAATTGCTATGACGCCTCAGTCACAAAATCTATCTACTCCTGCTGCTTCAAGTTTAAATATTCAAGATAGTGATTCAACTCCTGCATCTTCTGCATTATTGCCAATACAACCGTCTATCAATACTATTAATATTCAACCGTCTTCAGTAAATGCACCAGATGATCTTCCATTTGCAAACATCACAAATACTGACCCATGCATTGAAAAATTTACTGATCCTTTTAAAAAATTACTACATTGGCCTAAACCTGATTTATCTAATAGGAATAAAAGACGAAGGAATAATAAAACTTCTATTCCATCTGTTTTATCTAGTACGCAGTGGCAATCCATTCAGGAACAGAAAGAAACTGACAAACAGAGAAAAGCTGAAGAGACCATTTTGAAGAAAAAAATTAAAATTGAAGAGCGAGAAAATAAAAAGAAAGAACTAGAAAAAAAACGCGTTAGCAGAGAAGAAGAAAAATTAAAAAAAGAAAAAATTAAATTAGAGAAAGAGAAGGAAAAATTTGAAAAACAGCAACAAAAAATTAAAGAAGCGGAGGAGAAACAAAAGTTAAAAGAAGAAGGGTTGCTGAAAAAATTAAAAGCTGCGGAAATAAAGAAGAAAATTGCTGAGCTTGAAGCTGCAGAACTAGAATTACAAAAACAAATTAATAATAATTAGTATAATAGACAAATTATTTTATCAAAGCTATAAAACTATGCTGGTCAATTTTAGTAGTGTAATTTAAAAGTGCTGTGTTTAGTTGTAATATTTATTTTTTGAAATAAAGATAGTTTTTACTTATTTTAATACACTTATAATTGTTTCTCTAATGTTTTTCTTCCAAATTTTTAACAAATTTTCAACTCTTGACCATCTTGAGCTATCCGCAGTAATAGACACGCAGTAATTGGGTCGTTCGCAGTAATTGGCACGCAGTAATAGGGGTAAGCTGTTTTCAGACCCGCAGTAATACATGCTTCTGAACTTTTTTTTAAATCACTGATTATTTAAATAAACAATTGATTTATTGCATAATTTGATGTTTTTTATGTTCAAAATTAGTTAAATTTCAGTATAAAAAAAAAATATCACTGATTTCGTGCAATGATTACCATAAAACCCTTTTTAAAGTTAGACCTATCTAAAAAACCGCAGTAATACCCACATTTACCCTATATAGTCGTGTTTTTATTTATTGTTATGTGAGAGTGTACTCTTACATTAAGTATACTCAGGCACTGCATTTATACATATACACAACTACATTCTTATTATTTAAACTATAGCATAGCATCTCCTCTACTTGCCAATACGCAAAGTTTTAATGCATATTTTCTAAATGTTTATTTTTTCAACAAATCAGGCAACCCACGTTTCTTTTTTTATCTAAAATATTTTTAATAAACTAATTTATAAATGAGTTGTATCTCGAAAAAATATGTAGAAAAGTTTTTAAGTTACAACGTAAAATCTGAAACTTTTAGTTAACATATTATACATACAAAGCATGCAAAAAGTGCCACCTCGATCGCGAATATCTTCTCTATTTAACGGGCAAAAGTTTTCGATTAAAGCAATTTTCAAACAGAAGGTTATTCTTTAGGTGCATCCGAAGTTTTATTAAATTACATAAAAAAGTATGTTTACAGAGGAACTACTTTAACTACTTTTCTATAACTATATATTGTGATAATTAATAGATAACATACTCTGAAAAAAATTTTGGAGTAAATGCGGATCGAATTCGAAGTGAATGAGGAGCAGATGATATTTTATGTATTTGATCCCCTTGGAGCGAAAATTACTCCGAAAAAAAATTTATTTTAACACTAAAACTTCGGATCGAAGTGAATGCGGATTGAAATAAAATCCACATCACTCCGAAATTAATTCGTGGAAATAGAAATTTCCTGTTTACTCCGTTTGCAAAGTGATTTTTTTTTAAACTCCAGAACTCCGATTGTCGGAGTAAATTCAGATTGAAAATGAATCCACATTTACTCCCAACTTTTTACAGTATAATAAAAATCAAATAGTAATAAAACGATGTAATACTAATATTATGTCAAAATTTATTATTATTTGAGTTCTCTATTATATTATGTTTCAAAAACTTAGAAACAATTGTAATAAATTCTGATTGAATTCAGTACGAATTTATTACGATTGCTTGTAAATTGTCTTTTATATTTTCGTATTCTGATTAAAGGAAACGATTCGAAACGATTTGCAATGTTAAATGTCAATAAGAAGGGCGATTCAAAAGTTTCACTATAATAGAAGTTGACAATAAATTAATTTTTTTAATTGAAGAAATATAAGAGTTGATTTTTCGCTACATTTATATTTATTTGTAATACTCTTCATGATACGACAAACTATACTAAAAAAAAAGTAATCGAATAAATAAAATATTTATGATATTGCTGTATAATATGAAATTTATAATTCATGACTCGTGTCAGATATTTATTGGTTTTTAGGCTAAATGTCGGACATAACAGCTTCAGGGGTTGAAATGATGTCCAGAGTATCTTTGAACAGGCCCTTGAGGGATAGAACGTTGCATCACGCCCTCAAAGTACCAGCCAGGTATCTGCCAGGTGTTGCTGCTGGTTCTATATTTTGTATCGGCAGGTCCGGTGGTCCCTTGATCATCTCATCTCAGTCACTCTCTTATGTATACACTCGAGAACTAAAGTTAACCTTTGAACAATTATTCTACAAGCGTGACCATATTTTTCGGTTTCCTTATATTACTTTCTTGCTTTCCCATTCTTTTTATTTTATTATTATTCTTCACTATACACACCGATCTCCGTTACAATAACCAAAAACTTGAGACTTCTGTTGCTGCTGCTGCATTTATATAGTTACACTCTGTATATTTTTAACATTATTAGTCAACATAAACTTCTTTCACTTTAATATTATATACGAGCTAGCTGCCTCTATTGTCATTGAAAGAGGCTATTTTCCAGCATCTGACAAATTAGAAGCAACTGTACACTGCATGAACCATCAAGTGAAGTGGAGTGTATAGGCGCGAAAACAAATTTTTCTTTCACTCAAGTGCATCCGTTCAATAACTATTGCCAGGTGGTCCTCAAGATGTTTCTTCAGATATTCTATGATTTCAATACTTATTCTTACATTATACATATTTTAAAGCTTAAAGTGTCCCGCTTGTGTACTTTAAGTGGTTAATGGTATGTCAACTTGGTTTACGACCAACCTTGACTCTAATCATTCCAGTAAATATTTATCTTTGACATCAATACTGTTTTACAATTTATTGAAAAAAAAGAAAAGAAAAAAAAACGGTTAAAAATTTGTATTCTAAATTGATTAGTTTGTTTTAAAAAATCAATGTCGGTTTTTCAATTTTGATTATTTTACTTTATAAAAACGAGCAACCTGCAGTCACTACGTGACTGCTTAAATATCACTACTAAATTTATAAAATACGCAGAAAAAAAGGATTTCTTGCCGCGAAAAATTTTAATTTGAACCAAGAAATTTTATGCATTATCAATTAAATACAAAAATTTTCTTGGGGCGAGGAAAGATTTTTTTGGTCAAGGAATAATTCCTTGCACCAAGTGATTTTTTCTAGTTCTCAATAAATTTTTGTTTTCAATTCACAATGCAAAAAATTTCTTGGGGTAAGTAAAAATTTTCTTTAGGCGAGTAAAGATTTTTTGTGTCAATGAATCCTTTTTTTTTCTGTGCAGACTTTTTTGGCTTTGAGAAGCTTCCTAAAACTAAAAGGGAGTATAAAAATCTTTCATTTTGGAATAAGTAACGCGATATAAATAATACAGCTATATATTCAGTGACATTCAGTCATATTTAGTGACAGAATGATTAAATTATTAATTTATTTGAAGAAAATAAATACGATCGTCTTTTTTCCCGCGTAATTTGAATGTAATTCGAATGATATAGATAAATCTATTTATCTCAATACTTGGCAATCAAAAAGAGTTTAAACCATGAAAAGGCACAAATTCAAGTCAAGACCTATCTAATGATATCAATTTCAATAACATTAACTAATTCTATCATATAGATATGTCGGGAACAAAATTTTCTTTATTCTCTTAATAATATAGATGATACATGCGATGATTGCAATCAAAAATACAAAATAGATAATGGGGACAGCTAGTGTGACCGCCTGAAAAAAAGATTATATTTTTGGAAATTTTTTAATGGAAAGCCATCAAATGTTTTTATGTTTTAAGAGTATATACTTGTAGATATAAAACGAATACAAGATGAAATTTTCGGACCGAAAAATTCAAAATCCAGCGAGTTATTTACAATCTTTCAACCCTCCAAAAAAAAGGTCCCCACTGCTGCAGTGACAGCGACCTTCACAGTGCATGAAATCGAAAAAAACCAGACATTTTATTAAACTAGAAGGTATTTCCCGTACCATGACCCTCCGAGCTAAGATAAATAATTGAAATTTAACAAAATAGTGGAGTTTTGAAAAAAAAATTCAAATTTTGCGCGAAAATTTAATGATTTTTGGCCGGCCAAAATTACCTTTTTGATTTGATCGGAAAATTGGAGGTTCATGGTGTGTAAAAACGTTTAGAAAAGAAGCTGCAGTTCGAATCAAATCGATCGGATGATTTGGCTTCGAGTTATAACTGCAGTAATTTTGAAAAATGTATTTTTGAGAACCGATAAGCGGCTGCTCTTCAGATGGCTGTAACCAAAAAACTATGTGAGATATGCACTTTAAAATTTAGTGTGTTATTTTTGAAAGTATTGACTATCGAAATATGCAAAAAAAATTGATTTTTTCACAACTCAACACTAGTGGTCTCCCTTGAATTCAAAATTTTTCACTATTTAGTAGTAGAAATTTTAAAATTCAAAAAAAAAAATTTAATAAGTAGATTAAATTTTGAAAATAATTATTCTACTTATGTTTCAATATCCAAGCAATTGATTTTGGCGTTTTATTATATATTCAATTCTTCAAAATTAACTAATTAGTAAAAATATGATAAATAAGTATATTTTATTGATTGAATAAAATTGAGGTATATAATGGAACTCAAATGGATGTTGAAAAATAAGTTTAAGTGAGAAATCACACGTTTTTAAACTTGACAAATTTGTCAATTGAAAATATTTTGTTCTCTATAAATGATGTATACTTTTTTATTATATAAATATACAGGCGATTTACCACAAAATTTATTGATGTGGTTGCAGCTGTTTTCTCTTTACTATTGTATATATATATATATATATATAAATAGTAAAGTATATATTTTTTTCTTTGGATCATCATCTTCGACAAATGGGGGATATATTTATTGAATAAGAAATATACACACATAGTAAACCCCTATAATTTGACACGCGTCATTTTTAGCGGCACTTTATAATATTCTCGCGGGATTCAAGCAATTCTCCATAGTACTCGAAGATACTTGGCCTCAGACATTACGTGTGAGTTTTTCGTAGCTTTTATGAATAATAGAAAATTTAAAGAAGTGTCAAAGAGGAGGGTTTGTAAACGAGTAAAAAGTTACATACATAAAGAAAATAGTAATAAAAAAAAATATATATATATATATAATAAAAGTACTAAACTACAACTCTCGAGGTTGCGACAATTTGCCTCGAATTTAAGAACAGCAGATGTCTTTCCAGTTTCACGGTCACTTGGTTACACTCGAACTTTGTATATTCTTTTCTCACTGTTGAGCTTTTTTGCTTTTTTTTTTATTTTTTGTTTCCTTCTTTTTCTTTTTTATTCTCATTCTCTACCTACTTCTCTATCTTTCTACCTCTACTCTTCTACCTTTTGTATATTTTAAAAATGTCTCACAAACCGCCGACAAATTTGCGTCGGTGACAATTCTCCGGACATTATTTATGACATATTATTATTATTATTATTATTTTCTTGAGAATATTATGTGTATTGATTTGCCATGCAATACGCAAATAAAAGATAACTATTCTTATGAATGAAATTTACTAAGAACTCTTGACGATTTTCCTCAGTATATCAAAATTCGTTTATAATTTTTTTTTTAAAGAAAATTCTTCAAGTTTTATATTGACTTTCAATTGCAATAATAATTATAAGCTTAAGTTATAACTTTTTAAATAAATTAATTAAGTTAATAAATAATAAAATTAGATTGATAAACTTTCAAAAAAAAATTTTTTATATGTAACGAACTTAAGTAATTGCTTATTTCAGTTTTATTTATTATACTTATCAGTAATAAATAGATTTACAACAACCGTATAAATAAATACAAATAACTATACATACATAATAGGACAATACAGACATTTGTAAAATCTATCAAAAAGTTAATCTTTAAAACTATTTATTTCTGGTATTTTCACAAGCAAAACTTCAATTCAATTATGTTCCATCTGTTTATTTGTTTCCCAATTGCGAATACATGAATCGTATGATTTTCTGATTTATTTATATATATAGATATTTATATACATGCATATAAAAGTACGGTAAATTTTCGATGCAACCACTAGTAGTTATAGCATTTTCCGACCCATACAGTCGAGAAAGGTATTGATTATATAATGTATGTATGTATATTTAGTTGAAAAAGGACAGAGGACGTTGAGTAAATTTGTCTCGTCGAGCTTTTGAGATCAATGAACTTTACTCCCGCACGTATGTGTTGTTTTATTTTTATTTTTACATATCAACGGGTTTTCAAAGTAAATTTTATTAAATCTCGATAATTAAGTTTTGTTCCCGTTAAATTTACTTTTCTAAATATTTATTCATTAATTCATTTAATATTTTTCTATTTTAATGTCATGATTATTTTACCTAACTTTAATAAATAACATTCTAATTTAATTACCATTTTAGGTTTTAATTAACTTATCAATTATGAAATATCTAATTTCGTAAATTAATTTTCATATCCACTTGTACAAATTACGTAAATGGATGTAAACATTATACTATTACAATCATTATTAAACTTGCGATAAAATAATTTTGTTAATTACATTTCAAAAAAATTTATAATTTCAAAATCTAAATTTGATTTGAAAATAATTAATCATAAAACATTTTATCTTATTTTTTTTATGTTGCCATAAAAAATATTTGAAAGAACATTTCCTCATATCAAAGTACTAATTGCCACAAAAAATAATTCGTTCGTATAAATTCTGTGGTTAAACAAAAAATAAACCTGAAAAATACTTTTGTACAAGTTAATATGAAATCGATAACCTGCAGCAGGTACGTGTCATACAATGAATGCCTCCATCGTCTAAATGATATTTTTTTTATTTTTTGGTTTTCTCTATTGACACCTAGCAACGTAAACCTCCTTTTAGCTGGTACTTTGAACACGTGTCACGTGAGAAATATGTTCTTTGGATCTTTTAAAAGTTTTCTTTAAAAGTTAGCTTATATAGTATACTATATAGATACATATATAGTAAAGTAGAGATAGATATAGGTATAGAAGAAGTTTGTTCTCAACTCGGCAACCCTAACTCAACCTAGCTGCTAGTCCTAGTTACTTACCCAGGAACCCAGGAGCTCAAGAATGGAACCCAGGAGTATTTTTTCACCTCTATTTTACCTTGTCTTTGATCGTACGTTAAAATGAACTACCATAAACCACCGTAAAGAGTAGCATTCCCTCGGACAATGATCTCTCTCGTCGCTTAAAAGAAACTTTATAAGAAAAAAATCTCAAAAAGGTATTTTACCTAAAATGCTTTACTGAAAAAAAATCAAAATAAAGGAAAAATAAGCATCCAGTGTCCCATTCAAGACTCGTTCATAGTAAAGTTAACTGACCAGATGTGTCCTCCACTATATACTATATACTTGGTAGTATGAATTTCATTTCATTCACAAATTTATATACGATACTCTACACGACACACTGACATATTGTTACTTGGAGTACCTGTAACTTAGCTTTACGATTTTTCAATATACATATATATTATATACCTACGCACACTTTTAATAAAAAGAATCATGAGAAAAAAAGGTCGCATACTTTTGTATTGAAAATTCTAAAAATAACAGTGAACGTAAAATTTAAATTTTTTCGACACTACGTTACATTTACTATAAATGACTCTGCCTAAAAGTAATTTTGCACTTTTTGACAGTAATAAGAAAAATGGATATCTATTGATCTTTTTTTCAAACTACTGTTACTTGGATACTTCTAATATATATACTTATAAATGTATGTAAGTATATGGCCACTTGAATGTATATTTTCTTGGTTCTTAAAAGTGTAAGGACTTGAATTACTGAAGGATAGGTCACTTCATTCACAAAAAATACGATAAACTTTTAAAAACGAATGAATGAATCTTGAAAAATTTTTTACAATTACAATAAACCGTAACAGCTGGAGTTTTTGTTGGAATGAGGGATAAAGTAGCACGACAAGTACATTTTTAAAAAACTATAATTCGTAGAAATCAGTATATTGTTTATTTATTCATTGATATTTTTTACTACTGAGTACATCCATTCAGTATTTAATCATAATTTTTTTGTCTTACGTAATTTACTGGAGCTCTGCAGACATTTTTTGATTTTTTTTTAATTTACTTTTTATAGTAAGTCATAAAAATCAACAATGTTAGTTGTAATTTGTCTTAAATTTTTGTTGGTTTTTTTTATATAACTTTGATGATAGACGTAAAATAGTATTTCGACTCCTGTGGTTTTATGTTCTCTGTTTTATGATCATCAGTATATATAGTTGCAGTTATATAATACTAAGTTTTTCACATTTGTAAAGAGGGTAATGCTACAACAAACTAAATGTTGAGGAAATATAGCGTGGAAATGGTTTCCCAGTTATGATTTTAGAGTAATAAATCATGAATTTATGGTGGCTCTTAAAATTAGATAGCATTTATGATAAAACCAAGACTTTATTAAGCCAAATAATGGGAAAAATAATGCATTAAGCTTGCAACATTTTTTTAATGGTAATCATAAAATTTTCACTATAAAAAATACAGTTAAAAAATCGAAACGTACACAACTCACTTGCCCATTCAAAAAGTGATCAATAGATAGCGCTTCTATGTGCAAGAAAGTATTAAAAAAATAATAATAATACTAATAATAAACAAATGACAGCTCATTGTTATCATGAATTGTCTTCTTCAAGTTTTTATTAAATTTAATTGAATCAAAAGGATTTGAATAGTGAGTTTTAAGAGAGTTCTTCTATGTGAGAATTTAAGTGTAATACAATATAAATATATCAATCGCGTGTGTATTTTTGAAGTCATTGTGTTTACCAATACACGTACACATACTGGATGACATCACGGGTTTTTTTTTTTTTTTTTCAATCATCATTTTTAAAAAAAGCGACCTAAAATTGTGTTCATTTTATTCATTAAAATAGTAGTCTGGTAACTTTTTTCATGTCTATTTCAGGGTTCTTATTTTTTGAGAAAGAGCAAAAAAAAGTTTTGAATTTTTAATGTTATTGTAGACATCTTGAGGTAACTAAAAAAATTTGTTTTTAAGAAATTAAATATTGTTTTAGTATTATTATCATCATTTGAAGTTGGCGCTTCCAAAAAAAAAAGCGCGTCAATGGCCCCGGTGATTTTGACTCTTGAAGACATCTGAAATAAAAAATTCTTGATTATTCTTAATCTCTAGATATGTCATTCTGGTCGGAACGACAATTATGAAATTTTATCAAAAAATAAAAAAATAGTGAGCTTTGAAAAAAAAATCGTCATTTTTTCATTTGTTCTTTTTCAAAAAATAAGGCTCCTAGAAATAGGCATGAAAAACGGCGCCAGTTACCAGACTAATACCTTAATAAATTATCTTTTAAATGGTACGAATTTCGTTAATGCTTGAGATTATTTCAAAAAGTGTAAATATGATTTTTACGTGAGCGAATCAGCTGGGAACGAGTAAGCGCTAGCAGAATACATCCCATCGCTTCACAATTAAGTTGTGCAATTACTTTTAAATATTTTTCAATTTATTAACAAAATTTGAATTCAATTCATTAGACTTGAGTATATTTGGGATTAAAGAATACTTTTTATTTTTACATTTAGTAAATTATAACAACACTCAATAAATCATAATAAAATAGCTTTTAAGTCCAAGCAGCAATAAAGATAATTGATATTTATCATTCTTTGAATCTACTCGTGCTATTTCGCTCTTTGAATCCCACACATATTTTATTCTTCGTAACAACTTATCCTCCGTTGAGTTTAGTCAATAGTTTTGTACATCTCCTTGAGAAACTTTGCGTTGTTTTGGGATCGTAGTTTATTTCTCCTGAATCTTGATTCGTCGACATTTCTTAACGCCCACGGCTTTATTTGTGTATATATATAAATATATATATATATGGATGTATGAATTTTTTTTTTCCTAATATGTGTTTAAGCTTCCATTGGAAGCAGTGCTATACTCGTTTGATGCACTTGTAGCCGTGGGGTGGATAGAAGAGAATTTAACATCCGGCTCAAAAATTCTCCTATACTCTGTATCATTTATTTTATACTACATACTATTTTTTTACTACTCGTTTGATTTTTAGAAGTAAACTACGGTCTGAAATAAACAAACACTTATTTTTTTTTATTACTTATATGAAAAAAATGCATTTTCTTTATATTTACTTGTAAACTAAAAAATAAAAACATCATGAAAGTTGAATTGTCATTAAGGATAATTAACATTTTATATTGCATTCTTGCGATCGAATAAATTTTTTACTATCTTTAAAACGCTCATAAATGTATTGAATATGAAGGTTATTATCAATGTTATATATATATAAAACAAAAGAGTACGAAGGTATTATGAAATTCTCTTATCAGAGATTCCAAACGGTTCATAGATGATAAGTTGAGAATAAAAATGTATATATATATCTATATATTTGTAGTTGAAGAAGATGAATTCAAAAAATAAAAAACGGTAGCGTTAAATCTTACACGCGCAGCAATTGAATTCACTGTTATATCGACGAGACGTGAGAAAGTTTTATTCGTTCTTTAGAGACGTGATAGAAAAACGAACGAATTAAAATAGTTGAAAAATATCAATGGAAATAACTTACACAATTAATACTGTTATAAAAATAATACAATTTTTTCAAATTCATTTATTTGAAAATGCAGTTTCGCTAATTTAATAAGGTTAGATGTCAATTATTTTGAAACAAAATAACGTTCTTACAAGAATTTATAATATTTTTATAACGTCGAAGTCTATTTTATTTTTATAAAAGCAAATTAAATTTGTCTTCTTTTTTTTTCAATATTCAATTTTTTTATTGTATTGAAATGTTGCTAATAATTTTTTTCAAAGAAGTTTCTTTCATAAGTTCTTGTAACAAACAATCAAAGAGACCAAGCCAATGAAAAGAAATAATCTGAGTAAGATTGAAAAGCAATATATAACGAGTTGCACTTAGTTTGATTGATTTGAAAGCAAAATAAATTTTATAAAAATCAATACGTTTCAAGTATTTGAATTGATTGAATTTTATGATTTGAGATTATATTTTAATGTCAATGTAGAACTGTAAATATATAGTGATTTGAATTGAGACTTTAAATTACAAGTGAAGTAAATAAATTTAATATGATGAAATGGCTTATTTTCATTTTGTAATGGTGAGAATATATTGAGACTAAGATTTATCATTAGTTCCAATCAACTCTTGATTGATAATTTATCAGAAGTTGTCTCAAGTAAACTGTACATTATTAAAACGTTTGTGTGAATGAATTTAAATTGAACGTTTATTGAGTACAAAAAATTCCATTTATATCAATCTATCAAGAGCTCTAACAGTATTTCTTAATATAAGAGTACAAAAATAATAATAATAATAATAATAATATTAATGAATGCATGTTTTTTACTGAAATGTAATAATTTAAAGTTAACTTATAAAATAAAATTTGGCATTTAAGTATTCGTAAATAACTGAATTAAAATATTAAAACAAAGTTGTTTTTGAAACTTTAATGCAATTTTTTTAAATTTAGTAAAATTTAAATTTTGTTATGCAACCAATTATGTAGCAGAAAAAAATGAGTAAATTTTTTGTGAATTACGTAAAGAATAGGTTCCATTTTTATTCTAATTACTAGAGTAAATTTATCAATAAATAATTAAAAAAAAAAAAAAATGTCTGAAAATAGTTGATTCTGCAGGCCAGCTCCAAAACTTCCTGCTGTTTTTGAGTTCCTTGAGCTCGTAAAAAATTGTCTTGCCTTGATCTACGAAAGTTCATAAAATCAAGAATAATAAAAAAAATTAGGTTGTTATTTTTGTGATTTTCCGTTGCCGATATTCTTTTAACTTATCAACTAATTTTGGTGTACAATTAGGCATTCGACGCAAGTTTCCAGCCGCATACGCTAAAAAGAAAATTTTTAAACCAACCAGTTCAACATTTTTGATTCGATTCGAAAAAAAAACTTTTTTGAAATTTTCTCGTTAACGATATCTCTCGAATAAATGGTCTGATTTTGCTGATTAAAGCATCTTTTGATGTGGATTTTAGAGTTTTAGAGCTAATTAGATGTCGGAATTAATCCACAGAGTAGGACATAAATGATCCAAAACAACATTTTTTCAAAAATTCTATTTTATGGGATAACTCAGAATGCACTTTATTGATGAAGCCCAATTTCTTATAGAAACTAGAAATTGATAAGCCGTTTTAAATACCGCATTAAAGATATAAATCAGTCAATCCGGTCATAAGTAATAGAATATTTACATACATACACTTGGACATCTTCTTGAAAATAGTCAGAAAAGGTTCTTAAGAGCTCCAAACGTCGCGACTTGTTTAAAGCTCGGTTTTCGAAAATCGGAACGAAACCAATAACTTGCCTTTAATTTTTTAATTTTCAATTTTCTTAGCTAGAAGATGAAAATTTATTATCTAATCAAATATCATGGCTTGCATATCACGTATATACTTTCATTACATACTGAGAAAAAACAATTTTCAGCCGCAACGTAAATATGTTTATTGTTATAAACCACATATAGTTGAAATAGAATAATTTATTAATAAATTATTTGGTTTTTCTTCAATTGTATCAAGTAAATAATCCGACCAGATTTATAAGATTTACTGGAATTAAATAATAGTTGTTTATGCTACATGTAGACTAAAGAGCAAATAGTTTGACAATCATGTTGTCGCAACATGAGCGTAAGGCTTATGATACATTAACATGAAAACGAGTCGTAGGCGATCATAACCTTAAAGCGAATGGCGCGATCAGGATTTTCATGTTCGTTTCTTAGTCCACCTGTAAGATTCCTTATTTTTTGCGAACCCTGCTATGAAAGTTTAATTTTCGAGAGTTCAAAAATTGAAATTTCATTTTAAATTAAATTTTTCAAGGATATTAAGTGGTCTATCGTATACGATACATATCACATGAGTGACAAAAAGTAACGTGTTGTTGCAACGTGGGGTGGCGTTTCGTTCGCATCAAGTACCATTACGTCGTTAGTTATATAGAGAGCAAAATTAAATAAAGCCACTGGTCGTGACATCTTATTACTACGTTAGTATAGTAAAGTTAAAACTGTGAAGTTATAGGCTACTTGGCGCACAAGTGCGGTTAAATAAAATGTATAGGCAAGGCTGAATATATTTGGCGCTTCCGACACGACTTACAGCGCTCGGAAATTTAACTTTCAAAGCAGGTGTTGCAACAATAAATATATCTATATATTTAATTTACTAAACAGTTACTTCATGCGAGGAATTGTTTATGAAGTAAAAGTATTATAACTAAAATTTGTGAATCTCATATTTTTCTTATTACAATAAATTGTACAAAATGCAGTTATACATTTTAAATGATTTCGACTATGATAAAATATAAAGAAAACTTTCAATTTTATTTATGCATTTTTGAATTCAAAATATGTTATGTATACATTCATATATATTTGAAGTGTATTTTAAAATAAAAATGAAAGATACTTGGCGTGTCATTGTGGGATTGTTAGAGGATAAAATTGAAGGGCAAACATATAATATTATATATACATACTATACAGAGATATATGTATGTGACGAAGCGTTTCTGTTGACAGAATATCGAGGGTGAAACATCTGGACCCACGTGTGTTGTTATACGAATCTCAAATACCAGAAGCCTGTTATGCTTGTTGTATATTCTTGATACGTGCCCTATACTTTACAACCGTCTCTATGATCTCCCTACTCGATGTAATAATTAGTCACGCGCTAGGTATGCTAACTCTCGCCCCCTCTTTAACAATTGTCATCCTCTTCAAATATTATCATTAATTCGTTCTGTAATGAAAATTCATTTTAACTTTACATTTATTATTATTATTATTATTATTATTATTATTATTATTAATATCACTTGACATTAACTTTATTTTGACACTTACATTTTATCCACTCCCACTATTTTGTTATTCTTCTACATATTTATGGATAAATTTAATCAATTTCACGCATTTATATTTTCTAAACAGCAATTTTTTTGTAGTACAACAGAAAAAATTCAGTATTCATTATTTTTATCAATAATTTTATTCTGCATTTTATTACGCACCAATATAATGACGTGACTTTCAAATATGTATAGAAATTGTCAATTAAAATTGAGTTTTATAGTTAACTTTCTGACTTTATTCAAACAATCAAATCTGCTTTGTCATCATTCAAATTATACTCTCAGCTCCAATAAAATATCTATATCAGGTGGTAAAGGCATCACTCAGCCTATATAATTAAATTGTAAGGCCACACGCGTCTATTCTGTATACGTATTGAAATGCATCGATTGATTTATTTTAAATAGGAAATGATAATTAAAATTTAGATTTTTTTGAATGTAGAAGAGGACCAAGCAAAATAAAGTACTTAATTTTGTTACAAAATTTTTTTTTAAAAATGGTTTTGCAAGGTAATTTTTTATTTTTACAATTAATTTTAAGTTGTTTGAGATATGTCCAGGACTCTATTGCAGCAAATTTTCTTTTTATGCTTTCATCCTCCAATTGTATTAGAAATCGAAATTCTAACTTACATTTATCTATGAAACACTATACTTAAATTTGAAATAATATATAAGGAGCAATTTTTTTTTCTTTTAATATTACTTAGTAGCAATGTTATTTAATATGTACATGCTATTGATTATTATTATTATATTTTACAATGTACATGATAAGCATTTAGATCATGTTCTTGCGGTACCAAACTTTAAAGTAATTTTTATTAAAAAATTTTTTAAAGGCCCGTCGTAAAGTGGCAAGAAAAAGGTTTAGGACTTGCCTCTAAACTAAAACGGTTGTGGACGGGTAATAAGTATATGATAAAATAAGAAGCAAAATAAAACTGTGCTCGTTTGGAGTTATGCAATAAAAATTTTCCCCATGTAGAGAAAAGTAGCGCGTTAATGTACTCAAAAGGGTGAGGAAACGGCCCTTGTAAGAAGAAAAGTGAGCATTGAAAATGGTGGGTTCACTGGTTATTTCCGTAACAATAATTCATTATAAAGAAAAGTAAAAGTGTTCGCGTACTCGGGATTACAAAAGTAAGTTTTTTTTCTCAAGATCTTAATTTTGACCGTTCTTCTTTTTTTAAAATAAAAAAATCATTATAAGATGTTTATAGTATTCACAATTAGTTATTGCACTTAATTATATCAAGTTTGTTACTCCTGTTAAAAAGCATACTGTAGTAACTTTTAACATACTGTAAGTTATTGTGCTAATTTTATTTAGACTCTTCTTACGCACTGATAGGAGTCTTTTTTAAAGTCAAGAGAATATATTTTCTTTAAAATGTGTTTTCATAAAGAGAAAATGCAATTTTCACTCCAGAACGTGTTGTTGAACTGACAACATGTGTCTTGAAACTGACCTAATTACATTTGATTTTTAATTTAATAAAAATGCTCTGCTAGATGTCGTCCATAATTTTTGTCTCTGTTTGAAGATTTTTTCCGCGAATAAAATAGACGCTTTCAGTTTGCACCAGCAGGAGTCACATCGAAAGTAATCAAGAAAAAAAAAAAAAAAAATAGCTGCACTACGTTTGCTTACATATAAAACTGTCGGTTTTCAAAATAATAATTTAATATTACAGAACGAAAAGTATTACAGAGGTAATTATCGAAAGGAACCATCTCTGCATGATTTGAAAGATAATTAAAAAAAACCATAGGTCATTTTGTTAAGTAGTTCTCGAGATATCTTGCAGACGGAGAATTTATGAACCTCCGACTAAAGGACATCCACGATATAATTTTATTATCAGACTTTTTTTATAATCATACTTGTTGTTAGATTAAAAAAAAAAGCATCAGGCTTGTTCATTTAGTGTTTCCTCTTTCTACACTGAAAAAAAATGCGATTATCATAACCATCTGAAGTATTGTTGGTGGTAGATAGTTGTCATAACAAAATGTATCGTTAAATTGGCAATACTCAGTTACTGCATTAACTATTTTCACTTTTGAATTAAAGTATTGTTAATTTACCCCTACTATGTGGTTATATTTCTCATAATTGGTATTTTGCTGTTTTAACGATTCCAATAGATTAATCTAGCAATTGCTATCATAGCAATCTAAATTCTTAATTAAGCAATTCAAATGGTTAATATAGCAATCTGGATTGTGAATATATCAATACGTATTGTTAATAATGTAATACATATTGCCGTAGCAACTATCTATATACATACTTCATTTAACAAAGCAAATAAAATATTATTATATTAACAATTTACGATTTTTTAAACTTAAGATGGTTGCTATAACCTAACAATATTGCTCTTACAGCAATATTTTTTTTTTTCAATGTATTAATGTGCTTTCATTGACGTATTAGTGTGGTGTACAGAAATAAACACTACCTGATGTGAGTGAAACGCGCAATTTAAAAAATTCGACAGTATAGAGCTCAATCTATCTGGTTCGCTTTTGAGGTGTGCAAAAATGAGTTTACGGGAATAATTTTAATACCTTCAAGTTCGAAAAAGTTACTAACAACGTTTTTAAATTTGAGTTAATACTTAGCTACACATTTGTTCTTTTATTGTGTAAAATACACAATGAATCATTAGTTATTAATATTTCATTTGTTTTGTTCCTCAAGGGGCACCACTAGTCTTGAATTTTAAAAAAATCATTTTTTTTTGCATATTTTGATAGTCTATACTTTCAAAAATAATTTACTAAAATTTCGAGCGTCATTCTCAAATAGTTTCTGAGTGACAGCTATCTGAAGAGCAGCCACTTATCGGTTCTCGAAAATACATTTTTCAAATTTGCTGCAGTTTCAACTCGAAGAAAAGTTATCCAATAGATTTGATTTTTATTGCAGATTCTTTCATATTTGTTTTTTTACACCATGAACCTCCAGTTTCTCGTTCAAATAGATAATGTAATTTTGTTAGGCCAAAAATCACCAAATTTTCGCGCAAAATTTTAGTTTTTTTTTTTCGATTGAGGGCCATAGTATGGACAATACCTTCTAGTTTAAACGAACTTTTTAGCTTTTTTGATTGTATGCACTGTGAAGGTCGCTATTATTGCAGCTATAAGGGGGACTTCTTTCTTTAGCCTAAAGAGACTGCGAATAACTCGTTGAATTTTCATTTTTTTGGTACAAAAATTATATCATGTATTTATTATAAACCTACAAATATATTCATAAAACATTGAAACATCAGTTTTCTCAAAAAATAATTCCTAAAAACCACCTTTATTTCAGGCGGTCATACGTGACCAGTGTACATTAGTGGTTTCCCTTAATAAACAAAAATTACTAGTTATTTTAACATTAATTTATGCATTAGACGTATATTCCAGATGTCAATAAGATTATAATAACGAAATTTAACTATCCATAAATTTCGTCTCAATTTCTCTCGATAAATATTCAAAGTGTCAATTATAATAATCATAATTTAGATATTCATGAGATATAAGCTAAAATTACGAGTGCTTGAATTACATAAATATATAGATAAGGCTATGAATATGAGAGATGAGAGAGTGGGTGAGTGAGTGTACAGAGTGTACAGAGTGACACGGGAAAGAGGATGACAGAAATGTCTCTTAGGTCAAAGAGGGTTCATGACCCTATCACTGTCTCATCGCGGTTTCAGTTATATATTATTCAATATCGAGTGCTTATTTGCGTATATCCGGCATAGATATAGATATCACATTCAATACGTCACGTCAGTAGAATTATGATTGGCATGTTGTTTTTTAATTAATTTGTTTGATAGAACTATTTTAATATTATTTAACGATGATAAATAAATAAAGTATGCTGGGATCTAACAAAATGTTTTGAATAAAAATTTTAATTGGTATAAGTGTAGAGAAGATCTTGATTAATAGACAACTTTTTGATGTTTAAGCATCAATTCTACTCTTTGGAAATAATCTATCTACTGAAATATAGTTGCCATTTATCACAATTTAATGCCACTGAAGTATATGCAAATATATATACGGTGCGTTCAGAGATATTTCAAAAATAAATTTTTTTTGATAACTTCTAATTTACTTTATGGATTGATCCCAAAATCTAATCAGCGCTAAAACTCTGTAAGCAGCGCCGAATATTACTTCAACCATCAAAATTGAATCATTTGTTCAAGAGATATCGTTAACGAAAAAATTTCAAAAAAGTGTTCTCTTTCGAATAAAATCAAAAACGTTCAATTGATTATTTTCAAAAAATTATCTGCGTCAGAAACTAAAAAACTCCGCTGAATGCCAGCACAAACGTCAAAATCGGTATATTAGTTCAAAAGATTTCGGCGATTAAATATTTCCAAAATAACAATTGTACTCATTCTCCCAGGATAACTCACTATGTAATTCATCAAATGTACCTAAAATTTAACCAAGAATCCTATTTTCCAGTCTCTTTCGTACACTACAGATTTTATTGCAATCGTTTCGTTAGTTCGTGATATCCAAAGAGTATAAGAAAATCACTGCTTTTTTACACTTTTCTGGGATATTTTATATATTAACGCTCTGATCTGATCCGAAACTCATTGAACTCTCTATTTAAATCGTATTCATGAATTTTTGTCTGAATTCATTGGTTTCACTAAGCAAAATCGTGAACAAAATTTTTAAAACTACTTTTTGAAGCTCGAAGAGCTCAAAAATACATATATATTAAAATATATTGCCGAGCTCGTGGAGCTCGAATAAGTATTTTGACCAAAGTGTTGTCGAGCTGTTCGAGCTCGAAAACAGCGGAAAGTTTCGGGGCTGGCCTACAGGGTCAGCCGGCTTACCAAAAAAAAAAAATATCTATCATATTTGGCATAGTCTAATGCATATAACATGGATTGTATAAAGTATTGTACTTATAAAAGCAAACAATATACAGTATATGAATATAAGCATTAGGGATGATGTTTGAGTGTGGTGATGCGAAAAGAGGATTGGGAGGAGCTCAAACCATCCTCTGACATTATTGATGACTTGGCAAATAAAATAACCGTCTTACAGTTCACTTTACGTTTTAAAATTATTCAAATCTTAAAGTTCAGTCTTGATTTTTTATTTATAAACGAAAGAAAAAAGATTTTTATTGGCGGAAAAAGTATATCATTTAGTCCAATGAATACTTAATACTTTTTTTAATCAATCTATTGATTCGTTCTATTGATATATTCAATTTATTTTATTATCGTTATAATAATATGGGAAGCGAGTGAAACCTCGATAATTATAAAAGATTAATTAATACTTAATTAAGAATTTCATAATAGACTGTCATTTTTGGCGGATGATTGAAATTATTCTTTCAATTGAATTATTACTAACAATTAAATTTTTTTTACAAAAAAAGAAAGGAAAAAGAGAATATTTAATACCATTACATCATATTGTGTATAATTTAAATTAATTAATTTTAATTATCAAAAATACCCGTTCGATTTTCTTCAATTTTGATTTTTTTTAATTTGCGACAATGTAAATAGTACTAATTGACATACTGTAGAAGTGATTAAAATATTTGTTTTTAAATGAAATTATGAATAAACTATTTATAGATTAATTATAAATTACAAATTGAATGAAATTTACAAATATATGATTCATTTCATGGTCAATTAGTCGTGTCCTATTGTCACACTTAGGTACACCTGCATGTCATTATCCTCGCTATGTGTCCCTAAATGTATGAATGTATGTCAAATCATTGGTAGATATCATTGGTCGTTTGGTAGAACTAGAATAAGGGGACACATTTACCCAAAACAAATAATCGGGCTCTTCATCCACCCTCTATTTAATACATCTACGCATCACACATTCACATCATTTATCTGTCCACATAAAAACACATACATTCTCAGCATCACCCTTCATCCCTAATTGAAACCCATCGAATCATAATAAAAGACTGGCCACTATTATCGCTAAATCATTACGTATCGGTGACATTTTCTATAGCTTTAAAATTAATACTTCTTTTTTATCAACGAATAAATTATATTTTTTTATACACTGAGAGACAATTTTATTTAATAGTCATAAAATTTATTTGTATTTAATAAAACACGTATCATGGTCATGCGCAAATAAAAAGTTTACTAAATACAAATAAAAAGTTTACTAAATACAAATAAAAATTTTATTAAAATCCCCGTTTCTAATTTTATTAATATTTAATACGTGTTTATTCATATACTAGATGAATTAATGTTGTAATTAACTAATGAATAGATATGTCCAATCTAAAAAGTCGTTGTATTCCATCGATAAATTGAAATTAAAAAATATTGTTACAGATTAATTTATATATGAGCAGTAAATAATACCAAAATATTAAAAGTTATCCTTACATTTGAAGTAAAAAGTGTTAACTAGGTTAGATAGATATTTTGTTATAATATCACATAAATTATTAAAGAATTGAAATTTTTAATAACAATTTTACTTTTTATAAATTTACGGATTAATTCCAGTATAGTTGAATAAACATTTTTAATTCTTGAAGTAGGGTAAAAATCTATGAAAAAATAATAAAAATACAAATCTTATTGAAAAAAACCTTGATTTTATTGAAAATTTTCCTTTGCTTAAACGTCTAATGTATATATTTCACAAATGTTTTCTGTTTTTTTAATTAAAGGCAGTCACATTTGACACTCAAACGAATTAAAGATGGCCGTCATAAAGCGGTGCTTGCGGTGATTTTGGTAAACGCATATTTGTATCTAATGGAATTTTATTAAATACTAATATAATTTTATTATATACTAGTGAAATTTTATTTTTGATTATACTCTCATTTAGTTCTCTGTAATCGAATTAATTGTTGTAAAATAAAATTCATACTTATATATAATTCATATTCATTAATATGTAGTGGTGTTTTGGAAAAAATTCTAATACGAGTTTTTATTCCTGGCGAATAAGTTTGTCTCTCAGTGTATCATCATTTAATTATTTGTAACTATTTTAATTTAAATAAATAATTATATATACTATCATAAATTTTACGTTAAAATTAACAAAAATCGTCTGTGAAAGAAAAGATCTTTAGCAGTATAATTTTTTGCAACACAATATATAGAATTGTTCGATACAGCGAGCATCACAATGATACATATATGCATATGTACAGTCCAATATCGTTATAAGCAATTTTTCCTGTCGCTCTTTTCCTTACGTCTTTAAAGCTCTCCCACACTTTTGGTCGCTCAAATTTGATGTCTCGGCTATAAGTTACTCCCCTTCTATTTTTTTGCTCGTTTCGAAATGGTACCCCCACTTCAGTTCCACTAATGAAGTTTTTTCAGTTGTCGCGAAGGAGATTGTTCCTGCAGTCCTTTTATAAGTTAATCGAGTATGTAAGTAGATAAATGACGAACGTCAACTAACTTATAAAAGGACTGCGGGCACAAACACAAACACGATATACTCATGCAGGAAACCAAGCGATCGCGGAGTAAAAGATGGTAGTTAGGGGAAAGCCATTTTCAAGAAATTTTTCTCCTATAGCCCCTTATAGTAACTTATAATCAGGTTGCACTATAGATATATCACAATCATACAAGCAGATTTGAAATTAAAAAAAAAATTATACCGCTTCGCTTGAACCTTGTTGCAAGAAGTTGTGATTTCATAGAAATATTTAGAAAATATTACATTTGTAATAAATAGCATTTCTTTCCATTAAAACATAAATCGGTTAAAATCGACCAAACAAGATAATGGCAACGTGCCAAATTTACACCGAAAAATTTACTTTGATTTTTTTTTACATTATAAAGCTTTCACTTTGTATACTTAAAATATTATGGTTTGGTCGTGATAAATGCTATCATATATATATCTATATATTATAAAGTATACCATAGTAGAGATATAATGATATAAATTTTATGCTACTGTAACTGGAGCAAAAGATATTATGGGGTAGAAATAGGAATAGATATCACAGTCTCACCCTCTTTTAGTATATCTATCATACCGTTTTTTTTTTTTTTATCCAGAAGGACACGTGCATCATACCGGACATTTCGTCACGGTTCCTAAACTCCCAGTTATGTGCTACGTTGGCAGTCGTTAGCGTGTGTTATTTGCACACCAATATCGGTGTTGATATGTCATTGATATGGGGTACACCAGAAAAGAGAAATGTTTATTTTTTTATTTTTCAATAAAACTCCCTGATCCTTTGTTTTCATTGATCGGTTTTCAAATATCTACAAAACCTTTTTTTTGCTGGCAAATATAATTTTTTTTATACTCAAATATAGTTTTAGTAAATAACACTCACATTAATTTTAAAAACTAAAGTTATTAAAAATATTTTCGAAAAATTTATAGCAGGTTAAAAAAATTTTTTTAATCAAAGGTTTCTAGTAGGTGTGATCTTTTTAAATAAATTTATGAGTGATCGGGTGAAAAAGCTTCTAAATGAAAGAAAACTGCGCAGTTTATGAGAGGGAGGGTGACCTAGGTCGATCGATTTCTTCTTGAGATACTAAAACATATCGTCAACATTTAATACACTTTCGATAAAATACACACAGGCACCCATGCATAATCCACGATATTTATAACAAAAAAAAACCAAACAAAAATGAAAAATTTAAATTCTGTTTGCATAATTTATATTTGACATTTATGTATATGTATGATGTTATTTAGAATACTAAGGAATTTAAATAAATTCATTTTTAATGATTTCGTGTTTAAAGCAAATATGCGACGTTTGGAAAACTCTATTTTGTTTTTTAAATTAAAAATATTATTTTTTATTATTCAGCGAAAAAGAAACAAAGTAAAAACCCAGTCTTTATTAAAAACAATTTTTTTGGTTGATGTTGTTGAAAAATAAAAATTTTTGGTTTATTTACAAAATTTGAGTGTGAGGTACAGTGACTATGTATTTTTGCTCAAATAATCTTTTACTCGTTAAAATCGGCCCAGCGGTGCTTGAGGTTCGATCTATGCCAGCATGAAAAAGTCAGTTGCGAAAAAAATGTGTTTTACGATGTCACTTGTAATCAAATATAAACATGGTTGAATTACCTCTAAATAAATATATATAACGTTTGAAATTTTTGAAATTTCCAAAAAACTCGTTCATATCCTTATTTCTACAATATGTCTCAAAATAAAGTCATTGTTAAAAGAAATCATTTTATCTGTTGACGGGAAAGCAACAACCCCTGAAAATACGCAGTGGAGGTGATGATTGTCAAGATTTTTGACCAATAAGTGTTTTACTGATCACTGAAATTTTTTCTCGAACGTTTCGTATCGTAAAGAGTACCAGTGATAATTCAAAATCGTATATTAATTCATAAATTTTCTGATTACTATAAATCTAGATAGAAGTAGTGAACATAGTTATAAAGTCACAATAAAACCTTATTCCTAATTAGTCACCCGGGTCGAAAAATTTGATCTCTTTTAAATCAAATAAAAATTTTTAATTTGTTGATAGTTTTAAAATATACATTTGTTAATGTTCGGACAAACGTTCAAAATATATGTTTGTTAAAACATTAATACTTGTTTCAATCGGTACTTATAATTTGAGAATAATTAAAGACACATCCAATCGAAATCGATAAAAAAATTTTTATTTGTTGGTGATATTTCGCTGTTTTCATGCACCAGCATCTTCAGGCATGAAAATTTTTAAGTTATTTCTATTCAATTTTACTCTTAATTTGTATTTAATTAACATGTGAAATTTAATTTAGTTTCACTCGTACTATTCTTTATTTCGATTTTTTTTCAGGCTTGTTGTCAATAATTTTCAATCTGGTTTTTAGTTGTATCTAGATCAAAATAAAAATTTTTCCTCAAATCATTATGCTTTCTTTTGGTATTATCCAGACCAAATTCATACTTTTTGTGTATATTATTTTTAGTCTATTTTTGATCGTCTTTTGACCAAAAACAGCTCAAAATTTTTATATAAATATAAATTCAGATCAACTAGTTCAACTACAGACCAATTAGTCCAAATACAGTCTAGTTATAGAGTAAAATTAGATCAAATTTTTCGACCCGAGCAATTTAAAAATTTTTAAATATCTATAGTGCAAGTACCGTTTATTTATAGTTGTTATAAATATAGAGTTTGTATTAATTTATTGCTTCCATATATTTCATAAGGTGTGTACGTACATATATTTATAAAAAAATGAAAACCATAGTGAAGCTTTATGGTATTATTATACTCTTTAAAAAAAATAAGTGTAACTATAATTAAAAATCATTGTAGTGACTTTTTACACACTTTCAGATATGTTAATTTTTTTTTAGAAGTCCAAAGATAATTAATGCATCTTGTAATATATAAAAAAAAGTCACGGCAATGCTTTTAAATTGGCCTTAAACACATTTGATTGTTTTACAGTCGATTCTGACATTTAACAGATTGAGTCTCATTCCGATAAAACGTACGGCAATCAATTATTGCAATTGAAACCTTTTGTTAAGTCGTGCTATAAAACAATCCGCTCGCGCATTACTAAGTGGATGGTAGAAGATAACTAGAAGTATAAATAGGATATTAAGAAACACGCGACTGTCAAAGGACAAGATTGATTAGTACGTTTTGAATTCTTTGCAAATTTAACAAGTGCGGAAAAACAATTATTTTCCTAAAAAAAGTGCCTTTTCATACAACGTACTGGCTAAAAGTTTGATTGAATTTAACATTTCATAAGATTTTTTTTCATAGTCTAACCTTTCGATCGCGGCCATAGCTTCAGTTATTCATTAAAATGAGTTGAAACTCTTCAGGGAAATATAGCCTGCCATAATTTTGTTTTTATGCGTCTATATTTAGATTCACATTAATTGAAACAATGAAAGATAATCAATTAACATATAGCTTAAAAATATATAGTTATCTAATGAATATAAAAGAATTAGAAAAAGTAGACCGAACGAAAGTAACTTCCTTCTTTTTTTTTAATTTTTATTACTTCGAGCGGGAAGTAAAAAATGAAAAAGAAGTGAGATAGTGTTTTTTGTTGTTTTCAAGTTTTTTCAAATATTTATAATTGAGATGATTGTGGTATTTTATGAATTGAGAAACTTCATAATTATGTATACAATTGTAAATATATATCAATACGAAATTTGTATTAATGACATGGCAACTTTTTTTTCGTCTATTGTTCGTTTCTGATGAAAATGGATAGAAAAAAAAACCAGTATCCGATAGGATAGGATAGAATATAATAAAATGCTTGAGGTAACAGTTGGTATGAGTTGAGAGGGGCATGTATTTTATTGAAATGAATGAATGTGAGTGCATTGAAAAAGAATATAGTTTCTCTCATTGTCGAGTGGCAGAAATTGGTTGAGTCGAACCGCTAAATTGACAGTGAGACGATCAGTGAGTTATACATTATATATATACATATATACTGCAGAATATATTTATGTACTATACTGCAACATTTGGATGAAGTATATATGAAACCATTTTCATATTGTCACATGAAAATATACTTGATATGAATATCCATAAATCTTCAATTGAATAATGGATATGCTGATATAAATTAATTATTATTCATTTATATGAGTAGTGGTAGTGGATATAGTATTTTGTTTTTTATGCCATCATATAAATATTTATTTTTCTATATGCCGTTTAAATAATGCATATAAGTTAGTGATGCAAATTATCGTCAATTTTATGTTCGGTCAGACCACGAGAAATTGACTGACAATGCTTGTCAATTGACGTCGAAAATTATCCATCAATGTCTTATAAAATTATTTTCCGCACGATATTAATGTATTAGCGTTCGTAATTTTGAGTAAATTGCAAGTCGTACACAGTAAGAAATTTTGTGTTAATTCAACACACTGCGTTTGTGTTGATCTTTAACACAAATTTTATGTTAAATAAAATTGAACACATAAAATCTGTTCTTTTTACAGAAAAATTGTGTGCATTTAACCGAACATTTGTGTAAATTTAACACATTTTTCGTGTTAAAATGAACTAATAAACATAAGCACATAACCTAACCAACTCAAGTATACTGATCTACCCTTAGTAGAACTTATGTCAATTTAACAAACAATTGAACCAGGTCAAAAAGATATGAAAGTTATTTAAATTTAATTGTAAAATGTATATATTTAATTGTAAATAAATTATAATCCAAATTACCCTGCAGACAATGCTGCTACAACGCTTTGCTTGGTTATAGTAATGAAGAATCGCGTGGAAACGTTTAGTCAAACAACACAAATTTTCGAATAACACAAGAAATGTGTTACATTCTAGATTTTCCAATCATTTAACATAAAAAATCTGTTAAAGTAAAATAACACAAACGGTTTGCGTCGAATTAACAGATTTCAGTGTTAACAATCAACACAAAAAATTTAACCAAATAATTTTTTAACACAAATACACAAAATTTCTAACTGTGTATCACTTGACATAACGTCCGATATGTTTGATCGAAGAAATTCGTAAAAAATTTCTTGTTCCTTCTATTTAGATGCGAAACGACGGTGAAAAATGTTTCGCTAAATTTTTCATAAAATAATTTTCTGGAACAATCGTTTACGTGAGAATCGCCATTAAATAAAAAAAAATGACCGTTGATCAATTTTACGCTGGTCCATTGACGTCAATTGTATGACGATTGTCAGACAATTTCTCTCCCATCATTACTAACATAAATAAATATATAATATTGTGAAGTAAAAGAAAAAAATTATGACAATTAATTAACATGTTGTTGCAATAATTCATATGTGTAATATTAAAAGTTTATCTCACGGGACATTACACATATTATATACAAACACACAAGGAAAAGATCCAAACATCATGATGAGTCTCTTGGTCTCTTTTGTATAATAACGGGCATTTCTCCCCTGAGTATTTTCGCACATATCGTCATTGGGTTGGCATAGTCGTTAGCGTTGCTGTTTGTAGACTTCCGACTATACGACAGAATAATAAACAAAATTCTGAGTATAAATTTTCTCTCTCGATATATGTATCTATGTATAAATGTATATACATATATGTATCCATCGATTCTTTTATATTCACTTTATCCAATTGGGTGAAGAGAGAAGGCTGATGTAAATTTGTGGTATACTGTATGAATGCAGTCAATGAGAACTGATTCGGTAAATAAACAAGTAGCATATTGTCGATGTGGAATCAGCGAACCATGTAATTTGATATAACTAAAAGCCACGCGACGACTCCGACCTCTTGAGCGTTCGTTCGTGCGGTCTACCAGACGCTTTATGATACTTGAAATCTAAATCTATACATATGAATATATACTGAACAAATATCGATAATCATGAATTATAAATAATAATTTATATATTCTTTCTAACTTTCTAAATATTTTAGGATAGTACTGTCATTAGAATTACTAATCGAAAATAATAAAAAAATATCTGTCTATCGGTGGACCTTGCGGGCCAGCCCTAAAACTTCCCGCTGTTCTCGAGCTCCTTGAGCTCGAAAACATTGTTGTGAATGCATTTTCGAGTTCATTAAGGTCGAAAATACGTTTCATACCGTTGTTTTCGAAAAAAAAAATAAAAAAAAAACGTTTTTTAACATTATTTTTCCGATGATATCTCTCAAACGATATGACCGATTGAGACGGTTGAGGTGGCAATCGACGCGTGTTATTGAGTTCTAAATTGAGTTCAAATTTTAAAAAAACTAGAAAAAATTTTTTTTAATTCTTTCGACAACGGTTTCTCTTGAACGAATGAATCGAATTTGATGGTTGACGTGGCATTCGACGCAGTTTATTAAGTTTTAAAGTTAATTAGATTTTGAAATCAATACATCAAGCACATTACAAGTTACAAAAAGAAAAAAAACATTTTTGAAAAAATGTTATTTTTGGAATATTTCCGGACGCACCATACCGATCAAGCTCGATTTTTCTCAGCTTGTAGGAATTGATAATCCGCGTCGAATGCTACCTTGGAGATTAAAATCGGTTGATCCGTTCAAAAGTTACAGAATCTTTACATACATATATGTAAAGATACTTAAACGTACGTACATACGTACACTCGGACATCATCTTGAAATTAGTCAGAATAACTCCCTAGAATAACGTCAAAACGTCGAGATCTGGTCAAAACTCGGTTTTCGAAAATCGGACCGAAACCAATAACTTCCTTTCTTTATTGAAACTTTTCAATTTTCTTAGCGGGAAGTTAATAATTTAGAAAACGGTTGAGCTTTATGGCCCAGCCCCAAAACTTCCTGCTATTTTTGAGTTTCTTGATGGTTCATAATAACTTCCTAGGACCTCGAAACATCAAAATTTGTTCAAAATGTGATTTTCGAAAATCGGACCGAAACCAACTTCATTTTTTTTTTTAATTTTACATTTTCTTATCGAGAATTTAGAAAAAAATCAACACAACTACACCTTGATAACAACATAACTTGTAAAATTGTAACCGATATGGGGATTCAGATACCCATAATTTCCTACATGGATTCTTATATCAATCCATACACTCCTATATATGGATTCCTACGGATTCCCATGCAAACCCGCATGGATTTTTTTGATAGGGTAGTCATTAACTTGGCCCGAGAGTACATTATCTTTCCTATATATGAAAAGTATTAGTAAAAATAAAGTGTTTCGGGTAAAATTTAAGTATGTAAAAAATTTGTAATTTTTTTTGAGGGGAATACTCAACTTTTTCGGTATCTGTTCTATGTTAAATAGTTAAATTAAATTAATACCATTATTTAATTATACTTTCTCTGTCACTTGAAACATGGATGATAGAATCAAGGGATCATCTAGAAAAGTTGTATGAGATTGTTTTCTCTGGATACAATAGCCAGTGAGTAGCAGTCATACACACATGGTTGTCCACGAGCCACCTATATACGGATATATAACTTTTGTGACCAGCTGTTATGTCCTTTACGCTTTACGCTATATAATACACATCCAAGACAGGATAAAGTGTATACATACAATGTCGACTGTACACTGTGTAGAATAGAAGCAAGAGTATACTGAGATCTAGGACAATAGCTGAGACGTATTTTTTTTAGTTGAGGACATATCCTCGTGCGCTTTTCTTATACGAGGATCAACGACCAACGAGTTTCAGTGAGTAATTTTCCAGGACATCGATTCCCAATAACGAAAATAAGAGGGTGGAGGACGTCAGTGTCTGGTTCAACGCCTATTCCAAGAGTCACAGAGGGTCAAGAAAAATCGTTGATAGTCGTGCTCGCTACTTGTTCCCATACTTTTCTATTTAACTTTTTATTTTTAACAAAACCTTTTTTTTATCTACTTCAGCTTAACCTCTCATCAACACCCGTACTATCTTTGTCATTTTTCATTCACACTTAGAAATACCCTTTTTATACCAACACATGCTTAAGGTAGAAATCCTCTTTGTTAAAGTTTTCTAGGACAGCATTCTCATCTCTCTTAGACACTGAAAGCAATCGGGTATACGTCTATTGGCACATGGTCAATTGTTATTAATGATCGGGACTAGCTTTTAGTCGTCATTACTTCAACCAAAAGTGTTATATATCTTTGACCTTTGAAGGTTAAAACTGTCATTGGGATTAATTAATTTATAATTAATTTTTTTATTTTCCAACATTATTATTATTTTAATACTTACCCTCACAACCGTTTTTAAAGATCATTTATTATATTTATTTTGCACACCACAAGCATGAAGTAACAAGGGTGTGCACAATGCCAATATGCAAATTTTTAACTCACCCTCATATTTAATCATTTGTACAGTTATAGAAAATTATAAATTTGCATAAAAAGTGAATTATAACAAAGATGATATTCTAATTAACGAAATTTGAAATTTTTTTTCATTTGTACGGAAGTTGACTAAAAATACAGCAGAAATCTTTAATAATTTATCGGCGGATATCTAATAAATAATAATAAAATAATTAAAATTTTTATTCAAATTTCATTAATTTCTTTATTTAATGCATCAAGCGATTTTTGTATTTAATTGTTTTCTTATTCCGACGAGCAGTAGGCTGAAAGTAAAGTTAAAAGTTTTTGCGCAGGAAAACTGGGTTAGAGTCCACTAACAAGTAGAAGGCTTCATATTAGTGGAATTCCGACTGTATGGTCTAGAGTTTTCTGTAATTATCTCGTCAGTCATTAGCAAATTCGACAAATCGAGCTCAGCCGTAACTGCAGAAATGAAATGACAGTTTCAAAAATGAGCAGGTTCTTTAAAGAAATATCAGAAATATAAAAAAAAAATCGGTCTATCGGTTGATCCTGCGGGCCAGCCCTTAAACTTCCCGCTATTTTCGAGCTCCTTGAGCTCGAAAACCTTGTTGTGAATACATTTTCGAGCTCTTCGAGCTCGAAAATACTTTTGGATGCTGTTGTTTTCGAAAAAAACACGTTTTTTACCATTTTTTCACCAACGATATCTCTTAATCGAATTGACTGATTGAGATGGTTAAGGTGAAAATCTGATTTTGATGGTTAAGGTGGCATTGGACGCGGCTTATAAAGCTTAAGAGCCCAGTTGATTTTGGAATCAATCCATCGAGCACATTACAAGTTATTCAAAAAAAATATTTTTGAAAAAATTTTATTTTTGGAATATCCCCGAACGAGCCCTACCAATCGAGCTCAATTTTTCACAGTTCGTAATAAGCCGCGTCGAATGACACCTTGACGATCAAAATCGGTTCATCCGTTCAAAAGATACAGGTATTTACATACATACATACAGACACTCGGAAATCATCGTGAAATTAGTCAGAATAACTTCCTAGAACCTCAAAACGTCAAGATCTGATAGAAATTCGGTTTTCGAAAATCGGACCGAAACCAATAACTTGCCGAATTTTTGAAAATTTTTAATTTTCTTTGCGGAAAGTTAAAAAGCTTTACACAGTATACTGAATGTTAAAATTGCTTATTAATTTTTTTATTTACTTAAATAAAATTCGCGTCACTCCGAAATCCGCTAAAAACAAAAATTTTTAACTTTCTCTGGATGTGGAGTGATTTTTTTTTTATCGCCGAAATTCCGAGTGACAGAGTAAAATCATATTTTTTTACATTGCATAAAATTAAATAAAAATTTTCATCCAGTATAACTGGTGAAAAGATGACATTGTATTCGGCCTAGATAAATAAAAGAAAGAAATAAATATGAATAATAATAATAATAACATTTATAATAATAATAATAATATATTCCTGGTCACATAAATATTATAATTGGATATATAAGTTTTTAATAATATTAATTCGCTAATCGTGTTTAATCACTTAAATCACTGACTTTATACTTTTAATGCTCCAAATTTTGAAATGTATTTTCAAGTTCGACAGCTTGAAAATTTTTAATGTCCTATTTTGAGTTGCATGAAGTTATTTTCAAGTACCATAATTTTATTTAAAAAAAAAATAGTATGTTCGAAAAAAAGCCGGAAACAGGCTGATTCAACTGTTGGCCAAATATCGGCCTATTTAAAAAGAATAAAAATTTTTCGGCTGATTTTCGGCCTATTTAATAACATTAAAAATTTTACACTTTCGGCGTGATTTCGGCCAAATATTTTCACCTTGGTATAGAAAAAACTGTAGTATACAAAACTGTATATAAATGATTCAAAATCAAACTTTAATTTAATAAAAGTTGGACGACTTCAATTTATAAAATTGACGAAACTTTTTTTACTGAAAAAAAAAAAAAAAAAAAAAAAAAAAAATCATGAAAATATTTTAATAAATTCAGTGACGAGCGGAATTTTTTGTTTGTATATTTTGTTAAGAGACCAATTAGTGATGATGAAGCAAAAGTTGGATTCGAATATTTGTTTAGCTACCACTATAATAAATATAATTATTCCTCAAGTACTGGTGAAATATTTATATAACCACCCTCTGTTTCATCAATTCTCTCATCATTATCTCTGATTTGCTGAACTAAGCTACTGAACAAATACTTATTTGAATATCCCTATTGAGTTTATTTCCATACTTTCGTACCCTTTTTTTACGATAAGAGAAAAAGAGAAGGAGAAAAAAGTTTTCTCATTATTCAAACGTTTATATGACAGAAATAGTTTGAATAGTAAGTATGAATATGATATGTACTGAAATTTTACCTCATATATATGAATATATATATATATATATATATATATATATATAAAACACAATGAATTTTATTTATATTTAATCTCGTGATAAATATGTTTCAAGACTAAGTTCGATAAAAAAAAATGGGGGTTTTCAAATAGTAAATTAAAAGTAAATAAGAGAAAATAAATGGGTATTTATTTGATTGATGTTGAATGGTTAACTTTCTATGGCTTCGTATCAATTACATAAATTCAGAAAGATAACCTACATAAATTTAACAAAGTGCTTAAATTCACGTAAAGAAGAGATAAAAATCTTGTGAGACTTCATTCATCAAACTCACTCAACTTTATCTCCCTTTTTTCAATTTGTTTCAACGTATAGCGGAAAATTAATTGACTTTTTTTTTATTTTTATATAATATCTATTGTTTTCTCATTTATAAAGGTTCAACTTTTTTTTTATTTACTACAATTAATTTCTGTAACTAACTAAAAAATTACCATCAATAATCAACATCAAACGGTCTATTACTTTTAGAGCTCAAATTTAATTATTTTGAAAATGGTTTATTTATTAAAAAATCAATTCAATTATAGAGAACAATTTAAATAAAGACTTGTGTGAATAAAATAACAATGAATATGAAACTCTTAATTTAAATTAATAATATACCCAACTTCGAAATTTGTTGAGAAAAAACTAATCATTATTTTTCGTTGGTTTTTTTGAAAATTTCGAATAATAAACAGAGGTGATTTTGTAGGTTTCATTGCTGTTTATTTCGCTGGTTAACATTAATTACGCTAGAGTGTTACATTAAGAAAACTTGATTTTTAATTTACGTAAATCATCAATTTATCATATGTATGTAAAATGTGTCATAGTGAGGTACCAGTTTCGTACTAATACAATTACGCCAGTAAATTCATCAGAAAAGCTTCTCTCATATGACACTCTGACGGTTTTCAACTATTTCCATGTTCATATATATATATTTATTAAAGTGTGTCATTTTAAGGCTATGTTTTTAACTTCCCGCTAAGAAAATTGAAAATTTTCAAAAATTCGGGAAGTTATTGGTTTCGGTCCGATTTTCGAAAACCGAATTTTTATCAGATCTTGACGTTTTGAGGTTCTAGAAAGTTATTCTGACTAATTTCACCATAATGCCCGAGTGTACGTATGTAAATACCTGTATCTTTTGAACGGATGAACCGATTTTGATCTTTGAGGTGTCATTCGACGCGGCTTGTCAATATCTAAAAGCTGTAAAAAATTGAAATTAATCGGTAGGGTGCGTTCGAAGATATTTCAAAAATGTTTTATTTGGATAACTTTTAATTTGCTCGATGGATTGGTTCCAAAATTTAAACAGCTCTAAAACTTCATAAGCCACGTCGAATGCCGCCAAAAAATCAAAATCGGTTCATTCGCTCGACGAAAGAATTCAAAAAAAATTTTTTTTTGGTTTTTTTGAAATTTCTCACAAACGACTGGATAATAAATCAATTTCAAAATTTGATCAGCTTTAGAACTTGATAAAACGCATCGATTGCCGCCTCAACCATCAAAATCGGTTAATTCGTTCGCGAGATATCGTGGGAGAAAGAAATGCTAAAAAACGGTTTTTTCGAAAACAATAGTATACAACAGTATTTTCGTGCTCGAAGAGCTCGGAAATGTATCTACAACAACATTTTCTAGCTCCTTGAGCTCAAGAAGCTCGAAAACAGCGGGAAGTTTTGGGGCTGGCCCGCAGGGTCAACCGATAGACAGATTTTTTTTTACGTTTTATTCAGTTTTTTTTTTTTTTTTTCGTTTTTCGGAAAAATTTTTTTTTTTCCTCTTTACCTTACATCTACTGAATAACTAACGCAAAAATGGAAGAAAATTCGAAAAAAATTGATTTTTTCATTTTGATAACGATTAGACAATTTAAGGAACAAAACTTGTTCCTTCAATTATTTTGTAAAACTTTAAGCAATCGGCCCGGCCAAACGGTTCAATGGATCAATCTGAAAATTCCCAGGGTTTTTGGGGGTACATTAAGCTGTGAAATTACCTGGCAACATTTTTTTTTATCAATATTTGCAGAGTAGCGATGAGTTGACTAATAAACTGGAAAATGGCCATATTTTAAGGGTTTTTCAAATGGATATCACGGATGAAAAAATTTTTTTTTGAAAAAATCGAAAATGGAGCATGTAGGGAATTTATTCAAGTTTATTAAACTGCCCTTCAAATTACTGTGTGACCATTACTTGCTGAAATATCAATAATCAAAGACAAAAGGATCCTTTTTCATTTGAAGGCTGATATCTCAGCAGCAAATTGACGTCCAGAGAAACAAAAAAAAAAAAAAAAAAAAAAATCAAATTGTAGCTGAATAAATTTTCTAAGCGAGCCATGAATTCGTTTTTTTGAAAAAATTTTTCCCGGCCCCGTAGACCTTGAAGACAAAACCAAAATATTTAGAAAAATTTTGTCTCGACCTTTTTCTTATGATTCCGCAAAAACTGTGGCTCAAAAAAATATTTTGCTGGAAGATCTTTGAACTAGAGATTTCAAGCTTCAATTTGCTGTTTTAATTTTTTCGATACGATCATTTTTCACGAAAATACAGCCTTCCAAAAATCACTAAAAAATTTATAAAATTTTTTTGTTCCTTTAATTTTTTGGATAAGTGTATATTACATAATTTCAACTACAGGCAGTGGCTTTTATGTACGCATTGATGGAATCGAAAACAACATCGGCATACAAAGCGATTTTTAAATTTCTTTGTGAGGACATATGCCCAGAAATAAAAAATTTACAGCCGATCGTACATTTAGACTTTGAATTGGCTAGGCGAAATGCCCTAAAAGAAATTATTGAAGGCGTCAATGTCCAACTATGTTTTTTTCACTATTGCCAAGTATGATTTATTTGTATTGTAGTTGTAGAGAGAAAATAGTATATTACACACCTAGGGAAGTAAAGTAATAAATAAAATAAATAATAATAATAATAATAAATAACTAATTTTTCAGGCTCTAATCAAAAATGCCCAAAGACTTGGTGCAATATCAAAAAAATTTATGACGAGCACGGATCCCACTGTAGATGTAGAAGTTGAAGAAATTTTAAGGAAACAAATGGCGTTGACATTTTTACCAGCGGCCCACATACCGGAACCATTATGCAAAATTCTGGAAAACATAAATAATCCTGAAGTTTTCCGAAAAATGAAGAAATTCTTCAACTATTACATCAAGCAGTGGATCCGTGCTCGAGAACCAGAGGAGTGGTCACAATTAAATCATGTTCGAAGGACGAATAATGCCACTGAGTCCTGGAACCGTGACCTGAATGAGAAATTCGGGAAACTTCCAGGAATGTGAAAATTTACAAGTAATCACACTAGATACAAAAAATAAGCGAGTGCATGTGCGTGTGTGCGTACGAGTGCGTGTGTATGCGCATCTGTGTGTGCGAGTGCACCCATGTGTGCGAGTACATGTGCGTATGTGAGTGTGCGTATATGCGAGTGCGTGAGTGTGAGCGTGTGTGTGCGTGTGCACCCGTGTGTGCTCGTATATGTGCGTGTGTGCGTGTGTATGTGCATGTGTGCGTGTGCGCAAGTGCATGCGTGTGCGAGTGCATGTGTGTGTCTGGTGTGAGTGTGCGAGTGCATGTGCGTGTGTGTGAGTGCGTGTGCACCCGTGTGTGCGAGTGCATGTGCAGGTGTACGAACGTGTGTGCGTATATGTGAGTGTGCCTATATCCGAGTGCCTGAGTGTGAGCGTGTGTTCGAGTGTGTGCATGTGCATGTGCGTGTGTGCGTGTGAGTTCATGTGTATGTGCGTGTGTACCTATGTGCTCTCTTTTGTACGCGTGTGTGCGCGTATTTCGATAACTTTTACCATAAAATTCTCTCCGTGTATGCTTAATTTTATCCATTCATTACAATATTTCCATAGGAAAGCTGGTCGAAGAGCAAAATATTGCTCATAGACGGTAAACAGCAATTATGGCCCTGAAAACTGTGCAGCGAGGCCAAATAGAAAATCGGCGAAAATTGTCTAAAATGAATGATCTAAGTGAGCAATTAACACTGGGTCTAATTACTCCCATGCAGTTTTTGGAATTCGCTACACAGCTCATCAGTTTTCGTAGAAGTAAGTAGACCCGCCTTGTTGCAGTTACACTCTGAAAAAAAGGTAGTAATACTTACCATCTTAACAAAGTAACTATTCCCATCTTTACATTTTAATGATTCTCATTCTTTTATGTTAACTTTTCTTATCAGAGATGATTAGAATTCTCTTCCGAGATGATAATCATTACCATCTCAGAAGGCAAAATTAATAACTTTTTTAGACATAACAAGTGTTACTATCTAGATGGTAACTATTACTATTAGCGATAATAATTAATACTATGCGAGAAACGAGTAGTTGACATATAATCATGACAATGATTATCACGTACAGATAGCTAACTTTCCCTATTGCAAGATGGTAATACACTAATCCAAAAAATTAAAGGAACAAGAAAATTTTATAAATCTTTTAGTGATTTTTGGAAGGCCGTATTTTCGTGAAAAATGATCGTATCGAAAAAATTAAAACAGCAAATTGAAGCTTGAAATCTCTAGTTCAAAGATCTTCCAGCAAAATATTTTTTTGAGCCACGGTTTTTGCGGAATCATAAGAAAAAGGTCGAGACAAAATTTTTCTAAATTTTTTGGTTTTGTTTTTTAGGTCTACGGGGCCGGGAAAAATTTTTTCGAAAAAACGAATTCATGGCTCGTTTAGGAAATTTATTCAGCTACAATTTGCTTTTTTTGTTTCTCTGTACGACAATTAGCTGCTGAGATATCAGCCTTCAAATGAAAAAGGATCCTTTTGTCTTTGATTATTGATATCTCAGCAAGTAATGGTCACACAGCAATTTGAAGGGTAGTTTAATAAACTTGAATAAATCCCCTACAAGCTCCATTTTCGATTTTTAAAAAAAAAAAATTTTTTTTTTATCCGTGATATCCATTCGAAAAACCCACAAAAAATGGCCATTTTCTGGTTTTTTAGTCAACTCATCGCTACTCGGCAAATATTGATAAAAAAAATGTTGCCAGGTAATTTTACAGCTTAATGAACCCCCAAAAATCCTGGAAATTTTCAGATTGATTTATTAAACCGTTTGTCCAGACCGATTGCTCAAAGTTTTACAAAACAATTAAAGGAACAAGTTTTGTTCCGTAATGTGTGTAATCATTACCAAAATGAAAAAATTAATTTTTTTTTTATTTTCTTTCATTTTTGAGTTAGTTATTCAGTACATGTAAGGTAAAGCGGAAAACAAAAAAAATTTCCAAAAAACGAGATCAAACAAGAATTTTTTTACATTTTTTTTTACGTTTTATTCGGGGGGTTATTTTTTTTTGTTTTACGGAAAAAAATTTTTTTTTTTTCCTCTTTACCTTACAAGGCGGGTCTACTTACTTCTACGAAAACTGATGAGCTGTGTAGCGAATTCCAAAAACTGCATGGGAGTAATTAGACCCAGTGTTAATTGCTCACTTAGATCATTCATTTTAGACAATTTTCGCCGATTTTCTATTTGGCCTCGCTGCACAGTTTTCAGGGCCATAATTGCTGTTTACCGTCTATGAGCAATATTTTGCTCTTCGACCAGCTTTCCTATGGAAATATTGTAATGAATGGATAAAATTAAGCATACACGGAGAGAATTTTATGGTAAAAGTTATCGAAATACGCGCACACACGCGTACAAAAGAGAGCACATAGGTACACACGCACATACACATGCACACACTCGAACACACGCTCACACTCACGCACTCGGATATACGCACACTCACATACGCACATGCACTCGCACACATGGGTGCACTCGCACGCACATAAACTCGCACACACAGATGCGCATACACACGCACTCGTACGCACACACGCACATGCACTCGCTTATTTTTTGTATCTAGTGTGATTACTTGTAAATTTTCACATTCCTGGAAGTTTCCCGAATTTCTCATTCAGGTCACGGTTCCAGGACTCAGTGGCATTATTCGTCCTTCGAACATGATTTAATTGTGACCACTCCTCTGGTTCTCGAGCACGGATCCACTGCTTGATGTAATAGTTGAAGAATTTCTTCATTTTTCGGAAAACTTCAGGATTATTTATGTTTTCCAGAATTTTGCATAATGGTTCCGGTATGTGGGCCGCTGGTAAAAATGTCAACGCCATTTGTTTCCTTAAAATTTCTTCAACTTCTACATCTACAGTGGGATCCGTGCTCGTCATAAATTTTTTTGATATTGCACCAAGTCTTTGGGCATTTTTGATTAGAGCCTGAAAAATTAGTTATTTATTATTATTATTATTATTTATTTTATTTATTACTTTACTTCCCTAGGTGTGTAATATACTATTTTCTCTCTACAACTACAATACAAATAAATCATACTTGGCAATAGTGAAAAAAACATAGTTGGACATTGACGCCTTCAATAATTTCTTTTAGGGCATTTCGCCTAGCCAATTCAAAGTCTAAATGTACGATCGGCTGTAAATTTTTTATTTCTGGGCATATGTCCTCACAAAGAAATTTAAAAATCGCTTTGTATGCCGATGTTGTTTTCGATTCCATCAATGCGTACATAAAAGCCACTGCCTGTAGTTGAAATTATGTAATATACACTTATCCAAAAATGTAGTGTGTGACTCAGGATAAAACATGATTTCAGACTGCGGATGATGTCAGCCCTCGCCTGCGGCTCGGGCAGCGAATCTCGCCCTAGTCTGAAATCGTCTTGTTTCATCTCTTATCACACAATATACTCTTGTAGGTAATTAAGCCCACTACAAAGAAAGTCTCTTATCATTTTTTCATAAATCCATCTGTTCAAAAATTATTAGAGCTCGAAGTCAAGTCACAATAAATTTCGAGATCTTTTTATTTTTCCGGCGAAACTATCAGACTTATCACAAAGTTCGATATGAATTTTTCTTAGAACACTTTAATTCCCTACAAATCATTTCTAGTAACGTTTTTTTATATTCCTTATTGTATTCTAGTTATGTTGATATTAATGTGAAGCTTTCTAACAAGTAGTGTTCTGATCGATCCCAAGAGCTCAATATTGAAATGAAAATAATTCGAAAGCAATGCGAAATTAGAAAAAACTTGAGTAGAAGTAACTTGTAGGTAATAAAATTTTCCACAAAAAAAAACCCTCTGAAATTTTGTAATAAGTTTGATGGTTTCGCCAGAATAGTACAAAGATCTCGAAATTTACTACAATTTGACTTCGAGCTCCAATAACTTTTTAACAAATGGATTAATGAAAAAATAATAAGAGACTTTTTTAACTTCCCGCTAAAAAAATTGTAATTTTCAAAAATTCGGGAAGTTATTGGTTTTACCCCAATTTTCGAAAATCAAGTTTTCATCAGATGTCGAAGTTTTGAGATCTTAGGAAGCTATTCTGACTATTTTCAGAAGGATGTCCAAGTGTCTGTATGTGTGTGTGTGTGTATGGACGTAAACTCTTCATATCTTTATAATGAATTGACCGATTAAGATGGTTGCGGTGGCAATCAAAAGAGTTTGTTGACCGTCAACTTTTCTGAAAATTTCAAATCGATTGATTAAATGGACTCTAATATATAGAAGGAATACAGAAAAATAAAAAAATTTTTTTTTCAGTTGTTTTTAAATTTTTCAGAAATGGTTGTATCAATCGATTCCAAAATCAATTGTTGCGTCAACCATCTCAATCGGTTAATTCGTTCGAGAGATATTGATCAAGAAATAAATGGTGGAAAACGGATTTCTTCGATTATCTATGAAGCGACTCATCTGATCAATTCTAAAATTTGATCAGTTTTAGAACTCGATAAAACCCGTCGATTGCCGCCTCAGCCGTCTCAATTGGTCAATACGTTTGAGAGATATCGTTGGAGAAAAAATGGTAAAAAACGATTTTTTTCAAAAAGAATGGCATATTAAAGTATTTTCGAGCTCGAAAAGCTCGAAAATGTATTCACATCAATGTTTTTGAGCTTAAGGAGTTCGAAAATAGCGGGAAGTTTTAGGGCTCGCCCGCAGGGTCAACCGATAGACCAATTTTTTTTCTACAGATGGCACTGACTACTATCTGACATGGTAGCCAGTTCTATTTATTTTTTTCCGTGTATGTATATGTTTGGAACTATTTGCGTGTGTATTGCATATTCAAGGTAAACTAAGAAATTATTCTTGTTTGAAATGCTAATGGTGTCATAGTAAGTCCAGACCATGTTGATCACCCGATGGAAATTGAAGTAAACTCGTGCAAAAATTACTATGACCATTGTAAAATTGACAACGTATTAAATGAATTACCATAAGTATTATAAATTTTACTATGGCCATCCTGTACGAAAAAGTATATATCTCAGTAAAAATAGTATATATCCGGCTTATATCTTTGGTACCCGGAGAAAAAAATATTGTTCTCAGAAGTATACTGTATAGTTACAGTAACAATATGCAATAGTTATCTACTAGATTGTTACTGCAACGATCTACTGTATCGTTCTGACACCAATACGGTAGATAGCTCTGAGACCTATACCGTATCGTTCGGAGAGCTAAACCGTATCGTTCTAAGCCCTATCTGACGTCACGCGTGTTGCAAATGATATGAGAAGTTTAAAAATCTTCATCACTAATAAATAAATGATAAATAAATAATTTTGATTAAATAAAATAATTTATTTATTCCGCGACAATAGTTTAACCCACCCCCCTAATTTTTTCATATCTACTATAAAACTAAATATAAGTAAACATATTACTAATGCGCCAGCATTGTTAACTTGATTTTAATATTATGGTATATACATAGCTACGTACCGACGCTGCTTTGTTATAAGAGAGCGAGATCGTTAGTTTGATAGCGCGACAGAAGTATAACCCATTGGTCACATTGGCTCAAGCGGCTCGGTGCACTGGACGTGTCAGTTCGTGATTATTCTTGTCTTGTGTATCTCGTAAGTTACTACGCATCAATTAATTGTTTTGGTTTATTTTTGTCTATTTTTTAAATTTAATGCCACGAGGAAAACACTTAAACGAAACTGAAATTAATATAATAAAAAAGTTGCATTCTAAAAATTATTCTAAGTTAAAAATCGCTAAAATCATCAATAGAAGTCATCGTGTTGTGCGAAATCTTTTAAAAGATCCCGAAAACTATGGAAAAAAAAGAGGGCTGGTCGACCAACAGCAACTACACCACGAGAAAGAAGGTCAATTCTACGAGTTCCATCCAATTCTGCGCTTACAGCAAGACAAATCGCAGCAGAGGCCGGTGTTAATACTAATTTAAGAAATGTTCAACGTATTATACATGATTGTGAATATCTAAAACGTAAGAAATTACAAAGAAAACCACCGTTGTCGGATAAACATAAATTAGTTAGATTAAAATTTGCCAAAGATCATGTTCAATGGAAAAAAAAGTGGAGAAAAGTTATTTTTACTGACGAAAAAAAATTTAATTTAGATGGACCCGATGGTTTTAATTACTATTTTCATGATTTAAGAAAAGACAATTCAATGCTGAGTTGTCGACAAGCTGGAGGTGGCAGTGTAATAATATGGTCTGGCATTGGATACTCGGGGAAAATGGATATCAAGTTCTGTACTGGAAAAATAAATAGTAAACGATATATAGAAATAATAAATGAACAGATTACTTCCTATGCAACACGAATTGCTGGCAATAATTTTATTTTTCAACAAGATAATGCCAGTGTTCACCGAGCACAGGTAGTTAAAGACTATTTTGTTGAAAAAAATATTCAAGTTCTTGAATGGCCAGCTTATTCTCCTGACTTGAACATCATTGAAAATTGTTGGGGAGATTTATCACGAGCTGTCTATCGTGGCTCAAGACAATTTAGTACAGTTGAAGAATTGAAGAAGGTGATCATTAACGAGTGGCAGAATATAAATCAAGACACAATTGAGTTTTTGTTTACGTTTAATTGCCTGGGTTATACTTTTGTCGCACCGCAAAACTCAATATTGTCTGTATTTTGTTAATTTTTTATTTAAGAAATATTGTATGTATAATATAATAATCTTACTAACACGCTAATTTTGTGTATTAGTAATATATTAATATAACTATAATTCTTTATCAGATATCACAAAATTAGCGGGGTGGGTTATACTATTGTCGCGGAGTGTAGCAACAATTATACCCGATACACAAAATAGGCGCGAAAATGGATGTTTAGTTAGACGGTGGCGTGTGAGGTGACGACTACGGAAAGTCGTATAGGGCTCACAGCTATCTAATAGATAGTTACAGGAACGATACGGTATTGTTACCAAAAGTATACGGATTGTTGTGGTAACGATCTACGAGTTGCTGTACTTTAGATCGTTCGAGGAGCTATATTTTTTTCCGTGTATTGTCGCATGTATATGCTATTTTGCCGGTATATATTCCGGATGTATATTTTTTCGTACTGGATAGTAATTTTTGCAATGTGTTTATTTTAATTTCCGTCATGACCAACATGGTTCGCGCTTACTATGACACAATAGAATTTTAAACAACAATAATTTTTTTGTGTATGTTGTTCAATTCTCATTAATAAAATAATAAAAAAATTTATATGTATATTGTTTATGCGATAATTACATGCAGAGAAATTTTTAGTAAAAATTATCAAAAAGTATGATACTGTGAGGACGTGTGGTGAATATGTAAATTTCTTCCATGCGCATTGTAAAATATACTATTCGATAGCATGTAAAGAAAGTGCAATTTCTATTAAAAACATAGTAAAAATTTAGTTACTGGCTAGATGACCGTACAATTCATATTAAGAGAGTATGTCTTTCATTGGTTACAAACAACACTACAAAAAATAAATTTCGCAATCCATGTCCATATTGTTCGTGAAAAATACGACAAATCTACACTTGACATATATGTATAGACATACTGTTTATTAGTCACTAAACGATCCAAAAAAAGAAACCCCGATGAACAGCCGTCTTGAGTTGGGATAACAAAAAGTTACAGATTATAGAAAATTATTTTGTTGTATTTAATTATAATGCAATGTTCTCTTTATAAATCTGACTGAAAACTCTAGTTATTCTTACTAAAGATCCTATATAATGAAAAAAATAAAAATAATTTTAAATTATTATAAAAATCAACTAAATCATATTTAATTGTTACACGCTGAAAAAAAAAAATGCTAACTATCACCATCTTGAAATAGGGAATGATTACCATCTGTACGTGATAATCATTATCATGCTTTCATGTTAACTATTTGTTTCTCATATAGTAATAATTCCTAATGCCGATAGTAATAGTTAACATCTAGATAGTAATATTTCTTATGTCTGAAAAATTTTTTAATTTTGCCTTCTAAGATAGTTATGATTATCATCACGGATGAGAATGGTTACCATCTAGATAAGAATGCTTACCATCTCCGATAGTAATAGTTAACATAAAAGCATGATAATGATTATCACATGCAGATGGTGATCATTCCCTATTACAAGATGGTGATGGTTAGCAATTTTTTTTCAGCGTGTATTATTATCATTTAATAATTTTTTGTACCAGAAGTAACATACAAATAAATTTTATGTTAGTATGAATTAATATTATTTTAGGATGATTGAAAAATTAAATTTAATGTACACGGAAAATGAAAAATAGTAGTGGCAACTCTCTGAGATAGTATTGAATACTTTCTGTAAAAAAAAAAAATTTCAGAAAGCACTGTATACTATCTAGACTGTATCCACTACTCTCTGGAAAGTACTGAGTACTTTCCCAGACAGAAACCACCAATATCTCATATACTACACTCTTAGACAGTAGTCAGTGGCATCTGTAAAGTAACGAGTACTTTGCCGGAAAGTATAGGCGCGTTCCTAAGATATTACAAGATACTATCTGCAGATAGCACGTGTGTCGATCTGTAGATGGCAGTGGTTACTGCGCAAGACAGGACTGTATACTGTCTGAGATAGTAACCAGTACTTTCTCAAATAGTTTTCAGGAATATCCAAGACAGTAAAAGTGAATTACGATTTTAAATTTTATTACTTCATTAAATTAAGCCGAATCAAAATCAATTAGCTTTAATTCCGGGAATAAAGTCGTAATAGCTCATAGTACCAATAAACAATTAAAAACTAATTGTGTCGAACAAATTTTTTTTCACGTTCAATTTTATAAAAAGGTATTAATAATAAATAAACTAAATGAATGTAGTTTTTCTTTGTAACGCAAATAATTTTATATTGTTTTAATTTTCAAAGATTTATTCAGCTATTTTTTTTTATTTTCTACAGGTGAATTTTCTTTTCAAAAAAGTATACTTTTTTATAGTTATCTTATTAATTACAAGTTTTGTAATTAAGATTGAAAAATTGTTAGCTTTAAAATTTTTTTTTTTTGAAAAGAAAATTCACCTGTAGAAAATAAAAAAAAAATAGCTGAACAAATTTTTGAAAATCAAAACAATATTAACTAATTTGCGTTACAAAAAAAAAAAAAACTGCTTAGTTAATTGATTTTGATTCGGCGTAATTTAATGAAATAATAAAATTCAAAATCGTAATTCACTTTTACTGTCTTGGATATTCCTGAAAACTTTTTGAGAAAGTACTGGTTACTATTTCAGACAGTATACAATCCTGTCTTGCGCAGTAATCACTGCCATCTACAGATTGACACACGTGCTGTCTGCAGATAGTATCTTGTGATATCTTAGGAACATGCCTATACTTTCCGGCAAAGTACTCGTTACTTTACAGATGCCACTGACTACTGTCTAAGAGTGTACTATATGAAATATTGGTGGTTTCTGTCTGGGAAAGTACTCAGTACTATCTCAGAGAGTTACCACTACTATTTTTTATTTTCCGTGTAGTGTCCTTTTTTACCAATAAAAGAAATTCTTTCTTACCATCCAATGCAAAAACTATTGTAATGTATTGAGTAGGAAGGGTTTTCAACACTCGCCTAACGGCTCGTGAACCAATCACGTTCGTTGTCGAGAGCACTTATTACTTTATTCGTAAATATACTATTATTTAGTAAAGCTATTGTTTTGATAACAATAAATTATTATCATTACAATCATGTAGAGCAAAAAAAAAAGTTGAGAATTTATTTTATTAAATATAAATGAAGTTGCTTAAGAATCACGATAATCTAAAAATATGCTGAGCAACGCTGATTAATTAGAATAGCAAAATTCCCAAGTCAGCATTTGTATACTCGTTAATTTAAATTTCGTGAGACAATTACCATTGAAATGATCCAGTCTATCATCCTGATATTTCACTGCCTTAATCTTAAAATATTCTATCCTTTACTCCGTTAAAACTCTCCATGTTCTCTCTCCCTTCCTTTGTCGTGTCAATTTCTCAAGACGCGTTTTATGATATAAACTGAATAACTTTGTACAAAGTTGTGTACCAAGTTCTATAGAGTAAGACAAAACTTGTCTCTTGTATACCCACGCCTATTTCTAGTCACTGATTTCTGTTTACTGAGTTGCGCCGTTCGGAATCTTGTGGGATGATGAAATATCTCAATTGGGAATGTGTTAACTATCGTAATGAACGATGCAAATTGACTAGTGAATTTCTACTTGATCCAGCTTATAGTAATGATATATATATATTAGACTGTTTCAAATTAAGCAACTATTTGTTTTTTTTTGAAGAACTTTGAAAAATCGAAAGGGTATGTTAAAATATGTTGGCAGTTAAGATATGAGCTCTTAATATTGATATTTAGAGGTGGCTGTTTATAATTTTCGGTTTTTCATTTAGTAACATGGTAAAAAATACATAACTTCCGAAAAAATCAAGATACAGAAAATTTCTTCACAAACATTTTGTAGCAAATTTACCGATCTACAAAAAAGGTCTTTTATGATTTTTGCATAAATTCAACCATTCACAAGATAACCGACGTCAAAGTTTGATACAATTCGAAGAACTTGTTTTTGCTCGTTCTGAATTTTATACCATGTCGACTAATGAGAATTCAGGAATTCTTAACACGGTTTTTTATAGGAAATTGAATACTCTACAAAAAAAGTCTCCTATCATTTTTTGATAAATCCATCTGTTCGAAAGTCATTGGAGCATGAAGTCAAGTTAGAGTAAATTTTGAGATCTTTTTACTTTTCCGGCGAAACTATCGGACTTATCATAAAATGTCAGAGCATATTTTTTGTAGACAATTTTATTTTCTAGAAATTATCATTGATAAAGTTTTTTGAAATTCTGCATTGTTTTCTAGTTATTTCCATTTTAATGCCAAGCTCTTAAAATCGATAAGAATTATTTTTTTTTCGGAGCTTGGCATTAAAATCGAAATAACTAGAAAACAATGCAGAATTTCAAAAAACTTTATCAATGATAATTTCTAGGAAATAAAATTGTCTACAAAAAAGATCCTATGACATTTTATGATAAGTCCGATAGTTTCGCCGGAAAAGTAAAAAGATCTCAAAATTTACTCTAACTTGACTTCATGCTCCAATAACTTTCGAACAGATGGATTTATCAAAAAATGATAGGAGACTTTTTTTGTAGAGTATTCAATTTCCTATAAAAAACCGTGTTAAGAATTCCTGAATTCTCATTAGTCGACATGGTATAAAATTCAGAACGAGCAAAAACAAGTTCTTCGAATTGTATCAAACTTTGACGTCGGTTATCTTGTGAATGGTTGAATTTATGCAAAAATCATAAAAGACCTTTTTTGTAGATCGGTAAATTTGCTACAAAATGTTTGTGAAGAAATTTTCTGTATCTTGATTTTTTCGGAAGTTATGTATTTTTTACCATGTTACTAAATGAAAAACCGAAAATTATAAACAGCCACCTCTAAATATCAATATTAAGAGCTCATATCTTAACTGCCAACATATTTTAACATACCCTTTCGATTTTTCAAAGTTCTTCAAAAAAAAACAAATAGTTGCTTAATTTGAAACTGTCTAATATATATGTATATACTGTAAAAAAGTAGTAATTTTAATACAAAATCAATATACAGCAATCCTATAACAAAATTTAAGATATTAGTCGATAATTTTATTTCTGCATGTTAATATTATAATTTTGTGTCATACATGTTTATGATAAGTACGAGAATATTATCATCTTTCATATAAGGGAGACCTGAGCCACCGTTTAATCTTATCATTTGCGAATAAAAAGCTGTGACACAGTATTTTAAATTCACGAAATAACTAGTAAAATTGATACCGTTGCATACTGATAATTCTTCAGTTTTTGTTCAATTGTTTTGATTGTTTATAAAATTATTGAAGTCCAGGTTGGGCGATCAGATCTTCATATTATTTATGAGGATGCAGGATTCGGAGAATCCTGGATAACCGGTGACAGCACCCGGTACTGGATAAATTATTGGACAGTCGGTATCAGCGCCTAATATAGTAGGTTGATGATTTTGGATATTAGGCTACCGGTAGCAGCGCCTAAAATAACCTTGAACTCGTAGAATATTGAGCTGCCTAATGGCGGTTGAATAAATTTAAATAAGGTTGAATTAATTTAAAATTAATGGAGTTTATTAAGTATGGAGAGCAAAGGTTCGAGCTTCATGAGCTCTCTTGAAAGACTGATTGTTATTTTGTTATGAAATATATATTCATTATTTATAATAAAGCGCAACAAAGTTGACAAAATGTTGACGTTGCATCTCAAGTTCCTTGCGAGAGAATCGTCATGGCCCGGATTTCATGCATCGTCATCTGTTTAGACTGCCCGCGAGCAATAGCGAGTCTCTTATCGTAACCTATTTCCGTTACAACGGATAAAATTAAGTTAGTCAAAAAAATCAATCTAATTTAATCGATAAATTATTTCGGGAATGTAAAAATGCATTGTATAGTAATTTCGAATACTGCTTCTAATTGACTGCAAAACCAAAGATGAGAGAATTTAAAATCATTTTTAAAAACTTGGTAAACATAAAAATAATAGAATTACAAACTTACGTTTGTTTTCTTCAAATCGCGATATCAAAAAACAAAGTTGTAATACAGTACTATAAATGGAGGAATGGAAGTCACCAGAGCTTGCTAGTAGCGGCTGGAATAGTTCAGCACTCGCCGCGAGATCGCGGCCAGTCACGCGTGGTGTTCCTGGCTAGGAACATTTCAGAACTGTTACATGTCAAAACTGAGAGCATTGTTAGTGTAATAACTACCCTGGTAGGTAGTATTACTACCTCATATCACACTTAATGAATAACTTCATTTATTCAACTCATGCGCGCTATTCACGTTTTATTATGCCTAAAATGCGAACCCTAAATGGCCGTTTACCGACTGGTGAAAAATTATTTGTCAAAACGCAAGAAAGATGTCTACTATCCCGGCTATTGTGACGTAATAAAAATAAACGTAACTATCTTTCGAGCTCTTAATAAATATTGGGTAATTACAATTCTCTGTTGTTGCCCATTGAGTAGCCAAGATTGTGATGCCGAATTTTTTTTTCACCATGTCACTAAATAGCTATTGAAACTTCGCTTTTTAGGCGATTAATAAAACGTGAATAGCGCATATGAGTTGAATAAAATTATGGGCGCAACATGTAGAGTAAGTCATAATCCGTCACCCGCGATGTGTTTAGCACTCGTCTTCGGTACGCAGTATGTACTCGCTTCGCTCGTGCCTGCGCACCTGCGACTCGTTTTAAACGCATCGCGCTGACACATTGAATCTCTTACCCTACTAGTTACGCCAATAACTATTAAGATTAAAAAAAAAAAAAATTTCTTCAAAATCATAATTTGAAGTAAATAGCTCTTTTTAACCCTTCAGCACCCGCGCTGTGAGTTTTTTTCTCACACTTGGCTTCTAATATTTTTTTTTAAGTAATTTCAAATGGAATGACCTAGTGAAATTTTTTCTATCTTAAAAAAATTTTATGCTTTTTAAGATTTTGAAATTTAAAAATTATTTCGAACAAAATAAATATTTCTAAAAGATTTATTTTAAAAATCCATGAGACTTTTTCTCATCACGCGAGTAAAATAAAGTGTAAAAATTAATACGGTTCGGCTCAGTTTGGACAGTTCCGAATTTTTTCGGCAATCACCGCCATTTTTTTCAGCCGTTACATCTGTCATGACTGAGAAAATTAAAAACTAAAAAACACGCGAAATATTCAAATAAATTACAATTACGTTATTACTGGGAAAGTGCATAATATTTTTGTTTTATTTAACTTAAAATTTACGATGCGCCGAAGCGTGAGACTTATTCTCATCAAGCGGGTAATGTTTTACGTTGCTTTAACGCGGGTGCTGAAGGGTTAACACCATCGCTGAATCATTAAAATAAATATTTCAGACAGTCTAATATAGTGATTTCTGATCATGCAAATGCAATTTCACTGCCTTGTCTGCTGATTGGAAAATCCAACGGCTATCGGAGGGAATTTATATTTGAAATTTTGTCACAGAAAACCGGTTTATCTTTACAATCTCCGTGAATAATAGGGATATAGTTTTGATTAATGGATTTAATGAAAAGAACAAAACTAGCCCCTGGGATATTTCTAGGTGCGGAAGTTACGCAACATCATATGGTGTTGAAGAAATATTTCGAAAATAATTGTTTTCTTAAAATTCTTCAGAACACTTTTAAATTATAAAATGAGAACACCACCACTGATAATAAACGCAACTTCCGTAATTCTAGTATTGAAATTATGAAATATAATCGATGTACTCGTGTAAAAAAAAATTTTCAACTTCCCGCTAAGAAAATTGAAAATTTTCAAAAATTCGGGAAGTTATTGGTTTCGGTCCGATTTGAAAAAACCGAATTTCTATCAGATTTTGACGTTTTGAGGTTCTAGGAAGCTATCCTGACTAATTTCACGATGATGACCGAGTGTATGTATGTGTGTACGTACGTACGTATGTATGTATGTAAATATTCATAACTCTTGAACGGATGAACCGATTTTGATCTCTGAGGTGTCATCCGACACGGCTTGTTAATATCTTGAAGCTGTGAAAATTTGAGCTTAATCGCTAGGGTGCGTTCGTAGATATTTCAAAAATAAAATTTTTTCAAAAATGTTTTATGTGGATAACTTTTAATTTGCTCGATGGATTGATTCCAAAATCTAATCAGCTCTAAAACTTTATAGGCCGCGTCGAATGCCACCTCAACCATCAAAATCGGTTCATTCGTTCAATAGAAACCGTTGACGAAAGAATTAAAAAAATTTTTTTTTTCGGTTTTTTTGAAATTTCTCAAAAACGGCTGGATAAATCAATTTCAAAACTTAATTAGCTCTAGAACTTGATAAAGCGCGTCGATTGCCGCCTCAATCATCAAAATCGGTTAATTCGTTCACGAGATATCGTGGGAGAAAGAAATGCTAAAAAATGTTTTTTTAGAAAACAATGGCATACAAAAGTATTTTCGAGCTCGAAGAGCTAAAAAATGTACTCACAATAATGTTTTCGAACTCAACGAGCTCGATAACAGCGGGAAGTTTTGGGGCTGGCCCGCAGGGTTAACCGATAGACCGATTTTTTTTACGGAATTCATAAAGTATTCTGGACTATGAAAGTTCCGTTTATAATCCGCTTAGAAACATTGATTAGTGACTCCGAAATCGTATTACAAATAATATTCTAGCCAAAGTTAGACGTGAATCATTATACTTTTGAAATTTAATTAAACATAAAAAAAAAAGAAAAATTTTTACATTTTTATTTTTTTAGATTTTCCACTTTAACTTGAGTTAACGAAAATAACTTAATGGCAATTGAAAATTTCTTCTATTTTCTTTAATTAAAAATGAATGATAAAAAAATGTAGAGTATGTTAAAAAATGAAAAAAGTGGAGTTATACCTTAGCTTTCCTGTTTTCCTCTGTTCTCATGTTTAATAAGAGTCATAAAAAAAAATCATGACGTTGATTTCCCACGAGAATATATTTTAGGTCAATCACCCAATTGCATGTAATTTTTGTGAATTTTATTGCTACACTTTCGTATGAAAGAAAAATCCATATAAAGGTAAATAAGAAAAATAAACTCGATTTACACTGTATACTGATTAAATCATATATGTGTTTAAAGTTAACAAAAAAATAGTATTGTAACCACAATTGTAATTGAAAAACATTAATTAAAACTTTTTTTTTTCATATTATAAAACTCCTGCATGAAATGTGTATGGAAAACATCTACGTAACATATAGATGTGATATTTATTAATTTTACGTATGAATGTAGTTTACATATATTTATAAATCTCGACATAGATGTTGTTGCATTGATGTAATTTCAAATGTTTAAAATTTATTCTATTCATATTTTCTTTGATGCACATCCTGACACATATAATGATATATTTATATATATTTATTGATGTTTAATAACTAATATGGTTTGAAAAATAGTTAATTAATTGAATAAATTATTTTTTATAGTCATAATTGATAATAATTTAAATGAACTTTAACTTTCTAAATCTTCAAAGTTTCCTTAAAATATAAACATATATTTTATGAATATGCACAAGTGGTGCTTTCGGTTTTAGAGCCTATGAAAATAGACTTACTCATTTGACATTTTTTAGAATTTTTTTTCTCTAACTTCAATTAATTCAAGCTAATGTGAAATATAGATAAAAAAAAATAAAAATCAAAGGGTATTTAAAAAACTCATTAGTCAGTATAATTACTTGTATTAAAAGAAAAAATCCACACAGAAATTAGCCGCCCACGCCATTTTAATATCTCGCGGTTGAGAGTTTTTCAGTTTCTAACTCACACGACTTACTTTAAAATTCGAATTATGCAATTTATGTTTTCACTATTTAATTTGTCAAGTAAAAGAAAGTATTTAAAAAAATCACAACTTTAGAATCACAAAAAAATTTATATAAATGCCAAAATATATAAAGTTTTTATCAAATAAGTATATGCAGTTAATTTAAAAATTATGATTTAAATAATAATTTTCTTTCTTGCTACGAATGACAGATAATTTATTTCGATACCAAATTTCTGTAAAAAATGGCTCAAACAAAAACAATAGTGAATATATAAAATGTAAACGTTTTGAATCGATACAAACAATTATTCAACAAGAATAATAAAGTATAAAGTTAAATAAAATAATAAATAAACAGCCATTTTGTCACGCCTAGTGGTATCTTCATCCGGTTTTATAGCTCTGGTTGTCGGAAGCAACTGGCGACCGCGATAATTTTCTTTTATATACCTCTCACATCACCTCTCACGTTATAATATACTTTATTTCATTTGAAACCACTCAAGCATACATTGAAAGACGATTTGCATTAACCACACCCAGTTATACCCCACATATTTATACCAGGTATTTGCACTCTGTCTCCTATGTATCGCGTGCAAAGTAACTTGACTAGATTTCAAATTAAAACCAGTATAGAAATCCAAGCACTTTATTTCACTGCATATATCCTGGCATGTACATCTACATATATAATGTAAATATAGGAATACAAAGTATAAAGAAGTTTAAATAGAAGTAGCTTCATAGCCACTATAAGAATAGTGACTAGTGGTTTGGTTTAAGGCCACAAGATTAATTGTCTCATTGTATCTCATCTTATCATTAATCTTATCGTATAATTGACAATTGAAAAAGAGTAAAAAGAAATTAATATAAAATAACATAATAGTTCGAAAATTTTGACTATAAAAATATTCGAACCGTTTAGGATAAAATTGATTTTTTTCTTGTCTGATTAGTAAAATATTTATTCTAGTAAATTTAAACCTCAGAAATTATTCAAAGGCTTCAAAATGATGACAAAGGTTTCAGGATTCTTGGGAAAACGTCTGCAGTTATTACTCATGTATGAGATACAGGATACAGATGAAAGCTATCATCCTTTACTTTAGTTTATATATATACATTACTTTACTTAATCCAGGAGCATCCGTTGTTGAGATTATTTCTGTTGACAGATCTCGACCGCGACACGTGACATGAATTAAGCTCATGTATAAGAGAAGATGTAATTACAGTAAAACATTGTTCACTCTATAGACTTGGATTATATATAAGCCATTTTGAATCACTATAATACCTGGTGTAATTAATTATATTGATACCCTTTATATAGATTACATGGGCGAGAAAATGGGGTAGATATCTTACATATATTTAAATAATGGGACAACTAATATGAGATGTTAAGTGTAGATTCCTAAAATTATTTTTTAATAATACGTACCCAAAATAAACGCCATTAAATACCTAAGGCTGGCTTCATAAACTTTTTCATTAAAAACAAATCATTTCTGATTGGTCAATGCAGTGTTTAAAATTTCTTAAAGCACTAATGCATCCCTTCTACCTCGAAATTTGACAAAAATGGGCGTGATATATTCTTACTCTATAATCAAAGTCATTGAAATATTCAAGATAGATTACCGGGATGAATTTACGTTCACTCAAAGCTACATCATTAGCAAAAAAAAAGTTCTCTAGAGTGCACATGTACCTTAAATTCAGCGGCAAACGACTGTAGCGTTGATCATCATTCGTCATGCGTCATCTTAAGTTTATAACCTTATTTATAAACTTGTTATTAGATGACTGTTGATATTAGCTAATTAATAAAACAATAAATTATAGATATGATTTTAATTTTGATAGAATGAGTAGAAATTGAATTCAATTTTTAATAATTGAATAAATATCAGCTATACGATTTTGGCAAGATTTGACATCTGAAATCTTAAACTCTCTTAGTTTAAAGTTTTTTAAGACTAAAGTATTTGATTATCTTTGGAATCTCGATTAATTGGTGAACAGTGAGCTGGTAAAAATAAAAAATGAATATTCTACAATGTATTAAAAGATATTATGTAAATATGAGTATTATAAGATTTTTATATTAAAACTACACGGTTAGAAATATTTTGCGGGTATCACTATGCCAGTATGGGCGTGAACGCCATATTGTATGGCATCGAAGATTTTCATAGGTTATAAAATTGTATGCATAGATGATTCAACCATCGCGGGAATAGTAACCAGGCGGTGATCACTCAATGCTTTTGTATGGGACTCAATTTTGTCAGTCGACTCAGTTTTTCCATACCAACTTAAAAGCGCTGTCTTACAATTTTTAGAGTTTTTACATTGTAAAAAATCACCGGGGTAAGTCCAAACGGTGTAGGTGTTAAAATTATCGGTGTTAAATTTACCCCTGAAAGCGGTATGAAAATAACGCCGTCACCGGTGTAAATATTCTAGACCGGTGTTAAAATAACGCCGCTACCGGTGTAAATATTCTAGACCGGTGTTAAAATAACGCCGCCGCCGGTGTAGATATCCTTTACCAGTGTGTTAAAATATTTTACTTTGTGAATATTTTTACTTACTCGATCACTATACTTATTAATAAATGATATTCTTTATTAATTTTCATAAAGAACTGACATTTTTTGTGTTTTATAATCTTTAAAGTTAATAATCCAAGCGGACGCAGTTTACCCAGCTTTTACACCGGTATTACTCCGCTTTTACACCGGTTATCCCGCTTTTACACCGATGTTACTCCGTTTTTACACCGGTTACCCCGCCTTTACACCGATTTTACTCCGCTTTTACACCGGTTACCCCGATTTAACACCGGTGTAATTTTATTTTAACACCGGGCGGAGTTAAAATGAGTCCATTTTTAACACCGCTCTTTTTACAGTGTATAGTTATTTATACTAATTGTTGATATCCACAAGGTTACCAAATCAGCGGAATCAATTTTGGGAAAATTCGTTTTGTCAAATTCACTATTTAAACTCGGCCAACTCTGACAAAATTGGGCATGGTGGGGGGCAGAAGTGATCACCGCCTGATAGTAACATTGGCAATAGTTCTCCCAAACGCCGCAATGTCAGTATGGCGGTCAGGCCCATACTGCGTTGCCGTATCTTCAATGCTTCTGGCCGATAAACCTAGTCTAACGACATCTATATAGTTTTGGTGGTAATACGATAGTATACATTGACTGACACGCTAGAAATTATGGCGGGAAAAACTAGTAGCATTGTGCCCTCGGCATTGTAGTATGGGTCTCAGGGCCATGCTGTTTCGCCGTGCCTTCTGTGCATACGTGTGAGCAATACAATAGCCCCAGTACTATACAGTGGAGTAAATAACACCATACTTCTGGGACTCGTTACAATACTGTCTTGGAATATTTCACATAATATTTTAGTATCTGTCTAGAGACCATACCAGCATGGTGTTGAACACCATGCATTCCTACCGTGTATCCATGTATTTATTGTAATTACGTGAAGCATAATTCTATGTATATAACTTTTGCCATTTGGCTCTATGCTTTGGCATTTAAATTCAATAAATTTATAAAATATAACAAATAAATAAACAGTTAATTAATTGTTTCCAAAATTGTTTTCGATTTATTAATAAATTGAACAAAATAATTAGGCATTGATTTTTATAAAGACAAATTATCAGAATAATTGTGACTGCATGGCGCGAACTTTATTAACTTGACGGCGTTTAAATTTTGAACATTCATTCCATAAAATATCTCAGATAACTAGAGCCATCGAGTATAATACTCTAGTTTAATTGGTAACCCTCGCTGACGCTCGTGTTCTTAAGCTCCGAACTCGAGTATTATACTCGATTGCATTATTTATCTTACGAGATACTAATCTTACGTAATTTTTAGGTATTTAAATAATTCAACATTGTTCAGATCTTTACGCCAATAATTCGTTAATAACACTATCACTTGATCCTACATTCCTTTATAATAATACTTTTTAAAATTTTTTTTCTAAATTAATTTTTATTTTGAGATAAGAGTAGATCAAAAAAACACTTTAACAAGAAAAATCACCGTCAAGTTTTAATAATTCAGTTTTATTCATTTTTTTTAACTTCCCGCTAAGAAAATTGAAAATTTTCAAAAATTCAGGAAGTTATTGACTTCGGTCCGATTTGCAAAAACCGAATTTCTATCAGATTGTGACGTTTTAAGGTTCTAGGAAGCTATCCTGACTAATTTCACGATGATGTCCGAGTGTATGTATGTGTGTACGTACGTACGCATGTATGTATGTAAATATTCATAACTCTTGAACGGATGAACCGATTTTGATCTTTGAGGTGTCATTCGACGCGGCTTGTTAATATCTTGGAGCTGTAAAAATGTAAGCTTAATCGGTAGGGTGCGTTCGGAAATATTTCAAAAATAAAATTTTTTCAAAAATGTTTTATTTGGATAACTTTCATTTGCTCGATGGATTGATTTCAAAATCTAATCAGCTCTAAAACTTTATAAGCCGCGTCGAATGCCACCAAAAAATCAAAATCGGTTCATTTGTCCAAGAGAAACCGTTGACGAAAGAATTCCAAAAATTTTTTTGTGGTTTTTTCGAAATTTCTCAAAAATGACTGGATAAATCAACGTCAAAATTTGATCAGCTTCAGAACTTGATAAAACACGTCGATTGCCACCCAACCGTCTTAATCGATCAATTCGTTTACGAGATATCGTTGATTAAAAAAATACTGAAAAACGTTTTTTTTCTGATATCTACAAAAAAATTGAATCAATGTTTAGGTTTCCACTATATTTAAATGGTGTATTACCGTACGATGGACAGTGTGGCTCAATAAGTAATAGATCCAATTGAATGGAATATAGTATAGTGCCGGATAGCTCAACTGGTAGCTCAACTCGGCGCAATACCGAATTGGTCTGGGTTCGATTCCCAGTTCGGACTATCTATACAGGCCTATCTATATTTTTCTCAATTTATCTATAAATTGTCTTATTGAGAAGGTTTGCATGTTTAGGTTTCCACTATATTTAAATGGTGGGAGCTCAAGGAGCTCGAAAACAGCGGGAAGTTTTGGGGCTGGCCCGCAGGGTCAATCGATAGACCGATTTTTTTTTTTCGAAGGTATATATGATGGTCACTTTATATGTTTCAATAAAAGAATGTAGTAACGGGTTTTAAAATTTTCTATAATATATTTTGTCATCCATCACCAATGTATGAAATCGTCCATTAAAAAGTTTTTAATTTTTTAACAGCTTTCGAACCGCTAATAATTTACAACGGTCGTTTTATGCTTCCTCTACTTTTTTATTGATTTTAGCGTTTATTAAGGATGTTGTCATGATTAAATTTTGGGATTAATTTGTTATTTAATATTCGAGTTACTCTAAAAATTTAATTTGATTGAAAAATAAAATCCATATTTGTGGCAAATATTTCATATAAATAAGGATCAAACTACTGATTCTTTTACAAGAATTTAACTGTATAATTATTTTTTTGTATCAATCATAAGCAACCAAATAAATAACAATTAAAGTTCATCGTAAATTTTTTTTTAATTTATCGAATTTTCGCAACAAGCTCCACGGAGAATATTTCGTTGGTTAAAAGATCGCAAAATTCGGTAAAAATATTATGAGTAAAATTGTTCGTGAAAATTTATGATAGATTTTTTTATAAACTTGACAGTCGATACAATCGATTGAAAAATTTTTTTTTTTAATATAGTTACTTCAAATATTTGAATAGTCATTTTTACAATACGCAATGATGTGATTAATTCTCTAAATGTGTTCAAAGATACATTATGTAATTCATGCCTCATAAAATTTCATATAAATGCACAATCTTTTCTGATTGGTCAAAAGTATGACTAAACAAATCAAATCATTCATTTGTATATTAAACCACTGAATTTGAGCGAAATAGGTGAAATATATCCCCACTCAATAATTTAAGCTAATATCTCATCTATCATCTTTCTCTCTTTTGATGTCACTTTGAATTTAACTATCTTATTAATGTGATCAAAATCTCTAGACTGCATATGCGCATTTAATTAATCAGCCCACGCATATGTAGATCAATGCAACGTCAGCAGAATTTTATAAACTTATTTATCTCTAATTTATACCCTTATTATATCTCTCTATTCATTGATTCGACATATATATAACTCCAATAGCAAAGATGACTTTTTTTTTCATTGAGTATTTTTAAGTGAATAGTATTAAACAAAGTATCCAATTTTATGAAGCATAAATCTTTTTTAGTAATAATAATAAAGTAAACTATTTTTATAACTCCGACTGTTCATACATTTTGAAAGAATATAAGTCAATGAATCGAATTCATTCAGAAAAGAGTATTCTTTCATCTCCTGGACTCGAACCTACGTACTTCGAGTTGACAAAGATGCACTTTCATTTACCCTAAGCAGTGCTACCTTGGTGGATCTTAAAGAACCACGCTATCCATCTTACAGCCTGAAGTAAATTAATATTAATATATTTTGAAAGAATATATTTCAATGAATCGAATTTTGATTGTAAACATTTATCAGCGTTTTTCTTTGTGCAATCAGTACATAAACAATGGTATACATCTGGTAACATCGAGTATAATACCGATTCCACATGATGTATAAGATACTATTATTATACTATCACAATAGATGTGTTTGAAAATATTTTTTCGATACTTAGAATAGAGTATTAAATGCTCAAAAATCCAGCAGTGATCACAAATGGTACTTCTACTCTATCTTGACCAAAAAATTTTTATAGTTCAAAATAGCTCAAGAATATTAATGGTTTATTTACGACGAAAGATAGAACTTCTTTTTATAAATTAACTCTTTTGATAAATTTATGTAAGAAAATATTGCAACGGCCTGAAAAACTTTGATCACAATAATTAAAAGGGAAAATAATTATTTTTACAAATTATTAACTCATAAATCTGAAAAATATACTTATTTATCACGATTGCTCAATTTTTATTCATCGACCTGTCAAGTACCAGAACAAATAGAAAAAAAAAGGAAATCATATTCAAATAAAAAATCCACTGTGACTATTTGTCACTGTAATTTTCCGCGAAATTCAACTCAGAAATCTTTCATTCTATCCGTCCATGAAGAATTAAGTGCTACCAATGACACCGTATAATCTAGAAATGAATCACTGGATAAAAGTTATATTTCACATAAATCTAATCTCGTTGATTCAGAAGAATAGAAATTTGCCGATCAAAGATCCAATTGTGTATGTGGTGGAAGTTCAGGTGACTTGGGATAATGACGAATATTTTTTGACTCGACGTATAATAATATAGGAATCATTTCTATGAAGTATGGGAATAATATTTATATACATTATAGAAATGGACCCCATAATTCATCGGAATCGACGTTCTGATAATGTATAGATACTAGGATATTGCGGGTACTTTGACCAAATGAAAATCAGCAAATACTAAATCCTCTACTAACAAATTGATTATCATCAGAAATTGTGTCGTTTTCCGTGAGATTTTTATTCTGACACTGAAGAGTTATTTGATATAAAGCGAGCTTTTAAAAGATGTATTTTTGAGACAGTGTGACTTTTTTAGGTTGAAGGTACATTCGGAAGTGTCCAAACTTTGACTCTAGCTAAATAAACAATATAGCAAAAGCGTGAAAATATTAAAATTCTGAAAGTAAATTAATATTTTTTTTATCACTTCACTACAAAAATTGGACACGCTCACAAACTTACGAACAGATATTTGGGTTTGAACTTCAGCATTTCAAATTTTTTCATCAGGAAGTACAAAAAACAAAAAAAATTTTTTTTATAAATTTTAATACTCTCACGCCATCGCTATATGTCGTCAAAGCTAAAGCGTTTCCAAATGCACTCTAAACCCTGATTAAGAAAGCTGATTTGAATTTATTTGAACTTAAGTCATTATAATTAATTTCAAATCATCTCTCAGGGGAAAATAAATTGAAAGCGCTCTTTCAATTTGCTAGCCTACTTAATTTGCAACATTTTGTTGGATGGTTATCAACTTTCTCAGACAAATTACAACAAATTACATGCACATTTCGCATTAATAATAAAACTATGATGAACTATCCCAAATATTTACTTCAAAGGTTATTAGCATCCCTGTAACAAAAGTAACGAATCCATTTAATTATTCAGAAAAAAAACCAAAATAATTAAGGTAGTTGTCGTGCTACCTGTAGTGTGCTATTTCCCACTCTCTTTTGCTATTGTTTGCTCTTTCACTCCATATCGCTGACTCACTCTAGCTCATTTCGAAATTAAGAGACAGATACCTTTGAATATTCATAACTTTGTTATTAATCGGTGATAGAGTTATTTTTTTTTGTTCAATTTATAATTGTTTTTCCTACAATCTATAGTTTTTTGAGATTTTACCGATAGCTATTTGAAATATACGTCAAAAAGTAACTTTTTCAGTTTAATCCGACCTTCTACATATTAATTATGTGCACTGTTATCATCAATAGGTCGCATCACAATTGGTAAAAAATTCTGATTTTTTATAGTTGCGTTCAGGGCATCTAGGTATCTTAATATTATATTTTAATTTTATGAAATTTTACAGATGAGGTCTATAGCATGACAACTACCTTAACATATAAGTCATAATTAAAATCAACTTTTGGCAACTATAGTTCATTAGTCTAGATCTAAACCCACATTATAATAGCTACCCTCGCAGATTTGAATCACGGTGAAAATACCATGGAAGTGTAAACACCGTGGATTCATCGTAGTTACACGGTGGGTTTGTTCCATTCCACCACCGGTTATACACAATGTATCCACTGTGATTACGCGGTGTATCCACCGTGATTCCACGGTAGCTTTGTGCTATTTCACCACCGTGGTTCCACGGTGTATCCACCGCGTAATCACAGTGGAAACACCGTGTATACACGGTGGTAAAGCACCGTGGAATCACGGTGGATACACCGCGTAACCGCAGTGGTAAAATGGAACAAGCCCACCGTGTTTCCACCGTGATTAAAATTTGCGAGGGTATTAAAAAACAATTATAATCATAATCACCATTTTTCTGATAATGTTCTTTCTTTGTATCAATAATTATTTCGATTTTTCTTACGAAACTAAAATTTTTTCTCAATAAAAAAAAATTTACCGTTGAAAGATACAAATAATAATGTCAAATATATTTATTTACGAAGGAATAGTTCAAGTGATGCAAACACAGATTGATTTTTATCTGCGGTTATTGAACAAGAATGTAAATAGATATTACGGTTCGAATAAACCTTTGACAACTTTTCATATTCAGTAAATACATACATATCTCTTTATTTATCTTATAAAGATGATAATATGTAACATTATGTTATGTAATATAGTAACTCTTGATTCATATAAAGAAGTACGTATAGACCGAATAAGCATCAGTAAATGTATAATGAAAAGATTGTAGCGAGGGCAGAAGCTGGTGGCACACGCTTTGCTGGGACAACATAATTCAATTTGACGTCGATTCAACCCTACTCTCTATTATTACTTTCAAGCTTTTTCCTCACTCTTTATTTTATGTACATATAACTGTCTTTCTTTTCTTTCCTATCCTTTTCGTTCTTTTATATTCAGCTTCATACTTTTTTTTTTTTTACCACAGCTATACAGCAGATGCAAGATGATACGATAATAAAATAAATTAAACATAATTATATTCTCTTGCGTTTATATTCATTTATTGTGCTTTAATTTAATTTGAAACAAATAATTTTAATTTACGATCAATACTTGAATTTTTTTTCTACGGAAATTTGCACACAGAAAAAATAAAATCTCGACTAAAGGAAATATTCTTGATTCAAAAATTTTTATTTTAAAACTTCAATTTTCGGGTAAAGAAGAAATCTACTCTGGCCAAGACGAATTCTCTTGACTCACGAAAATGTTGACTTGGTTCCCCAAAGCGTTTGTCTTCCAAAATATTTTCTTGACTCAAGTCATATTTTAAATTTAATAGCTGCCGCGCTTATTTCAACTAATTTTTTCCAAAAAACTATTTTGTACAAAATTGACCGACAAATTTTTCAACGTCATTTCGCATCTAAATAGAAGTGAAGAAAAGTTTTCTTCACGATTTTCTTGAATAAACAAATTGATCGTTATGTTGAGTGATATAATTTCCAGTTAACTTACAATTACAAGTGCTAGCACACTTACTATTGTCTAGGAACTTATTTTATAAGAAATCGGCCGAAAAGTTAGCCAAATCATTTTTGACGTCAACTGTCAGTCAATTTTTCGTGATCTGAGTGAACATAAAAATGACGGTCATTTTCTATCTCTACTTGGCACATGTGCACTCATTATTTGAACGATTATCCTGATTCAGTTCGAAAATGTGCTAAATCGGTCTCTTAGTTTAGAAATGATCATGTGAAATTTCAAAAATAACGAATTATGTTACTCCCATAACTTTTTGTTCAAGCAAACGTTCAACGGACACTGTTAAAATATCAAAAGTAAAAAAAAAGCTATATTTCACTTTTTGTTTTGCAATAAATGTTCAATTTAATGAAGGTTCATAATTACTTAATCAGGTTTTGTGCACAAAGTGCACTCAGAGAAAAAAGATCTCTAACATGTTATAGTAAAAACGCCATAATATTATTTTTTAAAGTTTTTGATGGATATAATTACGAAATTTTATACCCTTATTGTTTGGATGACTATCTTGATGAAGTTGAAAAATTACACAAATCGGTTGAACATTTGAGAATTGACGGCAATTTGAAATTATCAAGCTAACGAAAAACATTACACTGAGAAAAAAAGTGTGCTGTGAACTAGATTCGGTTCTCATCAGCCGCTGTTGGCTTAACGACGCTAAATTTTGAGTGAAAGACGTCTCGTTTGAGCGAATTGGCGGTAATTGGCAGGACATATTTTTTTTCTCAGTATACTTATATGGCTTCTTTCTCAAATAACTTCTGAATAGAAAGACCTTGCTCATTTTTGTCAAAAGTAACTTTATTCTAATGAAGTAAGCTTCAATTTTCTACTTTAATGTTTTGTTTAATAATCATTTTTATTAACTTTATTGGGATTTCTGATTATTTTAGTGAAAAACCTACTTACATTCCCACCGCCGGATAGCAAAACTAATTTTTTTTATAACAAAATTGATAAAAATATAAAAACTTTTTATTTTTGTAAGCAAATTAAAAAAAAAATTTAATGCATGATTGAAGTCTCAAGGATGATTTCAGCGAGCAAATATCGTTTTTCTTCATGTTTTTACACTATACTAGAGCTGTAGTATTACAGAGATGTTTAATAGCCCATAAAGTAGTGGATAATCGAAACACGCGAGGGTCTATGCGTATAAGGTCTATAAAAAGCGCTTACACATTTATTTTAAAGCCAATGCTAAATAATATTAACGCACGATATTGTTAAATAAATAGTGTTGTGTGAACAGAGAGAAAAATGTCGGGGATGTTGTATGTTGGTAATTTGACACAGCGAACAAGATAAGATCACAGTGGGTCTTTTTATTTTTTGTCTCATATTAATATTATTATTATAATACTTACTATACACTAGCACCCTTTTCAATTTTAACTTCTGCTAACGCCTAGTTCATTTTATCTCCGTCACTCCCTTTTGCTCTTTGATTTTTCTCTTTTCTACGTAGTCCTTAGCTAGAAGTACTGCCTACTCTGTAATCTCGTAAATCCAATTGCAACTAAGTGTTTGAAAGTGACGTGTTCGATGTTATAACCAAATCGTGATGAACGATCGCTTGAATAAATGGCGCTTAACTTTTTATCAGCTAGATCACTGTCCAGATTTACTATGTAAGAGGATTATTATACAGTCGTATATTTTTTTTATTATGTAGGACACAAATGTTAGATATTTAGGGACCATAAGAACCAATTATATTTATTAAATATCAATTATTCATGTATACAACATAATTTTTGTTATTTTTTTGAAAGATTTGTCATTAGCTTTCCGTTACACGCGCTTTCTCTAGTGTCTCACTCTTATTCACGCCAACTCTATTAGGTTGAGTAGTGTTGTGCGAAAAATCCCCGTATAGTGCGTGTAACGAAGGGTTAGAGTGTAAGACCTTTGGTAAATCTGCGAAAGTAGGATTTTATTTTTTAAAAAAAATTTCCTTGGATATTTTGGGTCATTTTTTTTTCAACGGCTTAGTTAATCCAATTTGATGAAAAATTTGTTGCAACATATCAATTTTTGACTTAGTTACTAAAACAGTAAAAGCTGGAAAAAATTTGCCGTAAAGTAAATTTGAAACCCTGACGAAGCATTTTTTAGTTATTAAATTCACTTCATTTTCCCTAAAAGCTTATTTCGCTGGCTTTTATTAATATTTTTTTGTTTATTACTTTTTTTTTATTATTAGATTTTTTTTGTAGAACTGTTTCCATTTTAGAAAACACTACATCAGAAAAAGTTACTTTATACTGAAATTATTAAAACTCAGTAAATGGAAAATGTACAAAGCTCACTTGCTGCTGCATTATCGTGCAGCTAAAAGTTTTATCTTTGAAATGCAGCTTAACAAAATTTAACTGTGACTCTTTCCTAATACAATGAAAAGTAGAGCGGCAACGTTAAAAAAATTAAGGATTTTTTTTTTTATACCTTTTTTTTCTTCTAAAACTCTGTCGGACGATACTTGACGCTGACATACTCAAGAGACCTGAAAGTGGTGGAGGTTCAAAATTATTTCAACTTCCCGCTACATAAATAGATGATTTTCGAACATCGAGTATTCATCAGATGTCGACGTTTGGAGGTTCTAGAAAGTTATTCTGACCATTTTCAGAATGATTCTGAGTGTCTGCATGTGTGTGTGTTAGGGTGATTCATTTCCGCGAAAGTTTTTTTTTTTTTTGAGTGCTCAAGCAAAATCTCAATCTACATCGAAAAAAAAAAATTCTCACCAAATATGAGCTCTTAATTCCAACGCTAAGTACTTGCTATTTGATTTTAAAGATTTCCCATTTAAAATACACGTAAATTAAATTACTTTTTTTTTAACTTTCTAATACTCAGCTGCGTTTCATGATATCAAGGCGGTTTTGGTCGCAAATTATAGGGCATTTGGTGTTCTTCAAAAGTGCCCATAGTTAATTAGTTGTAATTCCAGCTGTTTCACTTGTGTCCGTTGCGGAACTCATATTTCCTATGTGTGTGTGTGTGTGTGTGTGTGTGTGTGTGTGTGTGTGTGTGTGTGTCTATAACTTTTTAACTAATGAACCGATTTGGATGGTTAAGGCGGCAATCGAAAGAGCTTGTTAGCCATCAACTTTTCTGAAATTTTCAGATCATTCGATGACATAGACTCTGAAATAATTAAGAAATACGAAAATGAAATATATTTTTTTTTTCCCTATTAAGTTCGTCAATCAGCTTTAGAATTCAATAAAATGCATCGACTGCCACAAGATCCATCTCAATCGGTTAATACGTTCGAGAGATATCGTTGGAGAAAGAAATGATAAGAAACGTATTTTTTAGAATATCTTCGAAAAAATTGGATGGATCGATTTTAAATTCTAATCCAATCTAAAACTCACTAAACCGCACCGATTGCCGCAAGAACAATCTTAATTGGTGCATTTTAGATTTCCCAACATTTGTTTTTTTACTGAAGTAATAATTGGAGTATATTATATCAATTAACTGTATGAAAGTAACACCAAAATAAAATAATAATTAAGCTAAATTAATGAAATATTAGCCTACCAAATAAAAAAAAAATTGTTTCAACAGTTGATAAATATTTACTGTAAAAAATATATATCGATATAAACAAATCAACCCAAACTCCATAAATTATGGTTATTGTAAAGATGTAAAAAATCTTATAATTCTTTATCTAGTAACTTCTATCGAGTTACTTCATTTGAAAGCAGTATCTAAGCGATATTTAAGCATGTAATAATACTAATAGACTTTATCATGATAATCAAGTAAACATAAACTCCGAACTTGTCTATTTAATGAAAATTGTTTAAATCTAATTCTTCTTTACTATATAAGGAGTTAGGTACACATTGGCATCCACAATAATGTAAAATAATTCTGGTTTACTATAAAGATCTCGATCGTTACACTTTTCGCTGAGAATAATTTAACTAACTAGAGATCATTTCTCTACCACAGTTTTGAAACAGGTCAGTCTCAGTCATCTGAATATTGTGAATGATGGAAGGGGAAATCACCAATGCTAGGCAACAGCGGCAAGAGTAGTTCGGTGCTCGCCGCGAGATCGCGCTCAGCTGCATGCGTTGTCCTTGGTCAGAAACATATCTCAGAAATATTATATTCCAAAGCTAAATACTTTTTGTAGCATTATAATTTTATTTAGTATAAGAGTGTTACGTACACCTATCTGGTATACATAATCATACCTTAGGGGACACCACAACATTGTTGATGTTTAAACAACATTGAAATTTCAATGTCCCGATAATTGTTAATCATTCTTACTTTGAATTCGATACTTTAACACATTTAATAAATTAATTACATTATTATTATAATTACTATCATTTTCTGTCGATCTATCGTTTTCGATATATAATTAGAGTAATTGAATATAAACTTCGTGAATCACGTTGAGAAAGCAGTCAAGTCTTTATTAATGTATTAGTGTAATAATGTATTCATAATTTTTCGTTTCTATTCTTAATATTTGGTCTCTCGGTTTCAATTTGAAAATCTATTATGACTATTTTTGATATTTTTAGTAATTTTTGCACCTTACATTTGACAATATATATTTATTTAACTATTTATTATATAATATGTATGGATTAAATACATTATAATAAATACTCTAAATTATTCTGTTATGTAGAATCACTCACAAAAAAAATCCTTCATCCCCCTTGTACATTTTTAGGTTAGTTGGCTCCATGGTGTTAATGATGATCGAAAATTCGATTTTATAGTTATTTGTTTACAAATTTTAATGTCTCCCAAGAAATGGCCATTAAACTTGAAAATTAAAATCTATTGGCTTGTACAAATTTTTTGAAAACTGAATCAATTTAAATTTTATTAGACCGTTTTCTACACTTAAAAATGCTGAAGGGTATCAAATGAAAGAAATTTTGTCAAATAAAATAAATGTTTTGTAATAAATGGAATAAAATGACTACTGAAGAAATTCCTTCATTAATTGTTTATAGAAATAATAATCAGACAAAAATTTCGTCTGTAAAAAGTGCGTTAAGTATACATTTATCAGAGTGAAAATTTTTGAAATCAAAATATTCACCAAGTACCTAAGCGGCACATAAAAATGGACAATTTCTGTTCAATTTAAGTCATTTATTGATATTTGTTGATTTCTTATTTAATAAAATTGGATGAAAAGTTAAAATTTTTTTCTAGTGCTTAGGTATAATGTTTATATAATAAATAACAAATTTAATTTAATGATCATATAGATAAACTCAGCGAATCAGTAACAGCTTAAATAAGTCATAAATGAACATAATTCTGGCTTGCCAAGTAATTTGTGTAATTTTTAAATTAAATTTTTTTTTATATTATTTAAAAATAATACCTAAGCGTCAGAAAAAAATTTAACATTTTATTGCATACTTGGCGCACTTTTTTACAGATGAGATCTGTTTTCTACACGGAAAAAAAATTCACGGATTTTTTACGATTTAACTATCGTAATTTTCATTATATAGTATTGTAACGCTGGACTATAAGTTTTCAATAATAATTTTTACAATAGACTATCGTAATTTTTATTTTATAATTTATACTACTACCTGAAAGAAAAAATCAGATACTATAGAGTAAATTATACAATTTGCGTCAACATAAATTCTAATACAACTATCGTAAAATGAATGAGTCGGTAATGTAGAATTTCTTTAAATATAAAATAATAATTAGAAGTCAATGGAGTAAAATATATTTTCTTAAGAAAGTAGAACTTATAATTAATAGAAAAGAAAAATTTATCATTTGGAATTTTTTTTTTTTTTTAACAGTTAAATTAAGAAGGAAAATACAATCTCGAAATAAAAATAAAACATGTTGAAGTAGTAATAATAAAATATTTATTTAATATTTTTTCAAATATATTTTTTTGGTGTATATAAAATTTAGCATTAATTATTTTAACTTTATAAGTTATAATATTACATCAGATTCCAAAAGTATTATAATTTTTTCCTTTTGAATAAATAACTCATTTCTTTGTATTCAAAATACGCACATGTAGAAAATTTAAAAAAACCATAGGTGCAATTTTTTCGAATACTTTTTTTCTATAATTTATCATTTGTAAAAAAATCCAAAAATTATTAGGCGTCTGCTAACTTCAGTATCCATAAAGAAACTTTAAATGTCCATAATTTGAGGTTATTGTCGACAAATGAAGAATATCCTGTAACAAAATTAGGAGAATTGAATTTATTAGAAAAAATAAATTTTCATTCATTTAGAATCATTTATCCTATGACCACATAATACTACTAAATTGTTTATAAAAATAAACTTCATGTCCAGAGAAATAATTTTAAAACGAACGATATACCCACAGAATATTCAGTTTAATAAAAATTAAATAGTATAAATTATACTTACACTACCAAATTATTATATTCCAGAATCTATGTAGGTTTGTTATGAAGAAAGCACAGTTTTTTTTTTAAATTTCTTATTTACAATTGTCCGAAAAACGTCATGAAAAATAACCTCTATTTCTGCACTACACTGTGGATAAAGATGAACTGATTTATAAATATATATAGTTGAACCACAAATAATACAGACAAAGTAGATGTCATCATTTGTATATATATATATATATATATATACTCACACAAGCATCACATCATGGTATTGTGACATTTGTCTTTCATACGGAAACGCTTCAGATGGCATATACTATACCATGTCAAAAAATTTACAATTCAACTATCGTAATTTTTGTGACTTGTATTGTAAAAACATAGAGGCAGCACTGTAAATTAAGAGGAAGAATAAAAGAATAAATATTATAATTAAATCTCATTTTTTATTCTTTTACTATTTACGATAGTAACATTGTAATATTTCTTATTGAATTTTATACAACAAGCTCTTAATAAAATTACGATAGTGAATAGTAAAAAATCTTTTACAAACTGTAAATTTTCGTATCATATATTTGAAAGTTACAGATAATAAAAGTATAGTCCAGGATTACGATAGTAATATTGGAATTTTTCGTCGAATTTTTTTTCCGTGTAGCTGATCATATATTATTGTGTTTATTCTTTTAACTTCTTTATCAACATGAACACAGAAAAACATACTCGTTACAATCTCAGATAGTAGTCTGTACCATCTGTAAAAAACTACAATGAAGATGGCAGTCTCAGCTATTTATAATGCTGTGTTCGCTATCTAGATATTATTGAGTTCTATCTAAAAAGTAAGTAATGTAATCCAGATAGTAGTCACTGCAATGTAAATAACTGATGACTGCCATCTTCATTTTTTTTATCCAGGTAGTACTGATTACTATCGGGAGTAGTAACCAATAGTATTTATTGTTTGCCATGTAGGTAGCAGTGAATAAAAAGTTTAAATCCTATTCAGTATAAAAATATAAAATTTCAAATTTAAATAAAATTATTAATTAATGATTAATCGTATCGTTACATATATATTATTATAAATAGAATGAAATAAAATATAAAAATAAATTGCAAAAAAAAAGTTCCCACAGCAAATATAAAGGATTTAAAGTTGGTTGATATAATATTACAATTGCTGTCACAACACGAGCCACTTGATCTGACCGATTAAAAAGCCACCTCGGGCTGCTTTAAATAGTTCCTTTCAATTACTTGTTCTCTCTCTCTTGCTATTTATAAGAAAAAAAAAATCCTTTTTATATTGTTATGTCAGTGTCATGTGACATTTTTTTCGCCGTCACTTCATTTTACCTTTGTTTCCTTACATATTTTACTTCTATATATTCGTCGACCTAAATTTACTCAAGTGTCAGATAGCTAAACCAAAAAAAAAAAAAAAAAAATACTCGAATTGCTGCTGAGAAAGAAAACACCGAATTATGACTCTAACCAGATCCCATCGGAATTCAATCAGTTGAGCGGGTAAAATTGTATTCGATTCAATTTTATCACTGACACCACAGTGGCAATGAATAACTGAATCACTTTATTCCGATACATTGATTTTTTATTACATATTATATTTAATATACTCGAAATAATATTTACATCTGTACAAATTAATTAATCGGCTGCTATTTATATTTGTAAACAAAAAAAATAACAGTTTATTATTAAGTTTGTTATTTTAAATTTATGAATCAACGATGAATTTAAAAGATGAAATATTCAGAAAAGAAAATTTACTTTGAAAAAAAAAATTTGAAACATACTTGGAATAAGTTTTCAATGTAATGGCAAATCTTTAGGTTTGCGACACGTGTGCCCAGCATATGCTTCTACTACTACTTCTGTTACGTAACATACACATATCCTGGGTGTATTTGCATTTAGATAGAATTCCATATTTTTCATATGATGCGGCTAACCGGTATCCTATACTCATTCTCATTATTTTTCGCTCAACCAAAATTTAACCACTACGATTTTATTTCATTTATTACTATTTTAAGTATTAAAATTTAGTGTACTCCGCACGGTAAAAAAAATTGTGTTCAAATCAGCATAATCTGTGTGTTAAAAAGGTCTAGACAATAACAATATTTGTATTATTTTTTAACACAGACTATTTGTGTTGAATTGTAACTCAAAAATTGTATTAAAATTATCCAGCATAAAATTCGGGTAGTACGAGAAATAAATTCAACACTTCTTAAATGTCAGTGACGACACAAAAAAAAAATCTTAGTTTTTAAATTTTATTTTTGTACCATAGACATTCCGTAAATTTAGCACTCATTGGTGTAGTTTTCGAGTATTTGTTATGAAAACTAATGTATATATCTGAAACGTTTATTTGAGAAACCCCATAAGTCATGTTTTTTACGAAATTGGGTTTTTTGCATTTTTTGGTTCTTTAGATGTCCCTCCATAGAAATCAATCAAAATATGTATCAAATCAGCGTTTAAAAAAAAATTAACGGGGTGACAGCAATTTCATTTAATTGAGAAACCCCATAAGTCAATAACTCAAATAAACATATGCAGTTTTAGTTTACAGAAATGATTTTTTTTTTTTTATTTAAAATTCGCGTTTTTTTGGGAAATTAATTTCAAGTATTGTTTTATTGTTGACTGTTATATGACTAATTAAAATGTTTAATTAATTATAATTTTTTGTAATTTCTGAGTTTCAGAGTTCAAATACATATTTAATACTTCATTTTATCAGTGTAATAAATGATTTGAGTGGAAACATTTAAAAAAACAATGATTTTATAACTTTTTTTTCCGTTTGGTTGAGAAACCCCATAAGTTAATCAACTTTGAATAATTTTTTTTAGTAGTTTCAGTTATAAAATTGAATTTTTCTTATTTGAACCTTTTTCAGAGACGCTAACATTATTGTATTCAATTATTTATTTGTTATTTTAATGTCAAATTTTTCCAAAAAAATGTTTTTTGTGTTTCCTGAAAAATTTTGTTTTCTTGACTTATGGGGTTTCCTAAATAAACGATTCATCTAGTATAATTCCGTAGAAAAAATATTAAAATCTTCATGTCCTTAATTCAGAAATTTTAATTTATATATATTTTCATTAATAACGTAAACCATTGAGATGTGCATTTTTTGAATTTTTGAATTTTTTCAATTTCTATTGAGGGAAAAATAGACGATTATGATGCTGTATACAAAATGTAAATTAACGTAATTCAAAATTGAAGAAAAAGTGGATATTATGTATTGTATAATACACTTAAATGCATTAATTGAAAGGCAATTTGAATGGTGAGGTGAATATAATGACCGCAGTTGCTACTAGTGGTGTAGTATTACGATTAATGTCTGTTTCAATTGCAATTGGGGCATCGCAAGGTTTCTCAACTGACTGCAGATACTCACCCACTAATATCTATATATATATATTTGGACATCTATACATAACCACCAGCGCTTTGATATTGTTTTCAATAGAAACGTCAGGTATTAAATTGAATATATATTCACCATACCGACGATCTTGGCTTCATAACTAATTACACTTTTCCAATCTATATAATGTAATCATAATGTGTCTATTCACTTGATTCTGCATACTGTTTACGTTTATTACAGAGAATAGCATCATTGTGATATTGCTAATTAAAATAATTGCTATAAAATTTTCAAAATGATAAATAAATATAAGATATGATTGAGAGGTTTTAAATGAAATAAATAAACCATTTAAATATTTATGATAAGTTTTTTTTTATTTATTGTAGGCATAATAATTAATTAATATTTTTCTATAATAATAAGATTTTTTTTTTTACCATTTTTGCATTACAAATAGGTCACAGTAAAATTTATCTGACGGCCATTGGATATTTTAAATAATTACAATTATTATTGTTTGCTTAATTTATAATTCAATTAATAATATTTCAATGTATTTATTATCAATTATTACAGTTGTTACTATTATTATTCTTATTACTTATATTATAATTATTATTATTGTTATTATCATAATTATTTTTTCTTATACAATGTTTTAAATGTAAATAGTAGCATATACATTTCAATCTACATTTCGTTATATCGAATGCTTGTTTGCAGTACAATAATTATATTGGATTAAATGTTAAATCAATTCGTTACACATGTTTTTGTTTAAATTCACAATATGATTGTTTAAAGACAGTAAATATTATTAATCTGTAATTGTAACTTTATAAATATTTCTAGATCTTTTTTGTTTTTACAAATTATTTATATTATTATTTTTTATTTTTTATTTTTTAATGATAACAATAAATAATGGAAAAAATTCAGTTCTAAAAAATATAAAAATGTTGATTACTTCAAAAAGTTTATTTATATTTTAACTAATGAAAATCACTCAACTATGTTTTATTTAAATTTTTGCTGGCTTAATTTTTTGAGACTCTATCTCCAAGCAATGTTTTTTAAATTTCCATGAACGAAATTGGTTGGACCCATTAAGCGAGTTATCTGTTTATTTTTTTTTGTCGTTCGGAATTTTAGAAATTTCTATTGATTTAATAAGTATATGTATTTTATAAGTTAATATATAAGTTATCGATAAATATTATCGGTAACGACTTAAAATAATGAAAATGAGGACCAATATTAATTTAGAAAGGCTGCTATTTACCAATTTACTATACGTTTTATCTCTACACTGAAAGAAAAAGCTACAAAAATTATACACTGTCAAAAAAATAATTCGATCACAGTAACATCTTTTTGTTATATTAATCATCGAATTATCAGAAAATCGTTGATCGTTACCTTTGTAAGAAAAATCCGATCCAATAAGATTCCAGAAAAGTTCAATATGTAGAAGTTCTAAATTTAAAATAGATTAGAACTTCTCTCTAAAAATGAATTAGTGAAAATCATTATTTGGTAGTGAGTATTCTCTTATGGCTAGTGAAAATTATGCCACTATTTGAATAGTATCACACTTTTCTCTGATAAATAGTGAATAGTCATTTTTTTCACTGTTTCGAATTTAAGAGAGTTAAAGTTGAACTTTCAGGATTTTAATAGTTGAAAATATAGCTCATTTGAAACCTTATGTGGAAGAATTTTGAGTCGAATGAGAACATTTTTAAAAAATAATTCTAAAAACATACATTGACTACTCTCTGAAACTGAATTAGTGTATATTCACTAATTGTTAGTGAATTCAGTTTATTTACTTTTAGAGAGTACATTTTTCCCATCAAATATAGAGATTTTTTAACTAATCGAAGAAAAAATATTGTAAAAATACATTTTGAGAATAATGTCTTAGCAACGTACTCACCTAGCTTAAAATTCATCGACGAAAAGTTCTAAATCACCCATATTTCTTACTATTAAAATCCTTAAAGTTCCAAAAAAGTTCAATTTACAATTCTAATCCGTCTTAACTTCAGAAGTCTGCTAAATGTCTAACTTTTTTGGAACCTTTTTGCAACAAATTTTATTTACATAGGTAATTTAGCAATATTTTCATTAATAAGATAGTGAAATTAACGATTTAAATAATTGATGTTTCGTTAAAATTGCCAATAATCTTGCGAAATATAATTTGTATATTCTTAATTTATTCACAGATAGAAATCAAGTAAACGATAAAAAATGTAATTTTAAAAAAATCCGTTTAGGATCAACAAATTGCAGATTGTTCTTTTTTAAGAGTAGATAGTATAACTTTTCGATATTTAAATTTAAAATTTATTAAGCACACTTTAAAACCACGTGTGTAGTCGTAATTAACACCCCGGGTCAAAAAACAACTTGATTTTGATTTTTTTGACCTATTTAACTTGCTTTTGACTGCTGTTATTTTTTTGACTTGAATTTGATTTAGTGGTTGACGACTTGTTTTCGACGGCGCTTACTTATTTTAACTTTAATATGATTTTTTTAACTCAAAAATTTACGTCAAATTCAAGTCAAGTTTGACTTGGATTTGACTTAAAAATTCAAGTTAACTCACATTAAAGTCATGTTGACTTGGATTCGATTCAACTGACTTAAATTTAAGTTAACTAAGTCAAATCTAAGACAACGTAACTTTAGTTTGACTTGGTTGACATAAATCGGTACCTACTCAGTAAGACAACTTAGCCAAAAGCAAGTTAAAACCAAATGTGTTTGTATATCTTGAAATGTGTTTTTCATTTATTAAAAAAAGATCTTAAACTTGACTTGTTTTCGTCTTGCTAGACTTGCTTTATTTCTAAGTTTTAAAATTACGCCAGAATCAAGTTATTCTTTTGACCAAGGACACTTTCCAAATAACATTAAAACGTCATAAGCAAATTATCGATAACTAACACACCGTAAAATGTTTTTCAAATGACCACAACGAACTATAGTTCTGCTTATGGCCTTAGACATGAAACGCATTTAATGTGTGTTTAAATAATACAGTTGTAACACACATAATTTTAGCGTGTACGTAATTAATATTGATTAAAGAAGAGCCATAATTTATGTATGAAATATATTTTCATATTCAGTAAATTTCGGTTAAATATTGTTATAGTTCATGAATTGATTTATTAGTTAGGAAAGGTAATCTAGGTCTTACGTTATGTGAATAGATGGTTACCACGAAAATACGCATTGTTATATTAACGATATCGATTTCTATCATAGCTACCAATATAAATCGTTTAAAACAGAAATTTCAAGTATGAGAACCAAATACCAATATTACAGTTAAATTAACAAGAATACTATATGAAATTGAATATAGTTGTTACAACAATCTAGTATTTTTTAATCTAGTGACAAGTTTTATCTTCATAAGTGTCTATTATTAATAATTCGAATTTCCGAATTATTTGATTCGAATTTCGAGTCAAGTAGCAATGTTTGATTCGAATACTGTTTACGCACCCCGTAGTCTTTTTCAATGTTATTTGAATGTTGAAGAAAACTTATTTTTTATTCAATTTCATTCAATAATAGAGACTTTGAACTATAGAATAATTGATTTTAAATTTTGATCATCTATTTAATAAGTACAACAAGGAAAATTCCATTTATTTCATCGAGTATGTAACCAATTTTCAATTCAATTTAGATAATTCATAGGTAAAGATTGGAAACCTTAAATGGAGGGTCATAAGCGTTTTCTAAAAACTTAATAGAGGTTCGTATTTTCAAAAATTTTGATTTGTTTCAGAGAAAATCCGTTTTGAAATTCGCAGGTGCTCTGCGAGTCCAATAACGATAATTCCGTTCCCGAGTCAAAAAAAGATAACTTAAATATGACTTTTTTAATTTAAATGGATATGAAGCAGGCCAAGTTGGTTACAAGCAAGTCAAAAATAATGAAAAACACACTTGATTTTGACTTGCTTTTGACTAACTTCACCTACTGAGTATCCATTTAAGTCAAAAAAGTCAAATTTAATTTATTTTTTTGACTCGAGTTCGCTTCTCTGTGAGAAAGAGCTCGGGTACTGTTTCATCTTAAGAAGGGCTTACTCGTAAAGTAAAAACGGAGGCTTTGCGCAAATTTTTCTCGCAAACGAATGGGAACTTTGAATAAATAAGACCGAGGATCGTTACATTATAGAGTAGTGTTTCGAATCTTGGTATCTGTCTTATAACAAGAAATTTCATTTGGAAGAAAAACTCAAACAAAATTATCGGCAAACGTTTTTTAAAACATTTTCGAGCTCAAGTTTTAACGCGAATTCGTAAAATATAATTCATAGTCAATATTTGAACTGTAGCGATAAAAATCGATTATCACAATATAAAAATTATATTTTACTTTTTTTATTATTCTATTTGAAGCAGATTGTTAATTAATACTGGCCCTGACTCTCATTAACTTTTATTAATATTTTATCATCGACATGAAAATTTAATTATTTACCATCGATAATTTTATTTATTTTTAAATTTAAAATTTACTAATTTTATTATGTTCGTTAAACAAAATTGAATGAGCTTTTGTAAATAATATTTATGAATATTTCATAAATTTAATTGCAAATAAAAAAATATAAAAATTAAAAAAAATAATTTATCAGTTCAATTATAAAATTTAAGAGATCATCCATTATTATTATAAATTGTTAATAACTTTTATATACTTTTATATATTTTATTTGATATTAATAATCTACTTAATAAATGATATAATAAAAAATTCGTTTATAATTGCACGCGTCAAGACGACATTTGATCAATGAATTAATAAACGAACAAACGAGTGTGAAACATTTTAATTAAATATGTCAGCTCGTCGCGTGCATTATGATTAAAGCCCGGACCATAATTACTTGCGAGGCCCGTTAATATTTCACGAATCGTGTTTACGGTCAACGGGCCTACACTATTATTATTATTATTATTATTATTATTATTATTATTATTACTATTATTATTATTGCTATTATTATTATTATTATTATTATTATTATTATTATTATTATTATTATTATTATTATTATTATTATTATTATTATTATTACTATTTATTTTATATATAACTTTAAACATCGGAGATAAGTTTTGTTATTTATTAATATTATTAATACTATTAAAAAATAGAAAGCGAATATCTGAAAAATTTCATAGATCTCAACACTTTATATATTTCTTTGTTATTTAATTATTAGTGATAATAATGTTTTTTTTTATTTATTTAATATTTATGACAAATTTGACGAAATTGTCAAAAAAAAAAATCAGACAAAATCACGACCTGAAATTGTCTAGTTTTTTACTTGAATAATTTTTGTATAAAAATAATTAAATTTTTTCATTCGCGGAAGTCAACGATAATACTAACAATGCAATTAAATAATTAATTATACTATGAACTTTAGTTTTTCTTTCTTCATTATATTTTTGTCACAAATTTTTTTCGTTAAATTCCGAAAGTTCTTATGCTAATTAAACTATGGGAAAAAATAACAGTAGTAAAATTTTATCTTGATATATTTATTATTTTTCTCTCTTCCTTATTTAATTTAGTTCACTTAATGGCATTAGCACCGTTTATTTTTTTAGTCATCACTCATGACAATTTCATTTAGTCTCTCGAACGTCTGCAGTGAATCCAGTCATTTTTTAAATATTTTAATTCAATTAACTTAGATTAGAAATAAATAAATTTTATTCGTTTGTTTATTTAAAATTATTTTTAACTTTTTATTTAAATAATAAAAATTAAATTAATCATTTAAATTTTCATTAAATAAATTTTCTAAAATGTGAAATTATTTTCTTTTAAATCACAGGATTTTGTATAAAAATAAAACTAGTTTTGAAGACAAGGAACTTTTTTTTTTACATTACTGCTTGTAGTATTACATGTCTTTCGATATATATATATATATATATATATATATATATGTATGTATATATATATTGATTGAAGGATAAGCAGACAAACGCCCACGATCATCGAGAATTTAGAATAAACTCAGAGAGAATATTTAGAAGTATAGTAGTCTATATTTTTTTTATCTTTTGAACAATTTTTTTTCTTTTTTATTGAATATACCGACACTGTGCGGGTTCTCATGAGCAGCTTATCGGGATTCTCATTTCATTTACTATAAAATAGTAACAGAGGTACACTTTTATATTGAAGATACTTTTATTTCGCGTCGTGTTAAGTCTTACTGAGAATTAAATTGAGCCGTTTGTAATAGGAAATAAATCTCAAGAGATTGTTGAAAAAAATCTATTTTTTTTTTATAAAATAGTAATTTAAAAACAATAAAAAAATCGATAGTCGATATGCATTTTAATTATACAGCTATATTATTTTACTGAGAAAAAAATAAATAGCATATTGTGAGGTAAGGGATGCAAAGAGACTATTTTAAATGAGGAGGGTTGACTCTCATCACACGAAGTTTAAAATCGTTTTCTGTCCCATACCAAACATTTTATTTTTCATATCATCTGGATTGAAGTTTCGAGTTTAAAATATTTTCTGCTAGTCAAAATGAGATAATTCAAGACCAATAGAAATCTAACAACTGTCATCTTCGATGGATACAATGAAGTTTGTCAAAAAATAAATGAATTTCTGACAAGCTAAAATCACCCGTGGTAAAAAAAATTTTTTTTTTTAAATTCGACTTGTAGAATTTATAGTTGAATTTTTCTCAAACTCTCAGGATTTTTTAATAATAAAATGTATAGTTGATTTTAAATTTTATGTAGGCAAATATCGAGACATAAGAACGTTTTTAAAACAGTATTTCAAAAACGTATTTTGCATGACTCATGATGCGAAGCATCAGAGTGTGCTTTACGATCGAAAAATTTTTACTAAATTTTTTTCCAGTTAGTATAGAGATTTTCCTCAGGATTATTGAACTTTTCTCAAACTACAGAAAAACGTAGCAAAAATACGTTTCGAAAAAATTACCATCACGCTTGAAATTCACCCACGCAAAGTTCTACATTACTCATATTGTTTACTATTTAAATCCTTATTGTTCGAAAAAAGTACAACTTCAAGTTCCAATCTGTCTCAAATTTATAAGTTCTACCTAACGAACTTTTTTGGAATTTTTTTTGACACGGGAAAGTCAAAACCTAGTGCAGCGAATGGAAATAAGGCGTTTGTTTATCCTCACACGGAGAAAAATGAGGATGAAAATTCTAACAATTTTTATTATGCTGTCACCCAAATTTGAAGCAAGCTAATGAGACTCAAATAAATTGTAATGTTATATACTATAACTATTATTATGCTCTTGGAATTTATCGATAAGTTTCAATAAAAATTATTCTTACCCATTGTAATAATTATAGTGTATCATAACAATTTTTTGGAGACTCATGGGCCTATTTCAAGTTTCCTCGGTTACATAATAAAAGTTGTTAGATTTGTTTTCCTTGTTTTTCTTAGTGCAGTCATGAAAACAGTACATCACACATTAACTGAGGAAAGTAGGACACTATCGTGCGGTTATAATATATAGACAAGACGCGAGTTGCGATGTCCCAGTTTCTTTTTTTGGAGTGTAATATACTATTTCGTCTTGCTAATTTCCATTGGTCTGAAATTTGCTTGTTTGGACTAACTAAACAGGCATATTTTTAATTATTTATTCAGAAACATTTAAAGACTTTATTCTCAGTCTCTCATTCCGAGACTCTAAAACAGTATCTCACTCAAAGACTTTAATAAGCTTAAAACAATCTTCTGTAGTCTCTCGTTCTGAGATTTGTAGACATCGAGTCACTATTATACAGAAAAAAAAAAAAAAAAAATAGGCGCAGCAACAGGACACATCCTGTGCGAACAACAGGATTTCTTCTGTGGAATCAATAGGACAAGGATCGAGTTTCATGTACCAATTGCACACCTTAAGCATGAAAGCGCTGAGGGTGCTTTATGATCGATCTTTTTTTTCTTAGTATAGTAAAATTTCAAAGTGGGAAAAAAAATTCAAATTCTGGATGTATCCTGTTGCTGTAATATGGAAATCTTGTTGCTCCCACAGAACTGCATCCTGTTGCAGCACCTAATTTTTTTCCGTGTAGGGGTGTGCAAATAATTCGGAACTCCGAATTATTCGTAAATTTTAGAATCATTTGTAAGTTTTTGAATTATTCATCAAAAATTTCCTTTTGAATTACTTAAAATTGTAATATTTCTAACAATTATTCAAATTTTCGTCAAAAATAAATAGAGTTTAGATACGAATTTCATACGAAATAATTACTTTTGGTTACTTTAAAACTAAGCTCTCCATTAAATGAAAATTGAATATTTGAAAGCTGATCAGAATTTTCTCGATTCAAATCGAATAATTTGAAAGATCACAAATAATTCGACAATAATAATAATAATAATAATTATAATAATTCGAATATTTCAAAAAGTTTCAAATTATTTGAAAAGCTATGAATAATTTAAAAATTTGAATTATTCGGTTCAAATTTCGAATCAGTCGAATATTATGCTCGATGGAAACACGATTTGCACACTCCTAGTCTCGACGAGTCTCTGTGGGTGGCACTACAGAGATTCCGAAAGACCACAACAAGTTTCTCATTTAGAGACTCCAAGAGACTCTCAGAGACTAGCTCAGATTCAAATTTTTCGTCTCGAAATTGTAATATGTAAAATGTTTCAATGCAGATAATATGAAAAAAGTTATGTTAATTAAAATTTTAATAAATTTGATTCATTAATTGAAAAAAAAAGTACAAGATAAATAATCGTTATTTTTTAAATTTTAAATTGAAAAATATTAACTTGATAACTCAATCAGTACATTTAGGTATGAATTAGTACAATTTGTATCCTAAACGCAGGATAACATGTAAGATATTTTGGTCAGGTCCCTACGAGATGAAAGAGTGTTACTTTTATTGTACATCAATGTTTCCTTACTTTATTTTTAAATATTTTTTTTTTTTTTTTTTTTTTTCATTGTTTGATAATTATTTATTGGTTAAATATTATATATTTATATTTTTTATTGTGTGACCTCCTCCGACTTAATGAAACTTAATAAAATATTTCCGACATATTTATAATTTTAGTTACTTGATTTAAATATACATATTTTATTTATTTTAATGAATTATTTAAATTTAAAGACGATGATTTACGTTTAATTGACTCTTTTACTTTGATAACACATTTGGACGTTACATTAGGGTTTTTTATTTTCATGTTGTTTTTTTATACAGCTAAAAAAATTGAGTAAATAATAAAAATAGGTTTTGCTAAAATTAATATTCGTTGCTTTTTTATTATTAAATTTTTTTCGTCATTTATTCTTACACTCCCCTGGCATTAATTTTTCTCTGTTGTTTAAAAAATGAAATAATGAATAATTTATAATTATATTGAATATTTATCAAAATTATTCAACTATAATAATTTTGAGAAATGAACTTTTTTTAAAAAATTACCCCGTAATGTATCAACTGATTACGCTTGATTATAATATTTATATTAGAGACGCTCATAAAAATGGTAAATTATTTTAAAATCGTGACGTCTAGGGTTAAAATAGAGGGAATTTTTTGAAAAATATTTCAGATGCAGGTCAGTAATGCCATCTTTTAAAAAAGAAACGTTACTCGACTAAAGTGAGGATTTTAAGGCTGGGTCGTACTAACCAAATTTTTGAATTTTACTTTTCTTTCAATTAATTAATCATTAACAGGGGTTCGCATTTTTCTCTCTATTACACTCAAGTCCACGAACGGTACTATCTTTGTTGCACTTGTACAGTAAATAGAAACTTTGGCCGAGTGTTTCTCTTAAACAAATGAATAATATGAAACAATTAAAGCGCACTTCGCTAGATTAGACAGTAATGCATCAAAGTGCGGTCTGTGTTTTGGATTGAGAGATTTTGTTTCCGAAAAAAACCCAGCCGAAAATATCTGATAACCCCTGTTAACAAAATTACATGTTCACGACGTAAGTAGGAAATTAAAATTCGAAAATTCGATTAGTATTGCCCACTCTCGAACTTCCCTCCAAAATTCGAGTTGCTAGGCAATAGTTGCTATAAAAAATGGTTTTTTGTTTGACGTCGATTTGACTGCAAAACTTGGATTTTAGAATTTTTTTGTCAGATTGACATAACACCGCGAGGCAGTTTGGTATCAATCTATTGTCGCAAGTGGACGTCAGTAAGGCGGCGAAATTATAAAGCAAAAAGTTGCTGTCAACTGGCATTCTAGTAGACAAACTTTTAATGATTTTTTTTATCATTATCAAAAGTAATCTATCACCAGTAGATGGCGTAATAATATATATACATACCTGCAAGTGTAAGATTGAATGCGAGACAGCAAATTTTTCTTTCCAGTTTTTGCTCGCCATCGGACGTCAATTTACGCTTCCAAATTAACGCCAAACTACTCCGCATTTTGACATCAGTTTGCTACCAAGTGGCTATTGAAGTTTCAGAGAAATTAATTTAAATGTTGGCAGGTTTACCAAAGCTGTTTTCTGTAGACATATTACGGGGTAATTCCTAAGCATTTGTTACAAAAATCTTTATATATATTTGGTGCGAATTAGTATAAGACGCCTGATGGTTCATATATCAACATCACTCTCGCGTCTTATACTCATTCGTACTAGATATAAAAAATACCATTATATGATACAATTATTCATCATTTTTGTCTGTTATGTAATATCTCGCATTACTAATTCCAACAGGGCTTACATTTTTATGCACCCTTTTGGCTTCAAGGAATCTCCTAGAGCCAAAAGGGTGTATCATTTGTGTTTCATTACAAATCGTTTTGGAGATTTATTTCAAAATTAAAAAAAAAATTTTGAAAGCCAAAATGGCATAAAATTTTTTTTTTTAACCCTTCGTTGGTCGCGCTTCACTGCCCGCTTTTGTTGGTCGCGTCACGGGGAATCGCCGTAATGTTAATTTTCTTACAGCGTTGCCAAATCTATTGACAATTTATGAAAGCCATACTAGCTTTCTACATTTCGGTTCCGTATATGTGGCAACGTTGAGAATAAAAGTTCACTGTCTAATTTGGTCGCGCTCACGGGGAATCGCCTCGATTCGACGTTCATTCGACATTTATTATTCAATATATAATTAATATGAATAATTATGACTTTAGAAACTCTTTTAATGTATGTTAAACAGATCAAAGAAGGAGTAGCTGAATTGTTGAAAGCTAAAAAAAATTATTTTTTTTTATATTACAAAATAAAGAAAAAAAGCGAGGAATTGCTCATAGCGCGACCAACGAAGGGTTAATAGCTCTAAAATAAGTCTACCGATTGCTAATGAAAATAAAATCATACGCCCTTTTGGCTTTAGAAAGCTCTCTAAAGCCAAAAAGGCGAATAAAAATGTAAGTCATTTTGGAATTAGTAACTCCATATATTCGTGTTGATACCAAGACAGACTTATATTGATTTTTGACTTAAAATGCTTGTCATGATCATGTGAAGTTACCTTGGAAATTTTTTATACCAAGTTAATCATACAAAGAACAATTATGAATAATTGACTGGAAACACAGGTAATAATCAGCACGAAATAAATATTTAATTAAAATAAGATTGTCTGTTTAAAAAAAAGGTATTTTTTTATTTTACCTGAACCGAAACCATGAGTTTCAATGCCTGATTGGCCAATCGAAACAAATCAATTTTCAACCATTGCGATTTAGCGGGTCGAAAATCATCGGTTTACTCCCTAGGACAGAAAAAAGTTTAGTTTTTGTTTTCGTCCGCTAAATTAGTTTCCGACTACGACTGAGTAATCATACGTCATTTTAATTAACCAAGTTGAAAGTTGAATATGTACATGCGCTGTTGGTTTTGAATTGTTTCATTTCGAACTGACTCTGAACATTTAAACTTTGTGTTTCAATGCAGTCAATTATGAAACAAATAGTGTGTAGCGTAGGATTAAACGTGGTTTTAGACTTTGTGTTTCACATCATCTTGATTCATACGCTCCCACACAATATACTATTAAACATGACTTGAATACATTTTTTACAAGTGCGTTATTGATACACTCTTTGGAGAAATCAGTGAAAAAAATTTCAGTCAGTCAATGTACACTATAAAGATATTTCAAAGTACTCGGAAAAAAATCGTAATGTTGAAATAATATCATTACTGATATTAAAATATCATAAATGTGTACAAAGTGAAGAATCGTAGTAATACAAATTTTATATGTATTCGCGCATGTTTAAAATAATCGTAGAATGTAAACGGTGAAGGTTAAGTTATATTAAATTTATTATTTCCAGATTGATCATTTTCATTTTTAATCTTTGAAAAAAAAAGAAAAAAAAAACTTTTTTAATTTTTATGAACAACAAAATTGAGAGCGTATTAATTTTTAATATAATGTATAACATCAAAGTCGAAAAAAAATTTGTAGGTTATAACTGTATTAATATATATCGATACTGCCATTCTAATACGTCGTATCCCACAAAATTTGACATTTTCACTTTTCTTGAAAAATAGAATCATTGTAACAATTTGCAGCTTAAGTCAAAATTTTAGAGGTCAAATTGTTTATTTAGTATTTTTAAATAAATATTCTAATATGTCGTATCCCACATTCGTATCGGTTCAATCATGCTTAACATTTTCAATTTTAAATTAATTTTAAAGAAGCAATAAATGAAATCAGTGAGAAGGTAATTATGCATAATTTTCGACTCTTCTTACAGCATATAATTCAAAATTATTTTTTTACTACAACTGCCTGTATTTTATGAAAAACATGAAAATAAATTTGTAGGTTATACCAATGGAAGCATATTACAAATAATTTTCCTTTGCCGACCGTGAACGTTTTTATCGTCTCCTGAAAAATTTCCCAAAGGTGGGATACGACGTATTAGAATGGCAATATCGATATACTCGGTCTCAGATACAGAACTTGTAGCAGAGAATGATACGAATTAAGTATAATTGTATTTGGAACCAGCACTGATACAAAATTTGTATCAGTTGGTACAATTCTAGTATTAATTTTTTTCCGTGTATTCTACACTGGTTCAATCAGTCGTGTACTTGGGACTATTTCTAGTGAATATTCACTGATCTTTGCAGTACAGAATTCAAAAAGTTAAAAAACAGGGACTAGAATTCTATGATTCATTTCAAATTATAGTTTTCTGTATGTATTCCCACTGAATTTATATGAACTATATAATTTTGTTTAAATTATCTGTTTTGGTATCAATTTTTCGACTTTATCAAATAAATTATAGAGAAAGTTTTTTATGTTTATAAGTGTGATAAAATTTGATCACGCATTTTTTTTTTATATTTGACGCGATTTATAAATATCATCAGTTTTACTATATATAGTATACGTAAGTTGTAATGCAACAACAAAATATCCTTGAAAAGTTCATAAAATACAATAAAATAAATTAATACTGATATACTTAAATTTGTATATAAAAACTTACTGAATATTTCATGCAGTCCGTTTTATTTATATTTTAAACAATAAATATGTTCAAAATTTAATAAACGAAAAAAAAAATAAATAAATAAACAAAAAAAAGTAAATCACAAACTCCCCTAAACTTTTTTATGATTTTCAAACTGCTTTGACCCAGTGAAAAAAGACGATAAAATGAGGGAAAAAAAGCCGTTTGAAGCTTTCAGTTATTAGTCTTGAAGCTTCGGCTTGAGACTTTCTCCCGACATACGGAGTGCTCATTAATCTTCTTATTTCCACACGAAATAAAAAAAAAATTAAAAAGTTAATGATATTATTAATAAAAAAAAAATGATCAAAAGTCCATAAAGCTAAAAAAGAGTAAAAAAAATTAATTTGTAAATTTATATTCTGCTATTTACGTCTAAAAGTTTTCTTCTCAACGATGAAAAACTAAAAACTTTAAACTTCAATATAAATTTTTCAAAATTACAGTACACTCTCAATGTGTTTTACTCTCGAGATGAATCAAATTTTCTCAGTTTTCTTAATTTCTCTGACCTTTCAACTTTCTTAAAATGAACCAGTGAATTTCACTGGTTGAATCAGTGAATGTCGCGCTCACTGATTTCAACCAGTGAACTAAAAATATGTAAGCGCACAGGTACAGCAGCATTCTGTACATGAGTATATTTAAGTGTTTTATTGTGTCAATAAGTGAATAATATTTATTTATTATCTTTATGTAATATTTCAATTAACTTTTATATAACAATAATAATTATATGACACAATTTTTACAGAGTATAAAAATAAATAACTTTGGAGTAACTTCAATAGCTTGGAGCTAACCTCATAAACATAAAATTAAAAAATATAAAAAGCCCATTGAAAATGAAAACAAATTAAATTTTTATAATTCCTAATATATATTATTTATTTTATTACTAAATAATTTATAATTAAATATAATTGTTATTAAGACTCTTTTAGTTCACTTTGTTTTTAAATAAACGTTTATAATAAAATAAAATTAATCTAACCTATTTTCTTTATATTTATATAGCACACCGGCGTATCACTGGTTCAACCAGTGACCCAAGCGATCATCTTAGTCCACTGATTGAATCAGTGAAATTTCACTAGTTCATTTTAAGAGAGAAGATTTAAAAAAAAAAAATTTTTACCATCTCGAACCCTTACAACTGAGTATAGATAAACATGTGTATCAATTAGAGTATTTATTTTAGTAGACAGTAGGTAATGGAATTTCCAACATTGAACTCCCTAATCTATTGATTTCAAACTATTGTTAGCCCTGAGTCACAAAAAAACTCGTTTGATTCCGCAAGTTTTATCTAAATCAGTTAATCAGATCGAGAGATATCGGATACAAAAAATTTCAAACAAAACAGTTATCTCCATTTTTTATAAACAATCTATACATTGCGGGTACTTTGAATCAGTTCATCCATTGGAAAGAAATCAGTGACGAAAAATTCAAAAAATTCCAATTTCCATCATTTTTTCACAATAATTTACAATTTAATCGTCTGAATGATCCAAATGTATTAAATCTTTGTCTCAATGAGTTTTTTCGATTGCTACAAAAACTATTTTGATTAAATTAACCGCTTTTTAGCATTTTTTAAATAAGTCATGAATCAATAGTTAAATTATATTAATTGTCAATTTAATCATTTCATGTTTTAAAAATAATTTTGTACGAGAATTCAGAACATTACTGACTTGCTAATTTCAGTTTTTCCGTACCAAAATAAAATTCCTCACGTATATGAACTGACGCTGATATATATTTACTGACACATTCTTTGCTGACTTACGACCCAACTGAACTATGCAATTTTATTACCCTCAAGTCTTTTCAACAGCCCTAAAACTTTGAAACACATCGATAGTCTACTGTACATCTTTTATTACCCCATTTAAAACTTTGATTAGTTTGTTTTATTGTGTTGGTCTACACAGAAAAAAAGGATTTCTTGACACAAAAATTTTTTACGCGCCCCAAGAAAATTTTTGCATTATGAATTGAAAACAGAAATTTTCTTACGGTGAGAATGAATTTTCTCAGAGTAAGAAAAAACTTTTTGAGTCAATAAATTTTTTCTCGTACCAAGCTAATTTTTGTGTTCAATTTATGATATACAAAAAAATTCTTGCGCCCAGAAATTCTTTTTTTCTGTGTAATAGTAATGACTAAAAATATTTTGTTTTGGATATTTTGTCGCTAGCTCCCGCGGCGCGTTACCAAAAATTTTATATTTACAAAAATTTATAATTATTTCCTTTAAAAAATTCCAATAAGAGAAAAAAAAGCGGCATAATTATACCAATTGTATATGAACATCTCCAGTAAAAAGTTATACATTTATATATTTTGTAAAAGGTCAATAGTAAAAAGCTAAACCGCCAATAAGAAGTTTCATTAAAAAGATGGTGTGGACACTTAAAATATACCTCGTACTTCGTAATAGTTACATTTTATTTTTTAATTATTTTTATAATTAAAGTAATTTTATTGGCGACTGAGTCGTCAAGTAGTTTTTTTTTATTACACATGTGCTATCATCTAATCGAACAAAATCCGATTAAGGTGAAGGACCCAGTATCCAATCAGGAAACTAGTACCCGATCACTCCATGTATTTGCGTACCTACACTGTAAAAAATTTTCAGAGTGAATGCGAAGTGGATGTGAACTGGATGACTATTTAATCTCCTTGGAGTGAAAGTCACTTTGAAGAGGAGTTCATTTTAATATTGAAACTGGGAATCGGAGTGAAGGCGGATTTAGGAAAATCCAGAGCACTCCGCTAAAAAACATACTCCGAATTTACTCCGTACGCGGATTGAATTTTTTCAACTCCAGAACTTTGAGTGAATTCGGATTCAAATAACATTCGTAATCACTCAGAATTTTTTACGATGTATATTTAGTAAAATATAGATATACCTACAAATGTATGAGTAATCGGCTACTAGTTTCCTGATCGGGTACTGGGTCTCTTACCTTAGTGAATTTAAAACTCGTAATAATTTATCCAAATGAAAACTTAGAGCATCTTTACACTTATATTTATAAAATAATCTAGTAGACTCTGTAAGCGACGCACGCAAATCTATAAATTCACATTAAATAAATATAAGCATATGGAATCAGTCAAGAAAGCTAATTACATTAATTTTTAAAATTTTTATACATTTTCACAGAAGAAAAAATTTTTTTTTCTTCATAGTAAATACCTTAATTATTATCTTATGATTAGTAAAAAAAAATTTTATACGTATGTATTATTTATATCACCTACTTATATTACAAATAAATATTATTAATTACATTTAAAAAAAAACTTTTAATAATTAAGTTAAATTTATTGAATTAATTAATTATTCTATAATTACTTTTGTTATTTTTATTTATTACAATTCAATGATATCAGGCGCACGAAATTGCACCCTACTAGAAAATTTAACCTCCTGAACTACTTCTTTGACTTTATCGTTGCCACTATCAACTACAACTACAACATCATTTCCCATTTCAGATTTCTTACTTAAAACTTCTTCTTCATCATCCTCATTTACTTCCTGAATAGTTCTACCATCTAAAGAGGTTATTTTTTGTCGTCTCGTTGAACCACTACTCTTGCTAGTTGTCGTAGCAGCTGTTCTTTCGCCAATACATTCCCTCAAGCGAACCGACTGCCGTGGTTATTTATATCTACATCATCAATAAAAATCTAAATACATAATTCATCAATATATCTAAATAGTTATTTTAAATATTAAGTATTAAGTGTCCACAAATGGTGCAGTGGCCACAATCGGTACTTCTACTCTATTTATTTATTTTGCTAAACTCCACGATCTAATAATCTTTAATATCTTTGTTTTCTAAATATTAATTAATATTATTCAAATTTCTTTCATATTGAACATTAAATTCTGTTGTTAAAAAAATTCAACGACACATATATTTAAAACAAGGTATCTTAGAAATGTTAAGGGTATTCTCAGACGGTACTCCCCGATGAAAAAAGATTTTATACAATTGTATAAAATTATATACAAAAAATGGCCCGATCTAATTGTATACAACTGTATAGAAATTGTATACAATTCTATACGAATTGTATACAAGTCTATATAATTATATACAATTCTATATAATTGCAATATATAGAATTGTATATAATTATATAGAATTGTATACAATTGGATCGGGCCATTTTTTCTATCCAATTATATATAGTCTATATATAATTATATACAGCGTATATATAATTATATATAGTCTATATATAATTGGATAAAATCTTTTTTCATCGGGTCTTTCCTCTACTTTTCAAAAATATTCAATGACTTTCAACTGTCATAACCGTATTAAAATTTTATCAATTAATTAAAAAAAAAAATTACTTACTGTCGTCATCAGTTTGGAGTTCTTTGGAAAAAAAATTTTAGCCAAGAAAATTTGGAAATTCGAATAGTAATATTGACATGGAGATTTTATATTGTCCTTTTTTCAATGAATGCTTTAACTTTTTTTAAATTAATTTATAAACTTTTAATACGATTATGACAGCTCAAGATCATTGAATATTTTTTAAAAATGGGAAAGAGGAGTGGAGAGGGTTATTGTCTAAGAATGTCCTTTATTCATAATGATTGTTTAATGTTATGTTACAGTCTGAACAAGAACTCGTATATATTAATTTGCATTTGTCTACAGTTCGATCGTTTATAGTATATTCGTTCTCGTAGAAAATGCGTCCTAGTTATTGAAATTGTGCATCGAGTGACAAGAAATAGATCAATGCATGGAAAAAAGTCGTGATGCTGAAATAATGTCATTACTGACATTGAAATAGTACCACAACTGTGGTACAAATCTAGAACCACAGTGATCCAAATTTTGTATCAGTTTTCGCGCACGCTCAAACCAACTGTAGAACGTAAATATGTATAGTGGTGGTTAAGATATCCTAAATATTTCGTTTTCAGATTGATCACTTTAATTTTTCATTTTACTTATAAAAAAAAAAAAAATGAAAACATTGAATTTTTTGGAAATTTGGTAAACAAGAAAACTAAGGGCGTTTTAATTTCTTATATAATGTAACAACAAAACCAAAAAAAATTTGTAGGTATAGCTGTATTAATGTATATACTTTATTGACGTATACTAAACTATATAATATATATAGTATTTAACGTCATTTACAATACATTAGATACAAAATTTGTATCAGACAGTGATACAATACGACTTTAGTATCATTTTATTTGAAACCAAGACTAGTACAAAATTTATGTCAATTGGTACTATTCTAGAATATTTTTTTCCGCGTATGAATGCAGTCCAGAATGAAGATGTCTGCCGGAGCCGAAAACGAGGTCTGACATCACCCGCGCCTGCATTCGTTTTTCATTCTGTGTCACTCATTATATTTTGCAATCACCTGCATTGAAACTGTAATTTTCAATGCATGTTTTGCAGGTCGAAACAAACCAATTCCAGACCAATGTGACTTAGCGGGTAAAGACTGATCAGTTTCTTCCCTAGGGAAGAAAGTCATTAGTTTGTGGCCATTGTTAATTTCTGACTTCAGTTCATCCCTGTAAGAATCGCATTTTCTCACCTCCGGGCGGAAAGTGCAACTTTCGTCCCGCTGTGCAAAACGAAGTTGCCGCTTTCCGCCTCCGTCGAGGAGAAAAATAGTATACACTCCTCGGGAAGTAAATAAGAAAGCCTCAGATCACATGTAATTGTTGGCCGAGGCGAAGCCGATTTCATTTCTTACTTTACTTCCTTAGGTGTGTAATATACTATTGTTTATTGTAAACCTCTAAATTTGTATGTCATTCTAATAATCAACCAAAGTATCTATTGTGTTTGGAAAATTGAAAAAATAATATGAGTTCCAATAAAAAAATTGTTAAATCAATAAAAAGCCATGTTTTTCTGTTAGATTACTTAAATTTGCATATTTAAAATACTACACGAAAAAAAATTTTCTTTAAAAACTACCGTTAAATTCACTGTAATCGTGGAACATAGTGCGGCGCTTATATTTATTACCATTTTTGAAATAAAAATTACGAAAAAATTTATTTATTTTGTGGCAGACTTCCTAAAGTTTACCGAAAACCAAATGAAATTAACAGTAGACTACGGTAAAATTTGTTGAAAAAAAAATTATAAATTGTCTCACTTACCGACAAATGACTAGGTCGTGCTATTCGTCCCAGTATTACAGTAAATTTAACGGTAATTTTTAAAGAAAATTTCTTTCCGTGTACATTATTCTTTTGCCGTGCTATCGGTCCGAAATTAGCCTGTTTCGACTGGCTCCAAGCATTTAAAATTTTCTGTATTAATGCAGGTAATCCGAAAAATATAGTGTGTGGTATGGGACACTCTCATCTGAAATCGTCTTGTTTTCTCATTTTCCACGTAGAATAATATTTCCTAACATCTACTCGAAATTTTGAATTTCAATGTTAGAGGCCAGTCAAAACACATTAATCACAGGTTAATGATATGAGAAGCTGGTGGCGTATATTTGTATTACGAATTACAATCAAGATAAATTTCATTTGCTTATAAATAAAAGCTGTCAGTTATGATGTCATTTAAAATATAATTGAGAAGTCTGAAATTCGTAACAAACCGTTGACATGCCAATAAGGTTGGAATAAATATCAATGTAGATTTAGCGGGCAGAAATCAAAATTACGCTTCCATACCGCTAATTTATTGAATTCGCAATTTAAGCATACGTCATAGGTTAACATGGCATATTAGACTTGAATTAACTTGTTTCCACTGACTAAATAAACATTAAAAGTTGAAGTTTCAGAGCAGATGTTACGAAAATATTTATCTATTACTTCATCATGCGATTGCATCGATTTATCGTTGATACAAAGTATATAAAAATATATAAATATAGTAGTATAAGAGGTCGTCTGCATGACCATAAAATTGAATTCAATTTATATGCATACTCGTCTCTTTCAAACTCTAAAAGTCAAGCGTAGTTATAAAGTAGTTTATAAAAATTTTTAGACTAAGGATTTTTATTTTATTTTTTTTTGTTATTGAATCATGTTATGTATAAGACATTAAGTTTCAAGCTTAAAACTTTGTAAGACAAATTATTTCTTTATTATTTTTTTTTTTACCTCATAATTCATGAATTTATCGTTGAGGTATTTCGTGAAAGTTTAAAAAACTTTTTTATTGTATTATAAATATTTATTATTGAGGAAAATGAAAAAAAAAATAACTATTGAGTAATAAAAAAATCACAATAATTGAAACTTACCTTTCGAACCAAGGACAAGCTAGAACTCTACAAACAGCAAGACCTAGTGCCGTGACAATGCTCATGGCTATGACTGCGTAGATGACGCCAAGATGGACCACCGCAAAGATGTAAAGAGTCTTGGCGCACCAGTGATCCGGGTCGAACATTTTAGCTTCGAAGTCCGGCCATCTGATCTTCAGAATCCAATAATTACCTGAGTCGTAGCGGGGGTTGATAATAGAGCGTAAGAGAAAAAGGACAGTGATAAATAAAATTTTCAAATAAAATAAATCGCATTCTATAAATGAAAATTATAGAATTTCCATAACAGTTTTATTTGTTTTGTCAGATAGTAATTCTTCGTTAACTTTTTTTTCCGTGATACAAATTAAAAAGAACGAAATAGAAAAAGAGATCAACAAAATGAAGTGTTCGATTAATGGTTCGAACGTGAAGATGTACTTGAGATAAATTGAGTCTATAAGCAATTAAGTCGGATCTTATTAGAGTTCTAGCAAGATAAATATCTCAATTAATAATCATTAAGTTAATTATTTTAAATAAAATATATTCTATCTATAAATTAATCTATTTTTTATCGAAAACTTTTGAAAACGTTTTCGCGTGGTCGTTACTACATAATTGTAATTAACCCTTCAGTACCCGCGTTAGAACAACGTAAAACGTTACCCGCGTGATGAGAAAAAGTCTCATTCTTCGGCGCATCGTAAATTTTAAGCTAAATGAAACAAAAATATTATGCACTTTCCCAGTTATGACGTAATTATAATTTATTTGAATATTTCGCTTGTTTTTATTTTTAAATTTTGTATAATGTACTTGTTTTTTATTTTTTAATTTTGTAAGTAATGACAGATGTAACGGCTGAAAAAAATGGCAGTGATTGCCGAAAAGATTCGGAACTGTCCGAACTGAGCCGAACCGTATTAATTTTTACGCCTTACTTTACTCGCGTGATGAGAAAAAGTCTCATGGCTTTTTAAAATAAATGTTTCAAAAATATTTTCTATGTTCGAAATAATTTTTAAATTTCAAAATCATAAAATTTTATTAAGATGAAAAAAATTTCACTAGGTAATTCCATTCGAAATTACTTAGAAAAGAATATTGGAAGTCAAGTGTGAGAAAAAAACTCATAGCGCGGGTGCTGAAGGGTTAATGCATACTTAAAATCAAATTATATTTTTCCCTTGTAGGTTACAAAAAAAAAAAACTATAGACAACGAGCAAAATAACGACAAAATGCGGCGATGTGAAATAAAATATAGAATTAAACTACAAATTCATTTCACTTTTGTAAAAAAAGCCGGTTAAAAAAAAGGACTTATATGAGCCTACATGACGATTTTAGCTTATTGTCAGAGAAAATGAATATGAATTAACTTGCATTAATACTCAATTATTCAAATAAAGATTTTAGTTTTATTTGAATCTTATTAATTATAATCCTACTAATTGCAGTGATGCATTCCTATTCGGTTATAATCCGTGGCGGTTTACAGATAATGGTTATTACATGGTTTCAATCGATTGTCCAAGTGTGCTACTTGCAAAAAAATAATTCAAAGGCTCATATCAGTCCATTTTTCCCGCTCGGGAACGTGTAATGAACATTGAGAATAATCACAATAATCTTTTTTAATCATTAAAAAATTATTTATACGTAAAAAAAAAATAGTTTTTGAATAAAATTAAAAAATTTCATGTACTAAATTTTAATTCGTGATTTATGTGCGATGAAGGAAATTTAAAAACAGATGATAATTTATTAAAATGACTATCAAAATTAATAATGAGAGCATTAATAATAGAGGATCGATATTGAAGATATTTATCTCATATCTAATGGTACATAGTCTCACCTAATACGAACCAGACGGTTAGGAAGCACGTCAAAGCTATAGACACCAATTGCATGGGGGATATGTGTGGGCTTGCGTTCGGTACACTCAGGATTTCAAGGCGCCGTGATCGAATTTGCGAGTACAAGGCCCAGAACATTCTCACTCCACCCAATGTGCCACCCACTATCATGTAAACTGGTATATGAGGCTCCTTTGGACAGTCTTTGATGAATTGTAATCCTACGCATATTAATAATACATATATACATAATATAATAATAACAATAGCTAAGGTAGTAGTACTATTTGTGGCCACTGCTCCATGTTTGGACATCTACTACTTTCCTTTAATTAATGAAAAAAAATAGCATTGTAATAGTGCGATGACAGTATCGCTGAAAAAATTTAGAAAATGAATCACGTCATTGCATTTTTGAAAAATTATATTATCAAAATTTTTTCAGTGTCAAAAACTAGCTTTAAAGTGGCCAAAAACGGTACCTTTATCGTATAATTAAAATATTATTCGATTGGCATTCCACTGCACAGTTAAAAATTAAATATACAGTCGAATCGCGTTATGAGTCCGCCGACTTATATTTCTTGGAAGACATTTCCTCTCTATGACTACAAAAATAATCATGTACACACTCACACGCTTGCAAAGTAGGGGAAGTGTGAGTTACGGCGTTTGACTACTGAGCAGAAGTGGGGGTACAGGAATTCTTAGAATTATATTCCCCTACACCCCTGTAGGCGGACTCATAACGCGATTCGGCTGTATTATGCTTTTAATTTTAAAAATGTTTTTGTAACTCACTAAATTATCATTTCATACACTGTAAAAAATTTTGGTGTAAAAATGACTGGGTAGAAAATGGAAAATCTGTTTCTTTAACTTCATAAGCGTGAATGGTTTCATTCTCAGCTGCTTATATTTTTTTAAATTATTTCGCGTGAATATTTGTAAAAGGAGCTCGTAATTATTTTATTACTCAATATAACTATAAAAATATAAATACGTAACCTCACTATGTATTAGTCATTTGTTTTTATAATTAAGGCCATTTTCAGACAATACCCCCCACTTTTTAAAAATTTTTAACGACTTTCAATTGTCATAAGCGTATCAAAATTTTGTCAATTAATTAACAAAAAATTAAAGCATTAATTGAGAAAAGGACAATTTAGTAGCAATTTCGCCGAGATATAGATTTAAAAAAAATTACTTACAGTCTGAGAATACCCTTAATATTTTCCAAATTTCTCCTTCGGAGTAAAATTTATTCCGAGGGGATTAAATAAATCAAAAATCATTTACTCTGCGTTCACTTCGCGAATTTTTCAGTGTAATAAAATTCAATTGTGACTAATTGTTTAATTGTTCTAAGATATCAAATAATAATTTATTTAATTGTAAATAAATTAACTGTGTATTGAATATAAATTCTTAATTGATAGCAATATATATTTAAGTATACATATATAATAACATAAATTAGATAGAAGATATAAATTTTCTCGTACATTCTCATTTCTCACTAAAACCCTGTGGCTGAAAGTGAAATTGCTTTTGTCATGTCCAAGTTATATCAGATGGAGAATCAATAGCAGTAGTTCACGCTGATTGTCAACAGTAAATTAAGTTTCGATTATAATTGACAGTTTTGCGACAGGATTTGTCTGTGTCTACAGAGAAAGAGGAAGTAAAAGAGACCAGACCAATCCGCATAACAATTGTCAACTAGACAATTTTAGATGTCAATATATAGTATTCAAATAGCTTTGGATTAATGCCACATTGATCGGTATTTTTTTTTTTTTAATCAATAATTTACTTCTTTTTTTATCAAATAATTCAACTGTCATATTTTTTTATACTCTACTCAATATTCTGGTAACGGCTATTTTTTATCCATGAAATATTTGCTGAATTAATCAAATGTAAATTGCTATTGGTTTTAAATCGCTACGATTACTTGTCAGTTTTCGAATTCAGTGATATAACTCGTTCGATAATCCGACATATTTATATAAATTTTATTTACAGTAAATAATGGTCAGAATAAAAATCAATTATTCAAATAATTTATAAAAAAATAATTGAATATTTTTTCAAGCTTTAAATATTTAATTGCTAGCGAGCTTTAAAGTTTTATTTTATATCTGGATTATGTTCAACAAAAAATAATCCATGCGTCGAAAAATCAATCACTTTATCATCGGCATATATTTTCAAATAAAAAATTAAAAGTTTATAGAGTTTTTAAGCTGCATTAATATATTTTATTCAATTTTTTTTTTCATCATTAGTATTTAAAAAAAAAATTGATCTAAATTATCAATAAATATCTCCATGTTTTATTTTACAAATTATAACTTTTTTTCCAACTAAAACGTATACATATACGCCAACTACAATCGTAAATGTTTAATACAATATTTAGTTGTCAGTACTATTTATGTAGTATATTTTACTACATATTGGAGTACCCGCAACTACAATATTTTACTACAATATTGTGGTTGGAAGAATCACAATTTTTTTATGTATATCTAGAGAATAAACTAAAATCTTCACAGATACTTATTTTGTATGTAAGAAAAAAACTATGATACCCATGTTGGGTTTGATTACAAACGTGTAGTCAACGAAATAATTTTATCTTATAGTGTTCTTAACTACACGTTTGTCCTCAAACTTTTGTCAATCTTTAATACGATTCCGCGCGTTTTCATCCCCCGACAAAATATCCTACGGACAAAATATCCCCCGACAAAATATTTCCGGACATAATATCCCCGACAAAATATCCCATCAGCAAAATTTCTCTTTTTTATTTAAATGTTTTATTTGGACTATTCACAACTAATTTCGGTGCTTGTTTTTCAGGAAAATTGTGGGAATTTATAAATAAAAAATAACTGCCTTTTTAGAGTGCTAGTTTTTCAGGAAAATTGTGCAAATTATATCGAAAGATATTTCGTCAGGGATATTTTGTTGGGGATGTCTTGTCGGGGGATGAAAACGCGCATTACCCTTTAATACATTAGGCGAATGATTTAATAATAATGGTTTTATTAATCACCATTTTAATGTTAATTAAAGTAATGCATTAAAGTAGGACATGATTTCTTAACTATTAAGAAACCATTTTTTAAATAGTAAGAAATATTTGTTAAATACAAAGAAATGATGTTTAAGAAATGCTTTCTTAAATACTAAGAAATCTTTTTAAATGCTAAGAAATCCTTCTATCAGTGCTAAAGTATAAATTCTAAGAAATAATATTAAATAGTTACCGTACGAAAACAAAAAATCGGTCTATTGGTTGATCCTGCAGACCTGCCCTAAAACTTCCCGCTGTTTTCGAGCTCCTTGAGCTTGAAAAAATTGATGTGAATACATTTTCGAGCTCCTCAAGCTCGGACATCATCTTGAAATTAGTCAAAATAGCTTCCTAGAACCTCAACACGTCGAGATCTGATAGAAATTCGATTTTCGAAAATCGGACCGAAACCAATAACTTTCTGAATTTTTGAAAATTTTCAATTTTCATAGCGGGACGTTAAAAATGTTACTAATGCTTAGTTGATACCATTACTTTCAAATAGGTTCGGACACTATGATATAGTACAAAAAACTATAAATATTAGTTAAGATTACTATTTTTTCATACTCATTCCTTTCTAGTTACCACAACCATGTACTTTTCTCTCAGTGTATGAAAGGAAAATTTATATGAAAAATTTACGTGTCAATAATAATTTATAGAATTAATAATTAACGTATTAGTGATTAATGAAATAAATGATCAGTTTGATTAAATTTTTATTTATTAGTATTATTATTAACTTAATAATCAATATTTAAAGTAGCATATAATTATATGACCACGAATAAATACTGAAATATTGATATTACGTCCATAATAACAAACAGCCCTTTAATCAACATCACAAATACCTTCCGTCTAAATGGACGAGTAGAACCTCGTCAAAGGACATATATGAACATTCATATTAATTTACATAAATATATGTCATATATACATCTATGTATTTCGTAAATAATTATTTACATAAAATATATATATTTGAGAGCACACGAATATTAAGTCTATATAAATATAGAGGGTATATACCTGAATATATTGATTCTTTACCCCTCTGTAGTCTAGTCTAGTAGTACATAATACCATGTATAGATATATAATATATATATGTATATAGCAGTAGACTACTATATAGCAGAGGCCAGTGGCACAAGTAAAATTAAGTGGGCTTGCATGTCGAGAAGAGCTTGCCTTGCTAGCCTGTTCTCTCTGAGTCTCGCGTGTCATAACCTACTAGTCGATTATCGCAGTACTAGGGTCGATATTATACTTCGACTAAGCTACAGTTGATTCTATCCTTTTTGTACTAGTTTATTTTATTATATATATTTATTATGAAAGTTAAACAAATAAACTGAGAAAGTAAATAGAAGAAATTTGATGAAAAAAAAAAAAAAAGTTACGAAGTGTAAGTTGATACAATCTAAGTACGTTTGCATGTTAATCTGCTAATGAAATTATTTGTGTAATTAGTGTCGAGGTCTAATATCATTAATTGCTGTCAATAAAATTCTATTTTTCATATCATAGATCATCGTTCTCATTAGAAAACTACCTGATTAACATTAAGAAAATGACCTTTTGGCATGTTCTGAACTAAAAAAAATAAATGGTCGAGTTAAATATATTGACTCGTTTGAAACTTTTCGTTCAATAGTTCTGAATAACGAGAAAACATATTAGAGCTTAGTAAATATGCAGTTAACTTAAATAGTATGATCATTTAATTCAAATAAATTTGTGGTAAAGAAATTAAACTTTTTCACTATCTTGAAAAATTAAGACAAAATAAATTGTTCTTTATACACAGTAGTAAAAAAATTTTTTTAGGACAAAATAATGACTTTTACACTTTGATTTAGATCTTTTATAAAATTTACAAAAATTAAATCAGGCGGTTTGCTACTAAAAGCGACGATAAATATTGATGTCTTGGTATAAAAATATTTTTATAATGTTATCTTGAGTTTTTATTTGATACCTTATACGATATTTTATTGTTAAAGAAATAAAACAGGATAATCGTAATTTTTGAGTGAGTTATGTGGGTTTGAATACTGGAAAACGATTTACCGCGGGCCACTGGGGACCTCGCAAAGTGCTCTGAGTGATGCCTGTAGGCGTTGAAGCTCATTTCGATATCTTTTCTACCCTTCAAAGCTTTATAAGTCACTTAAAATTCCGATCTCGCAATTTTTTTTTGTTTTCCCATCAATTTGAGTCAAAGAAGCGATTTCAAAAATAGATTTATATGAAAAACCACGAAACAAAAAATTTTTTATAAAAAATTGAATTGGGTACTTATATTTTATACTACTAATATTTTATTGATTGAATCCCTAAACCCCTAGGCAACAAAAATTTTTCCCATGCTCAAACAGCAAACATGAATTTTATTGAAATACTTTTGTTTTATTTGAAATAGATCGCGATAAACATTACAAATAATTTTAGTTTTATAAATATATATAGTCGTTTTTGGGCTTTTATCGTTACTCTGAATTAAAAGACAATCGATTATAAGTTATCAGAATTTTTTTGAGTATTAGAGATAGATTTTCAAGTGACTTCATTAGTTTTGTTTTACAATGAATGATGGCACATTCGATCCTTCTTAACAAATTATTTATTGGTAATATTTCGCCAATTACAAGTATTAACATCTTCTGACCAATTTTCTAATATAATTAACATTAATTGAGTCTTGACTTTATTAGTATTTTATTATCCGGGCTTTTTTTAGTAGATTTCATAGAAATCTATCTATTGCATTTTGTCCTCTATTTGTCTTCATGGTGGAATTTTCAAAGAATTTTCTCATAGTCTATCATAATTTGCCGAGTAGGATCCAAAAATACAATTGGTTCAAAAGTTTAACATATATACATATATACTACGCGCCTTGTTGCGGCACATAATTATAAACGATTCTTAATAAAATTTAACACACTTAGCCTTTTAATGATTGTCTCGGTTTCAGTTCGACGATGAGCAAAATCAGTTAACTAGTTCAGAAATGGTGGAGATATCAATTTCCAAAAATAACGAAAAATGCTATTTTTGCACAGAAAATAAAGTTATTTTGAATCAAGAAAATACTTTGAAAGGCAAGCGTTTTCTGGAAGCAAGTCAAGATTTTCTTGAGCCAAGAGAATTTGTCTTGGTCAGAGGAGATTTCTATTTTATCCAAGAAAATTGAGGTTTTCAAAAAATATTTTCTTAAATCAAGAATATTTACCTTCTATCGAGTATTTTTTTTCTGTGTGTATTTTTCGTGGATAACTTTTTAATGGAAACATAGTCTTACTTTGTGAAAAAGGCGTAAAAGCTGATAAAATAAAATATATCATTCTTGTTTTACTTTGTGTTTTAGGATAATGTTTCGAATTTTAAGAAAGGTTCAAAGTCACATGATTGATTTCTGTGTTATGATTAAAATTCCATTACTTTATTTTTGGCGGTTTTTGACCTCAAGATTCATTAAAAGTGTCAAAAAATTAACTGCTAAATCAATTTTATCTTAAAACTTCAAAATAATTAAGTAATGAGAAATATATATACTTCCTTTTTGGATGCCGAATGCCCTTTTTTATCTTTGATTCACACATAAATCACATTTTTATAATTTTTAAATCTACTTTGATCGGAATTATTTTTTTTCGTGACTATTTATTATTTTCATAAAATTAATAGGAGAGATAACTTCTTATTATAATAAATTTGAATTAATCAGCAAGTAATAATAATAACAATAATAACAATATTTACCCATGATGAGCATAATAATGGGTACAGTTGAAAGACATGCGAGGCAGATAGTGACAAACATAGTTTTACTGACAACTCCCATTGCCCGGAACACAAAGTCACAGATGCCACTAGCTTCCCTGTGGGCGTCTTTTAGTTGAAATACTAGAGATCCGTACGTCGCAACTCCTAAGCCACTTGAAACGGTTGTTCCTTTCTCTGTTGAATTAACTGTTCTCATACAAAGTCTTCGTGACTCGTCACCTGAAAACTAATTTTACAAAAATTACTATTCTGTTCAAAGTTAATTAATAATAGTTGAAAATTATTTATTGTTAACAACTAAATTATTTTAAAGAACAATTAATAAAACGGCTTTAATTACTAAAATATTTTAATTTTACTTTAGTTGTAACTTACATCAATAGAAATAAGTTGATTCTATTGATTGATAGATAAATACCATCTGATTATTGTTGATCATAAATTAGACAATTGTAATGAGTTGTTAGCTAATTATAAAATCAATAATTATGGGAATTTCAAGACAAATTGAATCTTGACATTACCACTTGATTGTGCGCTCTTAGGTAAACTGTACAGAAGTTATATATACTCAGATCATATCCAATATAGGTGAGTATGAAATACAAGCTATCGATAAAGTACTTGAGGGTGCTCAAATATCTAGGTGCATCGTATACATATATGTGACTCAAGATACTTGTTTACAGTGTCCTCAATGTCCTTAAAAGATTATTTTATATTTTAAAATTTATTATTTATTATAAAAATGTTGAAAAGTAATTTTATCACTTTATTATATTATTATTGAACTTTAAAATTATTAGCTTTGTATTTTTATTTTTTGTTTTTAGTATTTTATTTCAGTTTAATTTATATTATTTCAAAAAATTTTCAAAAAATTCCGCCTTTTTTCTTTGATGTCGCCTTTTCTTTTTCTATCCTACTGTCACACTAGTGCTGCTACGTGAGGAGTTGGTGGAGAAAAAGAAACTAAAAATAATAAAAATGGAGCCGTTCATAAAATATGTTCGCACTCATAACGGGGAAGGGGGGAGGTCGCTTACTATGACAAAATGTTACAAGGGTGGTCAAGGGGTCTAAATAATCGAGGGGTTGATAGAAAGTCATTTGTTTCATATTTGTAAATATGTAAGTATTTATACGTATATACTTGCGTCATAAAGGGGGGGGGGTCTAAAAAGGTAAAATTTTGCGCGATATATTTTATGAACGGCCCCAAATATAAAATGGCAACTAAATTTCTTATAATTTACCGGTTTAAATTTATTATTAATTACCATTAAATCAAAAAAATTTGGATTGTGGTTTTCAAAAGGGTTTTCTATTTGAGTGTGCAAGTGTAAAAATAGAAAATTAGATAAATCGGTTTGAAGTTTTTGAAGTTATCGTGTTGACCAACATCCACACATAGTAACAGGCATCACAGGTTTTTTTTTTTTATTCAATCACCCAAGTAAAACATGCTCGAGTAAGATTCTGGTGCCAGTGCTTTGAGCAAAACCCCTAGTCACTAGTGTCTTTTTCTACGTATGGGTCTTGCGCAAGATCAAGAAATCGTCATCAAGACTTGTGCATGACTTGCTCAAGGCATTGTACACAAGAATATTTAAGAAATCTTGGATACAGTCCAGTTGAAAAGTTTCTGGCGCATTTCTTGCACCAACAACTTACGGCAGGTACTTACGCATGGCCTGCTCAAGATCTGTTCAAGGCTCAAGGTCAATTTTAAGCCTTGAGCAGATCTTGAGCAAGCCATGCACAGCTATTTTCAACTGTAGTCTTCCTCCAGAATTGAATTATAATCTGGCGCGAATTTCTTGTGTAAGGCTTGCACTAGACTTGTTATTGAAATCCGGCCACAAGTATCTGCAGCAGACACATACGAAGAAAAAGACACTAGCACCTATCGATCTTGAGATCAGGATTGCTTAAGCCTTGAACACGATTGTTATATGGGCATTACTATCAAAAAATTGACTTAAAATAGTGTGCGTTTAGTTTATTAACAAATTATCTTTCAAATGATACGAATTTAAGTCTAGTTGAGCACATTCGAATAAGTGTAAATATGTTTTTTATGTGAATGAATCAGCTGTGATTGAGTAAACTTTAGTAAAAAATATCTCATTGCTTCGGAATTAAGTTTTGTAAAATTCATATTGTTCATCTGTGGAAATTGATTAAATTTATTAAATAGCTTTTTTATTTATTAGATTCATTCACTTTTTTACTTGATTGAACGTCCAAAAGAAAACTAGTCTGCATAACTTGACAATATTTTCTTTTGTTCCTTTGTGCTCGAAAAATCAACTGATTTACTCTGAACACTACGCTTTTATAAATTTAAAGATATTTCTTTTAAATAAACACACACACACATATTTATTTATTCATTTATTTTAAGAAAATTCACTTGATGTGATGAGACAAATTTTAAAGGACTTTACTAATCCGTTGTGTAAACTTCAGTTTTATTTATTTTATAGATTGAAATATAAAAGCGAAATTTCACAGTGATGATAAAAAAAAATCAATACAAGTATAAATAAATCAGACATTCATAAAAAAATTTATAAAATAATAATATAAAAATACATATTGAAATAGTTGAATTTTATTTTTAATAAAAAATTTATTAAAATAAAAATATAAAAAGTATAGAGAAAAAAAAATATCTATGATCGATTATAAATTGAATCACTAAATTTTCAAAAAATCAGTTTGATAAAAATAATTAATTTTTATTTTGACAGTATTTTTCAATGTGAATACTTATTGTGACAAATTTTAATTTTAAAATAATTACAAGACCCATCTATTTCATAGCTTCAAAGTGTCATTTAAAGAGTTCATTAACATAGAGCGAAAAAATATAAATGAAGAGTAAAAAGACGAATGAATTTCAAGTAAAAAAGACAAATCGTAAAAGTAGAATGTAACAATTTAAAATGGTTGAGTAGAATAGAAATGTAATAGTTGGACTATAAAGTGAAAGACACAATAGAGATTATATATATATATATATATATATATATATAAGAATTTAATGTCAATAAAAACATTGTTTCGTTGGACAGAATTACAGGAATTTAAGTGCACCACTAAAATTTCATTTTATTTTTTGTTTATCTTCTACTTGAGTCACGTCGTATATTTTTTTCATCCTTTATTGCTTTATTCTTTAAATTTAAGATATAAAGCAGACATTGAGAATAATAAAGCTCGTTTACTTTGATTGTCTTACTCATTCTGAGATATCGTATTAAGGTGTAGCTAGAAAGATAAAAGTATTTTTCGCTGAGATTCTTGAGATACCGATGTCGCTGTGTTAAAAAATTTTTTATTTTTTTAACTTCCCGCTAAGAAAATTGTAAATTTTCAAAAATTCGGGAAGTTATTGGTTTCGGTCCGATTTACGAAAATCGAATTTCCATCAGATGTCGACGTTTCGAGGTCCTAGGAAGCTATCCTGACTAATTTCACGATGATGTCCGAGTGTATGTATGTGTGTACGTACGTACGTACGTATGTATGTATGTAAATATTCATAACTCTTGAACGGATGAACCGATTTTGATCGTTGAGGTGTCATTCGACGCGGCTTGTTAATGTCTTGAGGCCGTATGAATTTGAACTTAATCGGTAGGGTGCGTTCAGAGATATTTCAAAAATAAAATTTTTTCGAAAATGTTTTATTTGGATAACTTTTAATTTGCTCGATGGATTTATTCCAAAATCTAATCAGCTCTAAAACTCTATAAGCCGCGTCGAATGCCACCTCAACCATCAAAATCGGTTCATTCGTTCAAGAGAAACCGTTGACGAAAGAATTCAAAAAAAATTTTTTCCTTGGTTTTTTTGAAATTTCTCAAAAACGGCTGAATAAATCAATTTCAAAATTCGACCAGCTTTAGAACTTGATAAAACGCGTCGATTGCCACCTCAACCATCAAAATCGGTTAATTCGTTCGCGAGATATCGTGGAAGAAAGAAATGCTAAAAAATGGTTTTTTACAAAACAATGGCATACAAAAGTAATTGCGAGCTCGAAGAGCTCGAAAATATATTCACAATAATGTTTTCGAGCTCAGCGAGCTCGGAAACAGCGGGAAGTTTTGGGGCTGGCCCGCAGGGTCAACTGACAGACCGATTTTTTTTATTTAAATTGCATAGTATTTCATATAGAATAGAAAAATTCCATAACAACGCTATGCATTTTATAATAAAAAATAAAATTCTTCAAGAAATATCCAAGGTGAAGGTGATAAAAATTTAATTTAAAACATGAATGTGATTTCCATTATTATTATGAAATCAGATATTTTAAAATATGAATAAGTATTTAAATAAAAATTTTGTCTACTTATTCTAATTAAATATGGAGCTTTTACCGCTACGACGAAAAATTTATAAATGTTATTCTTTATTTTTAATATTAAAATGCTTATCATTTTTTAATAATTCAAATTTTAACGATAAATTTTTAGAGAAATTGTTTTATCATTCAGTTGGAAATAATAATATAAAATTTCGTTACATCAAGTCATAAATTCAAATTAAATCAACATATAATCATAGAATACTACACTGGGGTATATTACACCTCGAGTAATTCTTAGCTATATGGTCCAACAAGTATTTAGAAATATAAATTTCAATTATTGATCGCATTGAAAGCGGGGGAGTGTCTAAAGAAGACAATTAATGAGATCTTAATTGCTTTAAATTATTATGGTTTAGCACACTTCAACATATTAATTCTTAAAGTATAATAAACTATAATAATATCGCATTAGTAATTCCAAAAGGATTTATATTTTTATACTCCCTTTTGGCCTCAGGAAGCTTCGTAAAGCCAAAAGAGCTTGTAATTTTTTTTTTTATTACCAATCGTTTCGCGGACTTATTTGAAAGCCAAAAAATTAAAAAAAATAAAATGGTGAAAGCTACAAGGGCGTATAATTCGAGTCAAATGCCCTTTTAGTTTAAAAAAATTTTTTTCTCAATTTTTAGCTTCAAAATAAGTCCCTAGAACGGTCGACAATGAAAAAGAAAATATACGCTGTTTTGGTTTTAGGGTACTTCTTAAAGTAGTTCACTCGCAAACCGAATTTTGATAAAAATTTCTGACCACTTGTAAAGCGAGATATTGATAATCAAAGTACTCACAGTTAACATGTAGTAGCTCGGACTAACCTAAAAAGAAGTCATATTTTCATGTATATTTCAAATTATTTTTCTTAAGAATCTTCCCACAAACTAATAGGTTATAGAAAAATAAATTTGAAATTTAAAAATATATAAAAATTATCATACTACCCATCAGTAAAAAAGTTATAAATATTCAAAGAAATCTTCTCACAATTTCAAAATGAGGAAAAGCGAGTAAGCAATATTAAGTGAAAGAGGAAGCAAAAGCGAGTAAGAGAGTAAACAATAGCACACACTATAGGTCGCGAGTGAAGTACCTCAAAGCCGAAAGGGTGAATGAAATTATAAGTCCTTTTGGAATTAGTAACGCGATGTAATTATTATCGTGGTAAGATATACAATCAAATTTTGGTGACCAACTAGTAGATCTACCTCTGGTGATAGTAAAGTAATAAACGGTAGAGTGGAATTGAACACCCATAATGCAGAGCCCATAAGCACACTTAGGACAAAGCTATCATCGACAATATGGCTTTGTGCGAGGTATTTAGTTCAAGTTAGCTGAATAATTGATTTTAGCACCTATCGTCTTTGTAGTATGTATAATGTATTGTCCATTTTGATCCAAGGACCAATTTCATGTCGACCAGTATAAAAAAAATGTTTATCTCATCGGAAACACTAATGCAAGATAACCTTTGAATATTCGGTTTTTTTTTAAGTTTTATATACAGATCGTCATATAATTTGACGATCGAATAATAGTAATTTTCCTTAACACACGAATGAATAGATACATCCATATTTTTTTTATTTTACCTGTGATACTGAACTGCTTGCTCGTCTAGATTCAGCCCAAGCGTTTGTTCCATATCCTAAATTCGTTTGCGTTCCATGACCTGGACCAGATCTTACGCTGCTGGTGTTACCATCACGATAACGATAAGGTGACCCACTGCGATTTGCTGACGTGCCTTTAAAAAAAGAAAAAACATTTTTTTTTAATACTACGCTGAATTTTCGAAATTTTTCAAAACAGACATATTTTATTTGATATCAAGACACGCCATAAAAATTTTGACTAATGCCTATTTACAGATATGTCAAAAAAAACTGTCTTATGAATGAAATTGAGACGATAAAAATAATTCTAGATATCTTGTCCTCTCGACACGGTTCAATAAATCGCATTTTTTTACGCTCTCATCTGAAGTCATGTAACAATATGTATATATATATTCAATCTTGCAATTGGAATCGGCGTTATTCTCACGATACCAAGTCATCACGCCTTATCGAGTGCAAGTAGTCGTAGTCAGAGTCACAGTATCTACAGTAGTATCAGTAAAAGTACCAGTAGACCAAGAAAAGATACGTTATGAAGCTATATACCACCGCTCACATTTATACTATCTTTTCCCATAAACATCCAAGTAGCAACGATTTAACGAGAATCGGCTTGACTTTACGATCTTATTTTATGAGACTTGAAATACACACCAGTGTTGAATTTACGATGCTATTATAAGTGATTCTTACTTACCATTTTCGAAATATAAAATGTTCTCGACTTATTTTATGTTCAGAGTCATTAAATTTAATTTTTTTAGAAAAAAAGTAAAAAGATATCAAATATAAATAAATATAAATCATACATATATACCTTGATCAGCAGAAGCTCTCCGTGGTTCTGAAATACCAAGATTATTATTCCGGTGGCTTCGTTTTTCATAACCACCGAGACTACCTCGAGGGCTGTGGTCGATTTCAGGGCCAATGCTGCCTCGCGGACTACGAGAGGAATTATCTTGGTCAGGAACACCGCCACCACCAATAGATCCACGATGGGTGCGATCCAAATCAGCGACAGCAATAGATCCCCTTGGAGATCTATTTGTCGATTCATGTGGTACGATTGAACCTCGGGGACTTCTTCCCACATCAGGACAAATAGAGCCTCTAGGTGAGCGATTGGGATCAGGTGCAATGGAACCACGGGGTGATTTGTTGACTTCTGGCATAATGGAGCCCCTCGGGCTTGGATTGTGATATTCCGAACTAATAGATCCACGCGGACTTCGTTCTTGATCAATATTAGGCGCAATGCTACCCCTCGGGGATCTTAATGCACTCATCATTTCAGGACATATTGAACCACGAGGACTTCTCTCTTGTTCCATTGGTGTAACAGTATTACCTCGCGAGGATCTTGATATATCTGGGCATATTGAACCTCGTGGATTTCTGTCAAATTCAATATTGGCAACACTTCCACGTGGACTACGATTTGTGTTATCCGGTAACAATGAATGCCTTGAGCTACGTATGCTGCCATTATCTGGCATTAAACTATTGCGGGTCGCAGATAACGCTGCCGCTGAACCCGGTACTAAACTGCCTCTAGGACTTCGATTATATGTAGGCTCAGTTCCCAATCCTCCACCACCTCCATATATATTTCGCGGACTGTGAGATCCATCGGGAACTAACGAATGCCTTGGACTCCTCGAGCCATCAGGTACCAAACTATTTCTAGGACTCCTTGCGGAATCAGGAATTAATGATCCACGAGGTGTTCTCATGTAATCATCGGGGACTAGAGAATTGCGGGAACTTCTGTTAGGATCCGGTAGTAGGCCTCGTGATCCACAAAGCTCGGGATCTGGTAGAATTCTCCGACCAATTGGCTGTTCATAATTAAAATTTATTTTTATTTAATTATCAATAATTATTACTTATATTGATATTGAATAGTCTTATAGTTACCTCATCATGACTATCTTCAGCTTCAAACGCGATGTTTGGTACAACACTGCCTCGAGGCGAACGTTGTCTATCCATCTCGTTAGTACTGCTACTAGAGGTGTTCAGTGTCAATGATATCGCCTTGTCGGTTGCTACAGAGGCCCTTCGGGCCCTCGGGACGGGGGTTGCCGCAGGCACGCTCCCGGATTGGGGCGAACTAGCGACGCTCCTCGACGCCCTTCTGCGCCGGGATGAAGTACTCCTCAAAAGCATTACGGCATTTTTTTAATTCTGTAATTATAATTATTGTCATTCGTCACTTTTTAACTCTACTTACACAATATTTGTTGTTTATTATTATTTAACTTTGAGTCAATATATTATTCTGTACAAAATCGAGAGTAAATACGAATTTTATTTCAATTTGTATTCATTCCGTCACTCGGAGTTCAAGAGTTTTTAAAAAAATCACTTCGCATGCGAGAGCGAAGTAATTTCGGAGTCACACGGATTTTATTTCAATCCGCATTCACTCCGGTCCGGAGTTTTAACACTTAAATAAATTAATATTTAATATAAATAATTTTTTAATGAAAACTATCATGTTTCTAATCTAAAAAATTTTTTAGTAACTCACTAAATTATCATTTCATATAATACATAGTAAAAACATTTAATTATTTAATAATTATAGTGATATAGTTTTTATGGGAATATTTTATATTTCGGTACAACATACAATATGAAATATTATTTCGTGGTATGGTTAATGTGTCATATGACAGTTTATGACTCAGTGAAACTATATTAATGATAGGAAATAGAAAATCTACATTCGAACTCCATTAACTTGGGCAGTTAATCTACGTTGGACCGGAAATTTCTTGGAATTTCCGAGTTAACGGATGCCCCTTCTTCCTTAAGAAATAAACTATGACGCATGCACTTTTGCATCTACGTGAATGATGTGAATGATGCATAGATAAATATACACAGCCACATACTAATGTAGAGACAGCGCAGCTCTAGTGGCGGTCAAGATTGAGGGGAAGTCCCAAAGTAATGAAATCCTACTTAATGAAGTTCGACTGTAATTTCTTTAACTTTGAAATTATTTCGCGTGAATAGATGTAAAAGGAGCTCGTAATCATTTCCATACTCAATATAAAAATCAAAATATGAAAAACCTAACCTCACTATGTAATAGTAATTTTTTACATAGTTAATTTTTTCCAAAACTTCCCTTCGGAGTGAAATTAACAAATCCAAATAACATATTTAAAAAAGTTTGAATATTAAAAAATCTTAAAAATATTTGATAAGCAAACGTATGAGTAATTAGGTAGATCGAAGATAAATAATGAATTTTTTTTATTCTACATATTTAGTTAGTAAATGTTCGTTTCACTTGAAAAACTTGAATCAAGATGCCGAGTATTTCATGAAATTTAAAGTATACTTTATCTCTGCGATATCAGAGTTAAATCTAGTGAGCCGGAAGTAATCAAAAGTAATGCTATATCATTAATATTTAAATAAATATCTTTGTAATCATACACTTTAAATGTAAATAAAAATAATTTTAGAATAAAAAACACATAAATTTACAGGCGATAGTTTTTGTCTATTTATTTACCTTGTTTTTAATCTATTTAATTTTCTTTAACTTTTTAAGTATTTTTTCAATAAAAAAAATATTATCAAGTATTATTTTGAAATTAATTAGATTTTTAATATTTAACGATTGTTGAATATTGTCTATCGGGATGTACACGTTCTCTTTATGAGTGTATGAGTATTAAATGAGGTCGGCAAATATGGACATTAAATTTGATTGAGCATTTACTAGTGATCTGCCAATTTTCCATGATAATGATGTAATTAATACTTTATATGAAAATATATAGAACAACAATATCATTTTTCTTTATTTTTTTAAATACTAATTGAATATATAATATTCATAATTAACTTTTTTAATCATTTATTTATTGAAATAATATACGTGTATATAATACATACTAGGGGTGTTCGAAAAAAAATTTGATTTAGGGAAAGGGGGGGGGGGCAAAGCGGGGTACTTAAGAAAATACTAAGGTTTCGAGGACTCAAATACGCTAAATCTTTTCGTTTTAAATGATATTCAAAGTAAATAAACAAAAATTTCAGTTGCCGTTAAAACAAAAAAATTTTTACTTTTGCGGGCAAAATGAGGTACCCCCTTAAAAAGGTGAAAAAAAAAAAAATTTCTGCATATTAAATAAAATTGATTAAAATAAATTTTTTTGTAAGTAATTTACATAAGAAAAAATTTCATTTTACACAATTATTGGATGCAAAGGAAGAAAAAAATTTTTTTATTGGTTTTCATCATAAAACATTAGTCATTAACATTTTTCGACTAACATTCGATTTTTGAAAAAGTTTAACAAAAAATATTCAAAATAATGCTCAATTATATTTACAAACGATTTTGCAATGTTTAAAAACATTTAAAAAATAACATTTTTTCTTATAAAATTTTGGAGGTACCCCGCTTTGCCTACCCTACCCCCTTTTGCCCCTCTTCCCCTATGTATACATATATACAAGAAATTTATTGAAAAAATCAGATGCTTTAATGGCCCACAATGTGGACATTTACCTTACGTAATTTTTACAAAAGATATTAAAAAAAAAAAACGTTTTTATTCCGAAGTGCGATTATTTATTGAATAAAAAAAGGCAGCGTATGACAGAACTTAACTTATCACTGACCAATCGACAGTTAAAGACATCAATCTTTCATGAGTTTAAAATATAGAGCTCGTTACTGCTACTCTATATATATATATTTATATATATGTATATATATATATATTGAAGTTAAATAAAAGATGAAAAATAGTGGTAGTCGATGAAGCTCAGTAGCCAAAGATGTAGTGGAATCAGGCAGCTGAAATTCACCTTATCCGCACACCCTCAGCCGTTTTATTTTTCGCATTGATTTTCACCAAGTACATATATATATGTATTAGTATTTTTTTTTTTATTCTTTCTATTCTTCTATTACTTTCTATATTATATTTCACACTCCCACATGTCTACATTCATCAATTTATCATCCATCATCATTATCCTTTTCTTTCATTATATTGTACTTACTTTTGCTTTTATGAAACTCACTTTTTTTTTTTTTTTAAGTAATTTCTAATTGTAAAAAACAACATTAATTAAAAATTTAAAAAATCAATGACATACTAAACAAAAAAAAAGTTATACCCGAAAATAAAATATTTAAGCTTTACAAAAGATGAAAAGTTTCTTGTTGAATTTAATGTAATACAAATTACATAAAAGATATAATACTTATTTAAACGGGAATAAAGCACAAAAGTTTTGTTAAGATTTATGTGTTTCATGAAAAACGAAGAAGTATTTTCATTTCCAAGTGTTATAAATTTTTCCCTAAATAATTAATTCGTTTTTTTTATTTTAAAATTATTTTATTAAATATTTCGTCACAAATTTTTGCAATTTATCGAATTTATTAAAAAGATATAAAAATACTAAATTTTAACTTTAAACGTATTAAGTACTAATTTTATGTTATAATTTTAACCTTTATCATTACCTTTTATTTTACAAAAAAAAAAAATCCTTCTTATAATTCTCATAAAAAGAGCAATAAAGAAAAAAAATTAATTAAACCTGCGCACTTGAGACGTTGAATTTAATAATTTTTATCTAGTCATTATTAAAGCTGAGCTACTTCATCTGATGATAATTAAAGCTACATTATCATTACCGTAATACTCACATAATTAAAGATAATTACTATTAAATTTATAATTTTAAGTTGATTAAACTAAATATTTTAAATAATACCGCTGAAACATCTGTGATAAATTTTTCATTTATTGTAAAAAGTTTCAGGATTGTTATTCGACGTAGTATATAATTCGCTAAAACTTTACCAAAAATATAACTATTATATATTTTACTCGCACACAGATTGTAAGCTCTGTTATCAAGAGTATTAATTTTATCATTTATTCACTAACGAAATTCACAAGAGCTCCCTAAAGGCTTAACTTTATTGTTTTATTATATGAGTTTAACTTTATTTAACATGTATACGTAAATATATTTATTCATGTATATATTTGAGAGTACATTAATTTTGTTGATAGTTAACCGCGCAGTTAAAATAGTATTACAGTTACATAACTTACATATGCAGCTGTGTAATAAAATTGACCAATGCAAACTTATAATTGAAAAACAATTTAAACTAAATTATATTTCAATCTCGGAAAAAAAACTAATAAACAACTAGGATAGATTTTTTTTCTCTTAGCGGCAATCGGATTATTTTCTGTGCTTTTAATATTAAATAGCTTGACAAAAAATTTTTCCTGAGCATAAGCGAACAATACTGACGTAGCGAAATTTAACGGAGTATTAATAAAAATTATTTAAAAACGACACATGATGAAAAAGAAGAAAGAAACCATGTGTACATTAACTTCTCATGTTTGCGGTGAAGTTTAACAACAAACTGTAAGCATACAGTATTTTATTATACACGATAGAGTAAAAAGAGAGAGCGATTTTCTCGTCAGTGTAGAAATTTCAGAGTGAATGTAGATTTTATTTTAATTCCCATTTTCTCCGATCTGGAGTTTTATAGTTAAAATAAAATTATATCTAATAGAAACTTTTTTTTTATAAAAAAACATACATAAATTATTTATATAAGTACTTATATTTTTTATTCTCCATATTTCAGTTCCTGGATTTTTTTTTGTTCCTATAAACAAAATAAATAAAATTTTCCCAGAGTAAAGTTTTCTCTGAGGGGATTTTAAAAAAAGTTTTACAAAAATGTTGGGAAATCCAAAAGTGGACCTCAACCGCTCATTTTATTTTTAATCATTACTTTTATTTTATAACTTAAATTAATTTTTTTGTTTTTATTATGAATTTTCATTCAGCTTATAATTTATCAGTTTGATTTTTTTACTTCTTATTTTTATATTAATATTTTTTTTAAATATCCCGCCTTTTTATTTTAGATGTCAGTCTTTTTTTTAAACCTATACTGTTACGCCAGTACTACTGCCAGTAGTTGATAGAGAGAAAAAATGAAAAATATAATAACAACAGTAAAAATAAAAATCGAAACTCTAGTTATTTTTGCTGAGTATTCTATATGTTGAAAACAATAAAAATTATTTTAAATTATTACAAAAATCAACGAAATCATATTTAATTGTTACTATCATTATTTAATAATCTACTTTTGTATCAGAGGTAATACAGGAATTAATTTTATATTCATACGATTCAATATTATTTTAGGTTAATTAAAAAATTAAATTTAACGCAGTATCCTTTTTTACTGATAAAAGACATTCTTTCTTACCATTTAATGCAAAAACTATCGTTTTAACAAAATGTTGGTACTAAAGTACAATGAATGCTCGTTGTAAGCGATCTCGTTATAAGCAAATTTCCCATATCATGCTATTCGTTACAACTCAAAAGTTTCCAAACTCTTCCGGACATTCAAATGTCATATCTTGACGTTCGTTGTAAGCCTGGCTCACTTTTTGTTTAAAACAAATTTCTTAAAATAATCAATTTTTGTAAATATATACACTGTAAAAAATCACCGGGGTAAGTCCAAGTGGTGTAGGTATAAAATTATCGGTGTTAAATTTACCCCCGAAAGCGGTGTGAAAATAACGCCGCCACCGGTGTAAATATTCTTTACCGGTGTTAAAATATTTTACTTTGTGAATATTTTTACTCGCTCGATCACTATGCTTATTAATATATGATATTTTTTATTAATTTTCATAAAGAACTGACATTTTTTGTGTTTTATAATCTTTAGAGTTAATACTCCAAGCGGACGCAATTTACCCCGCTTTTACACCGGTTACCCCGATTTAACACCTGTGTATTACTCCTCCTACACCGGTGTAATTTCATTTTTACACCGGGCGGAGTTAAAACGAGTCCATTGTTAACACCGCTCTTTTTACAGTGTAATATTTCCATTAAATAACATGAGCATGTCATTAACTTTGATTTGTACGGAACATATATTACTGGTCATTGGTCTTTTTAACGTAATTTAAATCGTAACATAACGAGCGACTTGCAATGATCCACATACGTAACGCACATATGTAGAATGTGCGCCGAAAACTAAGACGGAGGGGAAACCTAACTCGGATTTTTTTTTCTACAACCCCTAAAGGTTGCTTATAATGAGCCTCAACTGTATTTATAGTCCTCTCTCTTTTTTGTCGTTATCATCGTTATCATTACTATGAAATTTTTATTTTTATCAAAGATATTTATTTTATGAATTAAATTTAAACTGAACTACTTCGATTTTTATAAAATTTTATTTCTAAAAAATATTCATAACTTTAGAAAATTCAGTATGACCTTTTAATCAGTTTGTAGTTTTTAGTTATTAGTATTATGTATTTGTATATTTAATTTATAAGTTTGTTATAATATTTAATTATATATATATTTTTTTCCCGGGTAGTGATAATCTATGAAAATTTTCTAAGAGTTCTGTAGTTGATGATAATTCTTTTTCAAAGTTAATATTTCTGTGCAAATAACTTGAGATGTATATCATACTAAAGTACTTGAGACTCAGTTTATCGTAACTTTATAGAACTATCGAGAATGTTTTAAAAATTCAAAAACTTATTTTAATAAATTCATTCTTTTAATAAAATTTTAAAGAAAAATTTTTTGAAATAAATATTCAAAGTTCTTAAGAAACGGTAGAAACCTAAGAAAATTGAAATTTTTTCAAATTAATTAATGTAAAAATTCAGTTAATTCTAAAATTTTTTGAATAAATTTCTAAATATTATTATGACAGAGTGTTTAGCTTGCCAAGTCTGGTCACACCTAAGTATTATAGTCGAATATTAGGGCGCCACTGGAAGATGGACTCGGCCTTCCAGAACCGGATGTTAATGTAATTTTATTAGATGCTCAGGGTCGTTCGTAAATTTTATAATTTTGTGAGAGAGGAGAGAAATGATGAACAGGCTGAAATAAATTTATTTAAACTTTACTTTTAATTTTAATAACCTTAAGCACCTTGCTTATTATTTCTTTTTCCTTAATGACAATTAATAATCTTATGACAAACTATGCTTATGACAAACTAAACTTATGACAAACTAAATGCGTCTCCTGGACGTTTCCACACTCCCACACACACGTATTTTAGGCGTCTTCCGGACGTAACACACACACACACTCTCTTTAAAAAACCGTCCACCGGACGTTAAACCTTTAACCTTAATACACTTTGATTAAAAAACCGTCCACCGGACGTTAAACCTTATTTTCCTTAATTTCTACTTTAAAAAACCGTCCACAGGACGTTAACCCGCATTTTCTTAATTAGTGTCCACCGGACATACCTTAAACCTAACTTATAATTTTGTCCACCAGACTTACATCACAAACACAATTTCTTTCAATTAACATTACTTGATTCTACTTAAAACTCTATTTTCTTTTGTAGTTTTTATATCATCACAATCTTTTCACCCAAAACTTCATGACTCTAATTCAACTAAAATTCCAATATAAAATTTCCGCATTAACTCATTCCGATTACAATTTATCACTTCCTTAATTTCAATTAACTCACTGATTTTACACGTATTAATTAATTAATTTGTTGTCTAGATTAAGTATTAATTAATTAATTTTTCCTTATAATTTTCCACTAATAATTTTACCAGTAATTTTATACATTAATTTACTTCACAATAAAATAATCCGTTTCTTTCCATTTTACTCAATAACAATATATCACAACTCTAGCGTCCTTTTTACGACTTCATTTTATTTAGATATTTTAATTAATTAACTTAAAATTAATTTATAATTAAATCGTGACTAGAATTACGTTATGAATTGACTAGAAATTCAGCCATTGAGTTGGCGTTACTCGGTCTTGAATCTTACTGACGAATTCGAGTAAATTAAAGTTTATTTATGAATTAATTCAGCCACTGGAATAAATTCCGGCCTCAATTAATTTATTGACGTGATCGAATAATTTATTTAGTTAGATATTTACGCGGGAAAATTATTTTATTCCAGCCAAAGGCCTCGGATAAAATAAATTCAGAGTTATAGACACAATGGCGAATAAGAGCGGCGTGACACAACTTTTGAAAAACACGAGGCGCGTGGTTGTAATGGCCAACGGCCTACAACTTCCAATTTATATACGCGAGGACCAACGGAAAGATATTAATTAAATTAATTATAATTAATTCTGCCATTGGAATATAAATTCCGGCCTTAATTAATTATAATTTTACCTGATGAATTTTACAGCAGCAACCAGATGAGACTCGTAGCTGATGTCCGGCTATTTCTCCAATTGTCGTCCAATTTTCCTTACAGGTGAATCGGCTCTTCTGGTTCTCGATTGTCCGGGTTGTTCTTGCTCCAGATTGTTAAGGTCCTCGTCTTGCCTCGTATAGAATGGTGTAGATGATGCGTCCAATCACTCTAGTTGTTCACTAACTTTCACTTAGGCGTCCATCGCCTTCGGTCGTCCGATTGACTCTCTTTGGGTGTCCAACGAACTCTGTCGATTTTTGGCACGGCACTCCCTTATAACTCTTCGATTCACCCCCGGAAAACTCATCCCTACTAAATTAATTAGCAAAAGAGAGGGGCGGATGTTCGGGTCTCACTGATTAGCGACACCCGGTGACATGTCGAATCACTGAATTTAATAAACCGAGTTATAATTAGGACCCATTATTGACCGTGGACAAATCCAATTTTAGATCTTAATAAATAGCCATTGGAATCTATTTTACCCTGTTACACTCCCCCCTGCCAGACTGTCACCCGGGTTCCGATGATCGAGAGGCCTGAACATCCTAAAGATAGGAAACGGCTGTGAACCCATTATCAATATTCTTCTGTCTTCAGTCTGTTGTTCTTATGTTATTTTTTTTTCAGGAGTGTAATTATTTCCCAATGATGTTCCAGTTGTCATTTACTTGCTTGACTACCAACGAACTGGTGAATTCTGTAGTTGATATCAGTATCTTGTAAAGTTGTTGGTTGAATAAATGATGAGGCCCGAAGATCTGAGAATTGACCTGATGAAAAATTTTCGCCAAAAGTTCATTTAAATTTTTTTTTTCAGCATTTAATTTATCACTAGACTTTGATGATTTAGTTTTTCCTTTATGTGAGTATCCTCTGGCTTCCAAATCCTTCTATGTTTGCTTATGATTGTCAATTCTTTGTTCTGAAGATCCTCAAACTTCTTTGTTTCACTTTAGGTTAAAATTTTGAAATCCAGTTCTTGTCCAGAAGTCACCGTAGCACCCGTAGAATTATTTTTCTCACCGGAAATTAGTTCAAAAATATGATTTTTGCTGCTTTCCTTAAATGCCAAGTTCTTATTTGGAACAAATGCTTCTTTTGATGACGTCGCTGGTATAGATGTTGAAGTCTGGACTGAATGGCGGGCCTGAAGCTCTGAGAATTGGCCAGAAGGACCTACTTCTACAGAGAACGGCTTGGACGGGTCAAAGATGGGGGCCTGAGGATTTAAGAATTGGCTTGAACGGCCAAATTTCGGAGTCCTCGGCCAAACTTGATCACTTTCTCTATCAACTGTTTCGAATTCTGGATCTTGTCGTAACCGAACTGTTTTAGTGATCACTCCATGAGTGTTAACTGACTGGTCTTCTTCGATCCCAGAAATTATTTTATTAATGTCTCCGGTATCAGTCGACATTTCCAACGTCGATGTTGATGGCAATGGTGGTGGCGATGGTGGTGATCGTGAGGATGGTGAGGGGCCTGAAATAGAGTAAGGCGGTCTGGACAGGACCTGTCTCGACTCCAAGCGGCCGGATAACGAATCTTTCGGACTGACGTTATTTGACCCCTTTGATATTCTTTGGACCACCTGAACCGACGGGGAATTCGGGACAGGTGTCACTAGTTTTTTCGATCTCTCTCAGTATTCGATGTGATTTGTTGTTGACCGGTATCCCAAATATCTCGAGACGTACTTGCTCTCGAATTACCATCTACCAGAGTTAGTAAGTTACACTTTTGTCTTGTGTGTCCAATTACAAAACATAAATTGCATACGTCTCGTCGCGGATTCTCACAGACTTCAAACGTATGTCCTGGTACTCCACAATTAAAACAGAGCCGGTTAGTTCTTGGTGACGATGATGAAAATCGATTAAAAGTCGATGAATATCTTGGAGCTCGATTAACACGTGGCCAGTAATTATTTTGTTGTCTTTGGTAATACGGTGACCGGTAATTGTTGTAATTCGGTCTTGTTTGCACTTCGTATTTGTTGTTATACATAGATGGACTAGACGACTCCATTACATTGCAATTTGGTAACTCCATCTTGTCCTCTTCGAAGCTGAGCCTCTCAGGTGTAGACTGCATTAAACCAAATCGTGGTTTATTTTCGAATGTAACTGATTTAGGAGATGAAGCTGGTTGTTGAGCTTCATTAATGCACTGTGTCGCTTCATGTAAAGCATTAAACAGGTTCTCATAGTTGAAGACTGGTCGCGCAAAAACAAGCAGTCTTAATTCATCAGTAAGATGATTTCTGATACAGGTGACTTGATCTTCGACTGGTGGTGGTATCTGCATACTTTGGTATTTTTGTTGTATTTTTAATACAAATTCTGTTGGGCTTTCCCCAGGTTTCATTCTGAGTTTGCTGATTTCCATTATTATTTGGTGATCTGTTGTTGAGCTTCCACAGGCTTTGATAAATTCAGCCTTAAAATGAGCAAAATCTGTCCAATTTTTGTAATTTGCATCATACCATCTTGCCGCAGTACCATGTAGGATATAGCTCATGGCCTTGAGTAGTTCAACTTGTGTCCAGTCTTCTCTATGTGCTCTGGACTCTACCGCAAACAAGAACTCGTTGACAGACATCCCTTCTTGTGGATAAAATAGATTACCCATTTTAAGGCTTTGCATGATCCCTTTCCACCTTCTGTCATCTGTGTACAAGCTTGATGGACTTTGTTGTAAATTTTGGATCGGAGCGGCCGACCTCGGCCTTGTGTTAGAGGGGACCTGAGGTCCTGGACCTGCCCACGATCTAAAATTATCTTGAGGACCACTTGACTGTCGCTGTTGAGTTGATTGGGGCTGTTGCAGTTGACTTGAACGAAAATTAATTCTTTCCTCTAGTGGAATATCTTGATTTGCACCAGCTCTATCTTGATGCATTTCTGGTTGAGGTCTTGATGCAGCTGGGTGATCTCTCCCCCCTGCCAAACCTTGACCCATCGGGGCAAAGGTTGAACCACCAAGTTGGAATTCAGCTGCATGCCCATTCACTGGAGAATTCTCTCGGAAAGAATTGTCACGAGAATTCACCCGATCCATTAGCTCCCTTTGTACAGTCATTATATCTCCAAGCATACGTGTTAGTTGATTAATTGCCCGAGAATTTTCTTCATTAATTGCTCTTTGCTCCATCGACATTTGACGAACTTGATGAGATGCTAAATCCATCCTATTTAAAATAACTTGGAATTCTGGTGGTATATTGCCTCCTGCAACCTCATCCCCATCCTCAAACCGATCGTCAACTATGTCAGCTGGTAATGTGTCTTGTCTCTGAGGTGGATTCTGATTATTTGTATTATGTAGCTGGGATGGATGACTTATCCTAGTACTCATTGTTGTTGTTACTGTTGATGTTGTTGATGTTGCTGAAGAGACAGTTGGTATTTGAGGTAAACCATGACCATTTGACAATCTACGTGATTCTTCGTTGATAAGTCCTTGTTGTTGATAATTGTCCATGATGTTTGAATAATAGAGTTTTCTTTTATTTGGGAATTAATTTTGAGTTTCAGAGTTTCTAAATATATTTGTATACTATTGTTTTATTTTATAAACGGATTATTTTGTTTTTGTAAAGTAAATTTATTTTTGTAAATGTCTTAATTTATTTCTTATTTATGATGAGCCTCTTAATGACTCATCAATGACTCATTCTTAATTGAATTTTAATCTGCTGATAATTTAATTAATCAAATAATTTAATTATTAAAATTTTGTCTATGTAAAATTACCATTGTCTGTTGTGGCTATTTCTGACGCTAAATTTTATTTGAAATTTCGGTAGTTTAATTTTATTTAAATCTCTTGAATTGTTTTATTAGTGAGAATTCTGTATTAGTAATTTTATATGAGTTTAATCCCCAAATAATATTTTAGATCTTTATCTTTTATTTTCGACACTTTTATTTATCTTTGTGTTTGTCACAATTATTTCTTTTATTCTATAATTTCTATTTATAGATCTTTTAATCCCACACTACTTTATTTTATACTAAAATTTTTCCAAAATAATTTTATAAGTTTTCTATCCCACACTTTTCAAAATTTTCTATCCCACACACTTTTATTTTAAAATCTTTATTTAAAGTGACTTTTTTCAAAATTAAAAATTCTACCCACACAATTTTACTCCAACCAATTCAAAATCCTCAGCCCTCTCACAAAATTTTACGGGGGGTTTACTTTTTAAGTTGGGCGCCAAATATGACAGAGTGTTTAGCTTGCCAAGTCTGGTCACACCTAAGTATTATAGTCGAATATTAGGGCGCCACTGGAAGATGGACTCGGCCTTCCAGAACCGGATGTTAATGTAATTTTATTAGATGCTCAGGGTCGTTCGTAAATTTTATAATTTTGTGAGAGAGGAGAGAAATGATGAACAGGCTGAAATAAATTTATTTAAACTTTACTTTTAATTTTAATAACCTTAAGCACCTTGCTTATTATTTCTTTTTCCTTAATGACAATTAATAATCTTATGACAAACTATGCTTATGACAAACTAAACTTATGACAAACTAAATGCGTCTCCTGGACGTTTCCACACTCCCACACACACGTATTTTAGGCGTCTTCCGGACGTAACACACACACACACTCTCTTTAAAAAACCGTCCACCGGACGTTAAACCTTTAACCTTAATACACTTTGATTAAAAAACCGTCCACCGGACGTTAAACCTTATTTTCCTTAATTTCTACTTTAAAAAACCGTCCACAGGACGTTAACCCGCATTTTCTTAATTAGTGTCCACCGGACATACCTTAAACCTAACTTATAATTTTGTCCACCAGACTTACATCACAAACACAATTTCTTTCAATTAACATTACTTGATTCTACTTAAAACTCTATTTTCTTTTGTAGTTTTTATATCATCACAATCTTTTCACCCAAAACTTCATGACTCTAATTCAACTAAAATTCCAATATAAAATTTCCGCATTAACTCATTCCGATTACAATTTATCACTTCCTTAATTTCAATTAACTCACTGATTTTACACGTATTAATTAATTAATTTGTTGTCTAGATTAAGTATTAATTAATTAATTTTTCCTTATAATTTTCCACTAATAATTTTACCAGTAATTTTATACATTAATTTACTTCACAATAAAATAATCCGTTTCTTTCCATTTTACTCAATAACAATATATCACAACTCTAGCGTCCTTTTTACGACTTCATTTTATTTAGATATTTTAATTAATTAACTTAAAATTAATTTATAATTAAATCGTGACTAGAATTACGTTATGAATTGACTAGAAATTCAGCCATTGAGTTGGCGTTACTCGGTCTTGAATCTTACTGACGAATTCGAGTAAATTAAAGTTTATTTATGAATTAATTCAGCCACTGGAATAAATTCCGGCCTCAATTAATTTATTGACGTGATCGAATAATTTATTTAGTTAGATATTTACGCGGGAAAATTATTTTATTCCAGCCAAAGGCCTCGGATAAAATAAATTCAGAGTTATAGACACAATGGCGAATAAGAGCGGCGTGACACAACTTTTGAAAAACACGAGGCGCGTGGTTGTAATGGCCAACGGCCTACAACTTCCAATTTATATACGCGAGGACCAACGGAAAGATATTAATTAAATTAATTATAATTAATTCTGCCATTGGAATATAAATTCCGGCCTTAATTAATTATAATTTTACCTGATGAATTTTACAGCAGCAACCAGATGAGACTCGTAGCTGATGTCCGGCTATTTCTCCAATTGTCGTCCAATTTTCCTTACAGGTGAATCGGCTCTTCTGGTTCTCGATTGTCCGGGTTGTTCTTGCTCCAGATTGTTAAGGTCCTCGTCTTGCCTCGTATAGAATGGTGTAGATGATGCGTCCAATCACTCTAGTTGTTCACTAACTTTCACTTAGGCGTCCATCGCCTTCGGTCGTCCGATTGACTCTCTTTGGGTGTCCAACGAACTCTGTCGATTTTTGGCACGGCACTCCCTTATAACTCTTCGATTCACCCCCGGAAAACTCATCCCTACTAAATTAATTAGCAAAAGAGAGGGGCGGATGTTCGGGTCTCACTGATTAGCGACACCCGGTGACATGTCGAATCACTGAATTTAATAAACCGAGTTATAATTAGGACCCATTATTGACCGTGGACAAATCCAATTTTAGATCTTAATAAATAGCCATTGGAATCTATTTTACCCTGTTACATTATGTTTTTTTAATCTGTTAGAAAATCAAAATCTACTGACGTAAGATTTTTTTTGTTTAAATAATTAACATATATTTTTCTATGTTAATTTATGTTAATTAGTTAGCTGTGTACTTGAGAAAAAATAATTTAGATTAATTTCAGAGCTGAATTATTTTTTTCTGATTATGAGTAAGGAAAGGGTGGCAAGACAGACCGCTAAGAAAATAGTAAATTTTTATGATCCTGAAGTTAGCAGACAATTAACAATTTTCGGATTTTTTTTAACAATTTAATTAAAAAAAAAAAAAAAAAAACTGAATGTATGCACATGTGGGAAATTGAAAAAACTAAAATTTATATTTATTAAAAAACAGTAAGAAGTACACTATAATTAATTGAACAGAATTATTACGAAATTAACTTGAAAATTGATCGTAAAGACAAATTTAATGTTAAGTTATGAATGAATATAATTAAAATAACAATAACAATTATTGTCATGATTATGAAGATATCAATTATGTCTCAGTCTGGATGACAAGATAATATACTTTTTTTATTTCCTTTAAGAATAAATTATAAAAGTAATCAGACAGCTTGAAAGAAAGATTGCTGCAGGCTATAACACGCCGCAGTGTGACTATTTTACTCTAGTAATAAAGCTTTCACGAAGGTGGTCCATTGTTTCAGGTACTGGGAGACGTGTAAACTATAAGCATGTGCTTGTAATAATAGTTACTGTTGTCTCGGGACCTCATAAATGTCACTTTAAATTTTTTTATCACAGGAACAAGAATAGCTTTTAAAGTTACAAACTACATTATTCTATTTTATTTCTTGAAAAATTTTATTATTAATTGCTATTATCATACTTTATTTTTTTTACACGGTGATATGTTTAGTAAAAAAAAAAAAAAATCTATAGAAATTCAACTTTTCTGAGCAAAAAATTGTATGTAAATTTTGACCCTTCGTTATTCCACACACGAAAAAAAAAAATATTACTTTCATTTAAAATTTTATTTCTTTGAGATCTCGTTTGTTTTTATAAAATATCATTGCAAAACTGGTAAAAAAATTACATTAAATTATTTTTTTTTCTTTTATTCATCAAATTATTTCATTCTATATCTGCATTTTATTTATTTGTAATTTTTTTTTGTAGTACACAATATCTATTTCATTTCTGTTTCCTATTATATTTATATCTCAGTGGATTCAATGTGTATTACATTAAATGAATGGTTTTAATTTCATTTTTTACGACAAAAAAATTTATATAAATTATAATATCATTTGTTATTCTGCCTTTTCCGTAAATAAATATAATAAACTTTGTCTTCTCAATGATAAAATAAATAATACAGATTAATTAAAATTTTATGTTAATGAGCGTTGAATTTTTAGTGGTATGATTTTTTACGTAAGTTGATCCCAAGACACTGTTTCCGACTCAAATTTCTATAGGGAATTAAACCTAGTAAGTCTAATTAACAGCAATAGTCTAAAAGCTCTAAATATTTAACTCTATTTTTTAAAAATTTTATACGTTCTGAGTCAAAGTTTCAAGCCCACATTGACGATTAAGATTTTTCTTTCTTTTTCTATAAAAAATGATTACCAGAAAGTGCAGAATGATTTTTATGACTACACAATACAACTTTTTTTGATACCTAGCAGAGATAATCAATTAAATATAAAACGATGTCGACCGAAAGGTATCAGGTGTTTTAATTCCCAGATAAAAAATTCCCTCGTTAAATGATGGTACTGGTAATGTAAGGTAGAGAAATTTTCTGACAATTGGGCAGAGAAAAAATGAGCCAGCGGTCATTTTTTAATTAAACGACGGTTCCCGCGCTAACTTGATTTTGCCCCAAAAATTATTTTTAAAAAATTTAACCGAAAAGTTGACCAAACTATTTTTGACGTCAATTGACAAACAATTGTCAGTTAATTTCTCATGATCTGAGTGAACATAAAAATGATAGTCATTTCGCATCACTAATACAGCCTATAAGGTGTACACCCGGGTCAAAAATAAAACTTGATTTAGACTTGGTTTACCAAGTCGAAATTTGGAGCTGTTTTTTATGAGACAAACTCGACTTTTTTTGACGCAGATATAAAATACATTAAGTTTTCGCCTTGGTTTAGACTTAACTGGCTTAATTAGTCACGATTTAAGACGAAAAAGTTGAAATCAAGTCGAAATTGACTTAGTTTAGACTTATTCGACTTGAAATATAAGGCGAAAAAGTCTAAATCGAGTCGAAATTGATTTGATTTACACTTACTCGACTGGAATTATAAGGCGAAAAAAACTACAGTGAAATAATTTTGATATATCAAGGCGAAAGTAAGGCGAATATATAACTTTTTTTCGACTTGATTCAGCAAGTCAAAAGTAAGGTGAATGACTACCGTGCTCGAAGCAAAGATGAATAAGTTTAAACTGAGATCAAAAAATACAAATAAGTTGAAACTAAGACGAAAAAAGTTCAAAAAGTTGAAAAAAATTTAATTCAAGTCGAAAAAGTCGAGATCTTATCGAAAAATCGTCGGCAAATCGTCGGCAAATAACTTCAAAAGAAAATAAGGTAAAGCGAGCCTGAATCAAGTTTTATTTTTGACCCGGGCAGATACTGAAACTTGAAGTTTCGATATTGGTATGATGAAAAAATATTTTCAAACAAGTCAATTTCGACTTGACATAGACTTTTTCGTCTTAAATCGTGACTAAGTATGCCAGTTAAGTCTAAACCAAGTCGAAAACAATGTATTTCATATCTCGGTAAAAAAAAGTCGAGTTTTTAGTGTCAAAAACGGCTCTAAATTTCGACTTGGTAAAACTAGTCTAAATCGAGTTTTATTTTTGATCCAGGTGATCATAAATGATTCTTGTATAGGCTCAAATTTTTAACGGGTAGGAAATCACCAAGAAATTTATATGGATTGCTATAAACTCCATAGCAATCTATGGACTCTCTTATGAATTCAAATAATATTTCAGCAAGAAGAAAATAATATCAATAATAAATAAAAGAAAGGAAACAAACTAAAAAAATGAATAAAATTAACAAGACAAATTCTTCTAGTAAAAAGTTAAACTGAAACTTTTCATGACTCCACGCATTTAACTCGACGGTTGCAAATGTATAACGAGCTCACCACAACAAAAATATTGCCTTGGTTGACAGCTCATATTATAACACAAGCGCTCTTTCTCAGACGCTAAATACAGATAACAAAAAAAGTTATTCAAGACAAAATGTCGTAATATTTATTATTTTAATTTCATTATATATTTTATATTTTTTGAATCAATTGTTTATCAAATTTTAAAATTAATATTTATTTAATAACAACGTATTTTAATTCATTAAAAATGTAAATATGATTTTTATGTTTAAAACACATTTCAATTGAAATACTTAAAAATAGAATGAATCGAAACTGTTTATTAATAAAAACATGTAAATTAATAGATAATAAATATTGTGAGATAAAAAACATTAACTCACCCCAATTAGTAATTAAATATGCACATGTTGCACAAAATATTATCGTTGGCCCGCCAAACCAGCTCTTATAATTATTTATAATTTAAAAGTAAATAATAAAGCACACCACTAAATTATTTATGCACACTATTATCTAATATATATATACTTATTTAAATCTTTTTATTATTTTAATGATTACTATTTTTTAAATAAACACCCACTCAATATTTAAATGTTACATTCGTTTATTAATAAACATTTACTTATAATTATTATTATTATTATTTACTTATTGTTAATTATAATTAATTAAAATATTTAATAATTAACATTAATTATATATTAATCTTATTTAATTATAATAATAACAATTATTAAATTTTATAAATTTTTAATAATAAATTTAAAATGATACAAAATAAAAAGGGACGTCCGCGAGTAAAGTTAGTGATAAGTATAAATATTTGACGCGGGCTTTTCGGTCGCCAGGATGGACTGGCTGCGCGCAGGAGTTGTTGTACTACTCCAGTCGCCAGCCCCGTCGTTACTGAGCCCGTCAGACAGAACAAGGGAGTTGGCGTCAGCGCACAGATTTTCTACACTTTTGCGTTTCTGTTCCAATCCCGCAAACGCGACTTTTCTCCTATTATTATTTTATTTTTATTTAATTTTTTTTTTGTCATTATTTATTTAACTCTTTGCTCTCTTTTGTACCCTCTTTATGCCTCGTCTTTTCTACTCATTTTTCCTCATCAACATCTTCATTTTATACATATGTAAAACGCGACAAACTTAATTCGTTAATTAAAAACGTAAAGTATTTTTACATTTAATGGAAAAAAATCATTTTCAACTTTCTAATTACCCACGCAAAACTTTAATCAATTTACTCGCGCTAAATTGTTAGATGCTTTTTTTACATAAATAAATATACAATTGTGTATTGTATGACTTAGAGGATCTAATTTTTTCATTATATTGAATAATTCAACTTCAAAGTTAGCATTTTTTTTTACTCAATGATAAAAGCCCTTGTAAAAAAAAAATCATTCAAAAAAGATTCCAAAAAGTTGGACATGTAGAACTTCTAAATTGGAAAAGTAAAATGTAGTTAGTATACGATTCAAAAATTATGATCTAGAAACATTCTCATTTTACTCAAAATTCGTTCACATGAAATTCTAAATCACACATATTTTTTATTATTAAAATCCTACAAGTTCAAAAAAAGTTAAACGTGAAGTTTTAATCTCTCTCAAATTTAGTAGTTCTACATGTCCAACTTTTTTGAAGGGATTTTTTTTTTACATGGAGATAAAGCGCCACATTGACCTTTTTTAGCTTGTAAATATGTTTATCACCCTCAGTTGAGTTTATTATCAACATTACTATCTTGTTTCCAAAAAAAAAAAAAAATTTATTTCCCTTTAATTTTAAAATATTTTATTTTTACGTAAGTAAATTTTCTTATAACGCGTATTCTTCGTAATTTAAATTTCTGTCTACTCGCGTGTCATTTCCTGAAGTCGTTGGTCGCGTTATGGAAACTGCTGTAATATTAATTATTTTTTAGCGGTGCCAAAATTTAACTAGTTAGTACACGATAAAAATGAACGATAAGTGAATGCCGGTAACACTTAAATTAATTAAAATACTAATTTTACTATTATAATGTAATTTATTACACTAAAAAGGGCTGCGGTTTAAAATCCACAAAAATTTGATTATAAATATAAAATCAAATAAAAGAAATATGTAATATAATAATAAATGTTGAATATTTTGTATTGATTATTGGGAAAATTTGTAATATTTTATTATTGCATACCTAAAAATTTTTTTTATTTTTCAGAATTGAATAAACTGAAAGAAGAGACTGGATAGAACGAAATATCCCAAAAATTGAATAGGAAAAAAATTGATTTCGGGGTTGAGTATTAAAGCGGTTTAAAGAACCAAGATATAACCGATCATTTTTAAATTTGGTTTAAAAGAAAAATGGGAAATTCAAAAGTGCAAATTCCAATTGCTCATGATAAGTATCAATATTCTATTCTTTTATTATTACTTTGATAATATTATTATTTTAGTTTTTTCTTTCAGTTTAGTATTTTTTATTCAGAACTTTTTTTTTAAATATTTTCCGTTTTAAATATTTTTCCGTTTTCTTTCTTAGATGTCGCTTTTTATTCAATCGTACTGTCACACTAGTGCTGCTACGAATAAATGCTGGAGGAAAATAAATGAAAAAATAATAATATTGTAAAAAAAAAAAAATAGCATCTACATTTTTCATGAATTACCAGTTTTAAGTTTTTTCATCATTTACAATTAAACAAAAAGGATTTAGATAGAGATTTTCAAAATGGTTCTTGCCACAAAAATACAAAGCTAATAAAAAAAAAAAAAAAATTGGGCTAATATATTATATGTTACGAGAGTTATCGTGATTCCGAAGATTCGTACAAGATAACAATTGATATTGATACTGGTTTTTTGGATTGAAATAATTTATTTTAAATCAATGTAATAATGAATCGACTCAATACCCAGTCGAAATTATTCCTTAACAAATTGTCTTTGTACTAATATACAATTTATTTTGTTTCAGTGTAATCAAAAGAGTGCAGAGATGATTTAACGTGAGCGAATTAGTCGAAAAAATAATTTCGATCGTAAGGCTCACACAGCGCGTCCACGCTTGACATGTGCAAAATAAAGTAATTCTTATCAAAAACTTATGGGTATGGTGCATCTCTGCAAAGAATTTCTCTGCATCACAAAATCTCACGAAATTTTTCTCTACACGAGTCAACTGAACATGCTAGTTTTTACATCGTAACAACTCTACAGTAGATTAATTTCACGGCGTTCCATCACTATACCAGAATACCTCTCATGTGAAAAATCTTGGCATGCACGGGAATATCTCTACATGGCGCTAAATTCAAGTTGCAAATTTTTTGTTTCGACATTTTGTTAACAAAGTAAGTTAATTTTACTTATTTAGGATATTGATCTCCATGTGCATGGCTAGTTTTTTATTATCCCGGGAGAAAATTTTTTTGTGAAATTTCATAAAATTCTATGAAATTTTATAAAATTTCATAAAAATTTATAATATTTTACATCGTTGCTATTGAGATCCCAAGGAGTTATTAGAATGAAATTTTATATGTTTCAATGAAATTTCATAAAGTTTCACAAAATTTAAAAAAAAACTATGAGATAACTCTATGAAATGTCATAAAATTTTATAAACTTTCATGACATTTTATAAAATTTTATAAAATCTCATAAAAATTTACAAAATTTTACATAAATGTTTACATAATTAAATAAATAAAAAAAAAATAATTGTTATGAAGGAGGACCACAGTGGTGAAGGATGTGTTGACATATCCCTTAAGAAGGGAAAGTAGGTGTTGAGATCAGGCGTCTCAACAATCTAACACAATTGTTATGAATATCCCAAGGACTTCGTGTTATGAAATATTACATGTTTATCAAGTTTCATGAAATTATATAAAGTTTTATGAAATATTATAAAAATTTTATAAAACTTCATGTAATTTTTCAAAATTGGTTTTAGCCTTACACGAAATGTTCAAAAATTTTATGAAATTTCATTAAATGATGTTAAATTTTATGACAATTATCTCATGGTTTCTTATAAAAATTTATAAATAGTTTTATAAAACTATAAAATTTTAAAAAAATTTATAAAATTTCATTTCAATAACTCCTTGTGATCTTGATAACAATGATGTAAAACTTTATAAATTTTACAAAATTTCAAAAGCTTAATTTTGTGAAATTTGATAAAATTTTATGAATTTTCATGAAAAAATTCTTTCCCGGGATATTATTATATGTTATAAACTTTATTATGAAATTAAGAGTTCCTTGAAAATTTCATAAAATATTATAAAATTTAGTATGACAGTTTAAAATCCCATATCTCGATAAATATACTGTTCATTCATACGCGGTCACGCACGTGAGTGGGTCCGGTAGATAGCAGCAAGGACTTTGAATCGAGAGGACGTAGGTTCGAGCCCAGCAGTCGCCCGTCAATAATAAATATAATTAGTCTGTCTCAACAATGCCTTCATCAACTAGATCAATATATGACATCTTGTTGCAATTTTTTTTCGTGATCTAATATTTTTTTCAAAAAATAAGTACTGGCTGTAGAATTTTATAAAATTTCATGAAATTTTATACAATTTTATAAATTTTTATGGAGTTTTATCAGGCCATTTTCAGTATAAAATTTGATGGAAAAATTTTTTCCCGGGATTGTTTATTAATTAAGAGGTATATTTATATTTATATTGATTTATTACTGGATGACTCTGAATCTTCAGACTCCTCAGCTGCTCGGGAAAAAAGAACAATTTTACGCGCTGATCCGAGTTTTTCAGATCTAAAACCATTGTCAATTTATATGACTGGATACGAAAATACATCTTGCTTAAAAAAAATTTTGTTTATCAAAAACATTAATAAATGATTACATATTTGTAAAATATAAAGGAAATGAACGAATTTTTAGTAATGAAAATCAGAAAAAAAGTAATCAAAGAAATTTTTTTGTTTTACCGCTCTGGCCCCCAGTAATTACATTAATTTATATTTAAATAAATAAGTACTTCAACTATTGCCCATTCCAATTTAGCGCTATAAAATTTTTGGTCTTTTACAAACAGAATGAATGATGAAATATATTTTTATTTCTGTTATATTAAAAAATAAGTAATAATTGTCCATATTAAATTTAATAAATACATCGAATAATTAATTTTAAAATTTGGATACTAATTAAAAACAACGAACAAATCGATTGATCGGCACAAAAAAAAAAAAAAAAAAAAATGTGAAAACTAATATTAATAAATAAAGAACAATTATTTGAAATAAAATAGTGAATGTCAAATAGACCTAAATGTTGATTGATCAGTAAATATTATTAATGACGACTTACATATACATGTTTCCAAAATAATTGACATTCGTTAAAAATTCATTCCATACATTCACGAGTGCCTTTAAGTATTTTATGAGCATCAAAAAAGGCAACATGCAATATAAAGTTGAGAGCTAGTGTAATCCAATTTGTAATAAAAATATCATAACATAATTTATTTATATGGAGTATTATAGAATTGATGGGTTTATTTTCATACAAGTGCACGATAAATAAACGATTTTATGTTATTCGTAGCAATAAAATGAAATTTTATTTTATAATGCAGTTTAACTATTTTTTTTTCTTTGTTAAACGCACTCAGTAAATACGAGAGATGATTTGAGATTCAGTATGAAAGGTAGATTTAGTTTTAATGACAAAAAAAAATTAAAAATTTTTCAAAGTTCACGTAAAAAAAAAATGCAAGATGCTTTGAGATTTAAATTTGTTGAGTCTCATCCACTGAATTTTGATGATTAGTATCCTGGGATGTTAAGTTCATAGAAAGGTTATTATAAATACTTTAATTTCAGAAATAAAATTTTTTTTTCATATAGATTCCTATAAAAATAACCTCACATTTAAGGCTTATACGTAATAAATTGATCGCAATGTAAGCACGTAGGAAACGACAAAGATTAAAGTGGAAATATGGAAAAGTTACAAGCGGAAATAATTTTGAGAAAGTTCGTTCAATTCGATTGGAAATAAAAGTACTTCCTTTATTAATAATTTTTTTCTTTTTTTTGATACATTGAATTTTATTTCGAAATATTTATTTTTCTAGTAAATGGAAAAATACATGAGATCGCAGATTATATGTTTTTTATTAAATAGAGTTTTATGTTAAGTTATAGAGGATATAAAAAAGATGGAATAAGATAAATTTACTTAGTAAATGATGTATGTGGTATTGAAGACGCAGCAAAGGCGGTGGGTTATAGAGAGAGCGGTGGTAGCAAGAACGACGAGAAACGTCAATCGTCTGCAACGTTTTTATATAAAGAAAACGAAAAGCTTTCATATCTATGACAAATTTTTCTTATTGGAATGCTACACTATCTTCTCAATATGTTTGAAAAGGTGAAACCGTTGAAGCAAATGTATATAAAGAAAATATAAATAAAAGTATTTTCATAAACATATATACACATATATAAAATATCGACGACATTTTCTACGACATATTTCAGTAAATAAAAATGTAGCAATTTTTCATTTTTAAGAATTTAAATCATAATATGAATATACTTGAGTTCATGTTAAACCATATAGTCAACATCAATCATTCGACGATGATCTCATAACGTTAATGAGTTATAATCTTGTGTCAATTATTTCATGTAATGGATTATCTTACCCTTCTTAAAAGAAACGATTCGAAACGATTTGCAATGTTAAATGCCCATAAGAAAGGCGATTCAAAAGTATTTAAAGTATTCAATTGCATTAAAAAGTATTTAAAAATTTTTTTTTTTTAATCGTTTTAAATCGTTTCTTTTAATAAGGGTTATGTCAATATTTGTACAAATTGTAATACGCTTAACTGTCGATATTTTAAAAAAATTTTCAAAATTTAATGACGATGACACCACTAAAATCATAATTAAATATATATATATATTTATATATAAATATGGACGACATTTTCTACGTCATGTTTCAGTAAATAAAAAAGTAGCAATTTTTCATTTTCAAGAAAAAAAAATTTTTTTTTTAATGCCATCTAGCAGCGAATGTAGAATCTACATACCTCAAAATAAAATTTACTTTTTTAATTAAAAATATTTAATCATCACTATTTATAAAAATATGTAACTAGTAACATGTAGTTAAGTATTTATTTTTTTTATTTATTTATTTAAATAAGCAGCTCTAGAACAAGTGTTCCCTAAGGGTGGTAAAGTTAAATACATACATAGTGAGTGTATGGCATTTACAGTACACAATATGAAACATGATAAAACATAGTAATAAAGTCATAACAATCATAGTAATAAAACGACTAAATCATTACAGTCGACTCTGTCTAAAGGTTCCACATCGGGACAGGACCATTGCCTAAAGGTTCCCTCCCCACCATCAGCACTTCCCCTACAATATATTCCCCTCGAGCGCCGAGGCGCACGCTAAAACGAACACATTGCGCAGTAAGAATAACCTCTAAAAACATGCATTTAAAGTTAGCGCTCGAAAACTGAATTGTGATTCGTCACTCGAGAAAGCGGGTGGGGGAACATCCGGGAACCTTTAAGCAATGTATCCTGGAACCTATAGACAGCGGGAACCTTTAGGCAGAGAACCTTTAGACCGAGTCGACTTTGTATAACTTAAATAATTTCAATAATGCGAAACTGATTTGAAAATTTGAAAAGTAGGTAAATTAATAAATTAATAAATAAACATCGACTCTAAACGGTTCTTTGAAAAAACCAATTACAACACGCAGACTTAAACTCTGCTAAAGTACTCATGGCGACACGTTCTGATGGCAGCTGATTCCAAGTTCTAATTGCAGTTAACAGAAACGAACGCTCAAATGTCACTGTTCAAGTATTTGGTAAACATATTGAAAGAAAAAAAAATCGGTCTGTCAGTTGACCCTGCGGGCCAGCCCCAAAACTTCCCGCTGTTTTCGAGCTCAAGAACCTCGAAAACATTATTGTGGATACATTTTCGAGCTCTTCGAGAGCTTACTTTTGTATGCTGTTGTTTTCGAAAAAAAATGTTTTTCACCATTTTTTCTCCAACGATATCTCTCAAACAAATAAACCGATTGAGACGGTTGAGGTGGCAATCGACGCGGCTTATAAAGCTTCAGAGCCCAGTCGATTTTGGAATCAATCCATCAAGCACATTAAAAGTTATCCAAAAAAAACATTTTTGAAAAAATTTTATTTTTGGAATATCTCTGAGCGAGCCCTACCGATCAAGCTCAATTTCTCACAGCTTTAAAATATTGACAAGCCGCGTCGAATGAAACCTTAAAGTTCAAAATCGGTTCATCCGTTCAAAAGATACAGGTATTTACATACGTACGTACGTACGTACATACAAACATACATACACTCGAATATCATCTTGAAATTAGTCAGAATAGCTTCCTAGAAGCTCAAAACGTCAAGACCTCTTTGAAATCTTAGAAATTCGATTTTCGTAAATCGGACCGAAACCAATAACTTCCCGAATTTTTGAAAATTTACAATTTTCTTAGCGGGAAGTTACAAAAAATCGTGGGTAAACTCCATTCTCTCCTAGTTGGAAGTACATATCAGCCATGTACTTTATAATTCCACATGAACGCTTTCTAAAAAATGATGAAAAAAATTGTGTACAAAAATATACTTTTCTATTTTTATGACTGCATCCTTTAATTTTACTTGTGTTGAATAAACAATTGATTATCTATCAATACGTATGACAAAAAGAAATTTATATTCTGGACCAAGTACTTAATTTTGAATTTTGTTAAATTTTAAATAAATAGTCGAAAAATTTTCCTAACATTTGAGTTCATTTTGTACTAGAGAGAGAGAGGGGGAAGTGAAAACTTGGAGTAATTCAAAATTTTTTTTCCATTTTCCTTAAATTTTTAAAATTACTAAAAACTAAAATTAATGATATTAAATAGAATAATAATTTATTTTTGTTAAAATAAATAATATAAAAGGTTGTAAATAAATTTTTAGAATCAATTTTCAACTGCCTTCATAGAAACTGTAGTTAAAAATGAATACATTAAATGTAATGTTTTCTAGCACGTCTTTGATAGGTGGACGTAAATGGTCCTTATAGGGGTAATTTTGACAAATAGTGTAGGAGGCGAGAGGGGTACAGGTATAGATTGAAAGTATAGATTAGTTTTTGAGGGGAAAGGAAGACCTAGACATTAGTACATTGTGCCGCACAGTCCAGTGACACTAGAGGCAAACAGGTTAGCGTCAACGACTGAATCGTTTTAGTGAATCAAGTTTAACGAATATAAGTAATAAATCAATTATTTTAAATATGGAAGTTCAACAACCAATCACCTTCAGCGAGTACAAAACATCGTGTAAGGAAATACGAAATGGACAAAGGGGAGTCAACACAAGACTTGCATTTGAAAGTTTCGGCATAATATCAATCCTACACATTGCATTATACTTCGAAGATTATTCATTTGTGGAGTATCTTCTCGATCATCAAGTTGATGTCAACGTCAATGAAGAAAGCTGTGGAACACCATTACACTTTGCCATTATCCAGAAAGTAAATTACAGAACAATTCAAAAACTGTTAGAAGTTGGTGCAAATGTAAATGCTGAAGATAATGAAAAATTTACTCCATTGCATAGAGCCGTCCACCTCAATCGATACAAAATTGCTGAATTACTTCTTGAGTTTGGTGCAAATATCAATGCAACTTGTGATGCAAAAAATGGTTTCGATTTCTGGACACCGTTAGATCTTGCTATCATTGGTGACAAATTAGAGATGGTGATGTTGTTACTCAGTTGTGAGACTGATATTAATTTAAAACTACAAAATGGAAGATATCCTCCATTAGTAATAGCTTGTCTCTATGGATCCGTCAGAGCGATCGAAATTATTTTGGAAAAAGGTGCTGACATTAATTACTCGAGTGACAGTGGTTTAATAACTGAATTGCCGTTACAAGCCGCTGTGGTATCAGGAGATCACTATAAAGTCAGATTGTTGTTAAGCAATAGTGACATCAAGATCAATCAAGTGAATATTGAATGCAAAACTGCACTCCATTACGCTGTCAGTTCGCCATCAGAAATTATTCTTAAAAATCTTTTGGATGCTGGTATTGATGTGAATGTGGTTGATAGAGGTGGTCGATTGGCTGTGGAATCGAATAATCGAGACAGTGGTAAAAAAAAAATTATCATATTGAAAAAACACATTGTTAAGCTAAGTGTTGCTGGTTATTGTTTAGCTGAAGGTAATTTGAAAGCTATCAGTGATGAAGAATATGACAATTTGCGAAAGAAATGTAGTGAAGAAATCGAAGTATTAAAATCATCTAGAATTGATTCAATTAATCTCAGTTTTTATAGTGTACTTTGCAAAAATGAACATGTCTTGGCACGAAGATTGAAACGTGTGGACGAAGAAAGTATTTTAAGATTTAATTTTAAAACTGAATTTCCTTTATATGGTAACATGATTTATTATAAAGTAAAGAGGGCCGCTAATAGAAAACAACTTCTGACGTATGTTGATAATTTTACTAGTCAAGCATTTTTGGAGTATTTACCGGACACTTTTACCAGAAAAATAACTAGCTATATAACAAATAATGAATTGAAAATATTAAATGTAAGTGAAAATAATTATGTTCAATGGATATGATTAATTTTTTTAAATATTGTATTATAAATTTTACTTTAATTTGTACATAAAATTGTTTTACTAAATTTTGTTTATATTATTTTAATAGATGAATTTATATTTTAATAAATAAATTTTTTTTATTAAACGTATTTTCAATTTTTTTTTTTTTATTAATTATCTACACCTGTAAGTTCTTTTCCAAAGCAATAATTAAAATTTAATTTAGACTTTAAGCTTGAAAATTTATGACACATAGCCATAAAATACTTATCATAATTAACCGACTGCTGCAAGAAATTAATATCTAGATCCTTCTCGTTATTCTTAATGTAAATTTGACAGCATCGTCTGTTCATAACCAATAGTAAAAAAAGTAAAGAACTTAACGACTAATTGTTAATCTTAAATATCTGTTTGTAATAAACTTTTTAAATTTTCAAAAAATAATAGCCATGGAGATCCCACGATCAATACGGACTTAGAAGTTGTAGAATAGATTGTAGTTAGTTAAAAAAAAATTTTCAAAATAATCAAAGCATGCATGAATTTTGAAAAAAAAATTTTAAGTTTAAAATTTAAAAATCACAGAAAAATATTTTGAAAAACTTGCTCGTATTTTTTTCTGAAAAGCATGCTTTTTAAAAATAACACTAAACAAAAGTACGTAATCTTACTCATAGTCATCAAAATCTGATAGTTTATAACTCAATTGATCTTCGACAGAGGTTTCACAAATCTCTGTGTACAAACTAATACCGTGCTCGTTTGTGGTTAGAGATTAAGTTCACTAAACCAACTAAGAAATTCAAACTGGATGATATTCCTTCGAGTTTATAGAGAATCAAAGATATCTAACGAAATTATATCTAAACTTATAACGTCTTATCAATAATTGAAATAATTAAAATATTAACTATTTGCTATTAACTTAAAAGCAAGAAAATTATTTATTTAAATTAAAAGAAAAACTTTTTAATTTTATTTAAAGTATTTAAGGTTAATACAAATTATATTAATTTCATTTAAATATTTTTAATGGATAAAAAAAAAAACTCATTAGATTCCACTAAGTAAATTTGCCTGTATCACTATTTATACTTTTTTTTTTTTTTTTTTCATAACAACTTTTTACTGAAATTCCACAAACAGAAAATAATTAAAATTCATATTTGATATAAATGAAATTGAAATATAAATTATCAAAGCCGATTAAATTTTAATTAAAATAGTTAATCTTTAAACTTTTGTTGACTTAATTTTTGAAAATTAAATTTAAAAATAAATTATTATGCTGAATAATCCGGATCTATTGAAAAAACTAACAGTATGTTTCGACATAGCACAACTAAAAGTTGAATTAATGAGATGTTTTTTTACTGACGCTTACTCAATCCCAGCTAATTCACTCACATAAAAATCATTTATACGTATTCCAACATTTCAACTAGAAAAATTTGCACCATTTAAAAGATAATTTGTTTCTGAATAAAACAAACATAATTATAGTCACTTTAAAAAAAAAATGTCAAAAAAATCTGTGATGCCCGTCAGTATGTACGGATGTTGGTAAATACAATAACTTAAGAAATGCCCAACCGATTGATCTATTTTATTTTTGATTACGATTAAATTCTCAAATAGAAGAACCCTTTTAAAATTCCCGACCCAAATCTGTTTAGTTTAATTATAATTAATAACAACTTAATACTGCCAATTCATAAAAAAATTTAGCTGCCATTTTTTATCATTATTTTGTTGTTTTTTAATACAACAAACAGTAGAGTCTCTATAACTTTTTCGTTCTGTAACTTCGACTTTCCTTCATTTCTCCTCCGACAGCAGGGGAAGTGTTCTCCCACTATCTCAACTGTACATGCGCAAAGATAAAGCGCGGTTCTGCGTATAGGCGTTGCGCGTCAACTGAGTATTCTAACCCTAAATTCGTGTACGTAAATAAACATTTAAGTTAAATAAGCTTTAATATTGCGAAAATCATTAGAAAAAGAAAAAAAAATAAACTTATCACTTGATGAAAAATGAGTTTCACTAGAAAAATTGATATTCTATTTAAGAAGTTCAACAACAATAGAACTGACATATTAATTTTGGAAAAACCTAACCTTTAAAATTTAATAACTCGTGGGTCTTTTCGACTGACTCACACTTTTTTTAAGCCTCGCCTTCTAGTAAAAAGAAGGGGTACTTCTATCATTTTAATTCATGGAATTCTGGATTCGTCTCAGTCAAAGTTAGAGAGACTCCACTGTACTTTCTTGCCTATGGGAGCGCCATCTGTCGATCACTTTTTAAAATCAATCATTTAAAATATTTAAAAAACTAAGATTTTTTCATTTTGAATAGATATTACCTTAAAACCATATAAATTTGTCATGTCTCTACATAACTTTAATTTATAGCTTACATTCTAGAGAGATGTAACAATTACAAACTATTTTTCTTATTTTTTTTTTTTTTAAATTTTCTTAGTGCTCAGGTGATTTTGTGAGACCCTTGCAGTATCCCGCACGTGTGTTGAGAGTAAATGAATTGCCTAAAGTACGGTAGAAATACGTGATATGGATTTATATTCAAAGACGTTACCCAAAAAGTAACAAATGATATATTTTTAAATTGTAATAAAGATTGTAAAAATCTATATTTGCTTAGTTTACTTTTTTTTGCTTATTCAGCATTTAATATAGATAAGATTTTTTATTGAGCAGCTAATGAAAATTAATTATGATTAAAACTTAAAATATTCAAGTTAGTTCGGCATAAGTTTCTAATGATGTTAAATTTTCTCGAACTCCATTCATGCAGGTGTTAATTACCTGATTTCATTTACGCGACGGTAACGAACATGTCTCATGCGTTGGTAGTATGAACGCAAATAAAACTCTTTACATATATATATATATACCACCTTTTTGAGCGCATTATCATACATATATATACACATGCATATACATTTATATATAATGAAGTTACTTGTATAAAACAGACAACTTCCATACTATTACAAACAAATCTCATTTTACAACTTTTTCATGCGTGATATAACGAGCTTAAAACGAGCGTCAACGTTAAAACTGTAAATTTAACAGGTTGACATGCATGTGTTATATTGCCCGAGAAGTGACATTAATACCATTACTAAATCCTAGGCATTTCATTGTTTTGTGTTTTATACCATTCTGATATACATTCCAAATAAATACATATATAAACTTTTAAACTCATGAGTATTTCAATTTTGAAAAATATTCTCATATTGAGTTATAACTGTTAATTAATTTTATTTCATTTCAATAAATAATGTTTTTTTTATTAATAGGGAAGACCGGGGCAATATGAAACACTTTTTTAAAAATAAAATTTTGTTTGTTCAATAATACCATGGTATGATTTGTAGAAAAAAGTAGTGTAAGATGGAGAGATCAGCAACGTGGCCGTCTTAAAATGTTTAGTAAAAGAAATTGTTTTTCTGTTGAGTGTTTGTCACAGTCGATTGTTCGTCATAACCCTGGTCTGGGGGGAGGGGGGGTGATTTTTATTGGAATTTCAGTTCTCCCACTGTCGCACGTTTATTTTTGTCCTCGACTACTCGTTACAAGCTTGTTTTATTTTATATGATTTTAAACGTCATATTTACGTATTGTCACTCGCGGTTATCTTGATTTTTCTAGTGCTTATAGTGCTAAAATCTTCGTGGAATGTACAGTAAATTTTCTTCATTAGTATTTCTATTTTTCCCTATTCTTAGTTTACAATTTTTAAAATTTTAACGGAGGCTTATAACGCGCTGCCTGGCACGAAACTCAAAATACTGGTGATAAAGGGGAAGAGGCTTATGACGGGTAGTCAACTGTATCCAAATTCTGGCATTGAAAACTAGAAGAATTTGACTCAGAGATAAAATGGCTCGCTATTAAAAAAAGATAATTTTTTTGCATGATTTTGTTGTACTAGATTTATCTGACCATTCAAGTTTACTTCGATAATAAAATTAATGAATCAACAAAATTCCCAGAGTGACCCATTTTACCTCAGAGTTAGCTTTGTATAGTTTTCAATAAAATAATTCAAGTAACAAACACTTGAAAAAAAATTAGTTATTTTTTACTCAAAACTTTAAGTTAGTTGCTCTGTCCAGGTTGATCGACTTACCCTCTTTTCTACGTATTGTAACTAAATATTTTCAAATAAAAAGCAACTCTTTTTCTCACATAAAAATTTGTCTCACTTTTTCCTTGGTCTCCTCTACTTTTGCCGATAACTTTCACGAAGTTGGAGTGAAAAATCGTTGAGCAATTAAAAACCTATATAATATAAAACAACAAACTTAACAGCTTTAAGTTGTAAATTAAAGTGCATTTAACGACTTAGTGACACGTTAAAAGTGATTGATGACGACGTAATCCTAGATAACCTTACTCCTGATGACTAAAAGTCTAAGAAAACACGAACAGAATAAATAAAAATATCGATCTTCATGTACAAAATAAAATAAACAAAAAAATATATACATTTGGATAAAACTCATCCATCAAGTTGAGGAAAATTTCACATGTACTTTCTATTTCCTCAGAGGTAAAACTATTGATAATAATAATAATAAAAATAATAACAATAATAATAATAACGGTATTGTAAGGGTATACTAAATTTATATGTAATAAAGAAAATTTGGTTAAAATACTAAAGTATGATTTTTTACAAATTTCAGTCTTATATTATTTAAAGTATTGATCAAAAAGAAAAAAAAAACAAAGCTTAAGTGAATTTTAACCTTGAAAATAAAAAAATATACGAGAAAAAAGATCATATACTTCTACCATCTTTCTATTTACTTTCTGTGGGATTTACTCTGATCACTCGGTATCACCCACAACTCTACGATATCCTTTTACATTTTTTTTTTTCACTCCTCTTTTCAAGATTTTACTGCTCTCACTGGATTCTATTTTTTCATATTATGTATGGAATACTGAGGCAGAATGAGATATCATTTTTGAGTAAAAAAAAAAAAAAATGGAAAATCCAAAATGCATGTCTTGAGCGCTCATTTTATTTTGAAATATTTGGTTAAAATTTTATTGCATACGCAACAATTTTTCATTGAAAGCTTACATATTATTAAAAAAAAAATAAGATATTAACAAGCTGCGTCGAATGACACCTTAAAGTTCAAAATCGGTTCATCCGTTCAAAAGATACAGGTATTTACATACGCACGTACGTACGTACACACATACACTCGGACATCATCGTGAAATTAGTCAGAATAGCTTCCTAGAACCTCAAAACGTCAAGATCTGATAGAAATTCGATTTTCGACAATCCGACCGAAACTAGTAACTTCCCGAATTTTTGAAAATTTTCAATTTTCTTAGCGGGAAGTTAAAAAAAAGTTTACTGAAAATTTTGAATTAGCCGTATTATGCAGCTTAATCAACTCACACCCCATCTTTTTTTATCTTAGCTAAGAATTTATGAACAAATAACAATTTTTTTTCCATCTCAAAAATTGTGTCTCATTTTGACCCAATCTCTATTATATTCAAGGGTACTTTTATTCATTATTTGATAGAAATTTTTATTCCATTGGTATTATTTTCCATATTTTTTAATATTATTATCATTGTTATCTAGTTCAACAAATGTATTAGTTCAAAAGTGCATATTAATTTGGCTTTTGAAAAAACCACGAAAAGTAAAAGACACTGAAAATATATTTTATAAGTTTAAATATATATATAAACTTAAGAGAGGAATGGGAAAATGGATAGTCGTAACACGAGGAGAGATAGTACAAGAGTAAAAAAGTATAGGGTAGAGTAAAAGCCGTAGTTCCCGTATATTCTGTAGCGTGAAATGACTGAGTTCTGAGGAGGCCAAAGCTTTTTTTTGTCAAAGGTTGTGGTATGTTGTAGTGTACATACAGAAACGTGCTGTAGAGACTGACTAGTATTAGTGGATATATATGTATGGCAGTATAAGAATGAAAAGATCCAGACGATGAGGGAAAAAAATATAAAAAAATTTGTGAGCAGGTGTTGGTGAGGGTGCTTGTAATAGATACCCGGGACTCAAGAGAGTTGGCCTACTCTAAAAAGAAAATAAGAGATAGAATATTATTATATTATTTTATCTTGCTTTTTATTTCATTTTTCTTTATCATGAAATTTTTTTTAGTTCTCAACAATTTTTATAACTCGTCAGTCTGGACTGTACTTTCAACAGTTCATTGTCATTTTTTGTTTTGCCTCCTTTCAGTTAAGATATTTTTATTATTTGTTGCTATTTTTTTTTTTTTTATTTTGTAATTTTCTCATTTATAAATAAAACACTAAGGAATTTACATAAAAATGAGTGTATACTGTTTAAAAATAATTTTAAACTTAATTTCCCTTAATAATTGCAATATTGTACAAGTAACGTTCTTTAAGTGGGATTAAGAAAAATACTTGGAACGTTCCTTTTTTGGTCTACTGTGTTTTTAAGTATTCATTAAAAAATTTTTAATTAAAATTACTTGATTAAATTGTTTTAATAATTACTCGTTAATTTTGTGTTCAACGTATAAACAAAGATAAATTACAGGAATTACAAAAAATTTACATAAATGTTAAATGAAAGAGATAAGTAAAAATTCAGAAAAATATGATTGGTTATAACAATATTTTACATACATATTTGATAATAATTCACGAAAGTTGAAGCCTTTGATTTGTACTCCCAACGACGAAAAAAAAAACATTTCATGGGAATTCAAAATTTGCTTATTCTTATTTTTATAAAAAATAAAAAGTAAAGCTTTAGCGTAGTCAGAATAATTTGTCTAATATCTTAAGATATCTTTAGATTAAAAAATTTATTATTTAGGTAAAATAAATCAAAGTAATAATTTTTCTTTCCAAAATTTTATCCACAGTTGAAATTATAGTCGTTTTTTTTTTTTTTTTTCAATTGAATTGTATGTCCTCGGTTGTATTAGGCAGTCCAGATAATTTTCCGTCTATTGAATTTTATTTAATTGAAATAAGAAAAATTTGTTTCGCTCTCTCAACTGCAATATGATATTTATAAAAATCTGGAAAACGGTTGACTCTGCAGGCCGACCCCAGAACTTCTTGCTGTTTTCGAGCTCCTTGAACTCAAAAACAGTTTCGTGAATACATTTTCGAGCTCTTCAAGCTTGAATATACCCTTCTATGCATTAGTTTTTTCAATCTCTATAAAAGTTAACTCTTGCTTTGATATATTCTGAATTTTTCGTAAATGATATCTTTTGAACTAATTAACCATTTTTTATGTTTCACGCAACATTCAAAGCACTTTTCAGCCTCTAACGAGATGAAGATTTTTATAATCATTCAGATCAACACACTGAAAAAAAAAATTTGTTATCTTAACAAAAGTCAAGATTACGCAGTTATTTGTTAAGATAACGAATCTATCTTGTCCAACGCAACGAAGTAACATTTTTTATGGTAAGTGAAGTGAAGTTGCCGTTATAACAAATGACATGCGTCGAGCTAAATATTGAATTAGTTTTTATGAAGATTTCTTGACTCGAGAAAATTTTACTTCACCTAAGATATTATCGCTTCCCGATATATTCTCTTGAGTCAAAAAAATCACTTCTTCAAGGCGTCCGCCTTTAACTATACTTAGACATATTGGTATACTTTTCAAAATAAATAGGGTTTAATATTTTAGCCATAATTTACAAACACAATTTATGTCTAAAATCAAAAACTCGTGATAAATTCTTAATGATATTGTTTACCTAATTAAAGCGAAAAATTATATGCGTATTCAAAAAATTTTTCCTCAACACATATTATTTGTTACAACAGCAACTTCACTTTACTTACCACAACAAATGTCACTTCGTTGCGTTAACCAAAATAGTTTTGCTATCATAACAAATAGCTGCGTAATCTTGATTTTTGTTATTATAGCAAATTTTTTTTTTCAGTGCAATTTTGATGTTATTAGAAAAAAAACACTTCTTTGAAATTGTCTCGTTAACGATATTTCTCAAACAAATGATCCGATTTTTAATAATTAATTAATGATCCGAAATGAAATAAAATATAAATTCGTGAAAGCTTAATGTGTAAAAAATTTAGTAGCAATTAATTGGCTTCATACAAAAAAAAACATTTTTTACTTATTTAGCTAAAAGTAAGAGGGAACCATAAAAATAATTATAAACCAACTAACCACGAAAACTTAGAAATGACATTGAAACTTGTTAAAAACTTTCAAAATCTACTTTTCACACCATAAACTTTATCTCAACCTTGTACTTTTAACCTAAACGCTTAGGACTTACAAATCCTTGTATCATTACTAATTTATATTAATAACTAAATTGCAAAATTAAAAAAATAAAACAAGTTTTCAGATAAGGGAAAAAAAGTAATCGCTATCAATAATTAAAATTTTTTTTACCATTATAAAATCCAACTATCTGAAATATATCAAGTGATTTTCGTTTAATCCCTATTAGCATTTATATTACAATCGATTATACTCACTTATATAAATAAAATAGGAAAAAATAATCTAATAAAATTCTTTAGATTCTTTGGAAAATAAATAATAAAATAGAAAGGAATCCGTGGGAATAGAATATTTAAGTAGAACAATAAAATAAAAAAAAATTCATCCCGTCATTTTTTATTTTAATCATAAAATATATCAGTAGATTAAAAGCGATAACACGAAAATGTAATCAACAGCATGCATGAAAAACAGCAATAAAATGAAAGTTAATTAAAACAAAATAATTTATAAAAGAAAAAAATATATATATACAATGATAGGTAAAAATTATTTTTTATCGATTGCCTGACCAAACACGCATTTATTCCCTTAAAATTTTTTATAACCACCCTCAGTTTATTTAACTTTCCTTTACCTAACTTTACCTTTCATTCTTCAATGCTACGCTTTCTGAGTATAAAATTACTTTATCTATAAAATCGCATTTTTCACATCGCCAAAAAGCTTTTGTGCAAAATAAAAAAAAAATATTGAATTTACTGTCAATAGAAGTGAGATAAAGGAATCAAAGAGATTGATCAAAGATTCCACGTTCTTTAGAATTTTTGTACTCAATACAATACATTTTTGTGTATTGATTTAATATAACTATCAAATTTTGATTTTAGTGCTTGGAGTAATATAACACAAAGGTTTACTGGGAACGCCTTTCACTTTCCATGCACCCGTATGAAAAAACCATATACTGTCGATAATGTATAAAAAAATATATGATAAATAACTGAACATATAAGGCGGCAAAATTATTAATATTGATTAATATATGATTCATCATATATAATAATTCATACGTTTAATATTATAATAATCCATATCATTTATAACATATGTGATTATATACATGTGATATTGTATCAAAAATTATATGTCCGCTTTATATATTAATTTATAACGTAAAATATATGTTTCATCTTATAAATTAATTTATAATTTCAATATTATTATAATCCATATAATTTATAATATATGTAATTGTATACATATGATATTACATCTCAAATTATATTCTCGTTTTATATATAAACTTATAATTTCAATATTATAATAATTTCGATATTATTATACATAAATCATTTAAAAAATAAACTCATACCAAAAATTAAAGGAACAAAAAAATTTTAGAAATTTTTTTGTGATTTTTGCAAGACTGTATCTTCATGAAAATTAATCGTATCGAGATTAAAAAAAAGCATTTTATAGCTTGAAATCTCTAGTTTTTATTTGTGCAAATATATATAAACATATCTCTATATAAATATATATTTACATACATTTATACAAATATATGTGAACATATATTTATATAATTATATATTTACATTTATAAATATTGTATGTCAATCATATAATTAAATCATATATCTTATCATATAACTTGAAGTATCGTATAAAATATTATAAGCAATATTTATAAGTTAGCATGTAAAAAAAATATATTACCGATATTATATGTTGCAAATTATAAAATCATATAATATTTCGGCAAAATTTTGAATATGGCTCCATATATGACTTCTTATAATTCCATATAATTTATCATATATTTTGAATTATACTGAAGCTCATATATTGCTTTTTCATACGGGCAAGTTAAGTATATCCGAGTCAAAATATTAAAACCTCATATGAGCCTTGTAGAGCCTGAACCTTTTGATGTGGGTATTCGCCGCTTCGATTTTAAAACCTTTTTCAACCTAACTCGCCTGAAATTCGGGTTAGGAGGAGTGAACTAGGGTTTAGTTCGAAGTTTAAAACTCTGTTTCATCCTAGTACGCCTCAAATAAGTTCGAAAAAGAATGAACCAGGGTTTAATTTGAAATTTAAGACTCTGTTTCAACCTATACTAGTCGAACCTGTAAATTTTTGTTTAGGATAAAAATGGGATTAAAACTTAGAAATTATTTTTCTTGTAGTATTGATAAGAAATTAAAATTATAAAAAATATATAAGAAATTAATAATAAAAGATAATTTAATAACTGAATAATAAGTTTGATGATTGAGTTTGAGATTCGAAAGTACATAAAAAATTTAATTTTCCAAATCAAAAATGTTGATTGGCTTGATTACACTGATATTGTGATAAAGTATATGGAAAAATGTTAAAAGTGACAAGTATGATGAAAATTTTACTCAAATTCTTTTGTAATATTTTGATTTTTTTTATATACAGATTTTATAAAGAATATAAGATAGTTAGAATTACATATAAATACCATATTAGAAAAATATATATTTTCATAATAATGTATATTTTTGTAAGGTAATTTATTAAAGGTATATCTTAAATAAATTGAAAACACAAAGATAGAGCAAAATACTGCGATATTATTCAATTAATTTTGTTTTGATTTGAAAGTATAATTTTATTTATAATTTTCTTATAAATTTAGTGGAAAAAATGTAGGTCATGATATTCGTAAATATAGGTCATCAGACGAACCAGGGTCTAACGGGGTTTTGATTAAAACCCTTTCTCGACCTAACTCGCCTGGAAACGAACATGAGTAGGGCCAAAAGGGAGTTTAAATTTAAAATCTTTCTCAACCTAACTCGTCTGAAGACGAACGTATGTCGGCGCTACTGGACTGAAATAGGGTTTAATCTCAATGGAGTTCTCTATCTTCTAAAACCCATTTCACCCTGACGTTCAGACTAAAAACTATACTAGGTTGAAACAGAGTTTAAGTTAAAAAAAATTCCGAATAGCTTTCAAAATATTGATGGATTATTAGGAAAAACGGCATTAAAATATAAATTTTTTTTCCAAAAACCGAGAAAATCTTAATTTTAGTATAAAAAATTATAAAATTGTAATAGGATTTATATTAAATAAATTTTTATCAAAATTACAGGATGGTGGTTTAAATAGAAGCTTCTGGTCGATAATTTCTTGTGATAATTTTATAATATATTTTCGTTGTTGAACATGTTCTACAATTCAATGGACTAGTGAAAATATTCTACCAACAATAGTCGGTGGAATATTGGGGTCGGTTTTTTTTCCAACCAGAAATTATTTGAAAAATCATAAATGTGTCGGTTAATTTAAAAATTTTGAATATAAAAAAAAATGTAATTAGACGTAAAAAGAATAAAACATTGGAGAATCTAGATCTAGTTTAAAAATAGTCATCAATAGGTACTTTCATTAACTTAATAAACAAACAACTGCTATAGAATAAAGTAGTAGTAATTTATAAAAAAATATTAAGCTTGAACAATAAATTGTTTAAAGATAAAAAAAATTAAATTCTTATTAATTAACAAAAATTTAATTTGATAAGTACCTTAGTTTTTCAATGTCACTAAAAGCTACTACGAAATTATTTTGATGTCATTTTCATAATTTATTTAATTAATAGAATTATATAAAGTAATTTCAAGTCCCATATGAATATATATTTGTATACAGAACTAGACTATAATATTTATCAATTTTTATTAAAATGTTAAGTCTAGTGTTATGTTTACTTTGGTGTTTGTTGTTTTAGTAGTCATATATGATACTATCTATCGTTATTTGTCATCGTCATCGATCAAAATCAACCCTCCAAAGAGGCGCTTTACTTATATATGTACGGCTGATATGCCACAAGATTTAGGGTGATAACAATAACTTACTTCAGTTATAATGATCGTTATTTCGTTATAATTCATCGAGTAATCAATAAAATTCTGAATGAAAATTTAACAATTGAATAATTCCTCTAAAGTTTAAATTATTGGACATTAGTAATAAAAGGCAGAGAAATTGTCTAACAGTTGACGTCAATTGGCCAGCGAAAAATTCATGAATGTACATCTTTTTAATTTAATAGCGGTTCCCGCGCTAACTTGAATCTACACAAAAAATTATTTTATAAAAAATTGACCGTAAAATTTTCTACTTTCAATTTGCATCTAAATAAAAGTGAAGAGAAATTTTTTATGAATATTTTTGAATACACAAATCAGACGTTATGTCGAGTGATAAGGTAGACCTTGAGGTACCGTTTTTGGCCACTTTAGGACCAGTTTTGGACCCTTGAAAAATTTAAATAAAGTAATTCATAGAAGACGCAATGATATAATTAATTTTTAAAATGTGTTCAAAGATACTTTTATTACACCATTAAAATGGAAATTTTATTTTCTACTCTTTCATTGATTAAAATAAAGTATTAAATGTCCAAAAGTGAAGCAGTGGCCACAAATGGTACTTCTATCCTATACCACTTACATTGTACTGACAATTACAAGTGCCTGTACGTTTAATGTTGTTCAGGCAATGATTTTATGAAAGATCGACCGAAAAATTGTTGACGTCCCGGGTCAATTTATCGTGATTTGACTGATGAATATAAAAATGGTGGTCATTTCGCATCATTATTGTACACGGATATTTTTCTAATAAAATATATAATTTTTTAAGTTTTCATCTTAATTAACAATAGTTTTGTAACTTTAATGAAATATTGTTATTATGATTATTATTATTTGTGTTTTATAGATCTTAAAACACTTATACTTACATCCACATCTTCCGATCTGATTTAAGTAATAGTTACAAATTGATCTCAAGTTAGGAGACGCCATATCTTTCAACGGTATTATTATTCATAAATTAAATATAGTTCAAATTGCAATTGAATATATTTCTAAAAAACTTATGATGTTGTTCAAAACCATTGGAGTTGATCATATTTTTTTTTAAATTAAAATCAATTAACTTTAAACTCAGAAATTTTCATATTAAATTACAATTTTTTCGAATAAAATATTACACTCAGACTAATTATTTTAATTTTACCATTTATCGGTTTCAATTTAATGGTGAATATAATTGAGATTTACACTATTTCATTACAGTTAGCATATATAATAGCAGAAAAAATTAAATTCAATGAAATTCTATTGAATAAATAATAATTTAATTAAAATTTCCATCCCTCTATGTAAATTATTGTTAAGAATAAAGCATATATATTTACATCAATGGTCCTATAGTATCTACACGTTAAATCTCTCTCCATAACTTAATTGTCGTTTCTCATTGTGGTATGTACTCTAATTTACATAGTACATATACGCAACCATCGATATACACCACTGGTTTATTTCCCTTAATTCTCATACATTTTCATCAATTATTCAGACCACTGAGCCATTTATTAATTTTTTTTTCTACTTCTCTTTAACATTTATTTATTAATTATATTATTCATATTTAATGGACGATTTTATTAGTTAATGCTCTTTATTCAAAAAATTTTGAGCGTGAAAAAGAGTTTAATTATCTTATTCAAATAAAAATATATATACACAGTAAAAAATATGTTACTTTAAAAGTGTTACTTAGTGTAAGAATTCAAATTATCGACGTTTATTAAGGTTTACTGTAAAATTAACACACAATTAATGTTAAAAAGTCAATCGATAGTCAAGGAAGAATTAGTAGAAAAATGTTACTTGAACTTGAAATTTTTTATTATCAATATATTAAATTTACCATTTACTCACAGATGGTATGTTTATTATACTAATAAAAAAGATTTATTTATAATATTGCACTAGTTCATGTAACATTAGAGTTTATTACACACCAAGGAAGGAAAGTAGGACATTCCAACCCGCGTATATAATTGCCTAGCCAAGCCAAAGCAAGGATGGCAAACATGCGCATTGAGACGTCCTACTTTCCTAAGTGGTGTGTATACAATTTTTCGGCAGATCTGTACCTGAAAGTTTGAATTTTACTTCCATTTGTAGGAAGAATGGCGCACGCGTTAATTCTTATCATTCGTTTTCTCATTACAGAAAAAAACGAATTTTTTCCCACAAACAGAGGCGCGAATTTAAACTTTCAGGTGCAGATCTGGTGAAGAATCGTATACACACCATGGAGGAAAGCAGGACGTCGTCTCCGGCTCGGGTAGGCAATTGAACGTGCGGATTGGAATGCCCTACTTTCCTCCCTTGGTGCGTAATATACTAATTTTCGCTAAATAAAAATGCGTTTTTGTTTTTCGAAAGAAATTAATTGATTTATTGTTCATAACTGGTATGGAATATTTCGTGATTTTTTTTAATCTTGACGAATGACAATATTGTTTATCATAAAAAAATAGTTCTATATTAAATAATAATTGTTGTCACTATTGATAACCTCAAAATATTGTATACATTTTATTTACTGAATATCCATGGTAATAAAATAAAATGTAATAGTAAACATTTTTATTGTGTTCCCATTGACATTTAAAAAGTGTTGAATTAACTTCTCGTATTACCCGAATTTTGTGGTGAAATATTGACAAAAATTTTCTATGTTAAAAAATAACACAAATATTGTGTGGACCGTTTTTAACACACAGATTGTGTTGATTTTAACACAATATTTTTTACTGCGCATTTTTTATAATAACGAAGACATATGTGTAGACAAATAAAATTTAAGATAAATTATGGTCGTAAAAACCCTTGAATTTTTTGATGAGATCATCATATTTCTCCAAGGATTCGTTATGTCTTTTAAATTGTGGCCTTATGCACGCCTGATGTTACCTATTTTTTTATTATGAATAAGAATCATAATAAAATTTTACCACCTGACTTGATTATAACATAATATTTTTTATAAAAAATAATAATATCGGTATAAAAAAAATTAAATTTGTATAAAAAAAAAAATTAATTTTTTATCTTTTTAAAAAAATTGAATTTCAAATAAATTTTTGCATGAAAGCTTTCAAGGTAATGCATGATTGACATGAGCTGAAGGCGAAAAAAGAATTATTCTAAAAAATTGAACAATCTCGGTCAGGTTAATGAAAAGTGGTTCGATAAAAAAAAATCTCATCAATATAAGAATATTTATAATACAGTGAAAATAAAAATAAAATTTATGAAATATTTGAAAACGATTAATTTCACACTCGGTAAACAAAAACTGTCATTTTTGCTAATGGCTGACGATATATGATAAAAAAAGCAGATAAATGAAATAGTTTATTTAGAATAAAAATAAATGAATAAATAGGAAGTGTAGAATGAAAAAATAGCCGTATGAGGTAAAATGGAAAATAAAATAAAAATAATCTCGACAGAAGCGAGAGCGTGAAATATATATATGTGAAATAGTTATGTATATAGCTACTAGAGACTAGCGGCGGTTAACCAAATGTCTGTACAAGCTGTTGATTTTCCCAGTTGGCATTTCCAAATTCTCTTGTACCCTTATCAATTTTCTCGACAGTAAAAAAAATATTTATTCTTTCTAAAATTTATTATAACTTTTTTTTGTTTTATAATAACTTAGAACGAATAAATGCACTCGATTAACTTTATAGAAAAAACTTAATTTATTGTTGTATCGAAAAAAATTAAAATTAAATATATCAATAAATAGCCTATTGAATTTCAATTTAAGCTTAAAAATATTGAGTTTACTTTGATAACGTAATTGAATTGATAACAAAGCACGTAGATGTAAAAGAGATAATTTCTTTTAAAAGACACTGAAGGTCTGAGAGTGATGAAATTGATAGCGTCTATTTATTGTCTTCCGTAAGACAAAAGTAGTTGCACAATTAAGTACTACACATGTATGATAATAAATTTTCGATAATTTCTTTGATGAAAGAGTCAATTTAAGAACAAAAAATTTTTTTTGTTCTTTACTAGTACATTCATAGACAATAGCCTGAGTACAAATACTATATACTTTTTGTATGAAAAAAAAAAATCAACTCTATTTTGAAAATTTATCGAATTCAGGATAAATAGAAAGAAATGAAATGGCTTGAAAAATATTATTTTATTCATGAAACGATACGTACTTTAACACGATACCTGTACACTTAGGAAGGGAAGTAGGACATTCCAACACAACCTGTGCAATTATCTTTCTGATCCACAGGTAAGTGTCGCAAACACGTGAATAGAGATTTTCTACCAGGTTCCGGAAGAGTGCGTACTATTTTTCACTACCCCGCACGGAATAGTATATTACACACAAGGGAGAAAAGCAGGACATTACGGCTACGTATACAACCCTCGTATATAATTGCCTACTCGAGATGAAGGCGAGGGTGGCAAACACGCGGTTTGGGACGTCCTACTTTCCTTTCTAGGTGTGTAATATACTGTTTGCTATCATCACGATAGAGTCTCTTAACTATCACGAAACTCGCTTTGCTATTTAGAGGTTAGTTAAGTTTAAGTGGAGGATGGGTAGCTACGGTATTATACACGAAAAAAATTTACAGTACTAGTTCAGTAAACCTGGAACCAACTAGTGCCAATGGGACTTTTTACTGTGCTTTTCATAAAATATAACGCATCAAAGCATACTAAAGAGATGTATTTTTGTAGTAAGTACCGTAAAAAGTCTCACTGGCGCTAGTTGTTCCAACTTTATAACTGGCATTGTAATTTTTATATAAATTTTACCCCTAAATTTTATACAGAAATTCTCTCTATGTACAGATTGCGATTATAACTATTCAAATCGCTCTCTTAACCCGTCAGCACTCCTGTTATGAGCATTTTGCTCACAGGACGCTATTCGAATTATAGGATGTCGCTCTAGTGCAAACGAGACACTAAAAAACACGGGAGTGCTGAAGGGTTAGTGAAACCCATGCAGTGATACTTTTTGTATGCTTCCAATCATAAGAATTTTTTTTTCATGTAGGTGGATAATTTTGATTTTTGAGCTGTACAGAGAAAAAAAAGTAGCACTTTAATGTTTTACGAAGGAAAACAAATGGAATGAAGACGCATATGAAAGTCAATCTTCCTTCAAACAATGACAAAGATTCAAACTTTGCTAATAAGTATTCAACTTAGGGATGCTGGCAGGAAGTCGTTACTTGCCTGTAGGTTTTTACATACACATACACGGGTGGAAATTGCCTCCTTTCTTTTCTAAGTGTGTAATATACTATTCAGACCAATGTGATTTATCGAACTAAAAATCATTAAATTCTTTTCGAAGAGAGAAAATGGTTCGATTCTACTGTCTACAGTAATTTCTGACTTTATTTCAACTGTGTTCGAATCGCAATTGATTATCGTAAACGTAACAGAATAATCATGTCTTTGTGACCAACCAAATTGATAGTTGAATTTTGTCCAAGTGATTGGTCTTAAGTTATTTTGTTTTGATTGGCATTAGACATAAAAACCCTTGCTTTCAACGCAAGTAATTATGAAAATATAGTGTGTAGTACTATTGGCTAAAAACTCCAATGAATTTCGATTCGAGTATGAGGACACCTTTTGGTCGAAATTAATTGGTTTTAATCAGAGTTTTTCACAATTAGGGACAAGATAAAATATGATTTCAGACTTCGTGTGATGGCAGACTTGACCATTGCTGCCCTGTCATGACAAAACGACGTATCTCAAAAATTATAGTTTCGAGAAAATAGCGTTTAAAGTTTTAACAGAATTTGAGTACAATTTAAAAGAAAAATTAATTTCTGTTATGACAAAACGTTGTAACTCGAGACACGTTTTTTGTATCGTAACAAACTAATGCTTATTTTGATGAATAGATGAAATTGTTATGACAAAACGCTGTAATTTCCAATGCAAAAAATATACGTTTTTTTTTTTCATTTCTTTTATACGTACATTTGATCAATATTATTGGCATAATTAATTAAATTAGTAAAATGTTGATGATACCCTATTATTAAGTGACACTAAATAAACCTTAGCTTTGTAACGACAAAACAGCGTATCTCGAGATACGTCGTTTTGTCATAACAGGGCAGATTGGCTCACGCAATTCGTTTCACCAATGTCTGAAATCGTCTTATTTCATCACTTCCCATGCAAGATACTATCGAATTGATTAAAATTTTAGTATTGAAATCTTCGATATGCTTATGTATTTAGTTAATCAAATGATATTATAATTATAAAAATACATATAATAGTTTTTCATAATTTAATAAAATACTTAATTGACTGAAACATTTTCTTTTTTAGTTTCAATAATTTTTTTCCAGTATATAAAAAATATTAATATATTAAATGAATTTATGTTTTACGTCATTAAAAAGAAATATGATCCAAAAAAGCATCTTTACCCTACAGCTAATTTGATATGTAAAAATACTGACATAAAGAAATGTAAAATGGCTTACATCCAAGTCACGTTTTGTTAGTGACAAACTGTTAAAACACAAGAAAATTGTTAAGTTAGGATTTCATGTTTCATATTCCATCTTATTTGATGACAGCTTGACATCAAAGAAGTATTCTGATGATTTATAACGTACCAACTAACCAACCGAGGTATTCATTTTCTCAAAGCATACGTTGTTCCTCTATATGCTTTTCCTTATACATGTCCTCTATGTGTTTTTCGTTATATATGTCCATGCATACATTTTCCTCAAGATTTACATATACTCAAGACTTATACGCAATGAATTTATGAACTCCAGCGTATCTTCAATTCTATTACACCTTCATATATTTGAAATTAAGATAGATTTATTTTCTTGACTTTTTATTTTATTTATTTAAAAAAATTTTAGTCAATATTTACCATAAATTTTAAATTTACTGCAGTAGTATACTACACGATACAGAAGGAAAGTAGCATTCTAACCCGCATGCGTAATTGCCGAACCGAGCCGAAGGTGATTGGTGTGGTCTATTCTGTGGTGTGTATAGTATTTTTCACCATACCTGCCACGAATTTTTAAATTCCTGCCCTGTTTAGAGGGAAGAAAGTTGTTTTTTTCTTTTATGAGAAAATAAATGATAAAAATCGCATGCGCCATTCTTCTCATAAACAAAAGCAAAAATTTTAAGTGCAGATCTGGTTAAAAATAGTATACACACCAATGGGAAGATAACACATCCCAATCTGCATGTTTGCCACCCTTGCCTTTAACTCAGTTAGCAATTACACACGCGAGTTGGAATGTTCTACTTTCCTCCCGTGGTGTGTAATATATTATTGCTTCTGTTTGTGGGAAGAATAGCGCATGCGTTAGTTTTCATCATTTGGTTTCTCATGTAAGAAAAGAACGACTTTCTTCCCTCTTCACACGACAGGAATTTAAACTTTCAATACAGGTAAGGTGAAATAGTATATTGTGTGACAAGGGATGAAACAAGACGATTTCAGACTAGGGTGAGGTTCGCCCTGCTCTGACATCACCTGCAGTCTGAAATCGTGTTTTATCCTGAGTCACACACTATATTTTTCATGATTACCTGCATCGGAACTTTAAGATTCAGTGGCAGCAGCCAGTAAGAAACAATTTAATTTCAAGCCGATGATGCGGAGAACTGTTAGAGAATGAGAAATATGTGATTTATAGTCACTTATTAAATAGTAAATAAGACAAAAATATTATTTCCACTAATTTTTTAGTAATTTTATTTGGTTAATTAAAACTGTCACTTAAAAAATAAAATGAGTAAATTGAAGTGACGAGTAAACAAATGAGAGTAATAAGGCTGCAAATGAACATTAAATATAACTGACACCGGGCAGAAACAATTGTGTTTTCTCACCTCCGGGCGGAAAGCGTCAACTTTCGTCCCGCTATACAAAACGAAGTTGCCGCTTTCCGTCTCCGTCGAGGAGAAAAATAGTATACACTCCTCGGGAAGTAAATAAGAAAGTCTCAGTTCACATGTTTGTTGATTACATGTGATCTGAGACATTTCTTACTTTACTTCCCTAGGTGTGTAATATACTATTCTTCCCTTGGGAAGAAACACAATTGTTTCTGCCCGCTGTATGAAGGTATTTTTGCATTACGAATTCGCTAGCAGTTGTTTGCAACATCGGCTTGAAATTAGCTTGTTTCGACGGGCTGTAGAGACACTGAAACTTCAAGTTTCGATGCTGGTATCATGAAAATAATATTTTAAAAATAAAATAATATAAGCTCATGAATAATAAAAAGTATCGTCATATATAATATGCATAAAATAAATTAAAGCAATCAAATTATGTACCTTAAATCTCACTAAAATATACACGTACGGTTAAGCTGCATTTTATAGTTGATCATTCAGTAATTTCTGTACCTTGCAGAAATATGAATATGTATCTAAAGCTCTTGAAAATTAATAACACCTCGATTTAGAATCTCTCTTGCTTATATTAAATGAAAGGATTTGGTACGTAGTCAAGTACTTAAATGAAGGTAAAAAAAACCAACTCATCTATGTATTACATATTCTATGCTTAAAATATATGTAAATTTAATGCTTAAAAAAAAACACAATTTTAATAAATCAATACTAATTTAACTTTGATTTTTTTTTTTCCGTAAATATTTATTAGCTTTATTTTTGATGCTAAAAAATAAAAAAGAATCTTAAATTAATCGGTAGTATAAGTTGAGAAGAAAAGATCTATGAAAAAAAAAAAAAAAAAAGTTTGGAAAATCCAAATGAGCATGCCTTAAGCGGTCGTGTCATACACGAATTATTTAGATTAAATGTTTACGTTACGATTTGTTAATTTTTTCATAAACACTCCTATTTTTTTCTTTTTTTTTTTGCTTACATTTTAGGAACTATTAAACTAATTTATTATTATAGAAAATTATTATAGAAAATATTAAAAAATTCCCGCGGATAGAATGGAAATCTTTGCTAACGCCATCTCGCACGCTCCGATAGAAGAAGCAGGTCTTCACTAACTCTGTTTATATATTTTTTTTATATATGGCAGCCTGAGATATAAATTTTTAAGCTTCGACAGTGCACATTTTATTATTTTATAATTAAACGAATAATAATAGAGTTGTGGATTTTTAATCAGTTTGTCACAATGAATTTACGGATATATTGAAATAAAATTTGAAAGAATTCGTTTTGTTTTTCGAAAGTTCTGGTGATTACAAGAAGAGTGTTACATGTATTTTACAGGATTTTTTTCTAAAAAATTCATTTTTTATCTAAATTGTGGGTTGGATCAGCTGTTTATTGTTTAGAAAAATGACCATTGATGTTCTCTTTAATTGTGGTATGAAGGCTGACCTACTTTTATCACTATATTATTATTTATTTAAAAAAAACTCTGACGGAACCCAGTTTTTAATTTTTAGGCGAGAGTAGAGCATACCTACGCTCGCGCTTAAGGCATGCAAAAATGATTTTACGCACGACTTTTCAGTTGAAATTGTATTATAAAACTCATTTTACAATTAGAAATAAAGTGAGCGATAATCAGATATACAATTCAACATTTCTTACTAAGTTCATTTTATTTAACTTGTCTAAGTGTTAAGTTTTAAAGTGAGATGATAAATATGTACTATTTAATTTTTTATAAATTATTAATGAACAAGTAATTTACTGAAGTTTATTAGTGTTTATAAAGTTTTATAAATAAATTATTCAACAAAATAGTTCATCAACGGACAAGCGTTTTAAGTTTTAATTGTTTTCTTAAACTTTTTTCCCGTGTTTTCGTTATTGAAAAAAATATTATTCTGAAATATGATTTTTTAATCTTTCAGGTGTCGATTAAAAAGAGTTTTTGGGTACTAAGAATTACCTAAATAAAAGTGGTTTTGTTTAAAGAATAAAGTACTTGTTTAAGAATTTTTTCGCGTGTGAAATTCGAATTTCAAATAGAGTTTAAAATTTGAAATTGGACTGAAAGACGTGCAAAATTTTAAATAAGTATACAATTTTATACTATTTTGAGTGGAAAAAGATATTTTTCACAAGAGAAGTATTTTTGTTTCAAGAATTTAGTATTATTCAAATAATATTCTCTACACGGAGAGAAATTTACAGTCATAAGTACAATATATTATAGGAATGGTTCCCTTATCATATGATAACAGGTTTTTTTGAAATAACGATTAGGAATGGCACCCATACTAATTACCCGAGTCGAAATCTAAGGCATAATCAGAGCCTAAATGAGCATTGAACTAAATTAGACTTTTTAGGACATAATAATTGTAAAAGCTTGAAACGAACCAACTTAGACTCACAAAGGCATGAATTAGACCTACAAAGACATATATCGTGAAAGAATGAACTCAGAATTTTTTAAATTAACCCTCTGTTAGTCTCAGGCTGCCTGTGGGTCCTAATCCACCTTTGGGTATTATTAGTCCACTGGAGAGATGACTGGATCACTTGCATCAATTCTCCAGTAGTCCTCAAATTTAACAATTTAAATTTTTTATAGCATTCTTTGGAAGTCGTTCCTTCTGTTAAGTCTAGTTACGTATGTAGGTCTAATTCATGCCTCCATAAATCTAAGTTGATTCATTTCAAGCTTTGACAATTATAATGTCCTAAAAAGTCGAATGTAGGTTTTCAATGCTCATTTAGGTTTTAAGTATGCCTTAAATTGCGACTCAGGTATGTAAAAATTAGTTATTTGTTAACTTTCGTCTCACGAGAAATTAATTTTTCAAATAAAATATCCAATATATTGAAATAATTATTTATATTCTATAAATTATTGTGTTTTTCAAAAATATTTTATTGCTAGACATCGTGAGCTATGACTTAATTTTCAATCATTTTTTTAATGAGCCTCAAGTTTTATAGACTGATGCAGAAATTCACATAAAAGTGTTTTTTTTTTTTTTTTATTAATAGTCAACTTTCAAAATAATTTTTCCAGTTTTCAATAGATGAACAAACACTTAAGAAAGAAAATTTTTCTTGTATTAAAAATTTTAAATTGGTCACATTACTCAAGCTGATCAGTTTTCCCAACCTTAGCTACAAATTATAACTAAGCACTTTTAAAAGAAAAAACAAAATTATCACAAAAATGCAATTTCATTTTGCTTGAGTCCCACCTATATTATATTTATGATATTCAATATTATTATATTTAATGAACAATGTGATTGACTTCTTTGGAATAAACTAGCTTTAAAAATTAATTGATGAATATTGAAATACACAAAGCAAATACCGCCTCTGACAAATAACATTGAAACTAGAACACTGTTGGTGACAGCCTATCCAAAAAATATATATATATTTATATTTTATTAAACATTGAAATTTGAAATTACGCAGTTAATTCAAATTCAGGACATAAAAATACCTCTAATATTAAATTTTTTCCTCAAATTGATTTTAAAAATTTTGTACCTATAAATTTTTTATATTTGAATATTTATCAGAGATACGGGCTTCGATCATCAATCACTGGTCGCCGGTGACTAGTCAATGGTCACCTGTGACTATTTATATCGACTGGAGAAGATTTTTGCAACACTATATCAAGTTAAAACCATTGAGTCCAACAACTCAAGTAGAAGGAGAATCACTAACCTCAGACCTCAATGCAAAACTTTTTTCTTCTTCTCTACTCTACTTTCAAATTTATTCTATTGCGAACAAACTAAAAAAAGTTATCCATCTCTCATACGTACTTACTCATTCCATCTTCTTTTATTTTTTTTTCCTACTTACTCTACACTATCGGAAACTCTGACCTCAACTTTTCCGATATTCAGATTTTTTTTTTTTTTTATTGAATCCTTTTTTTCGATTTAAAAATATTCAACTCCTTTAAATCCATGAAAAAAAATTTAATTGAACGAATTAAATTCAAATAAATAAATTTTTACATGTTATTTATTTTTATTTTTAATTCAATAATAATTAACAATTATTTATTTTTATTATTAAAAAATATTTTATAAATTAAATTAAATTTATTTAACTTAAATTTTTTTGTTCAAAATGTAATAATAATAATAATATTTAAATTGAGTTGAATATCAGTGCAGTACACTTGAATGTTAATTATTTGCGAGAGTAAACTTTGTTTCTATTTTCCTGAAGTAAATAATATAAACGCTAATAAGTATTCATTTGAGATTGAAAAGTTGTCACAAACTACAATTAAATATTTCAATTATACGCCTACGCGCAGTATAATTATTTACGAGTTACTTTGTTGTTTCCTCGTAAACATATTAAAACAAATGATATTATATTTATAACTATTTGATACAAAAGAATTATTATAAACAATCAATAAAATACAAAAAAAAAAAAAAAAAAAAATTATTTCAAAATTTAGTTAAAAAAAAAAATTCAATCCGGTTTCATTTTTTTTTTTTTAAAGGAAAAAATATAAGAATGTATAGAAAAATTTTTCCATCATTTATTTTGAAATATTTTTTTTTTAATATATTTTTCTATCACATTTTCTAGTCAGCAGATTCAATGCAAAGCTTCATGTTCAACAAAAAATATTTTATTTATTATAAAAAATGAATCTAATACCGGACGCTTACGATTTTATTTATTTGGATTTGAAGAAATATTTTTTTTCATATTTTAAATATTAAATTCCAATGGACATCAAACCAAAGTTTTTAACAGAAAATCAAATTAAAAAATCATACTAAAAAAGAGAACTGTTAGTATTTCTTTTTTATTTTAAATCATGATTTTTTTTTGTTTGTTTATAAAAGTTAAATGAGACGTCGAGATTCTTTAGGAATCACTTTTTTTTTTTCTATTATTTAGTACTCAATTATCGTGAGCATACCCTCTCGATTTTCCTCATCAATGTAAGAAACTTGAAGAGCAAACTTCGGAAACTTTAATGACCACCCTTCAATTATCGTTAATTTCTACCCATCTATACGTCGATTTTCCACCACTCTCAACTTGCACAATTAAGACACGCATATAATTAAGTTAGCAATTTATTTACGTATTAAAATTTATGAAGCGACTAGTAATAAATTTTCACGTAAGAATTAACATACATTAGACTCAAATTAATCACTAAAAAATAGTGATGCGAAATGATCATTTATGTTGTCAGATCACGAGAAATTTACTGACAATTAACGTCAAAAATGATTTGGTCAATTTTTTATAAAATAATTTCCTGAACAACATTAAATGTACAAGCACTTGTAATTGTCAGTAAACTGCAAGTCGTATCACTCAACATATAACGACCAATTTGTGTATTCTCTTAAAATGAATCGGTGAAAAGTACTTCAATCAGTGAATAGTCACTGCATAAATAGTCCCAAGTATATCACTAATTCAATCAGTGATATACTTGGGACCGATTCGCAGAGAATATTCATTGATTTGCAGCACTTTTCACTAATTTATTTTAAGAGAGTATTCAAAAATATTCGTAAAGAATTTCTCTTCACTTCTATTTAGATGCAGAATGACGGTAAAAAAAATTTTCCGTCAATCATTTATAAAATAATTTTCTGGGAAGAATAGAGTTGGCGCGGGAGCCGTCATTAGTTTTAAAAAATGACTGTGGGTAAATTTTTCTCTGGTCAATTGTCCAGACAGTTGACCAGACAATTTCTCTATCTTCCATCACTAATTACTATAAATAAAATTTATTAATAAATAAAAAGAGTGGGGGGGGGGGCTTCAAGGTTATATAGCACGATAGGGAAAATTATTTTATATTTAGGGTCGACCGTATGCGTATATGTTTATCACTATTTTCATTTCTTTTATTTTTTAAAGAGTTTTCTTAAAATATATGTAAATAAATTGATGTTAAATATTTATGTCCAATAGTTCAATGTCTAAAATACTTAGTATTTAAAAAAAAAAGTTTAATAGCCGATTTTTGGTACCGGTCGAGTTTTGGAGCATTCTCGCGAAAATAGTTCAATTAAAAATCTCAAATATGATTGATTTTAAGAATCACCGAGTTTCCAAAGTTTTTTCAAAATTTCAAATTTTGGTTTATAAAAATTTGAAAACATCCTAAATAATTTCTTTAAGAAATTTTCTTTGAAAAATAATTATTTTTGTACGAAACATGATTTACACGAGATATTTTTCTCGGTTTATTTTTATCTGAAGTTGTATTCAAATGAGGCATGTTAACTAAAAATTTTTTTTTAATAATTCCACTATAAATTATAGTTATCGTTAATTGGATTGTTTTGTGAATTAGGCCGTATTAAAAATAATTATAACTAAAATATTAATTAATAGTACGATCTAAAGCCCTTAGGCGTATTGCCCGTGGATATGATGATTAATTACGTCGTAACAGTTTATTTTCATCGATTATAGTAACGATTCTATAGCATTAACTGAAATTGTTGATTGCACTGAAACGATTAACACAAAAAGTCAATCGGACGATAATTTATAAGTCAACAAAATATTTATATAAATATTTATAGATTCAAAATAAAAATGTAAATTATCCTTTTTTGTTGAGGTAAAACGTATAGTAGTAGAGTTATAATCTGGTTATATTATCATTGGTAAAATTACATATATAGAATTAATTTTTGATAATTAAAAATTTTATGTAATGAATGCACGATGAATACGCCGCTAACTGGCTAAAGTCAACCTCATAAAATTTTATGTTAAAATACAATTCTCTCTGATTGGTCAAAAGAGTGATTTAATATATATATATTATTCAAGACATGCCTGATTATCGCGCCTTATCATATCTGCAAAGCAAACTCTAAATGGCCGTTTACCGATCGATGGTTAATAATTTGTCAAAAATCACATGACTTCCTATGTTCCTCAATAGCGTTTGGTTATGGGGGTCATAAACTCACGAATTTGAATCCATAATTCCATTCTTTAAGTTTATTATCGACCGCTCTCAGAAACCAACTCTACTATTTTCACACAGAGTAAATAAGATCGACACTAAACATATTTAGAATGAGTAGTACATTCAACCTTAAAACTTTCATGTCTATGTCTATTATAAATATGTTGATTATTTTTTGTTAATTAATGAAACTTATTGTAAATTTACAGTATAAATTGATAAGTAAAATGAAAATAGAAAATGATATGTTAGTACCTTTAATAATCAACCAGTATTCTGTTGTGAATGCGCTAACTTATTATTTTATTGATTGTAAATTAATGCACTCTGAGAGGTTTATAAATACACGAAATAGACAGATAACTTTACCAAAAATTAATAAAACTTTCAGTATCAAAAATGCGTTTTATGCGGCAATAAAATATTTCAATCTACTTCCCAATAATCTAAAAGCTCTTGATTGTAAAAGAGGTTATTCAGCAAGAATTTTAGGAAGTGGATTAGATCTATTGAACTATAAATTAAGTTATTATATTACATTGCAAATGATTGTATAATAAGTCGTAGGAAAACTTTATACTTTGTACTTTGCATTAGCTAATGATTGTTTAATTTGATGTATATACTATTAAATATTGTATTTTTCTGGTTTCTATGCACAGGTGTCATGCACCACTATAGAATATATACCAGAAGTAAATAAATAAATAAAATAAAAAAATGAGTGGGGGGAGCAGTCAAGAACTAGTATCATATGTAACCTCAACTGACTTAGGGTTTACTTTGCTGTTATAATAATTCGCAAAACTCAGACATTTGTTGAATAAAGTATAGTGCATAGCACGTGGGCTGTTATTATTCGTCAAACACAATGTTCTTAACACTCATTTCCGGTGCACACTAAGCACTCGCTGGCGCTCGTGGGTGTGCACCTACGACTCTTGTTAAGAACATTGTGCTTCCCGTATAAAGACTCACTTATCCCACTCGCTATGCAATATACTAATACACATTTAGTGACAGCGAGTATGATACCGATTCTACATGATGTATAACATACTATTTTGTACTTAATGACAAAAGTAAATCACTAAAATTATAAATAAAGTTATCATATAAATTTTAATAAAAAATTATAAAAGCATATTTTAGTTTGGTATTCCAGGACAAATCTCGTCGAAATAATTGAATATAAAATTAAAATTTTCTTAATTTTTTTCAGAATATCAAGAGTAAATAAGTTTATAAAATAAAATTTTTAATTTAAAATTTATGGACCTTGGGTCAGCCTTGAGGGTATCACGAATGCTTCAGTGAGTCCAAGTTATCATGTCATTTTCAAGATTATAGATCATGCCTTGAGCTGAAGATTTATCTAATGATAGTATAACAAGCCTTAACACTTGTAGTAACAATCCACAAGGGCTTTGGAGGATATCGAAACTCTTCCATGACATGAGGGTTTTGTAGCTGAAGTAAAATGGAAGACGAGAAATAAAAATGATTTTTATATGTCGGATTAGATTACATGTTATGTCGGATGTAAAAAATATATCTTTTTATTTTTATTATAGCTACACTATAACAGTTTGTCTTATTGAGTTAGGATTTTTCATCTATCAAATTTATTTACTTTTTTTCTTAAATAAATTGGCAACTTTTTTTTTTCAATTTAAATTAAAAATTATCAATAGAAGAAAATGATTAATACCAAAATGAATAATTATTTTTAAAAAAGTAAGCTATAATTTTCGACTTGACAAAAATTATATTTGCTAAATTTTTTTAAAATGAAATTTTTTATCAACACTTAATTAAGATTCGTATGAAGTAGGGGTTTAAACTAATTACTTTATCAACCCCTCGTGCTTTTGGTAGCTGATTACGAACCACCCGAGAGGGTTTTAAACACACATCAAGATTAACTCCTGGATCAATCGAAGTGGTGAGAGTGGTTGCCTTTCAACATTAAATTCTGTTCTGGTCATATATTTCTCTCTCGATAGATTGCCACGAGCAGACCACAGCATTTGATAGTCTTCACGTTGTAACAACCTCATCTACTTGAGTCCGTTCAATTAATTTATGGGACGTGACATAAACAATTTAGTCCCAAACGGAGTTTTATAAATTAATCATTTTAATTTTATAATGATACAATATAATTGTGACAACTAATTATAATAATATTTCAAAACCCATTGACAAAGTCTATTAAATTACGTTGTGAAATTTAGACAGTTTGACAAGTGGCTACAATGTGTAGAAATTAAATTTAGAACAGCAAATATTTAAATTATTTCGCTCCAAAATTTTGTGGTATAATGAGTTGGCACGATGACTACAGTTTTGAATAATAATTCACCCTCGACTATTACTACATTTTTTATTTTTAATGTATCAATTGTTATGTACCTTCGTTCCAAAAAATTTATAATTTTTCAAATGATTGTTTGATATTCATTAATTTTATAAATAAAATAAAAAATGCCATTCGGAATCCGAAATGGTAGTAGATTTCTAATTCATTCTTTATTTTGAAGCTCTAAGATAAAATGAAAGTATGAATTAATTTTTTATTGATATTTTTGATGAATTTCGAGGTCGAAAACCGCCAAAGATAGAACAATGTAATTTTAACCGTAACACAGAAATCAATCATGTAACTTTAAACCTTTATCAAAATTTGAAAAATTATCCTAAAACATAAAGTAAAAAAAGAAAAATATAGCTTATTTTCTCAACTTTGATGTTCTTTATACGTAATAAAAGTGGAAGTTTCCGTTAGAAAGATATTAAAGAAAAAAACCATCGAAGTAACATTTATCATTAATTTGAAAACTTTAAATTGCCACTATTTCCCAAATACTCAACTGATCTTTTATTCATTTATTTATTTATTTTCAATCGTAAGGTTTGACCTTTTTCGATCATATACAAAATAATTATTACATGTCGTGAAAAGCTTAAATTTATAATTTGTAATCTATAATTTATAACTTATAACACATAGCCAGACTCATCTCAAAACTCAGACTCAATTCAAATCACTCCAACAGACTTTTAACAGATCCATACTCATAAATATTATTATCTATAGTTTTAAATTTTCAAATTTGATCAATCTCATTGCCTGAAGAATCAATGCACAAAATTTTATAATCATCCGTTGAAAACTTTCAAAGGTATATAATAATAAGTTAATAACATTTTTACCACAACTCAAGAGTCAATCATGTAACTTTGAACCCTTATTAAAATTGAAAAAATTATCGTGAGTCAAAATATCAAAAAAGGAAAACATAGTTTATTCTATTAGCTATTAAGTTTTTTTTTTTACATAGTAAGAATAGATGTCCGTTAAAAAGTTATTTACGAAAAAAAATCAAAAAATTAACATTTTTCGTTATTTTTAAAATTTCAAATGTCCCCATTTCTCAACTAGGTAATCGATTTTGCTCATTTCCGAACTTTACCGAGCTAATCATTCATAGAATAAGTGTGGCAAGTTTCATGAATATCCGACTCATGAAGATACCACTATTAAAAATTGTGGCCGCTATCGTTGCAACATGGCACGTCATATTACATATATACATACATACATATATAAACTTTTGAACCAATGGTATTTTCGGAACCTACTTAATGAATAACGATAGATTATGGCAAAATTCTTTGAAAATTATGCCATGAGGACAAATGCAAAAGATAGATTTCTACGAAATCTACTGTAAAGAAATATATATAGTTATATAACAAGATCATTTATGACGAATTTAATCCCAAATTTTTTATGGGAAATATTTTTTTTTAAATTGAGATTTATTAAGAGTAATCAATCAAAACATTGATTTAATATAAAACTATTGTATATAATTAAATGTATACGGTACAGCGATAAATATAGTGTAATTCTAACCGTTATTTGGTATTCATATAAACCCCGCTTGCGGTGTTAAAATAACAAAGTTAAATAATATATTAATTGCGTTATTCTGGAGCGTAATAATATTTCATTAATATCATAGACAACATTGTTGAAATTTATGATTTTAGTTACCTTTTACTATTAAAAAATAAAAAAATTTACCATTTTATAATTTTTATAAAAATTTTCGAATTTTTGACATAAAAGCTATGGGTAAAGATAAATATTTTTAACAATTTTATTATTTTACACATAGCTAAAATAGTGATTTTTTTTAACTTTTCATAAAAATTATTGCAATATTTTTTTACGAGCTTTGATATAATTTTTTTGTCACAAAAAAAAAAAATGAAGTAAATCAAATGAAAAAATTTGATCAAAATTCGATCTTTATGAAATAACTCAATTATTAAAAAAATGATATCTAATTACTTTAAGAGGGGCTTACACTTTTTTCTCTATTACAATCAAGTCCACGAACGGTACTATCTTTGTTACACTTGCGCAGTAAATGGTAACTTTGGCCGAGTTTTACTCTTAAACAAACAAATATTATCAAAAACTCAAAGCGCACTTCACTATAGTGATCTATAGATTAGACAGTAGTGCATCAATGTGCAGTTTGTAGTTTGTATTTAGAGATTTTGTTTTCGAAAAAAACTCAGCCGAAAATATCTGATAACCTCTGTTAAAATTAGTTAGGTCGTCAACTAAAAATAAAGTTTCGATAAGTTAGTAAAAAAAAAGTAAAGATTATAAATTGCAATTTACAATAACAATTAACACTTGACCCAAACTTTTAGCTCGTCTCATCAATCAATAAAATAGCATTTACAAACAGTTGAATCCGCAGTGAAATTCGAAAAAATTGTCGAAAAATAAAAAAAAATAAAAGATAAATGAATACATGCAATAATTACTGTCAGGACACGTGATAAAAAACTCAACGACACGGGACTCGTCGATTGAGGTCGTGCTAAATTGTAGTTTGCTTGATTCCGTATAGTCCGCATAGTTGTTGTATGACGATGACTCGTAGGTGAATTCGTTAAAGCTTTTATGTTTAGTCTATGTAGACTTGAATGAACTACCTCCGCGACAATCAATTTCAACAATGGACAATGCATCACACAAGAACTTGTATACTCTATTGCATGTAAATGCATTCAAAGTACTTTGACATTGCATTCATATAATTTTATATTGTATTACTAGTAAATGCTGTTTAATTCAAATTTTAACTAATTTAAAAAGATTTGAATAAACGATAAACAATCATTATTTAAATCAATAATAATTACGAATTTTTAACGAAAATGTTATTTTATAAATATATGATAAACTTCGCACATAATCCTATTCATTTCTCAGTACTTTATTTATTTTGTTGACTATAATATGTATCCTACTAAACTGAATGTCGATTAATTTGTCTAGTTAAACTTCTGAAACTCCTCCGTCCATTTCATCCCAAGTAAATACGATGAAATTTAGATACATGTTATTAATGCTTGGCGAACAAAGTTTGTTTAACCTTTCCTTAAGATAATATAACTTTATCTCAAAAAGTGTTTATACTAATGTTTGAATTATGATAATCAAGCTAATTGCTTAAAACTTTCCGCCATGAACTTTGAAAATTAAAAAAAAAAAACGTAAATCATCATGTTCCTGAAGATCGGAACTTTTTTCGCGCAACGAAAATGAAAAAATTTGTGAAATTCTACTGCTTAAGAGTGACTTGAGTGGTAATTAGGGGTGGTTACAATTTTCGGCTAACATACTAGTGCCTATGCGAAACATTTCAGAAATCTAGATTCAGTAGATTTTTTACTTCTTATTTTTTTTTATTTTCGTTCCGCAAAAAAAGTACCGATCTTCAGGTACATAAATCATTTCAATCGGATCGATTTTCAGAAATTATATTTTCAGTAGATATTCGTGCTTCTAGGTCATTACGGTCACGAACTATTGTTTTGAGGATGTTTAGGTCTACATGTATTAAGTACATGTACGGGATTGTATATGTACATATGACATCATTGGACGGATCAAATAATTTTAGGTGTATTGAAAAAAAAGTATTTTTCCTCCCGGAATTCAAAATACTATCGATTTTCAGCTTTCCTAAAGTAAACGTATTCTTACTGCAAGAAACCTGGTATGATTCCCACAGCAATACCGAGTTTTATTGTAAAACTTTATAGTATGTTACTATAGTAAATGCCGTGGTGTCTCCTGCGCTTACATACTTATCCTATAGCAATTTTTGTTTCCCGCGTTTTTACTTCATGTTATTATGAGATAGAATTAAGAGTGAAAGTGTCAACAAATGTTAAAACAAGGCGTGCAATATTCGTTTTCATAATTATTGAATTATTGATTAATATTTATTTATTTTTCGTCTCAATTGTTAATAATACATCTATTATAATAAAAAATGCTCCTTTTTACATAAATCCATGCATGTCAATAAAGTAAGGTTACGTTCATTTTATTTGAATTGTTGTATTATGCCTACAGCAATACCAAGTTTTGCTACAGTCAGTATACTTACTGCTGCGTGAAATAAACTTTGGTATTTTTACTACAAGAATACCAGTATTGCTACCAGAACAAAAAATTTACTGGGAGGAAAAATACTTTTTCTCACCTCCGGGCGGAAAGCGTCAACTTTCGTCCCGCTGTGCAAAACGAAGTTGCCGCTTCCCGCCTCCGTCGAGGAGAAATAGTATATTACACACCTAGGGAAGTAAAGTAAGAAATGTCTCAGATCGCATGTAATTGTTGGCCGAGGCGAAGCCGAGGTCAACAAACATGTGATCTGAGGCTTTCTTATTTACTTCCCGAGGAGTGTATACTATTTTTCTCCTCGACGGAGGCGGAAAGCGGCAACTTCGTTTTGCACAGCGGGACGAAAGTTGACGCTTTCCGCCCGGAGGTGAGAAAAATAGTATACACTCCTCGGGAAGTAAATAAGAAAGCCTCAGATCACATGTTTGTTGACCTCGGCTTCGCCTCGGCCAACAATTACATGTGATCTGAGACATTTCTTACTTTACTTCCCTAGGTGTGTAATATACTATTTTTCTCAGTGTAACAAATTATGGTATGGGTTAGTTCCAGAATGAGCCGATAGGTTGCACTGTGTCACAAGAGAATGAGTGAGGATCGTAGCTTGCTGCATTTGAGCGCCAAAATCCTCACTCCCCTATCTAAAAATTCCCATAGAATCTACTCAACTGCGACAAAAACCGCATAGAAACCAATACAGTCTATACGGTTTTTGTCGCAGTTGAGTGGATTCTATGGGAATTTTTGAATAGGGTCGTGCTCTTGTGACACCGCGCAACCTGTCGGCTTGTTCGGGAACTAACCCGTACAATAATTTGTCAATTACCATACTAATATCATAAGTAGCTATTATTCATTTATTTTACTAAGCATTATACTTTTAGAAAAAATAAATCGATGTTACATCTTTCAGCAATTGAAACAATTAATGGCAATCAAATCTTATTCAAATTCAAATTAATTAAAAATTGACTTCCCGATTAAATAATACTTTTGCAAGAAATAAAACTTCTTCATTTTTTTTTTTCACCGGAAATTTCAACTTCCTGCTGTAGAAATTAAAAGTTTTAAAAAAATTAAATTATTGGTTCGGATTCGACTTTCCGACTATGACTATTCAACAAATATCAATATTTCAAGATCCTAGAAATCGTTATTGACCATTTTTAAATGAATGTCCGGCTAAGCTAATTTTCATTGTAAAATATCTTTGGAACAAATCAATCGATTCAAACGCTTGCGGTAACCAAAAGTGTCGAATAAAAATGTCAGTTGAGAAGTTTTTACATTATTTTGATCATAAAAATTAAAGCATTTGTTTATTTATATTCACGTCATATAATTTATAGACAACTGAAACTGTTTGTCTAAAAATTTAATCAGATCTAAGTCTTAATAGCCGCAAAGTAATTCAAACCTACCCCCCCTGTTTAGAAAATCTCATAGAATTCAATAGATTCTCATAAATTCCTATAGAGATTTTATAAGAATGAATGAGTTCTATGCGAAGTGCTATAGTTAAGTATAAGACCTTATACATACAGCTATAAGAATCTATCGGATTTTTTAAGCAGGGCCATCAATTCCAGAGATATCACTACATAAATTACGGTTTTCGTTTAAAAATATATTCGAATTGAATCGAACGATTTGAATGTACTTTGTCACACAATTGAAAATCACGATTTCGTTGAATCATAAAATTTTTCAAATTAATAAATTTAAAATAGTGTTTTTTTCAGCTCAAAAAGAGTGGCAAATTTGATGATAGACCCGCAAGGTCGACCATTTTCTGTAATATTTTTTTTTCGTATTTTTTCAATGCAGTTTATATTGAGTTTAAAAATAATAAAATTTCTAACAAATGGAATACAAAAAAAAAATACTATTCGTGAACCTTCATCATGTTTTTATTATATACATTAAACATCATATCTCTTTGTTACATTTATTTTTCGTTCTCTTTAATTATATTTTCAGTTCTTCAACCGTTTTTAACATTAGCCATTATTTATTTATATTTAAACATTCCCCCATTTATTTATTTAACGTGAGTTTTTTTTTCATATTCATTCTTTCAAAGGAAGCATTGAAGTCATATTATTAAAAATATATATATGCCTAGAACCGCACATTATAAAATGTACATTCATTTTTATTTTAATAATGTATAAACACAAAGATATTAACTTATTTTCTACAAAAATAAATATCCCATTTTCAATGGCTATCAAGAACTTTTACAATGTAGAAGTGATTCAAGACAACCTGTCGGTAACTGGATATCTTAATTGAATCTCTATAAGAGAAGCGCAATTAACGAGCCTGACGTGTAATTGAAAATTACTTGAGAAAACGTTCTCCTATTTTTCATCATGATCCCACGCTTTTTATTTTATTCTACTTCCATTAATAAAATGTCAGAATTGTAAAACACAGATTGACAATATTACATAGCAATCTATCGATTTAATTTCATACTTAGTATCACGTGTTCTTGTTATTATTTTTTTTACGTCAATACTGACAAATTATTAATTAAGTTTCAATCATAAACCAGAAGATTTTATATTTCTCATAAGAAATTATTTCAAATATGTTTTTTATAGTTTACCAAGTGGCACAAAATTATTTTTTTTCATTTTGGCAATTAAAGACAATGATCAGTGATAAAAGAAACACTCACCCAGTTCATTAAAAAAAGTCTTGCCTCTATAAATATGAATAAAAAAAAAAATAGCTAAAGGAAGTCCAAAAAAGTCAGAAAGCTCGCGATTCGCAATATAGTTAACAGTAAATTTAAAGCTCGAGTAAGTAAGATAGCAAATAGGTGAGTTGTTATAACTTTTTATTGGAGAACCGTACTACGATGCGGCTTGAACCTTACTGAATCTAAACTACTCACCATGGGCAACGCGTCCGCGCAATACACACGATACAGTTACTGACAAATTGTCGATTTAATTATTATAAGCTAAATAATTATTATCACATATCAATTACTCAAAATAAAATGCAAACAGAAAATTAATTAAAGTTTATTGATTAATAAAAAATAAAAACTCATCTGAATTAATTTTTTTTTTATGCAAAAGAACATATCGAGAGAAGAAATGTTATTGTAATATAATAAAAAAAAAGAATAAAATAAAATAAAAATGAAAAATTGAATGAAAATAAAAGATTAATGTATACATCTGGTTAGTTACTTAAGTCTTTATAATAACAGTCAAAATTATTCAAGATATTATATAAGTATTTGCTTGAAGAGTGAAGACAGCTTGAGGATTAAAATACACTCTAGTTTTCTTCCATCCTTCCTTCTATTACTTATACTTTAGTATAACTACTAACTACTGTGCTGGGAAAACTTTAAGGAATAGCCAAACTTGGCCACGTTGAACCACATTCATATTCAACTCTCGTAACTTTTTTCTTTATTTTATTTTTACTCTTACTCAATCAGACCGAGTTTTGTGATGAATTTTTCGAACTTGATTTAACGTCAAGGGACTAGATAGTTTCAAAATTAAATGAAAAATGTTTTTATGAGCTAAATTTCGGATAAAAGTTTTCATTGAACCATTATTCTTTCACGGTAAATTAATGAAAATTATTTTTTAACGATGAAATTAATGGTTTATTAGAAATAAAATTAAAATAATCTATTTATATCCCCGTAATTTGCCGCTCTTTGAGCACTAAAACATTATTCGCAAAACCTGACAGTTTAAATTGAGTAAAATAATCGAATAATGTTAATAAATTGATACCAAAATTATTGTTTTGGTTTGGCTTTGTTATATTTTCAAGTTGAATAGTTATATTAATATAATTTACAATTACGATAGTCGATAATATAAATTTTTATTTTCTTTATATTTAGTTTCAAATAAAATGTGGAATTAACTATAAAAACTGTCACAGACATCGGACGATTTTTAAAAGTATTAAGTAAATAAATAAATAAATGAATAAAATGGTTGCATTATACATAAAGAAATGTTGAACACCTCAAAATGCAAATTTTCTTAATTATTGTTTAAAAATCATAATAAACTGTTTACATAAAAACCTATCAATTTTCTGATGTCTGCAATTTTCAGTGTCACTTTCATGACTGAGAAGGTTATGATACACAAAAAAAAGAATTTATCTGCTCTAACAAATTTTTTGTATTATGAATTGAAAACGACGCAATTTTCTTGGGGTGAGAAAAAATTTTTTTGAGCGAAAAAAAATGTCTTATGCCAAGATATTTTTTCTAGTCCGAAGAAAATTTTTGTTTTTATTACACAATGCAACATTTTTCTTGCGCAAAGAAACCCTTTTCTGTGTAGTACTTACTTTTCCCTTCTTACTGCAGCTATCCATTTTTTCTTTGATTCAATTTCGATGAAGCAACCAGAAATTTATAAAATTTGTAATCATTTTTTTTGCTCTTATGTTTGCAGTTCACAACACAGCAACTTAGATGGCTCATTTTATTTTCTTCAATTAAAAAAAAAAATTTTTGGAGCGAATACTATCGTTCCCACTGTTACAGATGGCGTACGTGTAGTTCTACCAATGCACGAATCTTGGAATTTCTGCCTCGAAACTGATATCGGAGGTACGTACTTTCAACCGAGGTGTAAAGAATAATTTTTATGCTCACTATAGATATCTTTACAGTATAGAATTTGTTGGATAAATTTCACGTAGAATTATTCAACAAATACAAATGAAAATGCTAGTTTCGATTTTTTTAATTAAAAAAAAAAAAAAAAAATTTATTGACGTGAAAAATTCATTGGATTCAAATAAAATTTATGGAAAGTTTTTTTTATATTTTCGATAAGAATCCATGGGATAGAAGTACCATTTATGGCCGCTGTTCTATTTATCGACATTTAATACTTTATTTTAGTTCATGAAAAAGTATAAAAAAAAATTGCATGGTGATAGTGTGGTAAAAATATCTTTGAAAAAATTAATTGTCATTGCATTTTTAAAAAATTATATCAATTTTCTAAGTGTCCGAAACTGACCCTAAAAAGTGGCCAGAACGGTACCTCTACACACAAAAAAACATTCTCGACTGAAGGTAAATATTCTTGATTCAAGAAAATTTTTATGGAGACCGAAATTTTCTCAGATAAAGTAGAAATCTTCTCCAACCAAGACGAATTCTCTTGGCTCAAGAAAATCTTGACTTGGTTCCCGAAAACGTTTGTCTTCAAAAATATTTTCTTGACTCAAGATATCTGTTTTTTCTGTGTACCCTACAATTATAAAAACAATTTTCATTTAGTTGGGAAAATTATAAAAGGAAATTTTAGTTTGATCAGGGACAAGCTAAAAACTTTTTGAAATTTAAATTTAAAAGAAAATTAATAATAACTATAAAAATATTTCCCTCCTAGTTAAATGTAAGAGTAATCGTGTAAAATTAAAAATTAATTAAGTACGATATTATAAAATATTTGAATATGGAAGAGCAAGTACACCGCAGAATTCAAAGCTCCAGAGATTTTGCCTCTATCCCGACCTTATCAGAGCACTGAGATAAATAATTCTTCAACGATATCCAGAATCCCAATGGTGTAGTAAACAATATTTTCCTGGGAATTCAATAGGCTCGGGCGACAGTAGTGATATTTATAAATTTACAAAGCAATAATACAACTCTACAGTATTGCCCAAATAAAAATAAAGGGAATAAAATACAGAAAATAAAAACTGAAAGATAAAAGAAAAGTTGGAGCGTAAAACATATAAAAAAAAAAAAAAAAAAAGTGTATGAAGATAAAATTTATAAAGTACTCTAATGCATCATCTGACTACTTTAATATTTATATAATTTTTTTTAGTTCTTTTTCTCTCGAGAAAACTTTAGTTATATTAAAGCTTGGCACATTTCGCCTCACAAGTAGAATCAATGTCAGTGTAAAGGATATATTCCGTTAAAATTGCTAGATGCAATAAACGGTCAAAGTATATGTTATAAAAAAAATTAGTTTAAGGGTGTGCGAATAATTCAAACTTACGAATTATTCGTGTCGTAATCATAATATTCGATTCGAATTATTCGTTAGTTTTTGAAATATATGAAAAATCTAAATTATTGTAATAACCCGGGAAAAAAAGTTTAGATCTACGTTTTGTCTATATCTGCTCAGATCAAATCAGATCTGGTGATACCTATTCATACTTTTACATATCTAAACTTTTACATATCTAAACTTTTACATATCTAAACTTTTTTTCCCAGTAAATTTTTTATAATTGATCACGAGTTAAATAAAAATTGCATGCTTAAAGTTCGAACCGAACATTCGAATTTTAATTGAAGAACTCAAAAAATTATGAATAATTCAAAAACTAACGAATTCGAAAAGTGACGAATAATTCAAATTTTTCAAAAATTTGAATTCGATTCGATTTTCACACTATTCGCACCCCCCCCCCCCTCAAATTTGTTGTATGAAATTTAATTAAAAATACTTGATTGATAAAAATTAAAAAAATAATTTTAATAATAATAAATTAAAGTTTGTATAGAAATTTATCAAATTATAATTAATAAATTGATGTTTGCATACGTAGAGATATTTTTAGCAAGAATTACCCAAAAAGTATGATACTCTGAGGGCGTGTGGTAAATATTTAAATTTTTTCTACAAGTGTTACTGTCAGACAATGTCGTTGAGTTGATTGAAAGTTTCACTTCAAATTGACGGCAAGTTTTTCTGTCAAATTACATTCAGATGACGGCAGTAGATTTGCATCAACTTGCACGCAAGCATTATCCAGCCGAGGCTTACCAGAAACTTGTCGTTAAGTTAGCTGAAAATGTTTCACTGCAGAACTTGCTAAGCAATAATATTTCGAGTGTGGCTAGGGTATTCTCTTGAATCAAGAATATTTACCTTCAGTCGAGAATTTTTTTTTCTTGGCGGAAGATAACTCATGGCCTGTTCGTCTACTTGCTCTGGACTACTCTGAGCAAGCCCGAAAAATTTTGTAAGTGAACGACATTTTACAAACGCTATATATTTATATAATTCAAATAGTTGATGTTCGAATAATATGCGAATTAACATAATTATTAAAATTATAAATTGTTAATTAAACACGGGACATTTTTTAGTAAATTAATTAAAAAAAAAAAAATTATGAGTGGCGGCAACTTGATCATTATAACAAATCATGATATATTTTCAACCATTACATATAAGAATAAGGAAAAATAATCTTATTCGTCAAGAAATTTCTAGAGTAAAATAATTTTTAATGTTTCAATTGACAATCGGATTATTTTGGTATTAATCGGCTCTCCTCAGAACAACTCAGAGCAAGCAACTGAACACGCCATTATACTTTTATGAAATAATAATATTTTAATTTATCGTCTGAAGTTAAATGTTTTTTAAGCTGTATGAAAGTATTATATTAGTGATGCTTGATTTATTTGAAAACTTTTTTAACTTATCGATGCAAATTTCCTTACAATTTTTATTAAACGACTTAAATAATTGTATTTATATATATTCTTTACTTCGTATTAATTTAGAATTAAAGAAAATGAATAGAATAATGGGACGCGAAAACTAATGAATTTTTCGTGAAAAAAATTTCAATCATAAAATAAATCAATATTTTGATTATTAAAAATTATATTTAAATTCATAAGAATAAATTGACTTGCCAAAATTATACTATAATTTTGTTGAAAAGTATAAAAATTATATTTCAAATTGTTTATTTATAGTGACGGAATTAAGAATTTTCTTTGTTTTTTTTTTGTCCCGACTTTATAAAGGATTAAAATATACGATAATTATGAGATAAATGTTGATAAAATTACTGAGTTCCATATAATTTATTGTAGACTATTTACAGTATTTAATATTTTAAAGCAATTTATAATTTACTGTCTTAGTTTACAGGAACCGAAGTAAACAATGTATATAGCTGGTGACTCTCCAATCGATTGGCGGCATAATACAAATTTAATACGGTGACAACAAGATCACTTTACAGACGAGGAAAAATTTATCTCCATTGCTTTAAACTTTAACTTAATAATATATCAAAAGCATCAAATAATAAATCAATCATCAAAATTTTAATTATTGCTATTTGTTAAACGTTATGTTTTATTAAAATAATTAACAAGAGCATACATATCTTTAATTAATACCCTAATAGTTTTATTAATAATTTCTATCATTAATTTAGAAAATAATTTTATATCTAAATATATATGTATTAGTCCCAGTATAATTACGTCGACTAACCATCACTTTCTGAAACAGATTTTCTTGATACGGGTGAAGCAGACCTATAAAAATAAATAATTTGTAAAATTGTTGTTGCATTTATCACTTAACGGTATTCTCAGACAATGTCCTCCAGTTTTTAAGGCCATTCTCAGACAGTGCCCACCACTTTTTAAAAATTTTCAATGACTTTCAACTGTCATAAGCGTATCAAATTTTTATCAATTAATTAAATAAAAATAAAAGCATTAATTGAAAAAAGGACAACGTAGTCGTAATTTTGCCGATATATAGATTTAAAAAAAAATTCTTTACACTTGATATCAATTAAGAGTTAAACAAAATTCAATCAAACCGATTAATAGAGACAACTAAAACTACCAAAAGTTATATGTATAATAGCCCGAGAAATAGGATCGCTAATTTAGTCAACAATGATTGCTCAAACCTCTAATTATTTGACACTTCGACCACATCGTTTGTGTCATCGGTTAAACGAATACTTCTAACCAATCACAACTAGTCTGATGAACAGTTTAATCTTTTCTTTTTGTAATAATTACTCTCAGAAATATTATTTCCATACTGCTACTAAGTTAAAGTTATATAGTAAATGAAATGAAATTAATTTTAATTAATTTTTAATAAAATTTTTGTTTTTCGCCTAAAGCTTAAATTTATTTGTATGTAAACTTAATATATAAAGACGATTGGCGTTTGAATAAATAAATAAATAAAATTCGTTAAATAAATTTCAGTAAAATCGTCATGTCAATTTTATAATTCGAATTTTTTAATTTTGTTCGCTAAAATTTATTCAACAAATTTCGTTCAACTCCCAATTGATATCAATTGTAAGTAATTTTTTTAAAATTCTATATCTCAGCGAAATTACGACTACGTTGTCCTATTTTCAATTAAGGTTTTCATTTTTTTTTAATTAATTAATAAAATTTTAATACGGTTATGACAGCTGAAAGTCATTTCATATTTTTAAAAAGTGGGGGACACTGTCTGAGAATGCCTTTAAAAATATGAAATGACTTTCAGCTGTCATAACCATATTCCAATTTTATTAATTAATGAAAAAAAAAATTAAAACCTTAATTGAAAATAGGACAACGTAGTCGTAATTTCGCTGAGATATAGAATTTTAAAAAAATTACTTACAATTGATATCAATTGGAAGTTGAACGAAATTTGTTGAATTAATTTTAGCATACAAAATTTGGAAATTCGAATTATAAAATTGACATGAAGATTTTACTGTAATTTATTTTACAAATTTCGTTTAATTCCTAATTGATATCAATCCTAAGTAATTTTTTTTTAAATCTATACCTCGGCAAAATTACTACTACGTTGTCCTTTTTTCAATTAATGCTTTTATTTTTATTTAATTAATTGATAAAAATTTGATACGCTTATGACAATTGAAAGTCATTGAAAATTTTTAAAAAGTGGGGGGTATTGTCTGAGAATGGCCTTAATAAAATCATATAAATTATTAGAGAACTCGAAGTAAAAAAGATCGTTCCAAAATAGTTTATTACAGTGAACTTACAAATTTGAATTTTGAATTGATCATTTCCGAAACTTTTGAAAAATTCAAGAGTAAAATAAATTTCAATAATTGGTGAAAATTTTTTTTTTAATGTTCTTAATACCAGCAAAATTTTCAAGTCCAATTATTTTTGCTAAAGAAAATTCAGAAAAACGTGCCTAAAAAGTACTCAGTTAAAATTTTTTTTACTCATGAATACTTTCAAAATTCCAAAAATTATCAACTCAAAGTTCAGAATTATATCAAACTGGGAAGTTCACGGTTATGAGTGTTTTTGGAACATTTTTAGAACGAACTTTTTTTTACACGGGAAGATATCGATGCTCAATTGCTATCGAAATAAATGGGTTTGATTCGATATTTAAAAAAAAAATTTCCAATCGTAATTTTACACTATCAATACATGGAATTGGTACATTAATTGTAGTGAATCATTATTGTGGTGCGCATTTAAACGGATTCAATAAATGTTAGCAGAAAAAAAAATCAGCGGGCAATTAAATTGATCAATTATCCAGCAATAAATACTGATCATAAGAAGATAAATTGAGCATTATGTAAATAAATATAGTAGGTAACAATAATGTCTACAAAATTATGCTAACTATTGATGGGATAGATGACAAAAAAGTATTTATGATTAAAATAATAATTGAATAGTAATTACCTAGCAGATCCACTTGCACTGCGAGATCTACTGCGCGAATGACTTCTAGACTTGGATCTCGATCGGCTTTTGGATCGTGACCGTGATCTAGATCTTGAAACACTTTTTCTTGATCCACTGGGTGATCTTGATCTTGACTTGGACCTTGATTTAGATCTAGATCTTGATCTAGACCCACTCTTCCTTGATCCTGAACGAGATCGAGCTGGTGATCCTGACTTTGATCGTGATCTGGATCTACTATGTCTAGATCCAGATCTTGACCGTGATCCACTTTTAGATCTAGATCTTGACCTAGATCGTGAACGTGATGGGGACCTTGATTTAGATCCACTTCTCGACCGGGATTTTGATCTAGATCTCGACTTGGAGCGTGAGCTTCTTGATCCACTTCTGGACCTCGATTTGGATCTTGAACGAGATCGTGAAGCTCGTGAGCCTTCTGAGTCGGAGCGTATTCGTCTTTTACCTTTGCTACTACCCGCCTCATTGTCCTTCTTTCTGTCATCTTCACTCTCAGACTCACTAGTTGAAATTGTTTCCTTCGACAAGAACTTGGAGTTACGAATAACCTCAGGCGCAGGTTTCTTTGGTTTCTTTCCACTACCAAGTTTTCTACCCCGTTGGCCTTTGGGTTTGTCGCTGTCAGACCTGCGGCTCTTGCGTTCTCTACCCTCACCACTGGCCTTCCTCTTCTTTTTCTTTTCACGCGGAGCGTCATCTGGCCGTCTTTCGTCACCACCTGAGCCTCCACTGTCACTGACATACTGATCAGAGCGTCCTCTCTTGCCTTTCTTGGTGCTCTTCTCCGACGGCATATCTCCAAAAACAATTACATTTTTAGTTTTCTCCACAAACTCCTGTCGTTTTTGCAACATCTCTTCTTCTTTCTGTCGACGCATCTCTTCAACCTTTTTCTGTTCTTCTGTCTGACGTAATTTAAATGCTTGTCGTTCCTCTTCCTGTTTTTTACGCAACAATTTTTCTTCTTCATCAAGTCTACGTGCCCGCGCAACATGATACTGAGCCTGTGACAAAAGATCTTGACAGCGACGTGCTTCAGCTTCAGCAAGTTGTTCCATTCTGTCTCCATGAGCAGCCAAATACTGAAAGTATTTGTGTGACAAACCTAACTCATGTACTGCTTGAAGTACCGTCGTCAATGTTGATTTTTCGTCTTTAAGTATTTGGGTCGCAAGCCGTTGAAGTACTAATGCAATATTATAAAGCAGTATCGTATCCTGAGGCGCAACACGCCTCGCTTTAAGTAATGTCATTTTAGCTTCCTTCAATTTACCAGCCTTAAAATACGCTCTCGCAAGATACTGCAGTACTTCAACATGATGATATTTATAAAATTTCCTTAAACAATTTTCATACATCTGAATCGCGCTGACAAATTGCTTCTGTTCAACATAAATATGTGCAATATTTAACCAAACGTCACAAAATTCAGCTGTTGCTTCACGTACTTGTGCAAATATATCACGTGCTTCATTGACACACCCTTTGTGAGCTAGTACAGCACCAATTCCATTAGCAGCCCATATATTTTTCGGATCGTTACGTAGTACCTGCTTATACATTGCCAGTGCACGGTCCTGATGACGTTTCTCACGATCTTTATCTTTACCACTCTGATGTAAAGTTTGGAGCCAAATATTGCCCAAGGCAATTAGAGAATAAGCATCATTACTAGTCGAGGGATTCTTTAAAATACGTTCAAACTTTTTCTGTCCGGGACCCCACTCCATTTTAGCCAAATGTAAATTACCAAGCAACGACCAAGCATCTGGATGCTCGTTATTTATTCTCAGAGCATCTTTAAACCAATCTGAGGCTTCATAAATTTGTCCTTTATCACGCGCCATGCACCCTAATCTCAAGTAACAATCCATGTAATTAGGATGTTCTTTGAGAATATCTTTGTACAATTTTTCAGCACGATCAAAAACACAAAGTGCTTCGTTCAATCGTGCCAAATTGTAGGTAGTTGTTACAGCGATTGAGTTATAATAATTAGGATCATCTTGAGCGTCTGTCTTAGAACGTGCCAATGATTCTTCAAGATTTTTACGCGCCTCTTCTAGATTACCAAGACGATAATGTAGCGCTCCGACGTTATTTAAAATTTCCGGTGGTATTTCAGCTTCAACTTTTTCTTTTAAAATTCTTGTGGCAGTCCCGTAAGCATTTAACGCAGCATTTAAATCACTTTGTTCAAGTATCTGAGCAAGTTCAATCCAAGCTTCAACGTCATCAGGAAATTGTTCAGTAACTTTTCTTAAATGATTTTTAGCGATATCACGTTTAGATTGTGACGGTGAATTGGCATAAAGTGAACCCAATATTTTCATTGTTTCATAGTTACCAGGTTGCACTTTGAGAACTTTTTCAAAGCACTGAGCTGCGTTTTCAGAATCACCGCGGTAAACATACATCTGTCCTAGACCGAAATGAGGCAGCACAAATGCCGACGGTGCAAATTGCGTTGCTTGATAGTAATATTGAAACGCCTGATCGTAATCACCTTGAACGTGGAATGCGCGCGCCAATTGATAACAACTTTCAGCACGCATTGCTTCATTTTCAGTATTATGGAAGGCATGTAATGCAAGATGTTGGACTTTACTGTAATCTTTTTTAAAGAAAAAATGATTAGCCAAGTGATTGAGTACCATTGGATTTGTTGAATCAATAGTATAAGCCTTTGATAACATTTGTACTCCGCTTCTTATATTTTCTGGCTGTTGAAGATTTAATTTTAAAACAGATAAACCAACAAGTGCACCAACACATTGTCCGTCTAATTGCAAAGCACGTTCAAATGCCAATCGTGCTTTCTCTTGGTTATTTAACTTCATAAAACAGTGTCCCATACCCAGACGTACTGCTGCTGGGCAGTTGGGATTTGTTCTGAGTGCTTTTTTGTAAAACGCCAACGCACCGCGATAATCTTTTTTATTAAAAGCAATACAAGCTTTACCTAAAAGCGACGGAATGTTGTTGGGTGACTGATTTAATACAAAATTAAATTGCGCATCTGCTTGGTCAAGTTTGTCGCCTTCAAGTAAACAAAAATATGCACGTCCAAGCAAATGGTTTTGATCGTACATTATAATTTTGTCAGCAGTAGTGTAGAGTAATGTTGCTTTGGTGAAAAGATCACGTTTTTTATCTTTGTTCTTTTCACGATTGGCCTCCTGGACGTAGTGCGCTGCAAGCATATCCAAGGCTCGCATTTGATCTTTTTCAAAGTCGCGGTATTCGACATTGGCGTCGATACGAGACGACTCGAGAATCTTGATGAAATCATCTATCTTGTGTTGCTTGTAGTACTCCAGCTAACGAAATAATTGATAATATTATTAATAATTATAAATTGATAATCCTTAAGTTAGCAGACAATTAACAATTTTTTGATTTTTTTTCAACAATTAAAAAAGAAATATGCACATGTAGAAAATTAAAAAAACTATAGGTGCAATTTTCTGAAATATTTTTTTTTAATATATCGTTTTTAAAAAAATTCGAAAATTATTAGACGTCGGCTAATTTCAGTATCACCTAAAATAATAAGATACTGAAGTTGGCAGACGTCTAATAATTTTTGGATTTTCTTGTAGACGGTAAATTATAAAAAAAAAAAAATTTTGAAAAAGTTGCACCTGTAGTTTTTGAAATTTGCTACATGTGCATTTTTATAATTTTTATTTTTTTGTAACTGATTTGTTTAAAAAAAAATCCGAATATTTTTATTTGTCTGCTCACTTCAGGATCATAAAATAATAGTAATTTATTAAATAAAAATATATATATATTGTAAAATATTTACAGCCAAAGTGACCCAAAAATGTAGTTGTGCTGATTCTTGACGTAAAATATTAACGACTTCATCTCCGTCAGGTAATTGATGAACGGCAATTTCAATAACCTATTAAAGAATAAAAATAAATGAATTATGAATATTATAATTGTTGTTTATTATGATTGATTATTAATTTTATTGGTATGTCGCATCTTGGAATAAGGATTGGATGAGGTTATATTTTGAGAGGTTAAAGCCGGTGGTTTGTTAGAAAAATATTTAATTGAAAGTGGCTTTGGAGGTTGATATTTATTAATAATTATTGATACTTACCTCGTCGGTATCCTTAAGAGGAACTTCAATGAAAGTCGCCATTTTTTTAGCGGTATATATTTATTTATTTTAATCACTGTTTAACACTATGTTTAGTCCAACATTTTCACATAATGCACAAAACTCAATAAAAGAGGAGAAAACAGAAACGAGAAAAACAGGCTGGAGCGCTGCTGGCTTCGGTTTCATTGTTATTATTATTATATTATTTGTTTCGTTGATAAAAAAGATTTCGATCTTTATCGTAGGGAATAATTTCTACTTTATCTACCCTAAAAGCACCGTTTACTTTCACATATACAAGTTTACATGCAAAAGTTTCCTTGAATTTTTCGTCAAATTTCCGTCAACTTCGGACTTTTCCGTTTTTGACGACAATTTATACAAAACTTGCTCTACAATTTGACGTAAATTTACTACCCGAATTAGAATGCAAATTCACTTCAAAAGTTGACTAGAAAAAATTTTTCGTCAATTTTCAGAAAAAGTTATTGTTTAATTTGACTTGAAAAATTGTAAAGTATTTTTTTATCCTCAAATTGTAGATACATTCATGTATAATAATAATAATAAGCAATGTAAATATTGCTTACCTTCTGAAATGGTAAGAATGAACATTACCGACTTTTTTTTTCTAGTAAAAAGTTCGCTCGATGCTACTTGACTTTGGTGTTCGCCCGAGCCACACACGTGCTGAACGGCTGCCTCAGCCGCTTTTAATTAATCATTAAATATAATTACGTACTGAAATCGTTGATCTTTCCAAATCAGAACCAAAAATCTCATGTCCCTATAGAGATTATAATGGACATTTTATCCATATTCATTAGTGTTATCATAGTTCAAAGGTTAAAAATAATATGGTCAGGTTTTCAATAACATTTTATATGGATTTTCCATGAATTTTCTATAGATTTTTTGTGGATTTCCTGTGGTCTTTCAATGGATTTCTTTAGACGATGACAATAAAGTCCTGGTTTTTATAGAATTTTTAGGAATTTTTTTTGTATTTTCGAATCTATCTCATAATTTAATTTACAAAGTAGTGATTTAAAAGAGAATGAATCAAACTTTCAGACCAATCAGAATGGACTGTATTTTAATATAAAATGTTATGAGATTAACTTTAGACACTGAATTGCGTATTCGTTGGGAATATTAAATAAATAAATCTGTCTATCGGTTGACCCTGCGGGCCGGCCCAAAAACTTCCCGCCGTTTTCGAGCTCCTTAAGTTCGAAAACATTATTGTGAATACTTTTTCGAGCTCGAAAAAACTTTTGTATGCCATTGTTTTCGAAAAAAAACGATTGAGACGGATGAGGTGGCAATCGACGCGTTTTATTGAGTTCTAGATCTTATCAGATTTTGGAATTGATTCATCTAGTCGTTTTTAAGAAATAGCAAAAAAACTAAAAACTAAATTTTTTTAATTTTTTTGATAACGGTTTCTCTTGAACGAATGAACCGATTTCGATGGTCGAGATGGCATTCGACGCGGCTTATAAAGTTTTAGAGCTGATTAAATTTTGGAATCAATCCATCAAGTACATTAGAAGTTATTAAAAAAAAACGATTTGGAAAAACTTTATTTTTGAAATAACTCCGAACGAACCCTTCCGATCAAGCTCAATTTTACACAGCTTGTAGGAATTAACAAGCTCCGTCGAATGCCACCTTGGCTATCAAAATCGGTTGGCTAGAAAAAATTATTCGTCAATTTTCAGAAAAAGTTTTACATCAATTTATTGTTAATTTGTCTTGAAAAACAGTAGTGTTAAGTAATGTTGCTTTTGTAAAAAGATCACGTTTTTTATCTTCATTCTTTTCACGATTAGCCTCTTGGACGTAGTGCGCTGCAAGCATATCCAGGGCTCGCATTTGATCTTTTTCAAAGTCGCGGTAATCGACATTGGCGTGGATACGAGACGACTCAAGAATCTTGATGAAATCATCGATCTTGTGTTGCTTGTAGTACTACAGCTAACAAAATAATTGATAATATTATCAATAATCATAAATTAATGATCCTTAAGTTAGCAGACAATTAACAATTTTTTGATTTTTTTCCAACAATTAAAAAAGAAATATGCACATGTCGAAAATTAATGATTGATTATTAATTTCATTGGTATGTCGCATCTTGGAATAAGGATTGGATCAGGTTATGTTTTGAGAGGTTAAAGCCAGTGGTTTGTTAGAAAAATATTTAATTGAAAGTGGCTTTGGAGGATGATATTTATTAATAATTGCTGATACTTACCTCGTCGGTATCCTTAAGAGAAATTTCAATGGAAGTCGCCATTGTTTTAGCGGTATATATTTATTTATTTTAATCACCCCTGGCGGTTTTGAATCACCCTGGAAACACCCTGGGAGTGGAAACACGGTGGAATCACGGTGGATTCAGAGTGGTTACACGGTGGGTTTGTGCCCATACAACTTGCTATACAATTTGACGTAAATTTACTACCCGAATTAGAAAGCAATTTCACTTCAAAAGTTGACTAGAAAAAATTTTTCGTCAATTTTCAGAAATAGTATATTACACACCTAGGGAAGTAAAATAAGAAATGTCTCAAATAACATATAATTGGTGGCCGAGGCGAAGCCACTATTTAAATATAGTGGAAACCTAAACATGCAAATAACCTTCTCAAGAAGACAATTTATAAATAAATTGAGAAAAATATAGATTGTCTGGACTGGGAATCGAACCCAGACCAATTCGGTATCGCGCCGAGTGGTCTACCAGTTGAGCTATTCGGCATTATACTATATTCGGTTAATTTTGATCTATAACTTATTGAGCCATACCGTCCATCGTACGGTGGGTTCGATTCCCAGCAGGCTATCTATATTTTTCTCAATTTATCTATAAATTGTCTTATTCAGAAGATTTGCATGTTTAGGTTTCCACTCGGCTTCGCCTCGGCCAACAATTACATGTGATCTGAGACATTTCTTACTTAACTTCCCTAGGTGTGTAATAGACTATTGTTTTAGACCCGGAAATAATAATGAGAACCTATCAGATCTGTACAGGCACGATTCTCTCAGACTTATAATTGACAAAATAAATGACTGGGTGAATTCAGGTCTGATCAGACATGAACCGGCATAGGTTTTCAGACCTGATCAGACATGAACAGACCTGATCAGGTCTAATCATGACCGGTCATTTTTCATATCCAATCAGGTCTGATCATTTTTTCCCGGGTTATGAACAACTGTTGCACAAGCATTGCTCATTATTCCTACTTGAGAATATGATTATTTCACATAAAATTTAATAAATAATTCGCATGTAAAGAGAGCAGAGCGTATTTTAGATTGTTTTATATTAGATGTCAAATATTTTAATTTACTCACCAAGCAAAATTTTGTTGTGATTTTCTCTAAATTTAAGTCTTTAATTTGGATTCTACGTACTTTCTTAATGTTTTTTAAGTTTTTCAATTCAACCCGATGAAAACAGATTTTATACGATTGTATGAAATTATATACAAAAAATGGCCCGTTCCAATTGTATACAATTTGTATACAATTCTATACAAATTATATACAATTCTATATAATTATATACAATTCTATGTAATTGCAATATATATAATTGTATATAATTATATAGAATTGTATACAGTTTGTATAGAATTGTATACAATTTCTATACAAATTGTAAACAATTGGATCGGGCCATTTTTTCTATCCAATTTATATATAGCCTATGTATAATTGTATAAAATCTTTTTTCATCGGGAAAAAGCATAAGAAATCTGATAATTTGTTCCAATTCTCTAAGCTGCATTTAAAATTCATAGGGAGCTGTTTTCGGCGTTTTCTGGGAAATATATGAAATGCTCTACGCAAAAAGCAAATAGAAATTTCGTTGAAAATTGAATTCTTTAAACAAAGTTTCATAAGCCAAGATACTTGAGTTTTACGTTTACGAGATATAGAAATTTTATTGAGTTTATAAATAAAAAATTTTTCAGAAACATATCAAGTTTGATTTTTCTTGTTATTATAAATGAATCAAATCTAATGAAAAATAGTATTCAAGATAAAATGAAAGATATTTAATACGTTTCTGAAAAATTTTTTTAATAATGTTCTATTTATGAAGTCAATAAAATTTCTATGTTTGTGAACATAAAACTTTGAAAACTTGACCATTAAGTCTTTTCATTTCTTTTTTTGTAAAGACTTCAATTTTCAACAAAATACCTTAGAAAATGCATTAATTAGTGACCCAATAATTTAAAATTGAGCTGGGCGTTAGAGAATTGAAAAATTATCGTCACTTTTCCTATGCTCATTAAATGGAATATTTTAAAAAGTACTAAGAAATAAAATTAAAGGCTGGAAGTTGGAAGGAATTTTTAATTAAACATGTACAAAATTAATTTGCTTAACAAGTAAAAAAAAAATCTGTCTATCGGTTGACCCTGCGGGCAAGCCCTAAAACTTCCCGCTGGTTTCGAGCTCCTTGAGCTCGAAAATTTAGCCGTAGATACATTTTCGAGCTCTGCGAAAGATAGTATTATCACCAGTAAAATTCTCTGGAAATCCCAGAGACATCCCATAGAAATCCCATAGAAAATATAGACCCAGCACTCGGTGTTGTACGAAAAAAATAGAATTATCGCCAGTTGAATTCTCTGGAAATCCCAGAGAAATCCCATAGAAAATATAGACCCAGCACTCGGTGTTGTAAGAAAAACATAGAATTATCGCCAGTTGAATTCTCTGGAAATGCCAGAGATATCCCACAGAAATCCCATAGAAAATATAGACCCAGCACTCGGTGTTGTAAGAAAAACATAGAATTATCGCCAGTTGAATTCTCTGGAAATCCCAGAGACATCCCATAGAAATCCCATAGAAAATATAGACCCAGCACTCGGTGTTGTAAAAAAAAATCTGGGCGTCGGTTCGCCAATATTCCCGAGTCTGCTCGATCGAATGATCTGAAATTTTCAGGAAAGTTGAGGGCCAACAAGCTCTTTCGATTGCCACCTCAACCATCCAAATCGATTCATTAGTTAAAAAGTTACAAAGAGTTTACACACACACACACAACACACACACACACGCATACATACACTCGGACATCATTCTGAAAATAGTCAGAATAGCTTCCTAGGATCTCAAAACATCGACATCTGATGAAAACTCGACTTTCGAAAATCGGGGTGAAAACAATAACTTCCCAATTTTTCGAAAATCGTCGATTTTCTTAGCGGGAAGTTAAAAAAATTGTACCGGTAATGAATCACCCTTATATACATATATACATACACGTTTTTGTTTTGAATGCTGCAGTAATTATAAAATTAAGTTGATGAATAATTAAAAAAAAATAAAGGATTTATAAGGAACATATGCATACTTATTGAAAACTGAGCTTATACTTAAATCAATAGGTCTCCTTACTACTAAAATTTTCAATTATCTCACTAATAAGTTCAAAGTAGAATATTACCGACAAATCAAAAGATATGATAGTTAGTAACCTAAAATATGCAGTACTATAGCAACGAATTATTTTTAAAATCATATATTATTTTATTAAATGTAAGCTTTAAGCCATGTATAATAGAACTAATAAATTAAGTTATGACTAATAAATTTATTTGGATTAATAAATGAGTAAAATAGATAAAAAATCGTCGATACATGAAAATGATATCTGCCAGGCTAGAAATAACATATTTAACACGAGGTAACGGTTGGCTCACGTTAATTCAGTACATATTGATCAACATAACTTAGATATTTACGATTTATAAATACGAAATTTTTTTGATTTTCATAATTTATTTTTAAGTTTACTATTAATAATTGTTGAGTAAAAATTAAGTTTTTATAAATATTTGTAATGATTCAATATAATAATATAAATTGTTCATATATTTATATTATTATGGTTAGAAAACAAATTAATTAAATTATCAAGCTATTGTATATGTAGAAATATCAATTAAATAATTTTTTTTTGTCTAAATACATTCACCCAAATAATTAATATAAATGTTTTTTTATTATTTTGTGAAAAAAAAAAAAAATTGGATAGAGCCACTATTTAAAAAAAAAAAAAGTCGTTCTATTTAACTTGAAATTTTATAAAAATGAAACGAATGATCATTTAAAAGATTAAGGCAATAAAAATAAAAGCTAATTAACGAAAAATGTTATCGAAATTAATCTAAAGATATTTTTTTCTATGGATACATATTAATTACTCAAAATCGATTAATTTTAATTTTAAACTAGTTTAGAATTTCAATTCATAACAAAGACTAAATAAAAGAATTTGAAGTCATTTTATGTTATTAGTTAATATATATCGTTAAATAAAAAAAAATAATCAAATAAAAAAATATTAAAAGATTGAAACGAAGTAATAAAAAAAATTAAATTAACGCTATGACCGTTGTGAAGAAAAAAAAAATCAACAGTTGGTTTATAATAAAAACACTATATATTTCAATGCGATTCTATTAAAATCTTTTATCAATTAAAGCAATATTTGGCACACTGAGAAAAAAAAATACTATTTTCTAAACAAGAATTTCTTGGTTCAAGAAATCCGTTCAACATAATTATTTTATTATTATTAATTATCAATTTCGTGAGAAAAGAGCATCAAATTTATTTTTGTTATTATATGAATTTGATATTATATTATGAGTAAACAAAAGAATAGCTTTACTTGAATTAAATAAAAATTATTTCTTTCAATTCTATGAATTATTGAGACAAAATTATATATTCTTGAAAATTATCAAGAATATACATTCTTGTATCAACTAAATGTTCTTAATAAAAGTATTTTTTTTTTCTCAGTGCATATGTAAAATTAAAATAATTTATTTAATATAATTACATATATGAATAAAAAAAAAATTAATATAAAAGTTGAAAATGACTTATTAGAAAGTTATATAATTTTTAATCCGTTTTCGGATATTTAGCTGTAGAAACTAAAAAAATTTTAATATAGTCTACTATAGTTTAATGATTTTTGATAATATAAGAGTACATAATATAAGTATGAAAAAATTTAAAATAAACGATATTTTTATTTTTTTATTTTCAAGTAAATATAGTAAAAATGATTATATATCAATAAAACGTATATAAAATATAATAAATATGATTAGAATTTATTTGAGAAGTAGTTAACTATTTAATTAAAAATGCCAAATAATTAAAACAAAAAATATTTATTTAGTTAATTTAAAAAAAAAAAAAAATTAATAATAATCTGCTAGTGATATAAATATAAAAATGTTTCAAGTATTAACAGGTAATTTAGATGCAGGGAGACATCGTAGTATCTGCCGTGACCGAGGCAGCTGTTAGTTAGTTGAAAAACCCGATATTTTTTCACGCCGGCTCGTACTAGTATGAAAGAGTAGTCAGTTGAAGCGGCTCGAGTAAGAGCTGACAAATACTGACTACGGCAAGTTGTATACTATTAACGTAACACTACCACGGGTCGATGTCTATGACTGAATGACTCTTTATGTGGTAAATCGCTATGGCGTTTATATAATATTATGTATAACTTTAAAGAAGTATACAAATATGAAACTGAGTATTGACTTACTTGTTTCCGAGCAAGAATAAAATATCACGTTTACGTGTATAAAAATCAAGTCGCTTTGATAAAAAAATATCTAGCGAGAGTAATAATATAAAAATTGAGAGGATGTTTGAAAAATAAAATTATTATTCAATATTGTGAATAAATAATGTAGATTCAAAAATTTTAAAGTGTTGATTAAAGCAAATGCTTACAAACAGCACCGTTTTAACAACAGATAGGATTTTTTAAAGACTATCATGTATGTATAAAACGAAAGAGGAGTAATTCTAATGTTTTATAAAAATAAAACAAATATGAAGCTCCCTGGTTGATCCTGCCAGTAGTCATATGCTTGTCTCAAAGATTAAGCCATGCATGTCTCAGTACATGCCGTATTAAGGTGAAACCGCGAATGGCTCATTAAATCAGTTATGGTTCCTTAGATCGTACCCACATTTACTTGGATAACTGTGGTAATTCTAGAGCTAATACATGCAAACCAGAGTTCCGACCAGAGATGGAAGGAACGCTTTTATTAGATCAAAACCAATCGGTGGCTTGTCCATCGTTACTTTTGGTGACTCTGAATAACTTTCTGCTGATCGTATGGTCTAGTACCGACGACGAATCTTTCAAATGTCTGCCTTATCAACTGTCGATGGTAGGTTCTGCGCCTACCATGGTTGTAACGGGTAACGGGGAATCAGGGTTCGATTCCGGAGAGGGAGCCTGAGAAACGGCTACCACATCCAAGGAAGGCAGCAGGCGCGCAAATTACCCACTCCCGGCACGGGGAGGTAGTGACGAAAAATAACGATACGGGACTCATTCGAGGCCCCGTAATCGGAATGAATACACTTTAAATCCTTTAATGAGGATCCATTGGAGGGCAAGTCTGGTGCCAGCAGCCGCGGTAATTCCAGCTCCAATAGCGTATATTAAAGTTGTTGCGGTTAAAAAGCTCGTAGTTGAATCTGTGTTTCATACTGTTGGTTCATCGCTCGCGGTGTTAAGGGGTTAGGGGTACTCAGGGGTATGAAAAAATGATGATTTTCAATAATTTTTTTTTTGTAGTTAATTACTTTATTTGACAAAAATAAAAACATAGCTTTATTAGAACACGTTTCGATTTGACTTCACGAAAATTTCAAAAAAAAAAATTAATAATTCAAAAAGTTATCGCTGTTTTTGTAGAGCCCGTTCCTCCCGAAGTCCTTTGCGGTGATCATCATAAGTCCTTGGAGATTCATCTAAAATCAATCGGACAAGAAAAATTAGTTTTATTAATAGATAATCTTGTGCCTGATCGAAGCTTTTTTTTTTTTTTTCGAAATTAACAAAATGGCGGCCTCAGGAAATTTTTTTCAAATTTTCGAGAAAAAAACCGACAGTTTATTGTTAAAAAAAAATCGAAATTTTGAAAAAAAAAAAAAATCCTTCGATCAGGCACGAGTTTTTAATGTATTTCAAAAGTACAATAAATTTTATTGAAATCTACCGAGCAGTTTTTAAGTTACAGTGATCACCAGTTCAGAAAACATAGTTTTGAGAAAAACGCATTTAAAGTTTTGCTATGGATTTATGTCGAATTATAAGAATTATTTAATAACTTACACTGAGTCATCTATTCCTGGACCATATAATAGCTCTTCAGCCGACATAGCAGCTTCCAAAATATCGATTTGCTGGTGCCTACGTTGCAATCGACCTTCTCGGGTGTTATCATTAGCGCGCTTATCTGCTACTTTGATACGTGCAGCATCCATTCTTTCTGCATACCGATGAGAATTAGGCCCACAATTAAGTCCTAGTGTATTCATCAAGACTAATAATGAATTTATACCCTCATTAAATATACACATAGCAACGTATGCAGCTATTTGTACGATAGTAAAACTAGTATTTACCGTTTTTGGGCATATTTTCCATACTAGTTGGTTAAAGCTTTCATTATTATTCTGATTGAATCCACCTACACATCTTGAAAGTAAATTTTCATTACTAAGATCTTCGTATATAGGCTTGATAGCTTTTAAAACATCAGAAGGTAAAGGAGAATAATCGTGAGAAAAGGTATCAAGCTCTCCTCTTGCTTCAGCGCGCTGGTAAGAGCACCAAGATTCTTCGCCTTTTGGACACATATCATGATTCGGTTTTTCATCACTCGAGCCGTAGTGATAAAAGGTTGCCATTATAGCAGATTTCATATTTTCAATAGAATCACAATGCCGGCGTATTGCTAAACCATAGTACACAGTTAGTTTGTCTATTAATTTTCCTGTGAGCTTACCTCGACCACCAAGACCTTTTTGTTTACTCTTCAGCGTACGTAATCGACTCCCCATCCGCTTTTGGACATGCCCTATACATTCCTTTTTATTTACAGTTGTATTTTCGTAAGGATCTGATTTTATAATTCCTGAATAGGTCTTGGAGTCACCATCACCAATATAGTTGGCATACTTAACTCCATATTTAGTTTCAGAATACGAAAACATTTCGACCATCGCATCCACCTCCATTTTCCCAGAAGACCCTTGATGATTAGCAGAACACACATCTTCATGCGATTGATACCATTCCTCGAACTCAACAGTATTTGTTTTTTTTTTCCAATACTCACATAGCTTACAATATGCACTTTTAATGTTTATGTCAAGAATCTTTCCAGTAAAATAGCCAATTATAGAAGAAACTCCAAATGACGATGTATATCCCCGTTTTTGCCAGGTTCCATCTCCCGATACAGTTAGATGATTTATATCTTCATTTTCAGTTGTTGGCATTGCTTGCTTTTCTTCATTCACAGCTTTCGTCATGAAGGTTTCTGCGACGGCTTTACTACAATTCAAAATCTGTTTCAGTAAAATTGTATGCGTAGATTTATCTAAAAAAGACGGCATGTCCATCAGGCCGCAAAACTTGCACAATCCTTCGTATCCTATTCCTAGTATTCTCATTACAAAAATGAAACGTCTGTTTATTTCATAAGAATGCCCAACGAAAGAACAGGAAGGAATATATTCATTTCCACAGTTATTACATGCAACTACAATTTTGAATCCCAGCCCACGTGTACTTGCTGTTTGAAACACTACATTTCCATCACATTTTTTACATTTTATAAGAGCAGAAATTGCAGTGAATACCTGAATAAAATTTATTATTCGAAATTCAGTACTGCTGTCTTCAGGTACATCATCTTCAGTGTTTTGTTTTAATTTTTTAGAAGATGTACTCTGAATACTTTCATCACGTTCGGCTGTTTTCGGATTAAAAACATTCTTTCTTTTGACTGAACGCGACTTATTAATTTTTTCAGAACTCCGAAGTTCTCTTGAAACCTTTCTAGAATCACGTCCCATGGTTAATAATTTAATTCACTTGAGAAATAATTTATCACAAAACTATCGACTGATCAGTGCAACGACTACAGGTATACTGGCAACCAAAAATTATTTTTCAGTTCTTGTACTACCTACAAATTGTGAATATATGTAGAAGGATATATATATATATATATATATATATATATATATATATATATAATTATAAATACATTAAAATGGGGAGATATTCATGACAATGAAACCCGAAAAGTCGGTTGCTTGCAGCTGTTTCTAGCTACCTGCTCTCGAATGCCACGTAGCACCCGAGCGTCCTTTGGTCATTGTTAAATAACTCGAAAAGAATTTGTCGGATTCACTTCAAATTTTCACACAATATTTTTAAAATATTATACTTTAAGAAAATGCAAAAAAAAAAAAATCGATTTTTTGAAAATTCTGACTACCCCTAACCCCTTAACTGACATGTTATGGAACGTCCTACCGGTGGATTTAGCTAAGGTCAAACTTGGCGGTCCAATTTAATCCTATCGCGGTGCTCTTAATTGAGTGTCGAGGTAGGCCGGTACGTTTACTTTGAACAAATTAGAGTGCTTAAAGCAGGCTTATTTCGCCTGAATACTGTGTGCATGGAATAATAGAATAGGACCTCGGTTCTATTTTGTTGGTTTTCGGAATACCGAGGTAATGATTAATAGGGACAGATGGGGGCATTCGTATTGCGACGTTAGAGGTGAAATTCTTGGATCG